>NC_059108.1:98722834-99333677 GCF_020740685.1 Jaculus jaculus | reverse complement strand
ATTCACCCAAGGTAACTGGGATTGCACCAGGGAACGGTCTCACTTGGTCACAAGCTGACTTGGATCCCTCAACAGACCAGATATCTAAACCTCTTTGTTGATAGAGGATCTGGTCATTATAATAACTACTCTTGCATACATACTCAGGGGCTGTTTTTGATTGAATGTGTACAGAGTTTAGTTAAATTTTAGAATCTACCTGTATTTTATTCCACTCAGCCTGCTTGAATACTCCTATAGCAGGGAATCTCAACCCCTAAGAACATCTTTGTAGATACTCTGAGAGTCTTAAGAGCCACACCTAATACCTTAAGGTCCTACCCTGAAAATATATTACATCAAATCAATTGATACAGCTAAGAATACACAGCTAGCTAGAAAATCCAAGCATAAACTTAATCCAAGATGCAAAAATATATACATTATAACACAAGAAACACTAAAAAGCAAGATGATATAAATCCACCTAAAAGTATTAATGCATCAGAAATGTCCTCCAGAGAGAAAGAGTTAGAGGAAATGCCTGAAAAAGAGTTCAAAAGAATAATTATAAATATGTTCAAAGAGGATAAAGAACACATGAAAACAATCAAGGAAGAAATCAAAGAGGAAATCAAAGGAATCAAAGAAGAGGCAGGACACCAATTTAATGAAATAAAGAAGGCAATACAAGACATAAATAGGGAAATAGAAATAATAAAGAAAAACCAGTCAGAATTACTAGCAATGAAGAACACAGTTAATGAAATAAAAAACTCTGTAGAAAATCTCACCAGTAGGATGGATGAGGGAGAGGACAGAATATCTAAGCTAGAAGACCAGGTGGCAGACCTAATGCAGTCCAACAAAGAGAAAGACAAACTTATAGAAAAGTATGAGTGGGAATTTCAAGATATTCGGGACACTATGAAAAGATCCAATATAAGAATTCAGGGCATAGTAGAAGGAGAAGAACTCCACTCCAGAGGCATAGTAGGCATCTTCAACAAAATCATAGAGGAAAATTTCGCCCAAATTGGGAAAGAGGTGCCAATACAGATACAGGAAGCCTTTAGAACCCCAGCCAGACAAAACCCAGAAAGAACCTCCCCTCGCCATATTATAATCAAACTTCCAAACACACAAACCAAAGAAAAATTATTGAAAGCAGTTAGAGAGAAAAATCAAGTTACCTACAAAAGCAAGCCCATCAGGATTACAGCAGATTATTCAACACAAACTTTTAAAGCCAGAAGGGCTTGGAGTGATATATTCCAAGTTCTGAAAGATAACAACTGTCAACCAAGGTTACTTTATCCTGCAAAGTTATCCATTCAAATAGATGGAGAAATAAAGACATTCCATGACAAAGCAGGTTAAAGGAGTATTTGAAGACAAAACCAGCTCTACAGAAAATATTTGATAGAATCCTCCATGCTGAAGAAAAGGAAAAGCACACATATAAGGAACCTAGAAAAAACCAGCTATACTCAAATACCAGTTAACAGAAGAGAGCACAGGTAGAACAAGTAACACACACACACACACACAAATGGCAAACATAAATACGCACCTTTCAATAATATCTCTTAATATCAACGGTCTCAATCCCCAACGAAAAGACATAGATTTGCAGACTGGGTTAAAAAGCAGGATCCTACAATTTGTTGTCTCCAAGAAACTCACCTTTCTACAAAGGATAGACATTATCTTAGGGTGAAAGGTTTGAAGACGGTGTTTCAAGCAAATGGGCCTAGAAAACAAGCAGGGGTTGCTATCCTAATATCGGACAGGGTAGACTTTAGTCCGACGTTAGTCAAGAAAGATAAGGAAGGTCACTTTATATTGATTAAGGGCACACTCCAACAGGAGGACATTACAATCCTAAACATATATGCACCTAACATGGGGGCTCCCAAATTCGTCAAACAAACACTATTAGAACTAAGGTCACAGATAACACCAAACACAGTGGTGGTGGGTGACTTTAACACCCCACTCTTATCAATTGACAGGTCATCCAGGGAAAGAATAAACAGAGAGGCATCTGGACTAAATGAGGTCATAGAAGGCATGGACCTAACAGATATATACAGGACATTTCATCCAAAGGCTGCAGAATATACATTCTTTTCAGCAGCACATGGAACATTCTCTAATATAGACCATATATTAGGACATAAAGCAAATCTTAACAAATTCAGGAAAATTGAAATAATTCCTTGCATTCTATCTGACCACAATGGAATTAAACTACAAATCAGTAGCAAGAAAGGCTATAGAGCATACACAAAATCATGGAAACTAAACAATACACTACTAAATGATGAGAGGGTCAATGAAGAAATCAAAAAGGAAATCAAAAAATTTATAGAGTCAAATGATAATGAGAACACAACATACCAAAATCTCTGGGACACAATGAAGGCAGTTCTAAGAGGTAAATTTATAGCCTTAAGTGCCTATATTAAGAAATTAGAAAGGTCGCAAGTAAACGACCTAATGCTTCGCCTTAAAGCCTTGGAAAAAGAAGAACAAGGCAAACCAAAAATTAGTAGACGGGAAGAAATAATAAAGATTAGGGCAGAAATTAATGAAATAGAAACAAAAAGAACAATCCAAAGAATTAATGAAACAAAGAGTTGGTTCTTTAAACAAGATTGATAAACCCTTAGCAAATCTGACCAAAAGAAAGAGAGAAGAGACACAAATTAATAAAATCAGAGATGAACAAGGCAACATCACAACAGATTCCAGAGAAATTCAAAAAATCATAGGGACATACTACAAAAGCATATACTCCACAAAGTATGAAAGTCTGAAAGAAATGGATGATTTCCTTGATCTATATGACCTACCTAAATTAAATCAAAATGAGATTAATCACTTTAATAGACCTATAACCAACATGGAGATCCGAACAGTTATCAATAATCTCCCAAGTAACAAAAGCCCAGGCCCGGATGGATTCACTGCTGAATTTTACCAGACTTTTAAGGAAGAGCTAACACCATTGCTTCTTAAGCTTTTCCAGGAAATAGAAAAAGAAGGAATTCTACCAAACTCCTTCTATGAGGCCAGCATCACCCTGATAACAAAACCAGGCAAAGATAGAACAAAAAAAGAAAATTACAGACCAATCTCCCTCATGAACATAGATGCAAAAATTCTCAACAAAATATTGGCAAACAGAATACAAGAGTATATCAAAAAGATCATTCACCTTGACCAAGTAGGCTTTATCCCAGAGATGCAGGGATGGTTCAACATACGCAAATCTATAAATGTAATACATTACATAAACGGGTTGAAGGACAAAAATCACATGATCATCTCATTAGATGCAGAGAAAGCATTTGACAAAATCCAACATCCCTTCATGATAAAAGTCCTACAGAGACTGGGAATAGAAGGAACATATCTCAATATAATAAAGGCTATTTATGACAAGCCTACAGCCAACATATTACTAAATGGGGAAAAACTGGAAGCTTTTCCACTAAAATCAGGAACAAGACAAGGGTGTCCACTGTCCCCACTTTTATTTAATATAGTTTTGGA
This sequence comes from Jaculus jaculus, assembly GCF_020740685.1. NCBI lineage: Eukaryota > Metazoa > Chordata > Mammalia > Rodentia > Dipodidae > Jaculus > Jaculus jaculus. The sequence goes on along the minus strand of NC_059108.1, from coordinate 99,330,137 downwards.
AGTCTTAGCCATAGCAATAAGGCAAGAGACACACATAAAAGGGATAAAAATTGGAAAGGAAGAAATCAAGTTATCATTATTTGCAGATGACATGATTCTATACATAAAGGACCCTAGAGACTCTACTAGCAAGCTGTTAGAGCTGATCAAAACCTACAGCAATGCAGCAGGATACAAAATAAATACACAGAAATCAGTAGCCTTCATATATGCTAACAACAAACACACAGAGGATGAAATCAGAGAATCACTCACATTCAAAATTGCATCAAAAACAAAAAATACCTTGGAATAAACCTAACCAAGGAAGTAAAGAATCTATACAATGAGAACTTTAAAACACTCAAGCGAGAAATTGCAGAAGACACTAGAAAGTGGAGAAACATCCCTTGTTCCTGGATTGGAAGAATCAATATTGTGAAAATGGCAATCTTACCTAAAGCAATCTACACATTTAATGCAACCCCTATCAAAATTCCAAAGGCTTTCTTCATGGAAATAGAAAAAACAATCCAAAAATTCATTTGGAATCACAAAAAACCTCGAATATCTAAAATAATACTGAGCAACAAAAAAGAGGCTGGTGGTATCACCATACCTGATTTTAACCTATACTACAGAGCCATAGTAACAAAAACAGCATGGTACTGGCACAAAAACAGACATGTAGATCAGTGGAACAGAATAGAGGACCCAGGTGTAAGCCCAAGTAGCTATAGCCACCTGATATTCGATAAAAATGCCAAAAATACTCATTGGAGAAGAGACAGCCTCTTCAGCAAATGGTGTTTTGAAAACTGGATAAATATCTGCAGAAGGATGAAAATAGATTCTTCTCTCTCGCCATGCACAAGAATTAAGTCCAAATGGATTAAAGACCTTAACATCAGACCGGAAACTTTGAAACTGCTAGAGGAAAAAGTAGGGGAAACCCTTCAACATATTGGTCTTGGCAAAGACTTTCTGAATACAACCCCAATTGCTCAGGCAATAAAACCACAGATTAACCACTGGGACCTAATGAAATTACAAAGATTATGCACCGCAAAGGACACAGTGAAAAAAGCAAAGAGGCAACCTACAGAATGGGAAAAAATCTTCGCCAGCTATATATCTGATAGAGGATTAATATCTAGGATATACAAAGAACTCAAAAAGTTAAATAATAAGGAATCAAACAAGCCAATCAAAAAATGGGCTATGGAGCTAAATAGAGAGTTCTCAAAGGAAGAAATACGAATGACATATAAGCATCTAAAAAAATGTTCTACGTCACTAGTCATCAGGGAAATGCAGATTAAAACTACATTGAGACTCCATCTCACTCCTCTCAGGTTGGCCACCATCATGAAAACAAATGATCATAAATGTTGGCGGGGATGTGGAAAAAAAGGAACCCTTCTGCACTGCTGGTGGGAATGCAATCTGGTCCAGCCATTGTGGAAAACAGTGTGGAGGTTCCTGAAACAGCTAGAGATTGATCTACCATATGACCCAGCTATAGCACTCCTAGGCATATATCCAAAGGACTCATCTCATTTCCTTAGAAGTACATGCTCAACCATGTTTATTGCTGCTCAATATATAATAGCTGGGAAATGGAACCAGCCTAGATGTCCCTCAACAAATGAGTGGATAATGAAGATGTGGCGCATTTATACAATGGAGTTCTACTCAGCGGTAAAGAAAAATGAAGTTATGAAATTTACAGAAAAATGGATGGACCTGGAAAGTATTATACTAAGTCAGGTAACCCAGGCCCAGAAAGCCAAGCACCACATGTTCTCTCTCATATGTGGATCCTAGCTACAGATGACTGGGCTTCTGCGTGAGAATGAAAATACTTAGTAGCAGAGGCCAGTAAGTTGAAAAGGAGACATAAAGGGTGGAGAAAGGAAGGGAGGAGGATACTTAAGAGGTTGATATTGTATATATGTAATTATAATGATAATATAATACAATGTAATATGATGGAGAATGGAATTTCAAATGGGAAAGTGTGGGGGTGGGGAGGGAGGGAATTACCATGGGATATATTTTATAATCATGGAAAATGTTAATAAAAATTAAAAAATATATAAAAAAATACTTTTCATATATTTAAAAAGTGGTAAAAAGTCCAATATGCCATTTCAATAGTTTGATTTACAATATAGATTAATACTGATCAAAAGTCATTACTAGCATAAGACCACTTTCCAAGAAGTTGCAAAAATTGTGAGCTTCTTTCATCTTGAGAAATTTGATAAATTTATTCTTCTAAAAACAATCATTTAATATTACAATATATATCTTCAACTTGCAACAGGTAAAATTCATGGTTATACTTCAAGTTTGCTGCAAATGAATAAATGTTCCTAATTATAAAATGTGATGTCACCATGTTCTAAATCTAAAGTATTAATTTATTCTCACCTTGAAAGCAAACGGGGGCTTAGTCTTGTACACTCTCAAACAATATTTCATTTAATTTAATATGTTATTTTGTTTAACATTTCCTGTATCTGGATAGAATCCAATGACCTTACCATGGTTTATACATCTTTACATGATCTGTTCTCACTCTCATCCCATTACACAGCCTAATCTCCAAGTTCTTTCCTCCTTGGCTCATTTTCTCTGCCTGTCATGCCTTATTGCTCTTCTCCCACATCAAAGCACGTGTCTTATTGTAAGTTCTTTACACTCACCTTTCCCTAGGCCTAAAGTATTTGTTTCTCAGAGCCATGTGGCTCACTCCAGGCACACATTAAACTCCCTGCAAAAGATTATCTCACAGAAGTCAATTACTCTACCTAAAAATCTTTCTTCTTTAATCCTGTCACTTTCTGTGTTCTTTTGCATACAATAGGTACTGAAATATCTAGAATGTTTAATTAAGTGCTGTGAGCAAGCCTTGGTGGCAAACCTTAAACAATTCTTCCCAAGTATCAGGAATATCTTGCATCTGGAAGGATAAGTTCAAATCTACTGGCAAAATAAAAAGGAAAAGTAAAACATCCCACAGTTAGGAAACAGTGGGACATAGCAAAGATGAGCACCTAGAGATGTGACCTCATAGGCAAGGCCACAGTCTGACCTAGAAGGTGAACTACAGGTCCAATGAGAGACCCTGTCTCAAAATAAAATAGATGAAGAGTTTTTTTTTTTGTTGTTTTTTTTTTTGAGGTAGGGTCTCACTATAGCCCAAGCTGACCTGGAATTAACTATGTAGTCTGCAGCCGAAGTGTTGGCATAAAAGGTGTGTGCTACAATGCCCAGCTATAGAGTCTTTGAAGAAGACACTGACATAGAACTCTGGCCTCCACACACACACACACACACACACACACACACACACACCTGTATGCACACATCATATGCATATAGGAAAATGTATCGCATTTGACAATCTACTACACACCTTTGATGACCTTACCAGCTATTCTGCCACTTGAAATTGTAACCAGTAGGATTTTTTAAAATCGTTTCTAGAGTTTTTCAATTCCAAGAGACAAATGCATCTTAAAAGGGTTGTGACTGATGCATGGGAAATAAAATCTGATGAGCAAGAAAGGCTATTTCCACAAGATTAATATACAGTTTTCACTTAAATCAATAAAATTCGCTCTGAGCTCAAGAATTATCTGGTCTTCACTTAGGTGGTAAAACAGAATGATGAAACAAACCATTCTATCACTCGACCACATAGTGTACTGAGTTATGTCCCAAAAAAGTAATTTTCAAAGAACTAGAAACCTTTCGTATGCTTAAAATAATTTTATAACCAATAGGATTATACCTAAATGTGCTATTTGGCTAGAGAAAAGCAAATCATCTAATAAAACATATTTTCTACTACAACACAGCTACTATACTTATAAACTTAAAGAAAACATTGACCATATTTGCAAGTATTAATAGATCACTGCACTGATCCAATCCCACCTTTTTTCCCCTGGACAGACAACAATAACATTTGCCTCCCAGCTTACTGCTTAACACAGCCAATCAGGAGTCTAGAATGACACCTGCAACTGGAGGGAGAAAGGGATTCACAGAGGTGGATGTATAGGGAGCAACTCGGGCAGGTCAATAGCAGGTGGCCTCCAGCAAAGGTCAGTACAGTAGAGATGGTCCTCACTTGTCATAATGAGCAGTTGCCTTCAAGCTCCTGTGACACTGTAGAGGTGAGCAGGCTGTCCCAATAGCAGCCACAACCTCTCCTCAATAGTAGAGCGACAGATAGTAGACATTCTTTACAGATACTACCTCAACTTATTTTAGAGCTCTTTTACCCTCTTTCATAGTTAATGACTTTGATCTCATTCGAAGTACTTTATGGACCTGTCTGATACACTGTGTGCTCTGCGATGTGTCTCATGGATATTTATTCACCCTTCAGCTTTACAGGAGTCAGGGAGTTAAAACACATACCCAGAAAAAAATCTAGGCAAGATATTAGAAAATGCATGTCTTGGAATTCACTAACAGGAATTAACCCACAAAGTCAATTGTTTGAGTGCCAACATATTAATAGAAAAATGTTTTCCTCGAAATTGAAAATAATAGAAGTAGAATAATACCAGCTGAAATAGAAAAGGAGACAACTGTCTTAAAAATTTAGTGTTCACAAGAACCAAGTGTTGTAAATAAATGCAGCACAAAGGGATTCATGCAAAATCAAGCTCCTGAAAAAGTTGCCAAAACCAGGGCAGCCTCTTTCTCTTTCCACCTTACAAAAGTTAGGTCATCCATTTCTTCAATCTGTGCTCTCTTGATGTTTCTCATTCTTATCTCTCCTCTCTTCACCTGCCTTGGTGCTCACTGAAATGCCTGTCTCTTCTAGAATGTGCATTCCATAAAAGCAAAGATCTTGGTAATAGATCCCAAACAGCTAGGATAGTATTTGACACACAAAAGGGGTTTTGTGTGTCTTCTCTTTTTTTCTCTTTCCATAGATTCATTTTTTCTTCTTTGTTTTTGTCTTGCACAGGGTCAAATATAGTTGCTACAACTCCTAACTTAAACTCTCAAAGACCAACACAGTTTATTATTTTAACAGTTCCAACTTGTTAAACAAGGAGTCTGATTGTTACTATTCATTCCATCTGTTTCAACTAAGCCATGAGTTACTGAAACATAGATTAATCCCTCATCAGTACATATGTGTTGTTGGGGGAAGAAGAAGACACTGAGTCAATGTTCTTTATTTCACTGCTTATTCAGAAGTTCAAACGGAGATATGAATGGACCAGTAAATACTTTGCATCTCTAGTGCAAAAGTGATTGTTTATTGTACCATTGTTTCTAGTAGGAAAATAAAAACTAAGTTTCTCTCCACTAATAATGATGTCATCTTTATTTTTCATATAGCATTATGGTAATCCTATGTTTTAAAATTTTTAAAGGACGTAAAATAGGCCAAGTAATAAGCTTGTGTTTCTATGTATTATGCATATAAAAATCTGGACCGTTATTTATCAAAATGTTATAGTGATGGGTATTCAGTGGTGGGATTGTGATTTGATCTTATTTCTCTTTCATTTTTTATGTTCTAAAACTTGTATAATAAATTTGTATTGCTTGTAAATTATACTTTTTAAATTAATTTTATTTTTATTTGAGAGAGAATGAAAGAGGTGGCTAGATAGAGAGAGAATGGGTATGCCAGGCCTTCAGCCACTGCATATGATCTCCAGACACATGTGTCACCTTGTACATCTGGCTTACATGGGTCCTGAGGAATTGAGCTTGGGTCCTTTGCCTTTTGCAAGCACATACATTAACCACTAAGCAATTTCCCCAGCCTGATTTTGTCATTGATAATAGCTTCAAAATATAGTCACTTATAGTCTATGGGAGAAAATTGTAAAAGAAGGTAGAATTAAATCTATTTTAAAAAATTTTAGCTAATGAAGCTCATTCATTAAAATACATAGACAATCTAGTCATATAAGGATTAAATTACTGATAGCATGCCAGCTACCAAAATAATACAAATTTCAAATAATTATTTAAAACTTAAAGTCCATAATGATAGCTTCTCCTTTCCAGGCACTGAATGGATCACCCAGGATACAGGTGAGCACTCTCCCATACCCATTCAGTGCAACCAGAGGTATTATTGAAGATTAGGCAATCAAGAGTAGACACACTCAAGAGGTTACATGAGAGTAAAAAATAATAATCAATAAGCCGGGTGTGGTGGCGCAAGCCTTTAATCCCAGCACTCGGGAGGCAGAGGTAGGAGGATCGCCGAGAGTTCAAGGCCATCCTGAGACTACATAGTGAATTCCAGGTCAGCCTGAGCCAGAGTGAGACCCTACTTCAAAAAAACAAAAAACAAAAAAAAATAATAATAATAATCAAAGCTAGAACAAAAATGAAAGCAAATGAAGGTCAAGAAAAGAAGAAACTGGGCTGGAGAGATGGCTTAGCGGTTAAGCGCTTGCCTGTGAAGCCTAAGGACCCCGGTTCGAGGCTCAGTTCCCCAGGTCCCACGTTAGCCAGATGCACAAGGGGGTGCACGCGTCTGGAGTTCGTTTGCAGAGGCTGGAAGCCCTGGCGTGCCCATTCTCTCTCTCTCCCTCTCTCTGTCTTTCTCTCTGTGTCTGTCACTCTCAAATTAAAAAAAAAAAATTTAAAAAAAAAAGAAAAGAAGAAACTTCACAGAGTCTTCAATTTGACGAATATTAACTCACACTTCTCAGCTATAAGTCTGAATATCGATGGATTCAACTCCCCAATCAAAAGACACAGGCTGGATCAAAATACTGAATCCATCTCTTTTCTTTCTTCAAGAAACCCACCTTATCAGTAAATATACATACCACACTGGGGTGAAAGGATGGAAAAGAAAAGACATCTCAATGAGACTATACTAACATCTGACAAAATAGACTTTAAGCCAAAAATAATCAATTGTAATAAGGTCACTTTATTTTCATCAAGGCAACAATTCAACATGAGGATCTTACAATCATAAATTTATATACACCAAACACAGGTATACCATATTATATATAGCAAAATCTATTAGACATTAAATCAGAAATATATCCCAACAGAATAATAAGTGGAAGACTTTAATTCCCCACTAATATCCATAGACAGATCATCTAAACAGAAACTAGAGAAACAATGGAGCCAAACACCACCATAGATTGAATGAACTTAACAGACATCTTCAGAACATATATAATTTCTTCTAAGCAGCTCATGGAAGTTTCTCTAAAATAAATACTATAAAACAAAGCAAATTTGCAAGAATTCACTAAATTGACATAATTTCCTGTATTACATACAAACACAATGCAATAAAACTGAAAATCAACAATAAGAGACACAGTAGAAAATATACAAAGTTCTGGAGATTGAGCAGCATACTATTGAAAAACAAATATATCATTGAAGAGAAAAAAAAATAAAACATCCCCAGAACTGAATAACAGTAAGAACACATAAACCAAAATATGGGATGCAATGAATAAAGTCCTAAGAGCTCTATATTACAAAACTAGAGAAATCGCAAATAAATGACTTCATGATCCATCTGAAAGCACTGGAAAAAAACAAGAGGAATCCAAATCCAAAAGTTAAAAAAAAATGGAAAAACTCAAATCATGCAAAAAATAAATGAATTAGAAATGAAGAAAATAATTTTAAAAATTGATGGAGAACTACTTTAAAAAAAAAGATTGATAAATCCCTGGCCAAATTAATCAAAGGCAAAAAAAAGAGAAGACTAATCAATAAGATTACAGATGTTAAAGAAGTGAACAGATATCACTGAAAGTGAGAGAATCACTGGGACCTATTTCAAAATAATATTATACACAATTGGATAATCTGGAAGAAATGGTATCAACCTAGATGCCCATCAACTGATGAATGGATAATGAAGATGTGGAATGGATAACAATGGAATTCTACCATGCAGCAAGGAAAATTGAAATTATACAATTCTTTTTTTTTCAAAGATAAATCCTACATATAATCAAAGTGAGAAGGTACCTCAAAAGCATGACATAGATAGAAGGCAAGAAGAAAAATATGCAAGGCAAGCTAAGTATTCTCCCCTTCACAAATAGACTGGATGGAGAGTCAGACTCATGTGGATGGTCAGGCCAGGTCACAGGGCAACAGGAAGAAAAAGTATAAAGTTCTTAAGAACATGGGTGGACCTTGAAAAACACTATACCAAGTGAGGTTACCCAGGCTCAGAAAAACTTGTACCACACATTCTCTCTTATATGTATATCCTAACATTAAAAGATTTATTTGTTTATAGTTGTAGTAAATATCAATAGTACTGATAAGGAAGCTAGAATGATGCTTTGAGAGAGTAGAAGTGGGGAGGTATCTAGAAGACAAGCAAGTGGAGGGACAAAATATAGGGTTTGTAAGAGTCTGAGGGGGACAGTGACTAAGGAGAGAGGAGCAGGGACCTACACAAAAATAATGATGGAATGAATCAGTACCATAGAAACTATCTCTTGATTAGCTAATTAAAATATAACTCTTAAAAGCGGGGGGAGGGGGATAACTTGAGCAGAAGCATCCTGCAGGGGTAGAGAAAGCTTTTCCCTAAAAGCATAGGCTGTTGCTGGTAAATTGTAGGGCCAGAAGTGAGCCCACAGTGAGCTGCTGCTGCTCAAGCAGGCTCATGAGGCCCCCAAAACAATGTAGGCCATTGCCAAAGTACCAGAACAGTATTGTAAGACCCTACTGCTGAAGACACCACAGGCTTCAGTCCATTGAGACATCATGCTGGAACTGAAATGGAAGCCAGCTCTCCTGGATAGCTCTCATGGTGCTAGAAAGAACTATGCAAGCTTCTGGGGAATAAAAGTCACCAGAAGCATGAACAAGCAAGCAGTGTGTCCTGCAAGCTACAAAACCAACCAGCCTAGCAAGATGTGCACCTGTGCAATAGTGGTACACAGGCTATATGGGTAATCAACTGTTCTCTGATTAGATATAAGGCCTGCAAGGTGGGAGGGAATTCATGCCTGGCACTGAGAACCAAGTCAGAAGCCTATGGCTTAGAAGATCATAGACCCTAGAGGGTAGCTTCCACTGTTCTTTAGATAAAGAAGAGGTTATGCTGGGCATTGTGGCACACATCTTTAATCACAGCACTCAGGAGGCAGAGGTAGGAGGATTTCCATGAATTCAAGATCAGCATGGTACTACAGAGTGAGTACCAGGTTAGCCTGAGCTAGAGTGAGACCCCACCATAAAGGAAAAAACAAAAAATAAGATGAAGGATGAGGGAGGAGGAGGAAGAAAAGAAGAGGTTATGCCTGTCAAAAACTCTACTAAATGTCCATGTTTATCCCTTGGTCCATACTGCTCTCACTCTTGGCTCTAGAATCTGCATTTTAGAGATGGCAGCCAAATCCAGAGAAGTCAAGACCCATCAGAATGACAAGAAAATAAAGTCACTGCCTAGCACAGCAATTATCTCTATCATATCTGCCAGTGCCTAGTGAAACTTTACAGAGAAAATGGCAAATTGAATTGAGTGATGCTCTTATGACTAATGTAAGAACCTCTTCCAGAAAGATGGCTCTAGACACTGAGGAGATTCAAAATTCTTCAAAGCAGAAAATCAGAGGCTGCTGTGAGCTCAACTCTACAGGAAGCCTTTAACATACCCTCTAAGGCTCAGGGAACACAGCAGAGGAGGAAGCAGAAAGATTTTAAGGTCCTCAGGAGGGAAGGTATACTCTGAGGCTTTGCCTCCTCACTGCCACCACCACTCACAAAGAGACTTTCCAGTGTATTATGACCCCACAGTGATAACAGATAAGCCCACTGAGGAGTGCCTTCAGAAAAATACAGGTGGGGGGATGGGTAAAGGGATTGAGTGTAATCTTATAGCAATATGTTCATATATTAAACTTCTCATTTTTTTAATTATTTATTTATTTATTTGAGAGTGACAGACACAGAGAGAAAGACAGAGAGAGGGAGAGAGAGAGAATGGGCACGCCAGGGCTTCCAGCCTCTGCAAACGAACTCCAGACGCCTGCGCCCCCTTGTGCATCTGGCTAACGTGGGACCTGGGGAACTGAGCTTGAACCGGGGTCCTTTGGCTTCACAGGCAAGCGCTTAACCGCTAAGCCATCTCTCCAGCCCTTAAACTTCTCATTTTAAAGACCAAAAATATCACCTTCAAACAAGAAAGTGGCTCACACCTATAATCTCAGCATTCAAGAGGCTGAAGTAGAAAAATCAACTAAATTTGGGGCCAGCCTGAGTTACATACATAGTAAGTTTCAAGTTAGTCTGGGCTACAGTGAGGCACTGCCTCAAAAAAAAAAAAAAAAGTTACCTACAGAGGATGATATAAAACACACTTAATATTTTTATAACAAAATAAAGCATCATAACCAATCATTTATCTAACAATGCTTACATGAATTGCAAGATAATTATAGAGGAAATGAAGGGAAAGGTGTCTTTATAAATATAGTATAAAGATAGCCTAGATAATATGCAAAAATGAAATAGAATTACAATTTTACAATTGCCAATGAATGAGTGATATTTAACACAAGTAGTAAAAATCAATGACCACTAACAATTAGAGAAAGAGAAAGCTAGAAATGTAGCTCCTATAATTAATTCCAAATAGTATGCATAATCTTGTCAAAGGCATCAAGCCTGTGTCAAACCCACCTTCTGGATTTACCAGCCAAGGTGCAAGAAATACCCATGATAAAAATAAAAATAAAACGCTTTCTGAAATGCACAGAGATAGCAGAATTGCAGTCCACTCTGCAGGAAATTCTACATTTTAATAGATATATTTTGTAAGGGAATGCAGGAGACAAATGCAGAAGACTTAAAGCACATGCCAAAGTTTTACAGTGTAGACTAAACTAGGCTGTCTGGGGACACATATTAGAATGACAAAACTATAAAAAGCAAGATGCAAGGAAATCAGTGCTATAAAAGTCATGATAATGGCAGGGGAGGAATTATAGCTGGGATAGTGCTAATGGAAGCAGCTATGGAGGTGGCTGGAGAAAGACTCTATTTCCTGGCCTAAGTGATATCTACTTTAAATGATGAGTCATTAAGTCATATATTTGATTTAGGTACTTTTCTGTTCCTGTGCTTCATTTCGCAATAAGCATGACTTAAATGTAAAGAGAATTGAAATATAGTAGGATTCAAAAGCTTCACTTCTTTCAAACAAGAGACTTCAGGAAGGTAATCACGAAAGGCAGGAAAAGACCAAGATAACAAGATGTTACAGAGATGCAGACAGTAAGATGAAGTATCTTGTGGGGAAATGACTGTTGGTGAAAAGCAATGTCTTTATTAGCCTAAAAAATTAGTCTTGCTCCAACTCAAGTGTCTTTTCAGAATCTACTTTTATCTATAAGGCACAGATACTTGAGGGGCTGAAGGGGGAATGGAACAGAAGATGGGGGAGTGGAAAATGGAATAGAACAGAAGTAGAGAGAATGGAAGGTGGGGGATGGGAAACGGAATGGAACTGAAGGTAGGGGAATGGAAGGTGCGGGAAGCGAAGATGGAAGGAACAGAAGGTAGAGTGGAACAAACCTTAGCAGCATTCCTGAGGGTAGTTTCTTCTACTGTATTATTTTTTAAGATAGCAAATAGAACAACACATAATGGAAAACTGATAATACTATTGAGCATAAATGTTAGATGTATCATTGAAACAAGGGCCAGGCCTGGTGGTACAGGCCTATAATAATCCAAGTTAGTTGAGAGACTGAAGAAGGAGTTTTGTAAGTTCAAAGCTTGCCTGTGTTCAAGAAGTTCAATGCCATCCTGAGAAACTTAGTAAAACCTTGTCTCAAAATGAAAAGTAAAATGAAGTCTGGGTATAGTGTTTAGTGGTAGATGTGCCATGTGTGAGGCCCTGAGATCAATCACAGGCACGGGGGTGGGGGGAGAAATAAACTTTCTGAAAAGCATTGATGCATATATTATCCATTGGTTTCCAAACCAACAAAATAAGTCATAATTGCTAGCCAAGAGAATTACCCACAGTTCATCACTGTAAGAACCTTGAGTATTGTAAGAGTACTCTAACTTGAAGCATGATGCAAATTAACTAAAATATAAATAATTTATCCTGAGTGGCCAAGTACCAAAATGATTTGTTTTGGCTAGTATTGTCTTCCTTTTCTCATCTCAGTTTTATTTCCTTTGGATACATCTTCCTCTCTTTCATTACTCACCACCTCAAACACAGATGCTAAGTAACACAGAGGTAGAAATAAGTAAGGGTACCAGATAAGGGAGAATCACATGGTAGGACCATGCAGCAAGTGTGGTACAAATGAAAGTATATGCTCAAAATACGCTTTCCAAAATTGTAAAGAATGAAATACAAAATGGAAGAGCAGACACACAGGAAGGCCACTGCAGAGGACATCCCAACTTGGGCCAAAGACCAGGTTTTTAGAACCAAACTTTGTCAATATGAGCTCAGCTATGATTCAGACTCATATGTCTAAAATATCTCCATATATGAAGACACCAGAGAGAAGAGACCCCTTTCTACATAGCATGCATTCACTAAAGGGCTATTTAAGCCAGCCCTACCCAACCTTCTGAAAGACAACTCTGTGAAAAAAGCATCATATCCTGAAATAAGCACAATATAAAAACTAATTTAATCATAATGTTTCCCTTGATTCAGAGGTGTCTAAATATGTAGCAATAACTAAAAGTCATTATTTCATCATTATAAAATCAATTACCCCTGCATGTGTGATTTACAGAAATGTTATTTAAGGTTTCTGGTGAAAAGAACTCTAAACAAACAACTGTATACTAAAGATGCCTCTTTTTTCATCTTGTTTAAAAATTTCCTCCACTCAAAATTAAAACATTTACTGAGAACCCATCTTCCAAAACTAGTAAAATGACACTAAAAGTTTAACATTTACAAAATCTGGTATACATGCTGTTTTATATATATATATATATATATATATATATATATATATATATATATATATATAGAGAGAGAGAGAGAGAGAGAGAGAGAGAGAGAGAGAGTCATAAATAAATATACTGAGCACATTAAAAGCCTTTATCAAGAGCTCTTCACTCATGAGGACTTTAAATCAGCACTGAGAAAATAAACAACTATTGAAATTTTGAAATGTAAGCATAATTCTATCCTCTCAAGTTATTCTGCAGTTTTTCAAGGTCAGCAATTCTCATAAAACACAAATAAATATGCATATCTCAAGTCAAGTTCATTGCATGTCCTGAAGCAAAAAGGAAATGGTAAAGTCACAAGAGATTTCAGATACTAGAGCCTGAATGAAATTTGAAAATCATCTATAAGTTTGTCACATCAACTGGTTTAATATATTTAACGTATGGACTAAATTTATTTCTGGCTGCAAGGCTCAGCATTCACATAAGCCATAGACAGTGGTTGATGAACCTTTGTTCAAAAGCCAAATCCCTTCTATACCACAATGCAGACCAAGCCAGTATAACCCCATGCTTCTAACTCTGTGGGAGACAGTACTAAATGACCTATTCTCTATGGCATGTTTTTATTACAAATCTACTTCTGAGCTCATGACAATGCTTAGTATCCCCAGAAAAAGTATTTTATGCAAGTAAGTAAAAAGTATACTTAAAATTTACTGTTCAGAGCTAAAAATATATAACCATTATCATAATATATATTATATATATATTATCATATTTAACAATTATATATATATATATTATCATATTTAACAATGTATCCTATTCAGAAAAAATGCTCATTAAGTTACACACACACATACACACACACACACACACACACACACATCCCTTTTTCTATATTTTCTGATTTAGCAAACCATTGATGTTAAAAATCAAAAGTTTACTTTTCTTACATCATGACATCTTGATAAATGATTCTGATGTTTGTTTGTTTTAATTTTTAAAGCCAAGTTTTCTAAACTACTGAGGAAGAAGAGAGAGAGAGAGAGAATGAAAACTTCTTACAGTGATCTGGAGGATGTATAAACCCTTATCAGAAAGAACAAAACTGAGGCAGAACTTTGTCACTTTAAACATAGTAAGCACCCCAGATACAAAGCCCAATCTTTGGTCGAAGTTCTAATACCCAATCTTTTCATATTCTACATTATATTCAAGAGATGTATATTATACATATGACATTAAATAGGACAGTAACCAAATGTTTGTCCAAATTATTGTCAGTCACTTCAACTGTAATGTCCAAGTCAATACACAACACACAAGGGCCTCTGGTGATTTGATGCCATCAGACTACCCACAGAGCCTGCCTCTAAGATGCAGAGCAGCCCAAATATTATATGCTTCAAACCTACATTTGTTTCTTTATTTACCAAATACTAGTTAACCTCCCACATTGTGGGCAAATTTAATACAAGATGAATTACCTGCAAGGAAGAGGCTGAAAGGTAGTCTTGTAAATTTTACTGGAATAGTCAAGTATGATGACACAGCTCAAGCCCATTGTCCTCTAAGAATGTCCATTAACACGAGATGTTTTGGCTATATATGACTCTTCATACTAATTCACTACAATATTTGTTCTCTATGCAATTGCTTTTGCTAGGCACTCCAAAACTAAAAATAAACTGTATTCTTTTCAAATCAGGAGAGAACAATACACCCTCAATGTATTTTTTTACTTTCAAATTTTTCTGTCAAAATACTAAGTTATATACAACTATATACAGACATATATTATGCCTGTAACAGCAAATACTAACTCTCTGAAATTCATAAAATATTTGTCTATCAGAGCTTAGCCACACAGAACAGTATGGTTTTTTCCTGTAAACTTCCATTGATACCTTTGTATTGTGAGGTTGAAATTCCAGGAACACCTGTCTCTGCAGAAGCACCTCATTAAGACAGCCTCCAGAGAACTGAAACTCCCTAGAGTGCTAAAGGAAGAATAAAATTGTCAACAAAATGTTGCTTCACATCAATGAAAGGTGGCTTTGTTTAAATGCCTAACCATTTCTATGAATGCTTAAATTTAAATTTTAAGTCGTCTTTAAACACTCCATTTAAAACACTCCAAGTCCCTCCCTCTCATTTGCATATGTGTGTGTGTTGTATGTGTGCCTGGACATATGTCTGTTCTTGTACATATGGTTGCATGTGTATGTACAGACACATATATATGGAGGTCAGAGGTCAATGTTGGGTGTCTTCTTTAGTCACTTTCCACCTTATTTCACAGTTTTTATTAAGTACATACTTTTCATAGACATGACACATGTTGGTACCATCGTTTCCCTCCTTCCTGGCCCCATTCTGCTGAGGGCTCCCCTCAATGGGATTGCTGATATTCACCATGGGGCTGTGGATTATGAGTTGTGAGAGCAGCAGTCAGTCATTGGTGGGGAGGGCAATGTCTCTGGATATTCCTTCCCACGCTGTGGCTCTTACAGTTTATCGAAACCCTTTTGCCTGAGCTGTGGTGGGTGTGTTTTAAGTCTACCTTAGTGGTGAGCTCTTGGAAGCTTCTGGATTTCCACCTGGCTACATGTTGAGTGTTCTCAGTGTCTCCTCTACCATGGCTCAGGTTGTCATCCATCTTATATTTTCCTGAGTTTTTTGGGTTTGGGGCATTTTGGCACAGAGAGAGAGAGATTACATTTTAATCATATATATACCTCTTTGTCCTCCTTTATCCTACTGTCTCAAGTACTCTTTCATCTCATCACCTACCCGCGATATACTATAAAAGAGAATGCCTTAAAAGGAGGCTTATGGAGATAGAGAAATGGCTCAGTGGTTAAAGGTATTTGCTTGCAAATCCTGATGGCCCAGGTTTGATTGCCTAGTTCCCACATATAGCTAGATGCACAAAGTGACACATGAATCTGGAGTTTGGTTGCAGTGGCAAAAGCCCTACTTCGCTCATTCTCTCTCTTTCTCTCTCCCCCTCTTGCTCCTTTTGCTTGCAAATAAATAAATAAATAAATATTTTTAAAGTAGGCTTACTATTATTAATCACAATCTTTGAAAATACCAACCATAACCATGTGTTTCTTTGTAATTTTACTTATCAAGTACTAGACCACAACTAATTTATGCTATAACAGTAGTAATTATTTTAAATTTTATTTCTAAAATTGACAAAAACCCTGGTCTTATCCTATTGAAGGCGTTCTGAAACAAGCTCTTATACCTGTAACTCTGAAAGCAGGATGGCTTGGAATTACTTGATAAAAATCAAATTTGCCCAAAGGCATGCTTAATCCAAACATGAACTATCTCAAAGCTGAACAGCTATAAGGCGAGCCCCATGCAAAGTAACCAGAGATAGAGAGCAGCCTGCTTTCCACCTTCAAGTGGAGAGACTGCGGAAAAATCTAATTACTGATCTGTTTCAACTCCAAGGCTTTATCTTTAATCCACTAGAAGTTAAAAGGCAACACATCAAAACTATATGCCTGTGGAGAAAAATGTTGCTATGGAAAGCCACCTGGTTTCACATCCATTTATTTAAAGCTTAGCTTTTATTCTTTTTTTTCTGTTTTGATCTTCTAAGACTTGCTTCACTAGAGACATGTGAGTTCTATTTCATTAAAGTGATTCTTGAAATTTTATATAATAAGCAGTTGAATTTAAAATATTAGTGGTCTTACAATTACACAAAATAATTGTTTGGAGGACAGAGACAGTGTTTTTCTGTACATAGAAAGACAAAAAAAAAGTTATGGAGAAACTATTAGATAAAGGGTAAGTTAAAAAGTAAGATAAAAGAAGACAGAATGAGAAATATTTGTAAGCTATTTTTTTCTAGCCTTATCAACCATTTCCTACAAGGTATGCTCTGTATTTCCTGACAAGATTTGAGGCATTTCCTCAACTCTATGCCTTCCTGTGCACCTTTGCCCATCTCTCCCAACTAAATGGCATCCATCTTTAGACACTGAAGAATCTCATTTTCCTAATTTCAACAGTGTCCCTAAGCAACAAACACGTGCCCAACCATCTGCTCTCCCATTTCCTGAATGCTTTTAACTTTTTATGTGTACCTTTGTCACAGAAACATTTACCCTATTATAATATGCAGTAGAGTTACAGTCAGGCATCACTTAGTGACAGATATATTCTGATAAATATGTCCTTGGGTGATATCATTGTGTGGACATCAGAGAGTATTCCTATATAAACTAAGACAGCTGCAATGTTACTAGGTAATAGAATCTTATAGGACCACTGTGGTATAGACAGTTGATCACTGACTGAAAGGTCATTATGCAGCACATGGCTATGTATATTTCTTATGCCCAGTCTTAATGACTTCAGCATTCTGCAAGGAAGAATGACTCATGGTCATACCTTGAATCACTGCAGTATTCTGCACATCACCTATAATCAACATGATTACTTTTTGGGTTCTGTTATTGTTGCTGCTGTGCTTCTTTAGTTTTTATTGTTGTTTGTTTGTTTTATTTTTGAGACAGGGTCTCTTAGAGTGCATATTGAACTCCTACTTACTATACAAGCCAAAAGTAAGCTTGAAATCTTGATCCTCCTGCTGCCACCTTCCAAATGCTTGGATTACCTGTGTGTGCCACCATACCTGGATAACTAAGGTGACAATTTAATAAATATTTTAATTAATTAACTCTGACACTTTCTAAAACTAATTTTCACTAACATTTTTATAATCAACAAAAACTGAGGACTATATTTTGTACTTTCTTCTAGATTCTATCACCTACACCTATACCTACACCTTCACCCATTGTACAAAAGAGTTGTTGAGGTATTGGACAGTTTCTTTTTCTTTTGTTGTTGTTTTTTGTTTGTTTGTTTGTTTTTGTTTTTCAAGGTAGGGTCTCACTCTAGCTCAGGCTGACCTGGAATTCACTCTGTGGTCTCAGGGTGACCATGAACTCACAGCAGTCCTCCTACCTCTGCCTCCCTAGTGCTGGGATTAAAGGCATGCGCCACCATGCCCAGCTTTGGACACGTTCTCTAATCAGTCTGTTTTCTTCTCAAGCATCATGGTTCATTGGTACATTTTCAACAATTTAGATATTGTAAGTATAATTCTATAATGTCTAAAGAAAAGGAACTTCAAAACCTAGTCTCCTGTATACTAGAAATTATAGAACTTTGGTGATTCAGATTCTACTAGACTTGCATGTGGTAACCTAGGTAACAAAAGCACAATTGAGTAGATAGGTATACTGCATGAAAAAGCCAAGACTGCAATACCACACAGGAAATCTTTTTTTTGTTTTGTTTTTTTGTTTTTGTTTTTGTTTTTGAGGTAGGGTCTCACTCTCACTCTGGTCCAGGCTGGCCTGGAATTAGCTATGTAGTCTCAGGGTTGCCTTGAACTCTCTGATCCTCTTACCTCTGCCTCCCGAGTGCTTGGGATTAAAAGCATGTGCCACCACGCCCGACTAGGAAATCCTTTTATGCAACCTTTAATTTTCATATAGACCAGGCTGGTCTTAAGCTCATTATGTAACCAAGAACGACCTTCAACATCTGATGCACCTGCCTCTTCAAAGTCCTTGAGGGTAAAGAACTTGTCATTAATCTGATTGTTTCATTCAGAACCCACTAAATATGGAGCATTTCTAGTTTCAGTGAAAAAATTACTAGATGAATAAATGATGAAACAAGGCTATTTTACTACTTTCTCTACATATCTTTAGAACCTTTAACAAATATCTATGTGGAAGTGTTTTATTTTTCCAGGTTTCCTTCAAAAGCTGAATTCTGTAAGAGTTACAGGGCTTCAACCTGCATATGATGGTAGAAAAGGTGATATGCGCTGATTGTAGATGAACAGGACCATAACACTGCACGAAGTACATCCACGTCCAGGTTGCATGGCCTGTAGGTAAACAATAGAGAAATGAAGTTGCAGGAAATTCCCAGACATACTCCATCACCCCAACTTGTGAATAAACCTGTAAAGTATTAGTCCCTAAGATGAGCCTCCATGTGAAGGGTTTCAGCGGAAAGGAATCCTTCACGCACTCACCCCACGATGACACGGGTAGGTACCAACTGGGCATCTGGCTTTGCATGTTCTCTGTAATGCCTGACCATCTAGCACTCTTGTAGAGCACCCACTATATTTTATCTTCAGAAATCAAGATAATTATAATAGAAAGATCATTTAAAGAGAAGAACATATGTACGGAATAAGCCTCAGTCTTGCTATGTGACATCAAATTTGTTAAATTCCTTCTAAAGAATGTAAAAATAGTGTTATCTAAAACTTCATACAGACCCATGAGAAAATGTACCTGAGAAAGGGTTTCTTTAATCTGTAGCATTTGGCCAACAGTTTTTAAATTGCTTATTTCTAAAGGGACCACCTGCTTTGTAATATTTATGGCAAATGCTCTCTCCAAAAAATCTCAGTACTTAGTTTACATTGTTTTCCTCCTTCTTACTAATTATTGGTATGATTATCTGGTTCTCATCAGTAATCAAGACAAAAGATATAGCATCTAGGTCTGAAAGATGACAGCCTTCTATTTTATGAATGTATGTATGAAAGTCAAATGTTGGTAAATGGTTTCAAGGTGGTGTCATCCCCATAGGAATTCAAAGAGTGGTCAATATCACGACAAACATCTGGATGACATGTGGAGTCATCAGAAATTGGAGACAGCAGAAAGGAATACCAGGTATTCAGAGGAAATGGGAGACTGTAGGAGTCCATCACAAGCTGTCCCCTTGTCATGGGGACGGAGTTACTATTAATGAATGCTGGAGCGGAGCTGCCCCTAGTTCTGAAACACCTGCCTAGCAATGTGGATATGCACAGGAAGCAAGTAAAGAAAACTATCTCCAGGATTTCAGCACAACCGAAGTGTGGATTTATTATATTATTCTCCAAAAGCCCCTTGAAAGTTTCCCCTAGCTCCTGTGCCTGCAGTTACAAGTGAATGGGGAATAAGTGTAGTGCAGAGAGTAGAAATATAAAGGAAAGCTAGACTGGGTGAAAAAAATCACAGTATGAACATACAGGATCCAAGCCACCTCCTTAATAAGTCCCTAAGTTTGGCAAATAAAAAAGATTTGAGTACAACTGAGGAACATTTGGAGACAACTAAAAACAAATCTCTATTCTCTTGATAAAAACCTGGAGTTTTCCCAGGCCAGGATAGGACTAGATCACAAAAAGTGCATCACAAATAGTAACATTAAATTGCACAATGAACAAATGAAAGGTCCTATGTCTTATTATGCTTCATTTTGTTTTTAGGGGCAAAGTCTCACTCTAGCCAAAACTGATATTGAACTCACTGTGTATCCCAGGCTGGCCTCAAATTCATGAGTATTCTTATGCCTCAGCCTCCTAAATTCTGGAATTATAGGCATGAGCTTACAGTTCTGGAGTCTGCAGAGTCCAAGATCCAGACCCCAGCAGATTCAGTGTCCAGAAAGGAATTCCTCTCTGTTTCAAAGACACTGTAAAGTGGCAAAACTGGCTCCCAGGCATCCTTATACCTATTTATAAAAGTACTATCCCATTAATAACAGTACTGTTTTCTTGACCTAGTGACCTCCCAAAAACCTAACTTTTTATTACTACCACCCTGTTAAGTAGGATATAAAATATGAATTTTGCACAGACTACAGGAACTTCTATAACATGACAAAATAAGAGTAAAATTTAGATAAACATCTGAAAGTCAAAAGGTGAAACAGTGAAATAGGTAGAAGACAACAGAGACTACCCATAAACACATTGAAGCAAATTAAACTGACTCTTGTGAAGTACTTGGTCACAATAGTAACTAACACAATGGTTAAAATAAGCCAGGCATGGTGGCACATGTCTTTGAGCTCCTGTTACAAGAAGGTGTTCTCTAAACAAAACACCCAAAACTGACCATGAAAAAGGTTTATAAAGAAGATTTTTTATTCAGAATAAATACTTCAGTTTATCAAAAAAGATCATAAAGTCAGACATAGTAGTATAAGCCTACTATTCCAATACTCTGGTGGCTAAAGCAGTACTGTTGAAGATTAAATGCCAGCCAGTCCTCGGTAGCAAATTCAAGGTCAGCCTCATTTATATAGCATGACATTTTCTCAAAATAGCACAAACAAAACTCAAAATGAAGTGAAAATTGAAGTTGTTGAATATAATATGTTTGCATTGAAAAACATACAAATGGAATACCTGAAGAACAGGTACATCAGAAAACAAAGACAAGTGACACCACAGAATTAAGTCAATAATATGAGCTGGTGTTTTACAGAAAACAATTTTCAGCTGACCCTTCATATAAAAGAGAGTTCATATTCATTAGTGATTAGAGAAATGCAAATTAGAATTATAATGAGATACCACTATAGACTCATAAAAATGACTTAGCAATCACTAGGACTCCTCAATCTAGGAGCTTTAGAGTCCATTCAACACTTAGGTAAAAACTTCCAAAAATATCTCCTTTCTACCAATAGAATTGGCAAACTAGAATTATTCAGAGAAACTGGTGTAGAAGAACAACCAAAATAAAAGAAAAAAAAACAGTAGAGATGATTGTGATGGTATATATTGACTAGCAACTTGACAGGAATGAGAGTCACCTAGAAAATAAGTTTATGGGTATGCCTGTAAGGGGTTGTCTAGTACAGGATTGGCTCTGAGCATGCCTGTAGGAATTATCTTAATTAGGTTAATACAGGTGGAGAAGATCCAAGTTAGCTATTTATGGTACAATTTCATGGTCATGTATAAAAGGAGAAAGCTGGGTGAACACCAGCACTCATTGATCTCTGCTTCTGAAAGAATGTGACCAATATCTCAAGCTCCTGCTTCCATGCCTTCCCCACAGTAACCTTAGGACTGTAACCTCAAACTGTAAGGTGAAGCAAATTAAACTGACTCTTGTCAAGTATTTGGTCACAATAGTAACTAACACAATGGTTAAAATAAGCCAGGCATGGTGGCACATGTCTTTAATCCCAACACTAAGGAGGCAGAGGTGAGAGAAACACCATGAGTTTGAGGCCAGCCTGAAACTATCTAGTGAATTCCAGGTCAGCCTGGGTTAGAGTGAGACCCTACCTCAAAAAAAATTATTATTATATAATGATAAATAAAAATGTCTTCAAGATTAGATTGAAATTATATACAAAGCCTAATAAACTCCTAATATTTAAGTGACTAGATAGTGCAAGTAATATTTTAGACAGCATAAGTCAATACAGAGATGAAAACACAGCTCATTTTCATCCCATATCCTTAATATTTTCATGTTGGCTGGACAAGTAGCTCAATGGTACATTGGAAAGGTACTTCAGTGATATATTGTGTGCTTAAAATGGTAGATATCCTAATTTCAAAATCCAACAGCAAAATAAGAAGAAAATATTAATGTCAGCATCTGTATTTATAAGTGTGTGTGTGTGTGTGTGTGTGTGTGTGTGTGTGTGTGTGTGTAAAATTACTGTCCATTCCCAAAATAGACCATGAATTGTTCTGGACTGGAAAGGTAGCTTAACAGTTAAGGTATTTGCCTACAAAGCCTAAGGACTCAGGTTTGATTCTCCACATACCACATAAGCCAAATGCACAAGATGGCACATGCATCTAGAGTTTGTTTGCAGTGGCTAGAGGCCCTGACACATCCTTTCTCTCTCTCTCTCTCTCCCTCTCTGTCTCTCCTTCTCTCTGTCTCTATTAAGTAAATAATAAAAATAAAAACTTAGATAAATAATAGTTCTTGTTCTCTAGGTGTCTAATAAAGTTTATAGTAGCACAGTAAAAATAATTGTGAAAGAAAGAATGAATAAGAAAAGAGATGGATATATGGTTGAATTGATGTGTGACAGATGGATTTTTGAGACTCACATTGCTTTGAGAAGTCAAAGTAGAAACCAATTTCAGTTATCTGGAATATAGGTAAAATATGTATTAAAAGACAAATCATGGGCTGGAAATACTCAGGAGTTAAGGCACTTGCCTACAAAGTCTAAGGACCCAGGTTCAGTTTCCCAGAACTAACATAAGCCAGATGTGCATGGTGGTGCAAGCATCTGGACTTCATTTTCAGTGGTAGGATACCCTGGTATAACAATGTTCTCTTTATATTTCCCCTTTTCCTCTCTCCCTCTCAAATACATAAAGATATATATTAAATGACATTTTATATATATTATAGAAATTAAATTTTATTTTGTTCTCTTGCACATTATGAACAACAGTTCAGGGGAAAAAATATTTTTAATTGAGCACTCCTAGAATAGGACTAATTTACAACCTTCTGGGTTTTTGTTGTGCATATGTGTATGCAAAATATATACATATGATATTAGGCATGTGTTTGAACATGAATACATGAATTATTTGAGATGGCTCATTCACATCTTTTCTGAAGTGGAATGTCTGTATTGTGTGTACCCACAATATTTCCAAACTATTATAAAATGTTCAAAAAAGCATTTGAGCTTGAAAATATAGCGCTGTGATAGAGCACTTGTGTAGTATTCTGGAGGCTCAGAGTTCAATTCCCAGCACCATAAAAATACAAGTTTCAAAAAGGATTACACATTGTGAGTGGTCATTAATCTTGATTGTCAACCTGACTGGAGTAGGAGTCTACTAATAGATTAGAAAAGCACACCTCTAGGTATGTCTGGACATTTCCAGTAGCAATTACCTTATGAGGACTATGACCTAGTGGTTGAATTAGTGCTATGATGTATTTATATGTGATGTCATTATTGGGAAACAATTCAAAATAGAAGGTGGGGGCCTATGAGAGAATGTAAGTCATTGGGTGCATGTTTTTCAGGTTGTATCTTGCCATAGTCACTCATTGTGTCCCTTTACTCTGCTTTCTGGATACCATGATGTTAGCTGCTATGCTCCATCACACCCTCACACCATGAACAGTTGATACCTCAGAGAGTGTGAGCCCAAATGAACACTTACTTTTAAGTTGTTTATTTCTAGTGTACCATGATAATGACAAAAGCAACTAAAATATTTTGCCTGCCTGTAACCCATCTAAGATAGTGTAACAGTGGGATCACAAACCTGCTGAAGCAGTAGGGTGTCAGCTGTTCCTTCAAATACTACCTCAGTGCTCCTGTGCAAGGATATATAATAATTGATGGGTGTGTGCATTTAATCCAATAATACGGAAATAGAGTGGCCAAAGAAAGTTTCCCTAATTCTGAAGCCAATGGTAAACTTGATAAGTACCCTGCAGATGAGATGGGAGAAGAACAAGCATTTAAAATATCTCAATGTGAGTGGGAATCTTGCAGAGAAACAGCAGATTGGACATTTCCTCTGCATGGCTCTATGAGTGAAAAGTCAGGGCAACAAAGTAAAGACTATATACATTCTCAGTACAGAAACAAAGGAAGCATACTAGGAACCAAGAGACCTCATGAAGAAGCAAAATGATCATGCAGAGGAAAAATGGAGACAGCCTGTAATGCATATCCCAGCTCTCTGAGAGAGGGGATGCCTGAATCCACAACTATAAGGTAAGCTTGGAAAACTTAGATAACCCTAGTGACAACAGGTTGACGTTCTCAGCTGTGGAAGAAACCCACAGTTCTTAAAACAAAATAAAATGCAAGATGTGTTTGTTTTTTTTTTAAGCCACTTATGGGGCTGGAGAGACGCTTAGTAGTTAGGCATTTCCCTGCAAAGCCAGAGGATCCTGTGTTGACTCTCTAGAACACACGTAAGCCAGATTCACAAGGTGGCACATGCATCTGTAGTTCGTTTGCAGTGGCTGGAGGCCCTGTCAGGCCCATTCTCTCTCTCTCTCCCCCACCCCTTCTTTCTCCCTCTCAAATAAATAAATAAATAAAAACATTCTTTTAAAAATCCATTTATGCCAAATATAGTGGTGCATGTATTTAATCCCACCATCCAGGAGGCAAAGGTAGGAGGATTGATGTGAGTTTGAGGTAAGTTTAGGACTGCAGAGTGAGTTCTAGGCTAGCCTGGACTAGTCTGAGACCCTATCTCAAAAACAACAAAAAAAAAAAAGCCACTTACACAGTAAGAAAGCATAGCTAAATACAATCCAGTCAAAGAATAGTCCAGGACCCTGGCTCTATGGAATGGCACCACTCACGGGTAAAGTGGGTCTTCCCTCCTCAAGTAACCTAATCAAGATAATCTTTGATAGGCATACCCAAAGGCTAACCTAATCTAAGCAATATTTCATGGGTAATTTGGGATCCTGTCAACTTAACAATCAATGTAAACCATCATAAGTCCATCCTTTGTCAATTTTATACCCAAATATACTACATTTAATTCATAACACTTCAACCCTTTGTCTCCAAAGTTTCATGGTCACTTTATAATTCAAAATGTAGGGCTGGAGGTATTTCTCAGTGGTTAAAGGCACTTACTTGCAAAGCCTGATGGCCTTGTTTCAACTCACCAGTACCCATATAAGGCCAGATGTACAACTGGTGCATGCATCTATAGTTTATTGGCAGTTGTAGAAGGCCCTGCCATGCCTATCCATTCTTGTTCTCCCTCTCTGTCTCTGTCTCTGTCTCTCTCTCTCTCTCTCTCTCTCTCTCTCTCTCTCTCTCTCTCTCCTTAAAAATAAATTTTAAAAATGTAAATGCATTCAGTCCACCTTCAAAATTCTCGGTCTTTAACAGTTCCAACACTGTTTAAAAGTATTAATGCAGACTCTCTGGAAAACTCTTAACTCTGATCTCCTATGACATTAAAAAAAAAAATAAGAGTCACATACTTATAACACACAAATCAAAATTCCAAAAGGAAGAATAGGTGCATAAGAAGATGACCAGACAAAAGCAAGATTGAAACCCAACAAGACAAGTTCCAAATCTTGAATCTCTGGACTCTGGCACCTGGTACTCAGGAAGGAAGCATTTGGGCTTTAAGGGACTTGGGTAGCTCCACCCCATGAGCTGCCTCTCTTAAGGAAGCTCCATCCCAAATTTTCAGCTTCCCTTGGTAGACATCCTATGGTTCTGGAATCTCTAATATCCTTGCATCTTCATTGCAACTTATAATTCACCTTCATAGCTGTATGCACTGGCCTCTGAAGATCTTCTTTCAGAGAATCTGACACTATCACATATTGCCTGGTGCTGAGCTCAAAGACTCTTAATCTTGTAACTTGGTCTTGTAACTTTCATGCTTCCAGAACCATTTCCATGTGGATGGTGCTGCCAAGTTCTGCTGCCAGGTTGGGATGAAGCCTGGCCCGCTTGGACCACAGTTGTAGAGATCTCTGTATTTCTTTCAGGCTGACCTTGGAGAAACATTTCCCTAGGCAATTGTGTCTGAGCAGGGATCCTGTTCAGGTAACACTGTCTTTCTTCAAGTAAACTTGAAATTTCTTAAGATGGAGCTTTAGATGTGTGAGTTTTTGCTCTCAGGACACCTTTCCTGTTGTCCCAGTGCAGCTCAGGAGGATTTTTCAGCACCTCAGGTGCTGATCTCTTTAACAATTACATTTGATTTCTCAGAACCAGCCCGAATTTTATCTTGTTCTGAGATTACTCTGCCAAACAAATTAGTCCATTGTGTTTAATTTAGTGTCATTCAAGTTCTCAGGACACAGGCATAATGCTGCATGAACATGAACTGTCTCTACCTCAGTTCCTTATTGAATTCTTACTCATGAGCAGAATCTCTACTGTGTGTGTTCATGTATATTTATTTTATCTAGGAAGTTAACATGTAAAATGATCAACCAAATTCTTTTGACATTTCTATTTTTTTTTTTTAAATTGAAAACCTCCATGATTGTAGACAATATCCTATGGTAACTCCTTCACTTTCCCCACTTTCCCCTTTGAAACTCCCCGCTCCACCATATCCCTCCACCTCTCAATCAGTCTCTCTTTTATTTTGATGTATTTTAATCAGTACTGCACAGATGAAAAAAACCTGTCATTTGGGCAATCCTGCTATGTGAAACTCTAGTCTGTAACTATTTCCCTTGACAAAATAAGTATTGTTATATATATATAAGATATGCATGTACATTAGAAAATGACTTCATTTGTAGTTACTAGCACTGTTCCCTAAATTTCTAAAAGATCTAAAGTTGTTGTTTTTTTATTTTTCTCAATATCTCAGACATGTTAATCTACTGAGACAAGACTGAGTTAGTATATAAATGACTTCTGTGTAGTTCATCCTATTAGTAATGCCAGTTGTTTCTGGATCGTTTATATGTCAAATATTCATATGTCCAGGTTGTACTATATAAGCCTTCTAAGATGCAAAGCTTAGGAGAACACATTACCAAGCTGATATCCTCCAGACAAATGTTGTTAATAGTGCTTAATTTTTCCAGAGTTGAATTTGCATATTCCTATTGTATTATAGATATTGTCTTTAAGCAAAAATTATTAAACATGTCCTCCTAAGAAATGCTGCCTAATAATCAAATGCATCAAATATTGATCAGTTAAGAAGTACTGCAAATCCATCAACAAGACAAAATAGATGACTGCCCACCATGAGACTTGTCACCTCTATCACATCTGCCAGGGACCAAGAAAAATTGCAAAGGAAGCAGAGACATGAATAATGCTCTTCCTGCTAGCCTGACAACCAACTCCAGTGTGATGGTGACATACACTGTGATCAGTGAAAACTTATCAAAGAAGAAACACAGAGCCTACAAAGAATTCAACACTAGCCAGGCACGGTAGTGCACACCTTTAACCCCAGCACTCGAGAGTCAGAGGTAGGAGGATCACCATGAGTTCAAGGCCACCCTGAGATGACAGAGTTAATTCCAGGTCAGCCTGGACCAGAGTGAGATCCTACCTCAAAACAACAAAAAAATAAAAATAAAAGAATTCAACACTAAAGCAGATTGCCAACAGACCTACCACGACTCAGGAAACATTACTGAAGTGGGAGTGTAAAGACGGTATGAGCCACAGAGTGGATAGAAATATTCTGAGGCCTAGTTCTCCCTGCAGCTACCCTATAGGGACTGACTAGGGCCTTCATGACTCCACAGTGAATACCGTAACCCCACTGAGGAGGAATACCGGAGTAATGGGAGCCAGGACAAGAAGATTAAAGAGTATAACCTCTTTAATGCCATATATATATATGGTATTAAAAAATCAAGACAAAAAAGAAGTGCTGCAAAAAAGCACTTAATTTTCCAACTGGTTTTCTTGTTTCTTTGTTTGTTTTGTTTTGTTTTGTTTTTCAAAGTTGGGTCTTGTTCTAGCCCACACTGACCTGGAATTCACTATGTAGTCACTGGGTGGCCTCAAACTCATGGTGATCCTCCACTCTCCTTCTAAGTGCCAGAATAAAGGCATGTACCCATGCCTGGCTCAAACTAGTTTTTTGTTTGCTTGTTTGTTTTTATCGTTGTTGTTTGTTTCTTGCTCTTATTGGTTGTATTTTCATAAAGCTTCAACATTGTTCTGTTAGAATTTTGCAGAGAATATGTTGCTGGGTTTCTTGGGTTCTTGTCTTGCTACTCTCAAAGAATGATACGTGCAGACATGGCAGAGGAGCAAGTTAAGCAAAGTAAAGCACAAAGCCCCTTAGTTGGTAATGGTTCCAAGCTGAAAACCCTCTTCCTGACTTGGATCAGGGTCTTTATACCCTTACAGATGTATATTCATGTAACAGACAGTCTCAGGTCACTGGTATTAACCTTCAGACTAGACACAGTTTATGGGAGGAAGAAGGGATTTATTTGAAGCTAACAGATCCAGGGGAAGAAGAAGTTGACCCCTTTCACAGATCCAATCAGATAGAAAAAG
The DNA here is from genome assembly GCF_020740685.1 of Jaculus jaculus. Lineage (NCBI taxonomy): Eukaryota > Metazoa > Chordata > Mammalia > Rodentia > Dipodidae > Jaculus > Jaculus jaculus. The sequence goes on along the minus strand of NC_059108.1, from coordinate 99,301,379 downwards.
CCACCACCATAAAAGTGAGCACATTTCAGGAACTCCAAGCAAAACTCAAGCACTTTTCATATCTTTCGACTGGAATACAAAATTCACCCCTACACCTTAGGGCTGGACCCTAGGATCTGCCCAGCACACAAAGTTACAAGCTTGAATAAAATTACTGAATCGATTAGGGGTCATACTTTCAAACTACCAGAATTAGGCAGCAAGTCAGTGTGGACTGGGTTGGTAACTGGAATGTACATGGGTACTCTTGATAGGTTGATGAATTAACCAAATGAAAGGCTTTTCACCAAAGCTTTCCAAGAGGGAGAAAAAAATCAAGGAGTAAAAAAATAAGAACAGAGGCAGTAAGCTAAGAAGATGGCTCAGCACTGGGCACTGGCTTGCAAAGACTGACAATCACCATTCAGTTCCCAAGCAATCCTTGTGATCAAGATGTAGAAAGTGGGTCAAGCAATTGATGTTCTTTTGCAGCAGCAAGAGGATCTGAAATACACATGCACATATATGCACAAACATTCACGCACATGCACACACAAGCTAGTGTTTTTTTGTTTGTTTGTTTGTTTTGGTTTTTTGAGGTAGGATCTCACTCTGGCTCAGACTGACCTGGAATTCACTATGTAGTCTCAGGGTGGCCTCGAACTCACAGTGATCCTCCTACCTCTCCCTCCCGAGTGCTAGGATTAAAGGCGTGCACCACCACACCCGGCGCAAGTGTTTTGTTTTGTTTTTTTAATTTCACACAATAAAAAGAAATAACAAAGCTGGGAATGGTGATGCACACCTTTAATCCCAGCACTTGGGAAGCAGAGGTATGAGGATCACCAAGAGTTCGAGGTCACCCTGAGACTATATACTAAATTCCAGGTCAGCCTGGACTAAAATGAGACTCTACCTAGAAAAAAAGACAAAGACAAAGAACAAAGGATGGTGGTCAGCTCACATCTTGTGGAGTCAGGGCTTTTTAGGTTTTACTTGCTGGACTCTGTTCTCTAGACTCATCACTAGTGATATAAAATTCATTATAAAAGCTCTGCATTTATCAGATCTGTAGGACATGTGGACATCTGTTTATTCTTTTTGAGACTTTTAACTCTTACTAGACACCTACATGGGGGTATCTTACTCCAATTACTATCAGTTCACTGTCTGACAAAAGAACTAGAGCAATACTTTAAGCTGCTACACCACCATCCATAGAACAGACGTAAATTCAAGAATGGACTCCAGGTATGCCTGACCCAAGAACCACCTCTTCTATATCTCTCAGTTGCTTAAAATTTGCCATAACTCATCAGCATTAAGTTACAAGAATGTCATGAGTTACTTACATTAACTCATGGGCATCTGTCATTTACTACTGCCAACATGGGCTCAGATCATAACAACCAGGACAGGTATCACTCCAGCAAGGAGGCACAGTTGAGGCAAAACCAGTGATGTCTTCAAAAAATATTGTTGAGAGACAAGAAGAGAAATTGTCAGAATCAAAATGAACTCTTGCTTGAAGTGATGGTGCTTGCCTGTAATCCCAGCACTTAGGAAGCTGAAGGAGAAGATTGTGAGTTCAAGGACAGCTTTATAGAAAGACTCAGTCTCGAAGTTCAGAACAAAAATTATTTATTTGTGCCAGCCCTCCCAAAAATAACTAAAGCCAAGAGCTTATAGAGAAGTAGTTCTCATGCAAAGTTACATGGCATAACTGAATGTCTTCTGACCTACTTGCATATGTATAGTTTATTTTACAATATTTTTTTTCACATACAAACTTCATTTGAAGTGTAAAACAAAGAGTGAGGAACTTTGACTGTCCTTGCAGGAAATGAAGATATTTTATTTTATTTCATTTTAATTTTTATTAGTTTTCTGTTCAGCAAGTACAGGCAGTTTGGTACCATTATTAGGCTCATCCATGACCTACCCACTCCCCATTGGCTCCTCCTTGTTGAGGTATATGGGTCGTGCATTGTGGAGTTAGCCCACAGTGATTGGTACAATAAATGTCTCTGCAAATCATGACCTAACATGTGGCTTTGACATTCTTTCTGCCCCCTCTTCCGCAAAAAGGAAATGAAGATATTTTAGAGACACTTGTGCTCATCCCTTCAGCTATCAGACTACTGAAAGAACGGTCCTCAGGAATTCCATGCTGGAAGAAAGAGGCTGAAGCCTGCTAATTGTCACAGGAGGAACTTTTCCCATAGGAAAAGATTACACACACTTTCAGCTTATCAAACCACCTTGTAGGAAATACTAAAGCTCAGAAAATGATGGAGTCACTGATGGATAGGACCACACTTTGACCAGGAAGGACTGCTTTTTTATGCACACCTCTTACCCTCTATTTAAACCTAAACTTCATTTCAATCCCACATAAAAAGACTTGGGAGTGGCATCACTGGACCTCTTTATTTTTTCCTCTTCCAAAACTGGTAACATTGAATAAATCTCCATTCTGTGTTTTTCATTATGGCTTGTTCAATTGGACTGTTTAAGATGGATTGCTGAGCCTAGCTTGGAATGGCTCCCAGCACCCAGGCTCTGACCCTAAAATCTCCAGTGACAGACAGATTGCATTCACAGAAGAGCTAAGAAGTTAATTGAGCTGTGACCTTGGGACTGTCATGAGTTTTAATGGCTTTGTGGGCCTCATGGTGGGCTTTATAATATAAGAGAGGCTCTACAGGAGCTGAAAGATTAGACCAACATGTAAATCGAATACACAAGGTATCAGATACTCAAGAGGAGATGAAAAAAGAAAATTCTCCCTAAATTAATAATTCTTGTCCCATTTAAACTATGCAGACTTAAGTCTCTATTGGAGAATATGTTCTTTTTCAGATAGTAGTGAGATCTGAGGAGATAAACTACCCCTCACACTTCAGCCAAGCCACAGCTGCAACCACAGAGAAACTGGGGAGATGAGCATAAATGCTGCCTTCATGCTGAACCTGAAAATCAGTGTGGGTACCAGGATGTAGTTAACACCCACAATGAGCTATTGACCAGAGAGACCTACAAGGTTTCCCAAAACAAGACAGACTTCTGTCAGAGCACTTGATTACCCACCATGGGTCAATGGTAAGACCCTACTGCTAAAGACACCATATTCTGCCAATAGGGAACATGGACAAACCTGGATAGAACCTGGAAGAAATCCAGTCACCAGACAGTTAGCCTGTCTAGTGCTAGAAGGTGCTACATGAGCTACAGGGGAAAAGTATCCATCATCTGTGAGCAACTCAAAATCTAAGCTATTCAAAAGTAAACAACCCGGTGTGATGCACACAGGTGCAATAGTGTCACACAGCCATGGTGGGTAACCAACTGCTCTTGGATTGGTTAACTGATCCACTAGGTGGAAAGGAATCCTTATCTGGAACTGGGAAACAAGTCAGAATCACATCCAGATCATGAGTTTGTTTTCCAATATCAAGCTTCCACTAATCTTGGGCTATAAGAGGGCCTACACCTATTAAACTCTCTCTAAACTCATAATGGTTATCCCAATTAACCAATGCTGACTTCATTCTCCATTGAAGAATCACTTTCTTTTTCATATAGAACCAGGACCAGAGGACAGAAATGAAGTATTGCACTTAACAGGGCCCCAGCTGAAACCACAGAGGAATTGGGAAATGAGAAAGAGTGCTGCTTTCTCGGTGAACCTGATATCAGCACAAGGATGAATGAGACATGCACTGAGAACACTCAACACCTACCAAAGCAGAGATCCAGAGGCTCCTAAGAGCTCATCACTGAAGTAGACTTAAAATGCATACAACATGGCTCAGGGAATTTTGTGGAAGAGGGGGTGGAAAAATTGTTAGAGCCACAAGTTGGGACATTATGCACAGAAACATTGCCTCTTCCCCACAACTGACAGCTGCCCCACAATGTACAATCCACAATCCCCATGGAGATGACCTGCATCCTCATGGAGAAGGGCCCTTTTGTGGGGGGCAGGGATGAGAAAAAGGACAGTACCAACCTGTGCTGTTTACATACAGTGAATGTACATAACTAATAAAAAATAGTTAATGTAAAAAAAATTAACTTCTTGGTGTAGGAGACAGAACCTGAAGATACTCAACACCTACCAAAGCAGACATCCAGAGGCTTCTAAGAATTCATCACTGAAGTAGACATAAAGCTTACCCGCCATCCATCATGGCTCAGGAAATTTTGCAGAAGAGGAAGCAGAAATATTGTAAGAACCACAGATTGAGACATCATGCCCTGAGGCATTCCCTCCCTACAAAAATAACTAACTGGCTCCCACAATGCTTAAACCAGTGGGAGTAACGTGGGGGGAAAGTAGGGGATCCACTGATCCCCATGCTCTAGGGCAGCCCACCAGTTCCCCAGTCCCTCAAGGAACTGTCCCAGCCACAGTCCCAGTGGCAGTCCCAGGTGGCGTACCAGCTGCTCATTCCTCCAGCACTACCTGCGGGTATGGGGGAACAACATAGGGAATCCACTGATTCCCATGCTCTCAGATAGCCCACCAGTACCCCAATCCCCTCAAGCATCCATCCCAGTGGCTGTCCCAGCCTCCCAATCCTCCTTCACTACCAGCAGGCTAAGCAGATCCAGGTCAGCAGGCTAGTGTTCCCTCCTCCCTCAGTTTTCCCACCACGCATGAATGCCATCCCACCCACTGCCCTGCTGTGTGAGGACCAGGTCCTCCTATGCATGAACTGCATGTTACTCAGACCCAGTCAGCAGGCTATTGTTTACCCATCCATCCCCCTTCCCTACCACCAGGACTGCCAACCAACCCCCTACCCCTGCACATCATCTGACCTGCAGCAGTCTATATCCCTGTCCCATCATGTCACAGGACATGGCAATCCCATCCACCTCCTGCTACGTGGACCCAGTGGGCCCAAAAGTACCATCCCCTCAGCCCTCACTATCACAGAACCACCACACAATCCAATCCACCCGACCCCTACATTGCCCCACCTCAATACCAATCTTGTTTGTCTCATTCCCCCTACACCCTGCCACCTCTGGCCACCTGACCACACAGACTCATACCCCAAACCATAAACCAACAAACCCCTTCATCAGGTCCTAGGGCCCCCACCAGAGCCTTGCAGGCTCTTTTCCTCTGAGCAGATAGGCCCCATTGACCTCAGAAGCCTAATCAAAACAAATACAAAAGGGAATAATCACTGAAGACACTTCATGGGTAAACTACAGCTTCCTCCTAATTTAAATAAGATTTCTATACTGTGATGGACAGAACAGAACAAAAAAGAAATAACATAAAAAATCAAATGCAAGTAAATCCAACAAGGTTGCCCAGTCCCACAATGGTTGTCTCTAATAAAAAAAAAAAAAAAAAGACACAATATGACCAGAGTCCCAAAATGAAGATACAAACTATGCAACCATGGCCAAGTAATTAGCAGAACTTGTAGAAAATCAACAAAGGTCCAATAATTGTAAAAATGTTGTCTTTGCTAGATTAGACCTAATGGAAAGGAACCAGGAAGGGTTCCAAAGACAGTTAAATTATCTGAGAGAAGTAAAAAAGAAAGAGGACCTCAATAATCAGCTGGTTAAGCTCAATGAAGGTATAAATAAATGCAAGGATGGACTCCCAAGAAACATTAAGAAAATCATAAAATGATGTGAAAAGGGAACTTGATGGAAGGAATGATGGAAATTATATATTAAAAAAAAAAAAACAGTAGAAAATACAAACCAAATTGAACAAGTCCAAACCTCTAAAAAAGCTCTCAGGAATAGAGCCGGCTATGTGGAGGATAGAAACTCAGAACTTGGGCTGGAGAGATGGCTTAGTGGTTAAGTGCTTGCCTGTGAAGCCTAAGGACCCCGGTTTGAGGCTCAGTTCCCCAGGTCCCACGTTAGCCAGATGCACAAGAGGGCGCATGCGTCTGGAGTTCGTTTGCAGAGGCTGGAAGCCCTGGCACACCCATTCTCTCTCTCTTCCTCTATCTGTCTTTCTCTCTGTGTCTGTCACTCTCAAATAAATAAATTAATTAAATAAATAAACAAAATTTAAAGAAACTCAGAACTATAAGATAAAAAAGAAGAAACAGTTTGTCATCCAAAAGTCTCAATAAGTTCAAAAATTTTTGTGAACAGAACAAGAGGGAAGTGTGAGATACCCTTAAAAGTCCCAACATTCAGGTTGTTGGAATACCAGAAAGGGAAGAAATTCAGACCAAAGACATGGAGAACTTATTCAACAAAATTATCAAAGAAAACTTTCCCACCCTCTCAAAAGAAAGCCCCATCAAGTTACAAGAAGCTAACAGAACTCCAAACAGACTGGACAAAGGCAAAATTCTCGAAGACATATTATCATTAAGACTCTAAAAATTGATAACAAAGAGAAGGTCCTAAAAGCAGCTAGGTAGAAACAACACATTACATATAAAGGTAACCCCAACAGAATTACTTCAGACTTCTCAATGGAAACCCTGAGAGCCAAAAGGGCCTGGAACACTGAAAAGTCTAAGAACTTATGGCTTCCAACCCAAACTACTCTACCCTTATAATACATGGTGAAAGAAAAAAGTTCCATGATAAAATTCAGTATTACAACTATATGAACACAAAACCAAACCTACAGAGAGTACCTCAGGGAATTCTCCATTTACAAGAATCAAATAATCAACCTCAAATGCCTACAAGAAGCAGATCGCAATAACCAAACTCAGAGAAGGCACAAAAACTACAAAATCCAAGAAAACACCAAGCCACAGAAACCATCACAATGTGACAGGGATTAAATCAAACCTCACAGTTATTACCCTAACCATTAATGGCCTTAATCCACCCATCAAGAGACATAAGATAACAGGGAAACCCACCTCACCACTAAAGAAAGACACTATCTCAGGGTGAAAAGGTGGAAAATCATATTCTAAGCAAAAAGAAAGAAGAAAGAAGAGGACTTCTGGTTAAGATGGCAGCATAGGAACCACACCAAAGCAGCCTAGGGGAGAAGAAAAAAAAAACAGCAAAATACACTCTTCTACTAAAAAGTGAGGTGTATAAGAATTTACAAACTGCAGTAGACAAGTAGGAGAGATCCAGAGCATCTAGAGCCCACATAGGCAGGCAGAAGCAGCTCCAGCAGTGGAGGCACCAGGTCCATGAGGCCATAGCTGCAAGGCTTGGATTGGCTTGACCCACGGGAAAAGCCAGGTGAGAGGATTCTCCACTCATACCAGAGCTCCTTGCAAACTCAAGAAATATAAATGGAGTTCTGCAGAGACCAGCAGAGGAGCATCTCATGAGGTAGAGGATCACCTGGACCATTGGGAGAACTACGGCCACCATCCACAACCTCCCCTCACCCACCACCAGCACAAGTGCTGGAAAGCACCAGAGACCTGGGGAAGGGAGCTCACAACACCCAGCACCCACAACCAGAGCAGTGATCCAACAACCCAGCCAGCCTACTTGAACCCACAGTGCACCAAAGAGGGACCCAAGAAGTAGTGCAGCATAACTGAGACCAAATCATCCCAAAAGGTAACTGGAATTACACCAGATCAGTACCAGCATTATAAGCCTGATGTATAGGCTTGAATCAGAAGTGCTAATTGCATCCTCCATATCAGAATAAATTATATGTTAAACCTGATGAATGGTCAAATTTGCCATTCTTAAATAAGCTATATTTTGGTATGATTTGTTGCTTCCTGATTTATAGAGGGTTTGTTTCCTCCTCTGCTGTTCATTAGGGAAGGATCTCACTTGGTTACAAGCTGACTTGGAATCCTCAGCAGACCAGAAATCTTAGCCTCACAGTTGACAAGAATAAGAGCATAGGGCAACACACATCCTGAGGGACTGTGACTTTGTTAGAGAATCTGGTTGTTATAATACCTACTCTTGCATAAATACTCTGTGCTGTTTTTCATTTAATGTGTACATTGTTTAGTTACATTTTAGAATCTGCCTGTATTTTGTTCCACTCAGCCTATTTGAATACTCCCATAGCAGACAAACCCAACATCTAGGGTCACTTTTATAGATACACTGAGAGTGCTAGGAGTGTAACGTCTGCTGCTGTCTGGCTAAATGTATATACTATGCTCATCAAACTGCCCAGTAAGCATTTCTCTTAATGTTCATACCCATATATTAATGCTACTCTCACTTTTGGTAAAGAACCTTCCCTTTCCAGATGGCAGTGACCTTGGGATGACTCAGAAGGCATGGTGCTGGGAAGAAGTGACAAAGGAGTGCTCACTACTGCAATATCTCTATCACACCTTCCAAGGCTCAGGGTCCATTGCATAAAAGGGGGAAGAAAGAATGTAAGAGCCAAAGGAAGTGTAGGACTCCTTACAACATGCTCCTCCAGACACAAAATGGCCTGGATATCCATGACCCCACAGTGCCTGATGCTACCTACACAAGAACATCATAATAGGAGATAAAATATCATGACATAAAAATAAAAGAGAGACTGATTGAGAGGGAGTGGGGCTATGATGGAGAGTGGAGTTTCAAAGGAGAAAGTGGGGGGAGGGAGGGCATCACCATGAGATATTGTTTACAATCATGGAAGTTGTTAATAAAAAATAAATTAATTAAAAATGATATAAATAAAAGCTTTAAATTTTTTAAATAAAAAGAAGAGGTGTAGATAAACTAATATCAGATAAAATAGACTTCAAACCAAAAGTAATCACAAAACACAAAGAAGGAGACTTCTTAGTTATCAAGGGAATGATCCAACAAGAGGATATCACAATCATCAATCTTTATGCACCAGAGGTGCATAAATTCATAAAACAAAACCTACTTGACAACCAAGCAGAAATAACCACCAATACCATCATAGTTGGGGACTTAAATATGCCACTATCAGAAAATGATAGATCATCCAAACAGAAAATTAACAGGAAAGCAAGAGAGCTCACTAACACCATAAATCAATTAGACATCACAGAGACCTACAGAAAATTCTACCCAAAATGAGCATCCCATGGAACCTTCTCTAAAATAGGTCATATACTAGGCCATAAAGCCTGCCTCCATATATTTAGGAAGATTTACATAATTTCCTGAATGATATCATATCACAATCCTGTGTTGATTGAAATTAATGACAAAAGAAATCCCTGGAATCCCACCAGGTCCTAGAAACTGAACAACACACTTTTAAACATTAAGTGGGTAATGGATGAAATAAAAAATGAAAATGCAAAATTTCTATAATTGAATAACAATAAGAACACATCATACCAAAACTTATGGGACAAAATGAAGACAATACTTAGGAGAAAATTCATTGCACTAAATGCCTTCATAACAATGACAGAGAGATCCCAAATCAATAACCTAACTATCCACCTAAAGGTATTGGAAAAACAAGAAAAATCCAACCAAAGAAGCTCCAGATAGAAAGAAATAATTAAGATCAGAGCAGAAATTAATGAAATGGAAAGTAATAAAAGAGTTAAGAAAATTGATGAAACAAAGAGGTGGTTCTTTGAAAAAATAAACAAGATTGATAAACCCATGGCCAATTTGATCAACAAAAAGAGAGAGAGAGATACTTCAAATTAACAAAATTAGAAATAAAGTAGGAGAGATCACAACAGACATAACTAAAATTTGGATAATCATCAGGACTTATTTCAAAAACCTCTCCTCCACAAAACTGGATAATATGAAAGAAATGGATGAATTCCTGGACACATACCACCTGACAAAGATAAACTCAGGGCAGATTAATCTCCTAATCAAACCTATCACATTCATCGAGATTGAAAATGTAAGCAAAAACCTCCCCCCAAAAGAAGAATTCAGCTCCAGATGTCCTCTCAGCTGAATTTTATCAAACCTTCATAGAAGAATTAAAACCAATTTTTCTCAAACTGTGCCACAGAAGTGGAGAACAAGAAAAGCCCCCAACTCCTTTTATGAAGCTAGTATCATCCTAAGACCAAAACCAGGGAGAGATGCCACAAGAAATGAAAACTAGAAACCTATTTCACTGATGAACTTAGACACAAAGATTCTGAACAAAATCCCCACAAACAAAATTCAACAACACATCAAAAGTATTATCCACCTTGATCAAGTAGGATTTATCCCAGGAATGCAAGGTTGATTCACCACACAGAAATCTGTCAAAGTAATATGCCACATAAATAATCTTAAACACAAAAACCACATGATCATTTCAATAGAGATGCAGAAAAGGCCTTCGACAATATATATCATCACTTCATGATCAAAACATTGGAGAGAATAAGCATGGACGGTTTATATCTCAACATAATAAAGGCTATATATAAAGCTCCTAAAGCCCAAATAATATGTAATGGGGAGAGACTGATGGAACTCCAGTTGAGATCAGGAACAACACAGGGAGGTCCACTCTCACCTCTGGTCTTCAAGGTAGTACTAGAAGTCCTAGCTCAAGCAATAAGACAGGAAAAAGAAAAAAAAAGGGGGGGATACAAATTTGAAAGGAAGAAGTTAAGTTTTCCCTATTCACAAACAACATGATTCTATACTTAAGTGATCTGAGAACCTCCATCTCAAAAGTCTTAAAGGTGATTAATTCCATTGGCAAAGTAGCAAGATACAAAATCAATGCACAAATATCAGTAGCCTTTCTAAATGTAAAAGACAAAGATATAGAGAAGGAAATTAGAAACATTGTCTCATTTTCAATAGCAACAAAAAAATAAAATACCTTGGAATAACATTAACTAAGGACATGAAAGTCATATATAATGAAAACATAAAAAGACTCAAGAAAGAATTTGAGGAGGACTTGAGAAAGTGGAATGACCTCTAATGTTCCTGGATAGGCAGAATTAACATTGTGAAAATGGCAATCTTACCAAAAGCAATATACAGATTTAATGCAATACCAATAAAAATTCCAACATTTTTCTTCAAAGAAACAGACAAAAATGTTGTCAAAATTCACATGGAATGGCAGAAGGCTTCAGATACCCAAGCATATCCTCACCAAAAAAACAAAACACCTGTTGAGGTATCACCATACCTGACCTAAAGGTATATTACAAAGCATAGATTAAAAAAATAACATGGTACTAGCATAAAAACAGCATTATAGACCAATGGAACAGAATAGAGGATCTGGACTTAGGGTCAAGCAACTATAGCTATTTGATATTCAACAAAGGCCTTATCAATGTAGACTGGAAAAAAAGACAGCATCTTCAACAAATGGTGCTGGACAAACTGGATAACCAAATGCAGGAAAATGAAACTAGATCCACACATCTCATCATGCACAAAAATCGAGTCCAGATGGATCAAAGACCTCAATATAAGATTGGAAACCTGATCCATGATGCGGCAGCTAGCACAGTGGCTGGGATGGCTGCTTGAGGGGCTTGGGGGACTGGTGGGCTTCCCAAGAGCATGGGATGAGTAGATTCCCGACTTTGATCCCCCACACCCTCCCACTGGAAGTCTGCTAGGACCTGCAGAGACTAAAAACCCCATTGCTCTTGCCTTTCCTTCCCCTCAGGTGAAGCATGGTTAGGCAGATGACATCTTGACCAGAAGTCTCCATTAAATACTTTAAAAAATATGTATTAACCACTTGTATTTTTTCCTTTGAGAATTCTCTCTTCAGTTCTCCATGCCATTTTTTGATTTGGTTGTTGATTTTCACGTTAAATTTTTTGAGTTGTCTGTATATTAGCTTGAATGTAAAATGTCCCTCATAGACTCATGTGTTTTAGCACTTGATACCTTGCTGGTGATGCTGTTCAGGAAAGGAACTTTGCTGGAGGAAGTATGTCACTAGGGGAGGGCCTTGAGATTTCATAACTTGGCCTCATTTGCTGTTTTTCTCTGCTACCAGACTCTGGTAAAACATGGTGCTGCCTTCCCAATCTGACCTTCTTCGCTTTCCCCACCATGATGAAACTCCTCTTGAAACTGTAAGCTGAATTAAGTAGGATATCTAGAGACACAGATTATGCATTCTTCTGAACAAAAATGCGAGGGCAGTGATTAGAAGAGAAAGCAATGCTATTAAAACTGCCAATACAGACTACAGTGCCAATGTTTTTGTCCCAGAAAGGAATGGCCTTGAGTGAATATTGAGTATTATACTAAGTGCTGAAAAAAGTAAAGAAATGCTGGAGTAAATGGTTCCTATCATGGAAGAATATCATTGCTATAAACAAAGTGATTTTGCTGTGAGTTCAGACTGTTGATTCCTCACAGACAGACAGAAGGAAATTCTATAGGGTCAAAGGACCTAAATCAAAAAGCTTGAAGAGAACACTCAGAAAAAAACTAAGAAGCTTTTTTCAAGAATGCTGCCCTCATTTATCCCACTGTCAGAGTCATTCCTATCAAAAGAAAACCTCACTGGGATGTTGAGTGCATAAGGATCATCCTTGATCATATATCTCAGTCTCCCATTGAAACACATATTCAGTTTTACTGTCTCAAATTTTATGGTAAAACTTGGGCACATAGGGATTTTACAGTGATTTGTACTGGTTACCATGAACATCTTATAGGGTTTACCAGAAAAAGTGAAAGTGGCCAGGCGTGGTGGTGCACGCCTTTAATCCCAGCACTCGGGAGGCAGAGGTAGGAGGATTGCCGTGAGTTCGAGGCCACCCTGAGACTCCATAGTGAATTCCAGGTCAGCCTGGGCTAGAGTGAAACCCTACCTCGAAAAACCAAATAAAAAAAAAAGAAAAAGTAAAAGCAAAAAGGGTTTTGATAGAATGCTTCCTTCTCTCATGTCTCCATCTAGAAAAGATATGACAACATGTCCTCTTATCAAGGACTGTCTCATCCTTCTCCTGGTTGAGGTAGTCAGGGTGACATCTGAGCTCAGCATGTCCCTCCACCATCACCTAGATGAGATCTGATTGCCTACTACAGAAGAGGAAGTATTAACAATCATTACGATGGTGTTGGTATCAGTGAAGATGAAACAGGAACACTGTAATATGTACAGACACACATATATACACACCTGGAACCTATCAGAATGGAAAATATCTTATGAATCACAGGGTGACTCTGGATATGATACGTACTAATCATGGACTTATAGTTCATGTGGTGCTCATGTTGGCCCTATTATTGCTACTCAGATTCCCAAAGCTTAGACTGGATATATTATTGGCAAATGTGGTCAACATATTCAATAAATATCATTAATGAGAAGCTCCTATCAAAACTGATAAGGTTTTGCAAAGATCCAGAGATTGATCATTATGAATATGGGAACACAGGACCAAGAGACAAAATGTACTATATTGGCAGAACAATGTCAATCAGTATTCCAGAAAGGTTTTCTAGGATTCATGAAGAAGAAAAGGATTCCCTCTCTCCCTCTCTCTCTCTCTCTCTCTCTCTCTCTCTCTCTCTCTCTCTCTCTCTCTCTCTCACACACACACACACACACACACACACACACACAAAATCACCTTTTTTCCTAACCTGCTTTTGTTTTTTATTGTTTTGTTTTGGTTTAGTTTAGATTTCTAGGTTTCTCTGGCTTTGAATTGAACCCAGTGCCTATAAGTATGCCGAGGTATCACTCTACCACTGTGCTACATCCCCAGCATTTTTTTTATTTTCACTTTTGTTTTGAGACAGAGTGTCTGTAAATTGCACAAACAGGCCTTAGATTTGTCATCCATCTACCTCAGCCTCCCAAGTCTTCAGATTTCATATGGACATTGCCATTCCTTGCAAGAATAGGGGTGTGTATATGTGTGTGTGTGTTGCTGTGAATTGATCCTAAAGCCTGTGTATGCCAGGCAAACACTGTACCACTGCACTGTATCTCCAGCCCTCTTCTGTCCAAAAGTTCAGCATTCTTTCTGTTTTATATGTCTTTTACATTCGAGGTCCAGTAAAATGTTTGCTATTTATCAGATGTACAGGGTTAGTCCCTTATAAACAGGGTGCAAGGGGAAAAAGTAACGTTCAAAAACTAACACTTGGAAGTCTAAAACAGCAGCAGAGTGCATGAATTTTATTTTCTGTTTGTTATTATAATGTCACTGTGCGTAACTGCTATGAACACTTTGTTCTGTGGCTACTGAAAACATTTGGGAGAGTAGATCAGGGATAAAAACATTTAAAAACTAGACCTCGTCTCATTGGGATCTACTCAGAGAAACATGCAGAATCTAATGTGTCTTGTAAGGAATGTTTTCTAACTTTAATAAATTTAGTGAAACTTAATGATGTATTTCTTGTGTTATACAGCTTTTTTAAAAAAAAAAAAGATGTCATATGTCAAAAGTTATGAAAAAACTTCCAAAGATTAAAGATTTAATTTGGCCTTAATAAATATTGGGAAGATAAACCAGGCGTGGTGGCACATGCCTGTAATCCTGGAACTTGAGAGGCAGAAGTAGGATGATTACCGTGAGTTCAAGGCCACTCTGAGACTATATAGTGAATATAGTGAATATAGTGAACATAGGTCCGCCTAGGCCAGAGTGAGACCCTACCTCGAAAAAAAAAAAACCAATAAATAAATAAATATTGGGAGGATGAAAGTCATCCTGGATTAAACTTTGAAAAGTAAAAACTGCAAACATTATTAGATTATCACAATAAGGATGTCTTGGGTGATGATTATATGTAATAATTTTCCACATCTTTGCAGAAGAAAAGATAGCGGTGTATTTATTCAGGATACAGTATGAAGAAACTGGAAAGCAGAAGTTCAAGTCAAAATTACTTTGACTTATTTTGTCCTACTTTGAAGGAAATAAAATAAAATGAAAAGTAGAACTGTTTTTTAAAAGTGCAATGACATAAATGGGAGAACAAAAGTAAGGTGACCATTCTTTAAAGTGCTTGGAACTCTAATGATGATTCAACTATGATTTTTAGAGATATGAAGAATGTCCTTTTGTGGACTGATGGTGAAGTGCTGAAATGGATTTACTGAAGGTCATTTTTACAGTGAACATTTCTGGGCAAGGGAAAATGAAACAGAGACATATTGGAGGAAAGATGGCAGATCAGATAGAAGCTGTGCACACTCCTGCAGATGAATCTGGGTGGATCAATAGGCTCCTTGAGAATCTGTTAAAGCTGTTTCATGAATCTGGCAACTGGAGCAAGATAGCAACTCACTGTGAGAATGGCTGCTTGGGTTGGGCTGCTGATTCCGTGCAAACAACAAAGGAGAGCTTGTCCAAAACAGAATCAGAATGCAGTAGGTAGCTGTGCACTGGTTAACTAGGTTACATATGCACCAAAAAGATACCATTAGAAAGTGGAATGGCTCACTTAATAACTGTGCTCACTCAGCAGTGTTTGATATGAAAACCGTGACTTCTTCAGCCCAGTTCACTATCAGTCTCGGTGTCTGTAATTAACCACATGTCTACAGAGCTGAAAAGGCTTCCTGAGTGATTTCTGATCGTGTGACCTCTGAAGCGCTTAGTGGACAGTAGCAAAGGGGTGACTTCCTGACTCTATTCATGCTTTAGTGTGTGACACAATTGTTCTTTATGCTCACACTACATTGGAGAAAGCCGTGTTCTGCTGCAGGAGTAGAAGAGCTTTGGTGTTTGTGGCTCTAATTACTTTCAAATGGTCTGAATTTCATCAGAGTCTTTGTTGGAATTGGCAACGTTTGACCTATTAGATGCAATTGGACAATACCCTTTGGATTTAATGGGTGGAGCCATGAAAGCAGCCTTTGATTCCCATGCATACACTCATAGATTCCAAACTTAAACTCAATGCATAAAGATCAGGTCTGTTCCACCAAAGCAGGACAGGACCAGAATTTAGGGACAATATTTACCCTTTTCTCATTATTTTTATTCATTTGCCTGTGTAAAAAGGAATTTAGTACTATTTTTCTGTTTTTGTAAGTTTTTCCCCCTCCTGTTCTGAATAGGTTAATAGTCTTCATTAAATTAAGAAAAAATCCTCATTATTTTTAAAAACCATATACCACAGTAATAGGAGATTTTAAATATGTTGATAAAAATTTACCACTCAGCACAACCTTATTAGAGTCACATCCTTTCCAAGGACCATCAACAGTAGATTATGAATCAGCAGATTCTGACTAGAATGAAGTAAAAATATCCTATATGATGCCCTATATAGGAAAAGAAATAGTTACTTGTAAGGATTTTGTGACTGGCATGTCTAGTGTTCATAGAATGTATATTGAGATATATGGCAATCCTTAGAGTGGCACAGGTTCAAAGTCACAATTGAACTAATTGTCTTTCTTAGTGCTCTTCCTTGGCTATAGATCAGACTTTGGTCAAGATTTGGGGCTCTAGATCTTTACAAGCTAGTTAGCTTTGGTTCTCTGATATATCAAAGGTTATCCTGAATGAAAAGGACAAAAACTGATTGGGGAAAGGAATGTGCATAGCTCAGTAAAAATATTTCACTAATCCTGGAAAATTATTCTCAAATTTATATTATGGTAATAAGTGTATACTGTAGTGGACCAGAATATGCCATCACATGACTATTTTGAGAAACTAAAGACACAAAGGAAGATCTTTAAACCAAATAGAAGTTACTGTTTTGTAAGGGAAATAGGCATCTAGAAAAGAAGACTCTATTTGTAAGGATGTCTCCTTCACACCACAAAGGGAAGTGTGACTGTTAGTGCTGGGATTTGGAATCTTCTGTAAGGTTGGTCCTCAGCTAATAGTCCTATTAAAAGCTGGTGGAAACTAAGAGATGGAGCCTAGTTAAAGGAAAAAGATCATAAGGGTTATGATTTTCAAAGGAATTCTGAACCCTGCATTCTCATGTTGTCTGTCTCTCTCTGTCTCTCCCTTTCTCTCTCTCCACCCCCCCTCCTTCCTGGCTGCCATGCTATGTTTCACAAGTGCACCCCACCCTGAGCACCAAATGCTGACTAACACAGAAATTAAAAATTCTTATCAATGAAAATATGCATGTGCTTAAATATGCATAAGAAATAATGCCTTTGTTTACTTTGTCTTTTTTATAAGGCATCTCCATGTAACCTATAACTCACTATCTCCATGCCTCTTTTAATTTGTCTCAGAGAACAGTGGCACTTAAGCCTAATTTCCAAGCCACAAGATATTTGAAGGTTAGTTTTATTTTAGGGGGTATCTTCCACAAGATATGCCTAATAATAAGCTTTGATATTGTTCACGCTTGTTATCTGTCATTTGTTATAGGGAATAACTCAGGGTAAAGGTAAATGTATATTTCCTCTACTACAATACAAAAAAAATGCATGTGTTTAACTTTGTAATAACTTTTTAAACATTTTGATTGTTTGCCTATATTTTATTTTTAAAATCCATATTTTACAATATAGTTTGAGTCCACTCTGACTTCATATTTCTAAAGAAAGAAAAAGATATGCCAATAGTTTAAGCAACAATTTCTATCAGAGAAATGCTCTTCTTGTGACAGTGATAGCCTTTCAGTACACTTTTGAAGGTGTTTGCTGGAGCTTGTTTTGTAAGGAGAGAACACAAAGCTGACCAACAGAGAACATCTACCATAGTCATATCCTTGCCCTCTCTTCAGTAGGTGTGCCTTTCCCATTCTAACCCCTTCCATTTTCCTTTCCTTTTGATACTTTGTACCTCAGGCATGAGCCTCACCTCAAAGCAAAATTTCCTGGGATTTCCTCATGTGGAATTATTTTATAATTATTTTCCAATGCTTGTTCCTGGCCAGTATCTACTTTTAGTCCTCTTCTTTAAATATCCTTCCAAGCACAAATGGATCTTCATCTTATGCTATATATTTGCATATATATCAAATATATATATATATATATATATATATATATATATATATATATCAAAGTCTTTATATTAGAATGGGTGTTTCCTATTACAGTAGGCTAGGAGGAAAGTTATTTAGGGCAAGATCATCCTCTGATTCCATCAAATAAAAATTGCACCAGATAGAGTTAAACAAGTGAAGAAGATTAGTGCATGACTATTGAAATAGAATACAGAGATTGAAATAGATGCGGAATAGAGCAGTAGCCACTGGGTATTTATAGAGAGTGAGCAGGGTGAAAGCCATTGAGTAGAAAATTAATAAGGTCAACACAATTGGATATCAAGGGTGGGATAAAAGGAACAATTACATACCAGGCATGGGAGGAATCAATATAAACTGTTAGTAGTATTCTTATTAAGACTAGACTCTGCAGGCCAAGGAAAAAGCTTCAAAGTAAACTGACTAAAGTTTGATCAAAGGAATTATCTCTGTCATGCATGGGGATGTATGCTCATGTGCCTGGCCTATAATCCCAACACTTGGGTTACTGAGATAGGAGGATTAGGATTTGAAGCCAGTCCAGGATACATAGTGTGACCCTATCTTAACAAAAAAAAATAAAAGTCAAGCCGGGCGTGGTGGCGCATGCCTTTAATCCTAGCACTCGGGAGGCAGAGGTAGGAGGATCGCCATGAGTTCAAGGCCACCCTGAGACTACAGAGTTAATTCCAGGTCAGCCTGGACCAGAGTGAGACCCTACCTCGAAAAACCAAAAAACAAAACAAAACAAAAAAATAAAAGTCAGAAAAAATAAAATAAAATAAATAAATAAAGTAACAGTCAGGATGGAGAGATTATTTAGCAGTTAAGGTACTTGCCTGTAAAGTCAAAGGACCCAGGTTCAATTCCCCAGTACCCATATAAAGCCAGATGCACAAGGTAGCACACACGTCTGTAGTTCATTTGCAGTGGGTAGAGGCCCTGGTGTGCCTATTCTCTCTCTAATAAATAAATAAAATATTTTTTTTAAAAAAATTAAAAGTCCTAGGCTGGAGAGATGGCTTAGCAGTTAAGCACTTGCCTGTGAAGCCTAAGGACCCCAGTTCTAGGCTCAATTCCCCAGGACCCACGTTAGCCAGATGCACAAGGTGCCGCATGTGTCTGGAGTTTGTTTGCAGTGGCTGGAGGCCCTGGCGTGCCTATTCTTTCTCTCTGCCTCTTTCTCTCTGTGTCACTCTCAAATAAATAAATAAAAATAAACAAAAATAATTAAAAGTCCTGTAGATATAGGCCAGTGGAAGAGCACTTGTCTGATTTGCACAAGGCCCTTGGTTCAAAGTCAACTGAGAGACTGACACACAGAGATACAGATAAACAGGAGACAGAGAGACGAATAATGTGAAGACATATGAAACCTATAATAGAAATTTTTTCCACCTGCCTACCTTCTTCCACAATGGAAAAGGTCATTCAGAGTCATGTGAAGCCATGGTTGTAAGCTGTGGTCTCTGTTCTTTGGCTCAGAATAACTATTTCCTCATTTCCTTTAAAGTAGTGCTGTTCTTTCAAATTGACAATTTCTGTCATTTTGCCCTCTGCCTTCCCCTCATGGTAGGAGTGTTTCTAGCATTGTTAGGATAACATCATCCAGAGGAAGAGCATGACCACTATGAAAGCATGCTTGAAGTGAAGGTTCTCACCTTGACCAAACTTCAGACATACTCTTCTGAACCAGGTTCCTTAGCTACATCCCAAGCTTTGGGCTTCCACTGTATAACTCCCAGTTCTATCAAGAATCTTACTAACTCAATTTATCAAGGATTCCCCACCCACCTCAATAGCTTGTCTCCTGTGGACAAATTTCTTACCCCGTGCATCCCTAAAGATGACCCGAGCCTTCCTCTAGTGAGAATCCAGTTGAGTCGGTTGAACAAGAGTCATCCCTCACTTCTTCAAAACTTTTCATCAAATAGAGGATTCTGCTTGTTAACCCACTCTGCAAGCCTGTGTCTTTTGGTTAGAGCATTGAGGCCAACAAGACCATTACAATAGGAGAAAAAGATGATATTAAAATAAAAGAGAGACTGATAGAGAGCAGAGGGGATATGATGGAGAGTGGAGGTGTGAAGCCAAAAGTGGGATGGAGGGAATTATCATGGTTTATTGTCTCTAATTATGGAAGTTATCAATAAGAAAATAAAATAAAAACTTTTTATCTATTAACCAAACTACCCTGCTCCTTAGCTATAAATCCCCATTTTTATGTATAATCATGAGACTTCAACCCAATTCTATATAAAGAACTCTGCTTTCCTATTCCAAGAGTTGCTGAATAAAATCTAGTTTTGCCATTTTAACTGCTATCAGACTCTGATTTTTTTTATACTTGTCACTCTTATCAGATGAAAAAGAGTGCTGATGCAGATTTAAAGTTGCTACAATTCTAGCACAAGTTGGCACTGAAAATGAACAATAAGGTGGATATGTATTGAAAGAGATATCAGCATACCGATGAGGCTCCTGGACTTCTGCTGCTAAAGTTGATTGTGATACTACATCTGGAATGCTGGGCATGAGACAATGGAGACACAGAACGAGGGAAAACAATTGCATGGCAGGTTTATTCTCAGTGTGCTGTGTGGCCTTCAGCTTGGCTAAATCTTTTAGTAAAAAAAAGTAAACCATTGATCCTTACAGTTTAAAATGTCTAACTTGCAATGAGCAGGTGATCATTACTATTGCAGTCAGGTTCTCATTGCTGGTAGAAATCACCCAATCAAGAGCAGCTTCTGGGAAAAGGAGCTTTATTTTGGCTTACAGGCTTGAGGAGAAGCTCCACAATGGCAGGGGGAAATGGTGGCATGAGCAAAGGGTGGACATCACCCCCTGGCCAACATAAGGTGGACCATAGCAACAGGAGAGTATGCCAAACAGTGGCATGGGGAAACTGGCTATAACACCCATAAGACCACCCCCAACAATACACTCCCTCCAGAAGGCATTAATTCCTAAGTCTCTGTCAGCTGGGAACCAAGCATTCAGAACACCTAAGTTTTGTGGGGGACACCTGAATCAAATTACCAGAATTACTCAGAGGGGTATGCTTTGCACTTTCCAAAGTTCTCAGGGTTTTGTGCAGAGGGATTGGTATATCTGACTAGTGATTACTATGCATCCTATAGGCATTAATGTAAGGCTGCAATTCATTCTGAGTACACAAACCTTAGAGATGATTTCAAGGAAAGAACCACATTAAACACTGGTGTAAAAGAGACTTGCAAAAGGAAAGACCAAAAATGTAAGATGTGTTTCTTGGAGATTTGAAGATAAGAATAAAGTCATGTAAGGATGAAAGTGGGAAAAAATAAGGCAAATAATGAGATTAATTACAAAAACTCTGTTAACATTAATATAGAATTTACCCCTTGTGAATGTTAGGTTTTAGGGAAATTTTTGCTGGTTTTGATTCCCTTGATTTTTAAAACCATAGTCTCTTTGGGAACAGAAGTGAATTTTCTTTATGTCATATATTTCTGTGTTCAAGGAAGAAACTTGATATACATGTTAGTGAAGCACCCCTTGTTCCATGGAAGGTGCTTTTCCTTTCAGCTACAGGATGTGATACTGTATGGAATGAATGCCAACACCACCAGCTAAGTGACACACATATAAAAGAAGAATCATAAAACATGGCCATTTTTCAATGTAAAAAAGTACAGTCCAAGTTCAAGGTTGTCACAAAATTGCAAATGAAAAATTCCAAAGTTATAAAACAAAGAACTTTCAAAATCTGAGTTTAATATTCACACCATTTAGAATTCAAACTCTTGGTGATATTGCAACTGGCAGTTATAATTGTAGGTAGGATTTCTGTGCAAAGAATGCAGTTATCCAAACTAGATTTTAACCAGTACACCTGAACACTTCAAAAAAAAAGTATTTTTAATACTACACATAAACCTCCTTCATTTTTTTTTTCCCAGTGGAAAGACACTAATTCCTTGAGCAGATTAAGTTCCTGGGGTTCTGCGTTAGTTCTGGCCATGTAGGAAAAGTGCCACCTACTGAATTTCCAATCACTGTCCTGCAGAGATCTCTGATCAAGCAAAGATAATTTTCATTAGGTACTTGATAGTTCTTAGTAGAATTTAATATCTTCAAATTTTTGTTTGCAAGTACATTAAGTGGGTCAAACATTTTAGATTCAAATATTTCTCTCAGAGTCACAACTTGAGACTAGGGATATCCATTGCTTTTCTTTTTAGCACAATCAAGAAAATACCCCTCAAATTATATGAGACAAGTGAAAATGCCTTTCTTCCATGTCAGCTGGGACTGAAAAGCCAGCCAACATGATGCAGAATATGGAATGTAACTAGCAAGCACTGTTGCTATTCCTCACGATAGTACATAAAGTTGATAGCATCATTTCTTTGAGAATTTTCAGGAAATAAAACTTTACTTTGAATATAATAGTGTTAAAAGAAGGCTGTAAGCAAATTACATTTAATAGTCTAATTGAGTAAAATCACTTTGCTAATGGAGAGCCCTTAGAATTAGCAAAGTTCACAGAAATCTGCTCTCAAACATGGCCAGCATTTATGAACAGAAAATATAAGGAAGGCACAGAAATAGCTTGATTGGTTATAGTTCAATGTTCAGCTCAAACAAGTATGGCCTAATCCTTTGGTAGCCAGTGATTATCTGAAGCTTTCCTGCAGTGATAGGCTAAAGCTACTCCTAAATTGTATTTTCAGTTTAACATACTATTGGGTTGCAGTTTAAAATTTGTTACTTGATATCCATGCATTGAAATACTTTCATATACAAACTTAAAGTATATCATTAGTAATGTGGACGCTAATACACTAAAACCACAGCTTTATGGCTAACTCCTAACGTTACAGTAAAATTCACAGTCCTTATACCACCCCTTATGGAATTTGCTATTATTTCCCTCATTTGTTGCATGGGACATTAATGAGACAAACCATCCAAAAAGTTTGTTTAAAGTAATACTTGAGTAAAATCTACAATGCTGGGTAATTTCTTGCTACTATATTAGCTCAACATGGACTAGTCTCTTCCAGGAAACTCAAAGAAGAAGATGACACCAGAAATTGAAGGAGGAAAAATTCAGGCCAGGGAAAACAGAAACACTTACCTTGGTCATAGGTTCATAAATATTTTAGCATTTCTCTAAGAGGGCAAGAAGTCAATATCAGAATTCCCCTGTACATTATATTGCATAAAATTATACATTGGTTAGCTTTGGTTTTAATTAAAGTACTCATCCAGAGGGTCAGCTGTTGGAAGCCAAAATGAATGGCAAACATACATTTTCTACTTCAGTAAAATGCAGTCAAGGTGGTCCTTTCTCATTCTCATGTCTAGTTTCATTGACGTATTTTTGTATTTCTTTTTTATGTTAGTATTTTAGCATAAAAATAGTGAGTTTGGTTATGACCTTTTCATACATTTATATTCTTGTATCTTGCCAGTATCTCCTGCTCACTGCTCTATGCCATCCTCTTCTCTCCTCAGTATACATTTGAACATAGATTCTGCATGTGAGAGAAAACATGAAATATTTTCTTTCTTCCCCAGCCCCATTACTCTCTATTGACCCCAGTCCTCCTTTTTGGCTCTTCCTGCTCCTTGACAGTACTTATTAATTTTTTCAAAATAATTTGAAGTTTAAAATTTTTGAGAAGATAATAAGAAAGGTTTCTATATAGTTCCAATCTAATTATAATGTCCTTCAATGGGTATTTATATAATATTTTCTCTTGACTAAAATTTAATTATGAATATTGAAGGATAAATTTACTTAGTTTATCAGTCTGTATAAAATCATAGATATTTATTTTATACTGTAAATTATCACATGATACTACTTTGTTACAGCCTTGGCAGCTGGGAGCTCCTTCCATTGAGGACTCTGTACTTTTCACACAGTGCCATCATTTTGGAATGTTTTTGTTTAGTAGATGCTACTTCCTTTTGCCACCATATGGTGTCTCAGGACTAACTCATATATTTCTTCTCCAGTACTAAAATCAGTTATCTCTCAAAGAATCTCTGGAAGAAAATAATATATGGTATAAATGTTTATTCAACATAAAAGTGATTCTGTGTACTGCTGTCTTCCTATATATTCTTATTAGTTGCAGGAGATTTAAGGTAGGTGATTATTTTTATTTTGATATTTTTCCAAATAGAAAATCAAGGAATCTGTGGATAAAGATTATTTTTTATTTCTTTTTCTCAGTCTGAATATGTTTTCTTGCTTTTTCTTGTCTTATTACACTAGACAAGATTACCAATAAGATATTGAATAAGTGTAGTCAGGGAAAACATCTTTGCCTCATTTATGATCTAATGGGAAAAGCATATTGTCTCTTACCAATAGGTATAAAAAGTAGATCTTTCATAGATGATTTTCATGAAGTTGAGAAAATTGTTCCTGTGCTGTTTGCTGAATGAGTATTGGATTTTTTTCAAATACTTTTGCTATGACAGCTAAGATGTTTGCATTTATTAATTTTCAAGTGTTGACTTAACCTATATAAAGAATAAATCCCATTTGATCAAGAAAAATAATACCTTACTAGATTGTTGAGTTTTATTTATTAATTTTAGTAAAGATTTTGTGTTTATCTTCAGGATCTGTTGGTTTATAGTTTATCTTACAGTACTTTAAAAATAAAATTTAAGATATTTCTTTAAAGCATATTCTACATTATTCAGCTAGTTTCTTTGTGCAAAGCATTAGCCACGTATGGTCTTTCAACAGAGAAAACAATGTACTATGATATCAAATGGAAA
This sequence comes from Jaculus jaculus, assembly GCF_020740685.1. NCBI lineage: Eukaryota > Metazoa > Chordata > Mammalia > Rodentia > Dipodidae > Jaculus > Jaculus jaculus. Next base: position 99,276,809 of record NC_059108.1, on the reverse strand, counting down.
GCAGAGAAGTCTAATTGCTACTACAAATCATGTCCTCAAACCATCATAAATCATCATTACAGTTAAAAAGAAAAATAATACTGACAGAATCTGCTTATATACAGAAATTTGGCTTCTCTCTGTTTAGTTCTTTAAACTAGGAAAATGAAGTCAACCCATAAGTGGGAAAATGTTCTAAACCCTCTCTTTAAAAATGAAAAAGTTGGGCTGGAGAGATGGCTTAGCGGTTAAGCGCTTGCCTGTGAAGCCTAAGGACCCCGGTTCGAGGCTCAGTTCCCCAGGTCCCAGGTTAGCCAGATGCACAAGGGGGCGCACGCGTCTGGAGTTCGTTTGCAGAGGCTGGAAGCCCTGGCGAGCCCATTCTCTCTCTCTCTCCCTCTATCTGTCTTTCTCTCTGTGTCTGTCGCTCTCAAATAAATAAATAAATAAAAATTTAAAAAAAAAACAGCAATAAAAATGAAAAAGTCTTAGCTTTTGAGTGAGCAGTTTTGTAAATCTCCTTATGCATAAATACTAAAAGAGTTTAAAATGCTTTAACATATACATTTCTACTTGAGACCTTATTTTTGCCATGAATAAAGAAAGTAATGAACCAAACAAAATTTTAGAACTGAATCTTGGCAATATATATATTCTTTTAGTATTAAATCATTATTACATGCATGTATTTACATTTAGTTTCTCCAGTGATATATATGACTTACCAAAAAGTTTTATATGAGCTGAGGAGATGGTTAGATGGTTAGAGGCATTTGCTTGGAAAGTTTGAAGGCCCAGGTTTGACTCTGACCCACACAGTGGTACATGCATCTGGAGTTCATTTGCAGCAGCAGGAAACCTGTGCCCATAGTCATTCTCTTTCTCTCTCTCTCTCCTTTTAGAATATTTCTGCATAAAATTAGTTACATGTGATAAAATTTGATGCATTTTATCTTGGTCCATCAACTGATGAACTGATTTTAAAATTTTCCTAATGAATAATACTTAATAGATAATTACTACTTTAAGCAAATTTCTCCACATTTTGAAGAATATTTTTAAAGGATGGAGGTAAAAAAATGAATTATATAATTAGTTTGAAAATGACTCTTTCACTTCTTAGCAATTCTCACTACTGTAACAGTTACAATTATAATTGAATACTGTAATAATTATTGTTATAATTGAAATTCATAATATTTTATCATGTATATTTTTATTTTTGAAATAGTCTTGGAAAGAAGTGCTCAGGGCATAACTAGTATTAGCTAGTATGTCTTTCCATATATTTGTCTTTTCCAAAAAAGAACGGATGAGATAAATTTGATGACTTTTGGCTCTCATTTTAGCTCCCTTGAGTACAAACTAGCTGAAAACATTATGTAATACATACCACATATTTACTTGTGTGGGATTTTTATTGTCAGTTCCTGGTCCAAAGAAATATAAGGATCATAGAAAGAAGCTGAACAATGGGATCTCCTGTTCAAAGCTCATCATCACTTCCTATCACTTGTCCTTTTCATTTCTCCTAACAGTTGTTTGTTCTAATCATGAAGTCTACCTAATATATCTTTCCACAGATCAGGTATCCATATGAAATTGAACTATTCTGTAATTGTGTGAGAAGGAAAATTTCTTAGAGTTTGTTTCATTGATCTCGTTTTACAAAACAACTTCTTGGAAAAGAGTTGATATTCTTAACTTTCTACCTGATGGAATGGAAATATACCATAGGGAGAAGCTGCTGGTGCAGACCCACAGGAAGCTTCTGTAACAACAATGACTAAGACTGTCCCAGAGTGTTCTTGTTCTGTTCAGTATTTTACAATATTGAAGAACCAAAGGTTTTGATGTCTTCTGCAAAGAGGCATGTTCTAGCAGTTTAGAAACTCTAAACCTTCATTGTGACCACTCTAAACGAATTTTACAATTTCTGTGTAGAAACATTGACTTCATATTTCTCCAAACCATTTTACAAGACAGCATTTTTCAGCAGAAGATAGAATAGTGAAATGTACAATTGAAAGGGATGTGTTTTTTCAAATCAGTTTGGTGACAGTGGTGCCTCACTGCCATTAGCATTGCCTGCAACTCACAGCACAGATGTTCAGTGCTTGGAATCATCTTGAAATGCTTCTCCCAATAATGTCAATACATCATTTGTTTCAACCCTTTCTATTACAAACTACCATCTACCTTTTTCCTTAGCTTTATGGTTTTCTCTTGTGTCCACTCCTAAAGACTGAATACCACAAGTGGAACCGACACCCAACACTCACATCTTTCATAACACTGGACAATAGCGTACTACTGAAAGGGAATGGCTGCCATCCTATATGAATTTTTACGGAGCTTCTCCCTAGCACTTCAGATTGCTCAGTACTAGCATGATTCTGACTGCCATCTATTCATCACTTTCCTTTGTAACATTTCCCTTTGCCTTCGCCATAGCATTTACTTTAGGAGTGCTCATCTTTTCTTCTCTCACCATACTTAATTTTTGTTTCAGGGTTTATTTTTCTGTCTACTGTATTGGTAGCCTATGCAGCCATTTCATGATGTGTAATGTTACAAATTAAATCTGGCAAAAGCCTGTGAATTTTTTATCATGACACCTCTTTAGCACATATGAGGTGCTGACAGAGCTGGGAAGTGGGGCTTCTCATCATGGAGGTTGTGGGATTCCAGAAGTGACTCTACCTTTTCCATCTCAGCATGTGTCTGATGCCTGCTTGAGGCAAATTTTATAAGCTTTAAATCAAATTTTTGGATCTTCTGTGATGAAGGCAGCTAGAAACAAGGAAGAAATAATGCTTTTCATGTGTAAAATGCGGGGGACATTAAGACATTAATATACATGTGCACATGCCACATGGGCAGTGGTAAGTAGTGAAACAGGAATTGTTTTATGAACTTGTATGTAAAAGATATGCATATAAATATAGTCATCCTATGTGGTTGGAGTGGAAAATAAAATATTTATTTATATCATACATCCTGGAAGATATGTTAGAAGTGTGACCAGAACTATAAGAGAATTGTGGTGGGAAATACAATCATACCTATCAATAAAAAGTTAAATGTTAAGTTTGATAAAGTCAAATCAATATAAAAATTCTTGTCTTTCTGAATATAGAGTCTTTTCATCATTAAAATAAATCTATTTTACTAGTCATGTCAGGGAAATCCAAGTGCTAAACATACCAAAACAAGATGGAAATACTGATTAATACATAAATGACTTCTGGGGTGTCATGACCTCTAAAATCATCTTATATATTCAGAATAGATACCAACTGGCAATTTCCATATCTATTTTATCTGTTCTCCTTTTTCTATCAATTTTCATAAGTTAAGGAGGTAAGAAAATAGTTAAAAAGGCTAAAGATTACAAAAACATTTTAAAAGAAAGCAAATTGGTCTCCTTTATGAAATGTATAAAACAATCCATGAGGCAGTGAGAATACAATATAAGTCCATCCTCACCTCCCTTTAGTGTGAGGTTTCCTCTTGACAGCTCTGCTGGGTACTAGGCTATCCACCAATCATCTCCATATACTGTCATTTATTTCTTTAGTAGTTTCACAAGATCTAGTTTCTAAAACAGCATACAAGGAGAGTTATTTTTTCAAGATTACCCTGAAACTACCCAAGATATTTTTTGGGTAATATAAAGCTAAGTAATATGAAAATATCAAATCAATATTCTTGTGAATATTGTATTCATTATTTTGGAAAAAGATCAGTATGATTTCTTCAAAAAATAAATATAGGACTGGAGAGATAGCTCAAAGCTAAGGTGCTTCCCTGCAAAGATAACAACCCTGGGTTGATTCTCCACTACCCACATAAAGCCAGTTGTGCAATGTAACACATGTATCTGGAGGTGGATTGCAGTGGCTAGTAGCCCTGGCATTCCCCTCCCTTGCAAATAAACATATATATATATAATAAAAAATATAAAATATTTTTAAAATAAATAAATACTGCATGCACACTGGGAAACCTACAGTTTATATCTAAGCAAGCAATGCTAGTCTGTAAAGAAGAGTATCATATTTGAATTCACTGAGACAGTGCCCTCTTTGCAATGACTTTTTGCTATGAGTACTAAGATCTGTGCATGTTTTAGTACTGAGCTATTCTCAGCATAGAAGAGCATAGTCCTAACTTGAATGTTCCCCATTCACAGGCTGGAACTTTGGCTATGGGAACTCACACATGTGACTTGTTTCCATGGTAGCTCACAAATTATAGGTTTCAAAGTCAGCTGCACAGAAAAGAGAAATAATTTTGTAGAAGCCCCTTGCTCTCGTTCATAGCAATGTTATCCTGAGTCTTACTGAAGCATTTTGGTCCAGCATAAGGGAGGCACTGAAATTGTGCCTTATGCTACAGATTGGAAATTAAAACCAAGCTGTCTTCTCTTAAGCAATAATTTACTACTATACCTGGGAATAAAGAAAGCATTTCTTGCTGGAAAGATTGCTTAGTGGTTAAGCACTTGCCTGTGAAGCCTAAGGACCCCAGTTCGAGGCTCCATTCCCCTGGACCCATGTTAGCCAGATGCACAAGGGGGTGTACACATCTGGAGTTTGTTTGCAGTGGCTGGAGGCCCTGGCACGCCCATTCTTTCTCTCTCTCTATCTCTATCTGCCTGTTTCTCTCTATGTCTGTCAATCTCAAATAAAATAAACAAAAAAAAAAGAAAGCATTTCTTAAGTCATATGGAAGATAACAGTCTCTTCAGAAATAGGGCTGCCTAACCTGAAGCTACCTTTATATTTCTTATGAATGATAGCTGCCTTAATGAAGTCAGAATCATCAAAGCTAACTTTATAAAAAAAATCACTTTATAAAAGTGATATTTATATAAACCTTTTGAATGGTCAAATCCAGTATAAGACCTACCATCCATATTTCTCTACAGTGATACTCCTCCATAGAACTTTCTACTTTGGCAGCAAACAGATATTAATATCACAACAATATGGGCTTCTGTAGGTAGTACATTGGGAGCTCTCCATGAGCACAGGCCCTCACCTCCTCCTATATGTTATTGTGTTTAATTGTCACTCCAGTCCTTGAAGAGAGGGGGTTGTATTCTTACATTCCAGTAGAGGAATGTGAGGCTCACCTATTCAGTAGCTTGTTCAGATCAGTATGGGAAAGAATAAAAATTCAAAACAGGAGAAAGAGCTTGGATCACAAAGTAGAATTCAGAGGAAAAATATTACTTTCTTCACAGTTATATTTTTTTAATAATCTCTTTTGAAGGTAAATTAAATTTTAGAATTTGTTTATAATCTACACATGCTTTTGTGATGAAGGACAACATGGACAGATTAATTAATCCAGTTGAGTTATCTGGCTTTTGAGAGAAAGAAAGGAAAAGAAACAAATGCAGTCATTTGCCACAAAACAGGACACTGTGCTTTTAGTACCAATTCAATTTCAATGCACGTAGTTGAAGGACAACATGGAGCCTGAAATAGAGCCCTTTTTGATTATACCTTATATCCTATACAACAGATTACAGAATGCCTTTTGTTTCAGATTTAAAATCTATATCCATTTGAAGCAAGTGTTAGCATCAGGTGGAGGTCAGTGCAAAACTACCTTGTTTCAGATAAAGTGAGCACATATAAGGTAGTGTCCCATTGACCTCCACCTGATGCTAACACTTGCTTCAAATGGATATAGATTTTAAATTTCTAACCAAGTCTGAAAAGCTGTCATCTGCACTGTCTGAGTCCAGTGCTGATACAACCCTAGATGACTGGCTCTTGCAGACATCTGTGAGCTGCTCATGGTGCTCTTAGCTAATTTAAACAGGAGTGAGCTGAGAACATACCAAAATCCATGCATCCAGCTGGACTTAGCTCTTTGTCCTGTGCAGGGAACTTCCATAAATTAAATTATATTTTAGTTTAATTCAGCGAAGATGGAAATCCATTACCATTAAGCAATTTAATTATATTTTGTTCTATGTCAATTATTGACTTGAGAAAAATTTCTGCTAATACTAATGATAATGTGACTATTATCAGCAAAAGAAATTCTAAAAGTGCTTTTTTTTTCCTATGCCTTAAAATGATCTTTTGTGTTCATGCACACAGAATTCAAATTCCTAATGCATAGAATCCCCACATACATTTCCCCATACCATCAACTTTTCTATGAATAATAACACAGCTTTAAAGCTTATCAGGTTTAAACTCAGAGATTGTTTCTACCACTTTCTGCTCTTGTAAATTTGGGAACTTTTTGGTTTTGTTATTATTATATTTTTTTGGATCTACATATTTTGGCACAAAAGTCATAGTGCTAGATAAAGAATTTGTGCGAGAGAAATAAATGTGAAAGGTTATATAAAACCCTAAGCACAGTGCCTGGCCATTCCTGCCAGGGCGCTGTCCCAGTCAGCCCTCCCCATCCTCAGTTGTTCCCCAGACCCCCATGTGCTTGCTGCACTCTGTAGGCACACCGAGCAGTTGATCATTCTCCTGGCCAACACATGCATGCCTCCTTTGTTGCTTGATCCACAACTTGGGCATCCCTGCTACTCCCTTCTTTTCACTGCACTCTCTTGTATTTGAGTGTTACCTACCCAAGAACATATTCCTCGATCTCTCTCCTGACGAGTTAAAAATACTTAGAACACATTCCACATTCTGTACTACCTCTATTATAATGTGACATTGTATTCTAATGGCAAGTTTAGAGTAAGCCTTCCTGAGTAACTTGAGGCCCTCCAAGGTCAAGTTGGCCTCTGAAGCATCTTTGTGTACCTGGAAGTGCATGACTGTGATTTTCCAAGTTTTGTTTTTTTTTCCTTTTGTGCTGGAGATGAACACCAGGGTTTTGCCCAAAGCAGGCAAGGAAGTGCTCTCCCACTAAACTGCGTCCCCAGCATGTCTAGTTGTTTTGAGTGTACAGTCCCATCCACAATAAAGACAGGACAGCTCTATTGTTGTGAAAGTAGCACTTACTGGGAACTGGACAAATGTCTGTGCAATTAAATACAGCCTAAGCAAGAACTGGATTTGTTGGGAGTAGGAGTTTTGTAATGGAGGAGATGGAGAAGGGAAGGGGGGAACATTCATTTCTTTCATGTACCCTTCCCTTTAATTTCTCCTTGTGAAATCTGACAAGTAGGCAATATCAAATGTTCTATGTTCTACAGAAGACATATATTTTCCCCTATGTTAACTTTTAAAGCCATGTTCCAGGTGAGAATGCAATGATAACATAAAAGGGTTCTTATTTAAAGGAGCTTACAAAGTACGAGGTTTCATGATGGCATGTTCAAACACAGCTTCTTTTAGTTGACTCTCCTCCCATCTCCCTCCCTCCTTCATATTCTCCTCTTCCTCTCCTTTCTGCTTCCACATTACCTGTCCTTTTGCTCTGTTACCTCCTTCCTCATCATCTTCTTTTATCCTCTCTGGTCACCATTCTGTTTTTAGGCGTTGCCCATCTTTGGTCCCTCTCTATGTATATTCATGCAAGCTAGGGTTCACGTATGTGGTGTTAGGCTTTCTGAGTTTGGGTAACTTCACTTAACATGATTCCTTCCAGATCTATCCATTTTCTGCAAATTTCATAATTTTATTTTTCTTTACTGTGGGGAAAATGGAGGTTTCTTTTTTCCATTAAAATTGTGAGTCTTTAAAATCCTTGGTGATGAAAAATAGCCTAGGTGACAGTAGACAGTTTGTCTAAAATAAGGATACCAAACATTCTCCTATAAAACAATGCAGGGTCCAGTGTTGAAACTGCGGTGTGCTCCAAATGGAGAGCTATATCATGAAATCTGTCCCATGTCAAAAGTCACTCTAGCCTACTGACCTACGCAGACACTCTAGTAGATGGACTTCATCTGTAGCACCAGTAGAGGGAAAGGCAGTAATGACTGATGACTTCTACAAGATCCATCCTTTTTATCTAAAGAAGTTAAAAATACACCTGAAGATAGATGATGAAGTGGACATCATCTATCTTTCTGTCCTGATATAAGTAAGGGTCCATGGTTTCTTAAGAATCTGAAGCTAGGAAAATTTAAAAGCAAAGCAAATGTTCCCAAAGACTAGATTAAAATTTTGGTTGATTCCTACTAATACTGAGATCTTGAAATTTCCTTAAGGAAATGTGACTTAGCAGTAGTCAAGATGGAAAGTGGGTTAGCATCTCTTTATATATATGTAGATGTGTTCATGTGTAAGTATATCAACACCATTGCTACTACCCAACCAGCTGGAGTACGTTTGTAAGTTGGTTTTAGGAGTGTAATACAATAACTAACACATTTTCTTCCTGAAATTGTCACACAAAGAAATATCTTGTCTCTAGTCTCTCCAATTTGTTATGTACAACAGATAAAACTTCATAAAATACAAATCCAAAAATTTCATAACTCTACATTAAAGTTTGATCCAGAGAATTTAGTTCAATCTTAAAAACCCTTAGTGCTTCCAACTCAGCTATCATTTTCTTCTCTATTCTCTTTTTATTTTTATTTTTGTTCATTTTTCTTTATTTATTTGACAGCAACAGACAGAGAGAGAAAGAGGCAGAGAGAGAGAGAGAGAGAGAGAGAATGGGCACACCAGGGCCTCCGGCCCCTGCAAACAAACTCCACATGTGTGCGCCCCTTTGTGCATCTCGCTAAGGTGGGTCCTGGATATCGAGCCTTGAACTAAGGTCTTTAGGCTTCACAGACAAGCACTTAATTGCTAAGCCACCTCTCCAGCCCATTTTTTTTCTCTATTCTTCATTGCATGATGTGCACGGCAGACAGATTGAGGCATTATGTTCTTGTGCTTTAGAGGACTCCATCTCCTAATATGCTCAGCTGTCAATACTTCTGGCCTTTTTATTAATTTCATATTGTCCTTGGCTAAAGCAAGTTGAATTATTTAGTATCACTTTAATTCATTCTTGCATAAAATTTTAAATCATTTAGCTATGATAAAGTTATGAACTTTACTCCTTCTCTTTCCAGAGAGGTCATAACAGATAGCTTACTCTTTAACATGCATTGTCTACACATATATATGTAAACAATATAAATCAATGTATCTATCTATCTATATATCTATATATATGTATATATATAGATATATGCATAGATATATATGAATTTTGTGTTTATGTTAATTTATTCAAATACTATGATACTCTGGTATTGTTTTAACATTTTTCTTCACCCATTTTCTTCAAGATATTTTCATATCAGTTACAGGTATGAACTTTGGCATTCCAAGCATTGAATTGTTTTTTTTTTTAAGTTTTAAAAAATATTTTATTTATTTATTTACAAGAGAGATAGAGAGACAGATATATAGAGAGAATGGACATGCCAGGACCTCTAGCCACTACAAACAAACTCTAGACACATGTGCCACCTTTATGTGGGTCCTGGGGAATTGAACCTGGGTCCTTTGGGAATTGTAATTTTGTTTAGCCATCTACCACTAGTAAATAATTGCATTACCATCATTTTATCTGCTGAAAAATGTTGTCAAAAATAAATGCAACTATGCAATATTGTTTTGTTAGACTACTTTGGTTGAAAAGGTCCCCCCAGAATTCACACACTTGAAATTTATTCCCAGTCGGTGTTCAGATGTGGGGCTCAAGGGGAGGTGTTCAACAACATAAAATGGACTAATTGGAGCCACATTTGCCTGAGCTGCAGAGACAAATACCACAAATACTCAGTGCTGATAACTTCTCACAGATCTGGAAGCTGGACGTTGCATATCAGCAAGGCAGCACACTCAAGTTCTTCATGAGAACACTCTCTGCCTCCCAGACAGCCGCCTCCTGCTGCGATTGCCCCCATGTACATGTATATGAAGAGAGGTCTCCCTTTTGCCAATTTTTATCATAAAGCTCCTATGCTCACAGCCTCCCTCAAACACATTTAGGTACCATCTCCAAATGGCATCCCAGTGAGAATTAGGATTTGAACATATGAATTTTGGAGGCACATAAGATATTTAGTCTTCAACAGAGATATACAAGAGGAGAGAGTTGTAGGATAGGAAGTTCTGACATATTGCCTCCCAAAAGAACTATAGCACCTCTAGATCAAAAGTGCCACTGACATGTACCACTACTGCCACTGGGCTGGGCTGGCTTTTAAATTTTTCTGCATCTTTATGAAAAATGTTCAGTCTCGTTGTTTTATTTGTATCTTCCTTTATTACTGAGGTTCTAAATGCAGTGCAGTTTTCACTGACCATTTATACTTTTTCTTGAATTACTTTTTGTCATTTTCCTATTAGGTATTTTTTGAGGAAAGCTTATATATCATGAACATCAATCCATTGTGACTCTATGAAGGTAGAAGTTTTAATCTGTGTTGTTCTCTAGAGCATGTGGCACATGCTGTGTGTTCAACAAATGTTTACAAAATGAATGGATAAGCTGAAGAATGAATAAAAAGTCATAAACATTGTGCAGTGTACTCTTCAGGATGACTATTTAGCATCTAAACAAAAGTTTCAAACTTTTTCTTAGACATTTTATTTATTTGAGAGAGAAAGAGGCATATAGAGAGAGAAGAATAGGCACACGAGGGCCTCTAGCCACTGCAAATGAACTTGAGACGCACTTGGGTCCTTCAGCTTTGGAGGCAAGCATCTTAACTACTAAGCCATCTCTCTAGCCCAAAAGTTTTAAATTTTGATATAACCACATTTTTCAATATTTTCTAAGTATTTCTACACTGTATATTTTACTTTATATCACTATGGGCTATAAACAAGTTCTTCTTTATTCCCCTCTATGTCATCCTTTCTCCTACATCATTAGTTTTACACTATTTAGTCCATCTTGCTTCTGATGTCTACAGTCAAAACAAAATAATAATTTAACATATGAAAATTAAGAAGTTGGTTCATATGCGATAGCATGAGCACACGGCTGCTGGAACTAAACCACAGTGTAACTGCCTTCTACCTTGAGTCACTGCCCTTGAAAAGCACATTCAAATGAGGCAAGGGCAGGCTGGCTTCCCTGTAACAGTGTCCTCTCAAAATTCCCCAGGAAAGGGCTCTAGAAAGTGTCTTGGAAAGCAATACAGTGTTTACACTTGAATTCAATTTCTTATTTAAGATCAAATTACACAGAATGGTGGATCTTGGCTAAAATAATATAAATAAAATTGTAGATAATGTCAACACAGCTATTTTTCTGTATGCATGTGAAGCAAAACTTACAGAAACAAAACTAAGCTATGATGTCATTCAAAGCCTTCATAAACTTAGCAACAGTGTATGTTTAGGAGAAAAAGTAAAATGTGCAACCAAAGTAACCTTGGGAGGTAAAATAGAAAAGGCCCCTGTAAATGTGTCTTATCAGAGCAATGTTCTCTGGAAATGATGGACAGTCATACCTGTCTTTCTGACCACATTCCCACACTTGAATAGTGGCACTGTCAACATACAATACGAAAACCATCAATACATGCCAGCAGCGTTTACACTCCAAGTGCTGAGAATTCCTAAGGAAAAGCAGCAACATTAGGGGGTAATATCCTGGGCTGAGATAAGCAGTACTGAAAAACACCAAAGTGATGTATGTAAAATAGAATTGATCATCTAAAAAGCAAAGTAGTGTATATTTGTTTAAATAGAAGCAAAAGCATCTATCATTTATTATTGAACTTTGCATACAAAAGTAGTTTCTACATATTATATCACCCATGTATAGTCATCCACAGAAAAAGCCAGCACAGAGAACTTTTCCCATTAGATAATTACTCATATAGTCCTTTCTCCTAAAGGGAAAATTGTTAGTCAAATATAGCAGGCTTAATTCTGAACTATAGCTGTGGAGAAGTTAGCACATGAAGTAACTCCACATGAAGTGACTAAAACACGCAAACATAAAGGTAATTTTCCAAGGAGACATCTTACACAAACATCATACTAAATTCTCCTTACTTCTATTGAATAGTTTACTTGCTGCTCAGTACACATCTGTTGAGCATGGTTTGGGCAAGCGTGTGTTATAAATTCAGAATTTGTCTTTGTTTGTTTGGTTGGTTGGTTCGTTGGTTGGTTTTCAAGGTAGGGTCTCACTCTAGTCCAGGCTGTCCTGGACCTCACTATGTAGTCTCAGGGTGGCCTCGAACTCATTGCGATCCACCTACCTCTGCCTCCCAAGTGCTGGGATTAAAGGTGTGTGCCACCATGCCCGGCTCAAGATTCAGAAATTTTAAAATGTTACCTTTGCAGGGCATTGTGAGGCAGTCCTTTAATCCTTTAATCCATCACTCTGGAGGCAGAGGTGGGAGGGTTGTTATCATTTTGAAGAAACCTGGGACTACAGAGTGAGTTCTAGGTCAGCCTAGGCTAGAGTGAGACCCTACCTTTAAAACATCATAAATAATTAAAAAGAAAAAACTTACCCTCAAGTGACTTAACATTTGTTAGTGAGAAGTGAACAGTGAAAGAAGAATAGATTTGGCCTAACCACAGATGTAGACAAATCCTTAGCTAGTTAATTTATCTGAGCCTAAATTCTCTTATTATATTCTTTGTATTCTTAGCCTCCTGATAATAGAATTCAAATTCTCTTTGGTAAAACACAAAGAAGACAAAAAGTATGTTATTTACAAGACAGTGGAGAGAAATAGAGCTCATCATATTAAGCAAAATAAGCCAGGTTCAGAAAGACAAATTGGCATGTGCTCTCTCATATGCAGATTCTAGATTTTAAGAAAATACATGACATGAAAGTAAAAGGGGAACCATTTGGGAAGAGGAAGGGAGCCAATTGGGGACAGGGAAAATAAGATCAAGTGATAGAGGGAGTCAATATGACCAAAGTACACGATGTACACGTTTTTAAATGTCTTAATGAAACTGATCACTTTGTATGATGAATTCTCTCCCATTTCCTGTCTCTTTGCAATTAATTTGCAAGATCTGAGATGAGCATCACGTTGGATGTTTGTTTGTTTCTAATCTTTCAAACCTCCATAACATAAAATTTATTTGCCCAATAAACATTTGCTGAATTTATTTTAAATATTACCAGAATTTATAATCCAAGGATTATATTAGAATAAAATATTTTAACTTTAAAAATATCACAATGCTTGCTTCCAAACTCTTGTGATGTACACATATTCTCAGAAGGGGCAACAGGGAGAATGAACTTGGAGGGGGGGTTGTTGTTTTGTTTAACAGGATTCTGGTAATAAGACTCAATCAAAAGGGTATTCCATCAGATTTTATTGTCCATGTGAATGCGTTAATTGAAAAGCAGGTCTCCAACAGGACTGGCTGGACCATGCTGGGATCCAATCATGCACAGATAAGTGAGTACTTATCACAAGACATCTACTCGGTTTCCGAGTATGCATGATGGGCCTTTGCAGGGTGTACAGTGAACAAAAAGCTGCTGAGCATAAAAACGTTCTCTAAGTAGCATCAGCGCCATCTGCAGGAAAATCCCAGATGACAGCTCCCGAGTTTCTCTTCAATTCCATCTACAGGCTTTGACATGCTTTTACCCACTGCAGGGCAGTGTAGGCTGCGGGAACCTTCAGATTTCACCCCCTAGAGTTTGTATCCATTCTTCTCGGTGGTCGGAGATGTTAAAATAACAACCCATGGCAGGGCTGAACTCAAGAAATCTCACAGCCCTGGGATATTATTTCAGAAACAACATTGGGAACGAAAGTCCTTGTCTATAATTGCATGAAGGCTGCCCTTGAGTTTGTACATTCCTGAACGTGAATCTTCATCAGACTAGGCATGTGACAAGATTTCATTTGTCATTTATTCTATAACATTCTAAGAAAGCTTTGTTTATCATGTAAATTTGCTCGAACATAAATCTACATTTGACTTCTCATGTACAGCCATATTTAAACTTTCTTGGCTGTATTTTTCTTATCTTTTCAAGATTCAGCTACATTAATTCCGGTATTCATACTGTGCATTCTATCCAACACACACGCACACACACACACACACACAGAAAGAGAGAGAGAGAGAGAGAGAGAGAGAGAGAGAGAGAAGCACTTACCTCTGGGAACAGCTACTTTGAATCATAAATAATTTTTCTTTTTCTTTTTTTTTTTTATTTGGTTTGGTTTTTCAAGTTAGGGTCTCACCTGGCCCAGGCTGACCTGGAATTAACTATGTAGTCTCTCAGGGTGGCCTCGAACTCACAGCAATCCTCCTACCTCTAGCTCCAGAGTGCTGGGATTAAAGGCATGCACCACCATACCCAATTAGTTTTGTTGTTGTTGTTTTTTTAATAGAACAGATCCCCTCTTGATCTGTCTATCATCCTGTGGAAATATGCACCATAAATTCCATGTCTAGAGGAAACATGCTTCAGCCTCTATGAATGTAATATCCTCTACTTCCCACTGAAGGGCTGCTTTGGGCTCTGCATACTTCTGCACAGGGACAAGGAGTTCCTAAAGTAGCCATTGGGAAGTTGTCATCTATGTTGGGATGAGACATCTCAGTGGTGCAGCTAGTCTGGACTTCTCAGTTCTGAAAGCCTTCACCCTGAAGCTGAGGAAGGCGCATGTGAGGAGTAATCTTGACACCGGGAACCCCATCAAAGTGGCTGTTTTGAGGGCTCCACATCTCTCTAGCTAACCTCTCACCCTGCTCTGTAAGTAGCCCCAATAAACTCATTGGTTCACCAAAATGGTATCCGTTCAATCATACTTTGGTCTGCCATCTGAGCCGAACTCAGGGCAAGGTTATGTGTGTTCTATCTCCGCAGAGGAAAAGTTTCCCATAATAGCATATAAAAGCCTTTCATGAGCTGTAGAGATGGCTTAGGGGTTAAGGCACTTGCCTGCAAATCCAAAAGACTCAGGTTCAATTCCCCAGGACCCATGTAAGCCAGATGCCCATGGTGGCACATGCATGTGAAGTTCATTTGCAGTGGCTGGATGCCCTAGTGCACCCATTTTCTCTCTCTCTCTCTTCCCCCCCTTTCTCCCCCTTTCTCTCTCCTGAGCAAATAAATATATTTTAAAATGAAAAAGCCTTTCATTCCCTACCTACCTTATAGCTGCTAATTCTTACACACATGCATACACTTGCACATGCACCAGTCGTACTGCCGTGCTGATTTTTGCCTTTGTTCTAGCCTTTCTTATATCTAAAACATTCTATCCTTAAGGAACTTTCTCTTCAAGACTTACACCAATGTTATGTCCTCCACAATGGTTCCAGTATGTATGCCTCCTCTTCTCAGCTGAGGTTTCCTCCTCCTCTGTGCTTCTCCTAGTTTTCTATTGAATGCCATAGATAAAGCTAGCAAGAACAGAGTAGAATTTATCCTCAATGTGCGTTCATTTGTTCACATACAAGTCTTTCCATTCAGAGATTTCTGATTTTGATCAGTGAAGTAAATGAGCCCCCAAAAAAGTCGCTTTTCATGTTTGGTTATGAAGGGGTTGGAAAGTGATAACTTATCTGTCCAACATTTAGTTCATATTTAGATTATTCTTCCATTTATAATTTCCAGTTGCATGACACAGCAATTTGCCTATGTAATTAAACCATGTGGGAATATTAATTTTAGAGGTCCAGCTTTTCCTGCTAGACAGACAGAACTTCTACAAGTATGAGGCAATAGGGGAGTGATGGACTCTTCAGGATAGCATAGCTCTCAACCTAGATGTGAATGTATGAGTCATCCAGAAATGAGTAACAAATTCATTCTCATAAGAAATGCAATTTAGCTAGGCATGGTGGGTCACGCCTTTAATCCCAGCATTTGGGAGGCTGAAGTAGGAGGATCACTGTGAGTTTGAGGCCAGCCTGTGTAGTGAATTTCAGGTCAGCCTAGACTAGAGGAAGACCCTACCACAAAATCTCCCCCAAAAGAAGAATTAAAATTTAATTACATTACTAGTGTTTTAATTTGTTCAAAATTGCCAAAGACCACAGACAGTGTAAACATGTTTTCTGCCTCATCCTCAAACCTAAAGCAATGATGTTTCCCATAATCCATCCTGATAAATCCCCTTGCTTTGCACAGAATGCAATAATTTGGAATATCGGCCCTTTATCAACCCACAAGAGGACATCTTCTCTATGATGGTTCAGTTCAGAGAGCATATGGAAAACCCTTTGCTCAATTCTGTTCCTATAGAAAATTATTCATCTTGGCAGCCCTGAACCCAAAAAGGTCGTTAGAAATGTGTTCAGGTAAAATTTTAGAGATCTTAGTGTGTCATTCCCTTGTAAGCATTTTGTAATCTTAAAACACCAATAATTTCACAATTTACTTTTTTAGCATTTTTGAAAATATGTAGATTTTTTTAATTTTTGCTGGAACTTACTAAGCAAAGTCAGTCTACTAAATGCTGCGTTGATAGTATTTTTTCTTGTCTGCACTGCTGAACTGAATATATACTGGCATTGAAAAAAAACTATGTCAAAAACATATTGTGTTTATCCATATGATGCATTCAGTAGAGACCAATAATAAATGAGTAAAAATTAAAATATGTGGCAGGTAAGAGAGTCATGGGAGTTACTTAAAGTGTAAGAATTCTTTTCTTTTTGTAGCTAAAGTATAGATAGTAAAGTGACCAAAACTATATGGGAAAGATACCATATTGTTAACTGATTAAACATTTGACAATATAATAAATTCAAATTAAGAGAGAAATAATGAAACTAGTAAAAAGTTTCCATAAATATGAAAAAAGACAAATTCTGAAAGTCTGTCTAGTGGTAATTACTCAATTAAACATACTTAGTGTATTACATTACTTACATAAATGTAAAAACCAAGAAAAGAATTTTATAGGTACAAATTGATCTTCTCTAAAAATATGGTATGAGCTATGATATATACATAGTGATTGAATAAGCCAGTGTCATGCAAGTATAAATGAGTGGCTATCTTGCCTATTTTCTCCCCACCACCAGTATTTGCAACTCTAACATGCCTACTCCCACTAGCTCTTCTTCTAAAAGACATATTTTACTTCAATGATTTTTTTAATTAGTTTTCTATTCAGCAAATACAGTCAGTTTGGAACCATTATTAGGCTCATCCATGACCTACCCCTACACTTGGCCCCTCCTTGTTGAGGCATATGGGTAGTGCATTGTGGAGTTAGCCCACAGTTATGGGTAAGATAAATGTCTCTGCACATCATGACCCAACATGTGGCTATGACATTCTTTCCACCCCCTCTTCTGCAAAATTTCCCTGAGCCATGTTGGGTTCATTTTTGGTCTGCTTCAGTGATGAGGTGTTGTGGGCCTCTAGGGCTCTGGATCTCTAATTTGGTAGGAGTTGATTATTCTCTGTGTTGATCTCCTTCCCCCTTGTGCTGGTATCAAGTTCACCAGGAAAACAACACCCTTGCTTGTTTTGCCAATTTTTCTTAGTTTCAGGTGGGGCCCTTTTGAGGTATGATGGGGTGGCTGTCTCCTTAGGATCTGCATCTATCTGGAAAAGAGAAGCAGATTCTCCAACAGAGAGTAAGTTAGCACCAGGACAAATGAGATAACCCTTACATTTTTTATAGAGAATTTAATAGGTGTAGGCCCTCTTGTAGACCTTGATTGATGGTAGCTTGATAATGGAGAGTGAGATTATGTTTGGATATGGTTCTGACTTGTTTCCCAGCTCCAGCTAAGGGTTCCACACCACTGAGGGGATCAGTTAGCCAAATCAAGAGCAATTGGTTCCCCACCATGATTGTGTGCCACTATTTCACTTGTGTGGGCATCACGACAGGTTATTTGCTGCTAAGTAGTTATCCACTCTTCTACTGATGGGCATCTGGGTTGATTCCAGCTCCTAGCTATTACAAATTGAGCTGTTACAAACATGGTTGAGCAAATCTCTCTGGCCTGTGGTTTGGAGGTTTTAGTGTAGATGCCCAGTAAGGGAATAACTGGGTCTGTTGGTATCTCTATACTCAGCTTTTTCAGGAGTCTCCAGATTGCTTTCCAAAGTGGGTGTACCATCTCACATTCCCACCAACAATGAATGAGTGTTCCTACTTCTCCACATCCTCGCCAGCATTTATTTTCATTTGACTTTTTGATGTTGGCTATCCTTATTGGGGTAAGGTGTAATCTCATAGTTGTTTTAAGTTGCATTTCCCTGATGATTAGGGATGATGAACATTTTCTTAAGTGTGTGTTTGCCATTTGTATTTCTACCTCTGTGAACTGCCTGTTCAGCTCTTTGCCCCATTTTGTGAGTGGAGTGTTTGACTTCTTACTGTTTAGATTTTTGAGTTCTTTGTAGATTCTAGAGATCAGGCCTCTGTCAGTTGGATAATGCGCAAGTATTTTCTCCCATTCTGTGGGCAGTCTATTGGCTTTGCTTATTGTATGCTTGTCTGCAAAGAAACTCTTCAGCTTCATGTGATCCCATTGGTTGAGTGACTGTTTAAGATCTTGAGCTACTGGGATTTTGTTCAGGAAGTCTTTTTCCATTCCTATTTCATAGAAAGTACTTCCTAAATTTTCTTCTGGTAGTATTCGAGTTTCTGATCTTACATTGAGGTTTTGATCCATTTGAACTTGAGCATAGTTCATGGTGAAATATGTGGATCAAGTTTCAGTTTCCTATATATGGTTATCCTGTTTGTCCAGCACAATTTGTTGAAGATGCTGCCCTTTATTCCAGCCTATATTGTTAAGGCTTTTGTCAAATATCAAGTAGCTATAGTTGCTTGACCCAAAGTCCGGGTCCTCAAGTCTATTCCATTGGTCTATATTCCTGTTTTATGCCACTACCATGCAGTTTTTATTACTATGGCTTTGTAAAATAGCTTTAGATCAGGTATGGTGATGCCTTCAGAGATATTTCTTTTGCTGAGGTTATGTTTGGATATGTGAGGCCTTCTTCCTTTCCATATGAAATTTGAGATCATTTTTTCTATCTCTGTGAAGAACACTATAGGGATTTTAATTGGAATTACATTAAATCTGTATATTGCCTTTGGTAGGATTGCCATCTTCACAGTGTTAATTCTGCCTGTCCAGGAGCATGGGAGGTCTTTCCATTTTCTCAAATCCTCCTCAATTTCTTTTTTGAGTGTTTTTATGTTTTCATGGTATAGATCTTTCTCTTCCTTGGTTAACATTATTCCAAGATATTTTATTTTTTTGTTGGTGTTATTGAAAATGGGACTATGTCCCTTATTTCTTTCTCTGTATCTTCTTCATTTGCATATACAAAGGCTACTGATTTTTGTGCATTGATTTTTTATCCTGCTGCTTTGCTATAGGAGTTGGTAGCCTTCAGGAGTTTTGGGATGGAGTCTCTCAGGTCTCTTACATATACAATCATGTCATCAGTGAATAGAGCTAAATTAAATTCTTCCTTTCCAAATTGCATCCAGTTTATTTCCTTCTCTGGTCTTATTGCTTGAGCTAGGACTTCCATTACTATACTGAAAAGCAGAGGTGAGAGTGGAGAACCCTGTCTTGTTCCTGATCTTAATGGGAATTGCTCCAGTCTCTCTCCATTAAGTATTATTTGGGCCTTTGGAGCTTTATATATTGCCTTTCTTATGTTAAGATATGAACCAACCATGCCAGTTCTCTCCAATGTTATGATCATGAAGTGATGTTGTATCTTGTCAAAGGCCTTTTCTGCATCTATCAAAATGATCATGTGGTTTTTATATTTAACCTTGTTTATGTGGTGTATTACATTGACAGATTTCCGTATGTTGAACCACCCCTGTGCTCCTGGGATGAATCCCACTTGGTCAAGGTGGATAATACTTTGGATGTGTTGTTGGATTCGGTTTGCAAGGATTTTGTTCAGGATCTTTGCATCTAAGTTCATCAAGGAAATAGGCCAGTAGTTTTCTTTTCTTGTGGCATCTCTGCCTGGTTTTGAAATTAGGGTGATACTAGCTTGATAAAAAGAGTTGGGTAGCTTTCTCTATTCTCCAATTGTGTGGCACATTTTGAGGAAGATTGGTTTGAGTTTTTCCATGAAGATTTGCTAGAATTCAGCTGAGAAGCCATATGGTCCTGTACTCTTCTTTCTGGGGAGGTTTTTTATTACTTTTCAATCTCCATGAGTGTGATGGGTAATTGAGGTGATTAATCTGCTCTGAGTTTAGCTTTGATAGATGATATGCATCCAGGAATTTATCCATCTCCTCCACATTATCCAGTTTTGTGGAGTAGATGTTTATGAAATAAGTCCTGATGATTCTCCCAATTTCACTTATGTCTGTTGTGATCTCTCCTTTTTAATTTTGAATTTTATTAATTTGAAGCTTCTCTCTCTTTTTTTTTGTTTTTTGCTTGATCAAATTGGCCAAAGGTTTGTCAATCCTTTTTATTTTTTCAAAGAACCATTTCTGTGTTTTGTCAATTGTCTTGATTGTTTCCTTGGTTTCCAATTCATTAATTTCTGCTCTGATTTTAATTATTTCTTTCTTTCTGGAGCTCTTTAGGTTGGATTTTTCTTACTTTTCCAGTGCCTTTGGATGGATTGTTAGGTTATTGATTTTGGATCACTCTGTCTTTTTTATGAAGGCATTGAGTGCCATGGATTTTCCCCTGAGAACTGCCTTCATTGTGTCCCATAAGTTTTGGTATGATGTGTTTCATTGTCATTCAATTCCAGAAAGTTTGCAATTTCATTTTTTATTTCATCCACTATCCATTTAATGTTTTAAAGTGTGCTATTCAGTTTCCAGGTGCTGTTGGGATTCTTAGTGGGTCTTTTGTTCTTGAATTCTAGCAATATAGCATGGTGATCTGATATCATGCAGGGAATTATGTACATCTTCCTAAATATGTAGAGGCAGTCTTTGTGACCCAGTATATGGTCAATTTAGAGAATATTCTATGAGCTGCTGAGAAGAATGTGTAGTCTGTGGATTTGGGATGGAAAGTTCTGTAAATGTCCATTAGGTCTACATGATCTATGGTTTTGTTGTCTCTTACTTAGCTGTTGAGTTTCTGTTTGGATGATCTATTATTGATAATGGTGTATTGAAGTCCCCAAATCTGATGGTGTTGTTGGTTATTTCTGTTTTATTGTCAAGTAGGTTTTGGTTTATGAACTGTGGTGGCCCTGTGTTTGGTGCATACAGGTTTAAGATTGTAATATCCTCTTGATGGATCATTCCCTTGATAAGTAGGAAGTGGCCTTCTTTGTATTTTTTTATTATTTTTGGTCTTAAGTCTATTTTATCCAATATTAACATTGCTATGCCTTCTTGTTTCTTATTCCTTTTGCTTGGAATATTGTTTTCCACCCTTTCACCAGAGGAGATGTCTGTCTTTAGTGGTGAGGTGGGTTTGTTGAAGGCAACAGATTGAGGGGTCTAATTTTTTGATCCATCCTGTTAGTTTGTGTCTCTTTATGGGTGAATTAAGGCCATTAATATTTAGGTTAATGACTGTGAGATTTGATTTGATCCCTGCCATATTTTGATGGTATATGTGAGTTGGTGTTTTCATGGACTTTGAAGTTTTTTTGTGCCTACTCTGAGTTTGGTTATTGTGATCTGCTTCTTGTAGGAATTTGAGTTTGGTCACTTGCTTCTTCTCTGTGGACAATTTCCTGAAATGCTCTGTAGCTTTTGTTTTGTGTTCATATAATTGTAAATGTGAGTTTTGTCATGGAAAGTTTTTTTCTTTCACCATCTATTATGAGGGATAATTTTGCTGGATAGAGTAGTTTGAGTTGGAAGCCATAGGTTCTTATACTTTGCAGTGTTTCATTCCAGGCCCTTCTGGCTTTCAGGGTTTCCATTAAGAAGTCTGAAGTAATCCTGATGAGGTTACCTTTAAAAGTGGTGTGCTGTTTTTCCCTAGCTACTTTTAGGATTTTCTCTTTGGTGTCAATGTTTAGAGTCTTGATGACAATTTGTCTTGGAGAGTTTCTCCTTTGGTCCATTCTGTTTGGAGTTCTGTTGATTTCTTGTATCTTGATGGGCCTTTCTGTTAAGAGAATGGGGAAGTTTTCTTCAATTATTTTGGTAAATAAGTTCTCCATGTCTTTGGTCTTCTCCTTCTGGTGTTCCAGTGATCCTGATATTAGGATGTTTAAGTGTATCCCACAATTCCCTCATGTTCTGTTCACAGGAACTTTTGAACTTACTGAAATTTTTGAACTCTCAAACTGTTTCTTCCATCTTGTCTTCAGGATCAGAGTTTCTATCCTCCACATGGCTGACTTTATTCTTGAGAGCTTCTAGAGAGTTTTGGACTTGTTCAATTAAGTTTGCATTTCCTGCTACTTTTCTATGTATAATTTCCATCCCTCTGTCAAGCTCTCTTTTTACATCATTTTCTGATTTTCTTGATAATTCTTGGAATTCCTCCTTGCATTTCTTTATGTCTTCATTTAGCATGGCCAGCTGATTTTTGAGGTTTTTTTTTTTTCACTCTCCCTCAAATCTCTTAACTGTCTTTGAACTCCTTCAATTTTCTTATCTATTAGGTCTAGTTTATTGATGGCAGCATCCACATGATTATTGGTCCTTTGTTGCTTTTATGCAAGCTTTACCAGTAGCTTGGTCAGGGTTGCATTGCTCATAGCTTCATTGTTGCATTCTGATCCTAATGACTCTTCTATGTTTTGGTTAGATGTGTTCGTTTTAGGATTGGGTGATCTAACTGGATTTTCTTGCATTTGATTTTTCATGTTATTTCTTTTGTGCTGTGGTCTGCCCATGACAGTGTGTGGGCATGTATGTGGGTGGATCAGCCTGGGCTCAAGCACAGTGAGAATCTGAGGGAGCCGGGCAGTTGCCAAGCAGCCTGGGTTTTGGATTTCACTTGCCAAAGTTGCCTGATCTACTGCCTGGCCAGGGCGCCAAAGTTACCTGATCTCTCAAGCAGTTATGCACCAAAGCTGCCTGCATTCAGGCTAGGAGGAACACTGAGGCACTAAGCACTGAAGCAGCCCAAACTCTGACATGGGAACACTGGGACCTGGAAGCAGACTGCACTCTCCCACTACAGGACAATGGTAGATAGATGGCTGGCATGTCAGACAGGTAGGGGATGGCACCTGAGCTGGTGCAAGAGACAAACACAGCCTCAGTTTGCATGGCAGTTGCTGTGGGCCTGGGCTCACTGCACATGTGGCAGCAGGAGCAGTAAGTGAGCAAGTGGGAGGAGCAGTCTAAGCTTCCACACACAGGTATTTACTGCATGGTGCTGTGGATATGATGGCTACTTCGGGAGAGGGGTGGGCTACCCATCTGCAATAGAATTAGTGATTCTCCATTATTGCCAGGACTACCTGAATGTGTGGTGGCCATAGCAGTAAGTGGGCAAGTGGGTGGAGCAATCTAAGCTTCTGCATGAAGGGATCAATCAATGCAGAGCAGCGCCATGGGCACAGGGGCTACTTGGCGGGGGGGAGGGATGGGCTACCGTCCCAGGAGGGAATCAGTGATTTCCTGTTATTGCCAGGACTTGCTGAACCTGCAGTGGCCTGAGCAGTAAGTGGGCAAGTAGGCTAAGCAGTCTAAGCTACTGCATGGCTGGATTGATTGGCATTTGGTGGTGCCTTGGATAGGGCCGCTACCTGGAGGGAGGGGTGGGCTACCCACCCACGAGGGGATCAGTGATTCCCTGTCATTGCCAGGACTCCATGAACATATGGTGACTGGAACAGTAAGTGGGCAGAGCAGTCTAAGCTTCCACACACAGGGATTGATTGGCGTTTGGTAGTGTCGTGGATAGGGCAGCTACTTGGGGGGAGAGGTGTGCTACCCACCTTCGAGGGGATCAGCGATTCCCTGTTTTCTCCCTCTGTGCCCTCCCACTGGCAATCTATTGGAGATTGCTGTCCCCTAAAAGACCCAGTGAACCCTTAATGTCTTGCCTTTCTTTCCCCGGGATTTGCAGCACAGCTAGGCAGTCTCCATCTTGGCCGGAAGTGTCTTCAATGATTTTTTAAATATGAAATTAGTGTTGGGGAAATCCCCCTGCTTTGCCTTACTTCTCCATCACTGACTGCCTAACATAACTCAACAGATTTTTATAATGACTCTATCTATAGCTTGGAAATATTATGGAAATATAATTTTGTATGTGATTAATTAAAAAGTAAAATGTAATTAGCATTAATAAAATATATAGATATGTTTTATAAGTTCACCTTTAATAAACTGCCAAAGGTAGTATTAATAAAAAATGGGCGCATTATCTAACCTGTTCATTAGAAGTGAATAAAACATTCAAAATTCCAGATGAGTCAGAACAGTGTTGCTAGTCAGTCCTGCTTCTGATTCCAGGTAGACAGTGAGAGGGCATGGCCTCCTTGTCACAGTCTTCACTGCTCTGTGGCACAGCAGTGAGACAGAAGAGGCCCAGGCAAAAGTAAACTGCCCTCTGTTGCAGAAATGCTGTGTCTAGGTTGATTGTGCCAATGTCTTCACACATGTCAAAATCTTATCATATCACCCTGGGATCACAGAAACCTCCCCCCACATTCAGCCCTACATAAACTTTACTACTGTAAATTTAGAGCTAGTGGTTTTCAAAGTGTGGTCTCTCAACCAGTAGCAGCAACATCACCCCCAAAATTATCAGAAACTAAAACAGACATCATGTTAGACCTATAGAACCAGACACTGTTGATGGGCATGCCAAAGAATATGTCTCAACCAATCCCTTCAAGAGATTCTGGTGACTTCTAAGGTTTGGCAGTGCTAGGGTAGATGAATATGTGTGTGCATGCACACACACACACATACACACACACACACACACACACACAAGTCACAAAGTGTAAAAGTAGTTCTCTTCCACAAGACTTTGTTCCTTCACGCTAGGTCTGCCCAAGCAGTGATCTGTCTTTCCTCAGTGTTTTTTGCTTAGATATTCTCTTGCATGTCTACTATAGTTTGGATACAGCATGCTCCAGAGTCATCAGTTCAAAGCATGGTGGCCACATTGGCACTAAAGTAGTTGGTGGAAATGTCAACAAGTAGGACCTACTAGAAAGTCTTCAAGTCTTTCAGAACCTTCTCTTGTAGGGGATTATGAGCCCTCAGTCCCTGTTCTATACCCTTCATTTCTGGGGCAGGAGGTGAGCTTTTTTGCTCCATAGTGAAGTCTCATGGTATGTGCTTCATCACAGGCCCCATGACAGTAATGGTAACTGTTCATGGACTGAAACTGACAAACTTTTTCCCTTAATATAATAATCATCTCCGGAAATGTTATAAAGAAGGAAGGCTGATAAATACACTGGCCTTGCCACTAGGCCTGAACTGAGGCTACCTCACAAATTCCATGCTCCCACCCTGGGGAGAAGCTGAGAGGAAGCTCCTTACACAAACCTACCCATTTCTCCTCTGGTACTACTTTCCACAAACCTGGGTTTCAGGGAAGATCAACATAAGAATCCCTACCCTAACATTTGTTGCAACCTAATTCTTCAGAAGAGGCTACCAGTGTGACTAAAAAAGACAAGCAAGAAATGCTTCCTGAACCAAGAAAATCCTAACAAAGCCATAGTCAAAAAAAAAAAAAAAAGTTCTGTTGCAATGGAAGAGCATGTTTCTTGTTCATCCCTTGGTTCTGGGAAACATACTTTACTGGAGGAAAATAGACAAGCCAAGAGCCTGAATCTACAGAGAAATTCTTCTTTTCCTGCATACTTACCCTAAAATCCAATCATCTTCAAGTAGTAATAATAGCATTATTTAATCTTGTCAAACATTGTATATATGCTTATATATTTTGTACTCTATATTTTCCAACTAAACAAATGTTTTACTAGTTCATTGCATAATTATCTAACAACCAATAATAAGCTGTATTTCACATGTAACCTACAAAAAACTTTAAACTAATGTATTTGAATGTAAGAAGATAAAAACTCAATGTTATAGTTTGAGTGTGTCCCTCCAAAGCCCATAAGTTGAGAGTTTACTACTCAACTTCATATGCATTTGAAGGTGAGGCCTTTTGAAGATAATTAGGATTAGGTGAGGTCATGAAGGTAATACCCTATGATGGTATTAACAGCTTTATGGGGGAAAAAAGGAAAGCCCAAATTAGCATGTTTGCCCTGTTTCATAACATAATATCTTTCATCATGTTTGTAGTAGCAAGAAAACTCAAATTTTCCATATAGGATAGACAATCGGATATACATTTCATCACTCTGCAAACTGTCTGTGTAAAACTGAGCCAATGACAAATTTGCTTTAAGTAGAAACTTTGTAGTATGCAACATTGTGAAGTGACTGCTAAGGATGATAGACTTTCATTGCTACTGCTACAGAATTCAAGAATCAACTGTATACACAGCCAGGGTACCCAGAAGGCCTTTGACTGGGAACCTTCCACACTGAGCTTTTCCAGTATGGAACCAATATAGAACTATATGGTGGCTATTGGCCCTCCTCAAAAGTAACAAATGGAATATCTCACATTAACATTTTAGTTTATTTCCTCTGTGACCATTATAAACCACTATAAACAAATATGATTTAGTGTTCTTTGTAAAAACCAATCTGGCATTATTTGCTAAATTGGAGCCATTGGTGCTTTTACTATTCAATTCAAGAAGTTACAAAAATGAAGAATGATATCTTGCGGAAGAGGGGGTGGAAAGAATGTCAGAGTTACATGTTGGGTCATGAATTTCAGAAACATTTATCATACTAATAACTGGGGGCTAACTCCACAATGCACGACCCATTTTCAATAACAAGGAGGGTCTAATGGGAGGGGGTAGATCACAGATGAGCCTAAATAATGGTACCAAACTGCCTGTATTTACTGAAAAGAAAACTAATAAATTAAATTTAAAAAAAAAAAAAAAAGAAAGACATCCAATGTTCTCCTTTGGTCCTTTGGTCTCTGTATACACACACCTTGGGCATGCATTTGTACACATGTGTGCATACACCGTACATCACACACACACACACACACACACACACACACACACACAAGATATAAATATATACTAAATATATCCATATGTTTTTATCATAGACTTATAAACTGAGAACAGGCACTTAGTAGGCAGACAGAGCTTATATAAATTCACACTGACTTTTAGTAATTGACTCACTGTCTTGATCATCATTATCCTATTTACAAATTGTGCTCTGTCCCCTAGGGGCTGGAGCATGAACGACTGAATTGAAAAATGAATAAAGTTATTAGGAGATAGCTCAATTTATAAAGTGCTTGTTGTGAAAGCATGAGTACCTGAGCTCAAATCCCAGAACCCACATTAAAAAAAAATCCAGGTGTAATTGCACACACCTGTAATCCTAGACCTATGGAGGCAGAGACAGGTGGATCCCTGGGTCTAGGTGACCAGCAACTCCAGCCAACTTGAAACATTTCAGGACAATGAGAGACCCTGTTTAAAAAAAAAAAATGAACAGTGCCTGAAGAATGAACCCATGGTTGTCCTCTGGCCTCCTCATGCATTTCCAACATGCACACACATACATGAGCACACACATACGTGAACACACACAAATGGGATAAAAAAGGACTCCTACTGTGTCTAACACCTAATGAGCATTTAATTAATGGTAGATAATTATGTAATTTTTTATTAATTATGAATATACTTAGTATGGAAACATAATATGTTGGTACCATCCTTTGCCTCATCTCTGCTCCTCTGGATCTCTGCTTTGGTAGGTGTTGAGTGTCCTCAGGCTCTGTCTCCTTCACTCTGGCACTGATTATCAGGTTCAGCATGAAAGCACCACTCTTGCTCATCTCCCCAGTTCCTCTGTGATTCAACTGGGGCTGGAATGAAGTGCAATGGGTGATTTTAAATATAATATTTAAACAATTCTTTCCATTAATACTTGCACTCATATTCACTACTCCTTATCACATAAACAAAAATACTTTATGGTCACTTACCTTTGCAATCGCATAAATCATACAATTAAAAACTATAGGGATGGAGATATGAGTTATGAGGTTTGCTAACAATATGGGCTTGATTCCCCAGGACCCACATAAAGCAAGATGTACAAAGTGGCACATGCATCTGGAGTTTGTTTGCAGTGGATGGAAGCCTTAGTGGGCTCATATCTCTACTGGTCTTACATTCTTATTTTCCTAAAAAATTTTGCAAATACACTGTTAACAACTATAAAAATTTTTTAAAAAGTTAAATGAGGCTGTTTCTGTTGAAATTGGTCTATCTACTTAGAAGAGTTAATTATGCATAGCAGTCTCGTAATAGCAAGGAGGCTCGACCAAGCCACTTGAAAACTAGCCTGGAAATTAACAGGTAAGTGGTCCTTTCAGGTTACCAGTTAATATAGGTTTTTTGAGTTTCTAGAATCTTTGTTCTCAAAGGAAAAACATTTTTATGAATCTAAGAGAGCAACGAGTAACCACAATAAATCTGAGACCAGGTACCAGTCATAATTTCAGGCCAGCTGCTTACTCCTTTTGATTCTGAACAAAGACCTAACCTCTGAGAGCACAGCTCCCCGGCGGAGGGATACCATTCCAGAGAGCTGCAAGAAGCAGGATCCAAGAGGACTTCCACTCCATGCTGTGGTACAGCTTCAGGGATAAAGTTAGGTGGGATTAGGATCTATCAAAACGGTATGGAAGTAGACAGGTTTGGGACATACACTTGATCAATGATAATGTGTTAAGTGTAGGAAAACATTAAGTTTTAAAAGACTCAGTTTGGGGATGGAAAGATGGCTTAGCAGCTAAGGCATTTTCCTTCAAAGCCAAAAGACCCAGGTTCAATTCCACAGGAGCCACGTAAGCCAGATGCACAAGGGGGTGCATGCGTCTGAAGTTCCTTTGCAGTGGCTGGAGGCTCTGGCTTGCCTCTAAAAAAGTAAAGACTGTTTGGGTGAGCTAGGTCTGTAGTTCCATGGTAGAATTCTTGCTTATTAAAATAAAATAATGATGAAATTAAAGTTTTAAAGATCCAGGCATATTTTCTGTATTTTAGTTTAAAATTGGTTATATACATAGTAAACTGTTTAAGCTGATGGAAATTTACCCTGTCTGTTGGTGTCCTTCCACCAGAGCTGTAAGATAAGTTTGATTTAGGTACTGAACAGTCTATAGAGCTTTAGGCTACTGTTTAAATATTGCCAACATTTCAGGATAGACATTTCTCCTTTATTTAAAATTTATAGAGAATTTATGATGTTAGTTTGTTTCATGTCACAATGTAACATGTTTTCTAAGTGAAGATTTGGAAACAATGAATTTATTTTTGATGTTTTCATTTCATGAAAGTATGGTAGTAATGAGATAATGTCATGACTCCTTAAAGATCCATACATTCTTTACTTTTAGTTCAGATATGAATTTTGCTTTGGGGGAAATCCTGAAACTATTACCTAAAAAGAATATGTCAACTCTGTAAGTACATGGTACAATATCACACACAGGCTTCAGAAGACTCTATCACCATCAAGACAATGAACACAGCTAATTTCAGAAACTCATATATCAGCTTATAAAAACTATATGTATCTGGCTTAAAATATGTCAAAGTGTTCCATGTTTAGTATATTTTTAAAATCTCAGGTTGAAGAGGTGGCTTAGTGGTTAAGCGCTTGCCTGTGAAGCCTAAGGACCCTGGTGCCAGGCTCAATTCCCTAGGACCCACGTTAGCCAGATGCACAAGGGGGCGCACGTGTCTGGAGTGGCTGGAAGCCCTGGCGCGCCCATTCTCTTTCTCTCTCTCTCCCTCCCCCCCCCCTCTGTGTCACTCTCAAATAAATAAATAAAAATGAACAAAAAAATTGTTTAAGAATCTGATACTATTTAAAATTGAAAAAAAAATTCTTAAAAACTGGAAAACTAAAAACTACATATAAGTAAAATCAAAGACCTTTCTCCTAGGTGTTGGGACTTGGTATGAGGTGTTTTCAATGAATTGGGGAGCTGGCACAGCGTAACTTTGCTTTAGCCTAGGTTAAGTTCTTTTTTTTTTTTTTAAGTCTATGACCCAAAAGGTCATAATTAAATTTCAAGAAGCATTATAGAAATTTTTCATGAGCATAAAACTGCTATTATATGACGATATAAGATAGATTTCATTAGATGACTGTTAGCCTGGTATCAGGCTTCCTTAATGGAAATAACTCAAGAATGTAAGATGAATTAATAAAAACCTATGCAAGGAAAAATTGATATTGAAAACATAAGTCATCCAAAGAAAGGTTGTGGTGGTATTTCTCATTCTGGTATAAATACTTTTTATTCTGGAAAAAGACAAATAGTCCATAAAATAATGACAGTGAATTGGGGTAAGAAGTGGTGAAATGAGAGGGTAGAAGACTAGAAGTGGACAAGAGAAAAAGCAAATGATAAGAGGCTAAGGACTTCACACCTTTATCTCCTGAGCATGAGTATAACTAAAACAGAATCTATCTTTAGCTTCAGGTACATAAAGCATACATGCTTTGTATGATGATCCAACCAAAAAAAAAAAATAAATCTTACACACTTTATTCTTAGAATAGCCCTGTGTGTGTGTGTGTGTGTGTGCATGTGTGCATTTAAAATTTTATTTATCTTTGTGTTTATGTGTGATGTGCATTCATGTGTGAGTATACATGTGAGTCATACACAAATGTGACCACATGAAAGTTAAAGAATTACTTTCTTGTAGCTTGTTCCTCACCCTGCCTTCTTTTGAGGCAGGATTTCTTTCCTCCTGATGTCTGCTGCACTTGTTGTAAGCTTTTGAACTTCTGATAGATGTTTCTGTCACTGCCTCTCATCTTACCATCAGCTTTCTGAGATTCCAGAAGCCCTCCATGGCTTCTGGATTCTTATATGGGGTCTGGAGATCAAACTCATGTAGTAGACTTGCCTGAAAGAATGTTATTCACTAAGACATCTCCTCAGCCCCCTATATGTCTTCTTAGTTTATAAATTCGGGTCTAGTTGAGGCATTTTCCTGCATATTTGTTCTTGCAGGTCTTCCTCCCCCACTTTCCTGTCCCATCCTCTTTGCCCCTCTTAGTCTACTTTCTCCCCCTCATCACTCTCTTCTGCTTTCAGACCACATGGGGGAAAGAGGATAGTATTTCAGGTTTTTTTACAAATAAACTGTCATGAATGTCAGTGAACAAAATTCAATTAAAAATGTGATATGTTCAAATTCTTCTTTGTTGGCAAAATTAACCAACAGCCCCAAAGTGATTAGAATAGGCACTGGTAAGTCAGGCATGGTGTTACATGCCTATAATCCGTGCCCCAGCATACAGGATGTCCCAAGTTTGAGGACAACCTGTTCTACATAGTGAATAAGACCCCCAAAAGAAAAAAGGCGCTTCCTTCTCCAAAAAACCCTATACAAATTAGTACCTTATACAAATTAGCATGAATGACTAAAGGCAGTGAAGAGTTACAGAATAAGACAAAAATGTGAAGAGGAAAGTCTGCCTGACCCTAATTTTGCATAATAGTAATAGAGTTCACCAAAAAGAGTTACCAAAATTCTGATAGAAGTTATATTCCTTGGGAAAATGAAAAGGATTTCCCAGCAAAGCTTTTCATTACAAAAATTCCCACAAGCTGATGTGAATGCACAGGCAACACTGGAAAGCATGTCTGCTGTACAACACATCTTCAACCATGTCAAATATTGAGATGGGCTTCAGGTAATATGGTTTGTATCTTCTCTCTTACAATAAATGTAGAATGTGCTTTGCCTCTGCCATGTTGAATATTTAGGTATGTATGGCTAGTTACTCAAACAAGAGCAAGTAACCCAGAAAGAACACACGCAATGAGCATTCAAAATTTCTTATAGATGAGTCTTCTTTCTCAACTACACACTGATCTATTTTTCTTTCTCAACTACACACTGATCTTTTCTTTTTTTAATTTATTTATGAGGTAGGGTCTCACTCTAGCCCAGGCTAACCTGAAATTCACTATGTAGTCTGAGGGTGGTCTCGAACTCACGAGGGTCCTCCTACCTCTGCCTCCCATGTGCTGGGATTAAAGGCGTGTGCCACCATGCCAGGTCACACAGAGTCAGATCAGTGTAGAGCCCATGCACAGGAGCGGCTAAAGGTAAAATGTTCTGCAAAATGAAGAATTGGCTTCAACAACCAAACAACTGTCCCATCTTCCTATGTATTTGAATTCCTACAACTGACTATGGTGGTTTGAGTGCCCTCATAGGTTCATGTGTTTGAATTCTTAATTCCCAACTGGTGATGCTGTTCTGGAAGGTGGTAGAACCTTTAGCAGTTGGAGCCTTGCTGGAGGTAATGTGTCCGTAAGGGAGGCCATGACGTGTTATAGTCCAGTCACACTTGCTTTTCTCCCTCTCTCTGCTTTCTGATTTATGAGATGGTATATATGTTTCCCTCTCTGGTGTGCTATGCCTTCTGGGCCATGGCAGAACTTCCCTTTGAAGCTATGAAACTAATTTAGCCCTTGGTCTTCCACATGCTGCTTCTGATTGGTTATCTTGTACCAGCAATGAATGAGAACTGATACACTAACTTAATGTGAATTAGTTTTGTGTGTTAAAAATTATTTCAAATCTTTTTTTAAATGTTTTTATTTTTATTTTAGAGACAGAGATAAAGACAATTGGCACAACAAGGCCTCAGCCAGTGAAATCAAAAGCCAGATGCTGGTGCCACCTTGTGGGCATGTGTGACCTTGTGCTTGACTCACCTTTGCATCTGGCTTAGGTGGGATCTGGAGAGTCAAACACAGGTCCTTAGACTTCGCAAGCAAGCATCTTAATGGATAAGCCATCTCTCCAGCCCTCCAAATCTTTTAAAACCATGGGAAGATTCATTCACATGAATTACAGCCATGTTTTTATACCTCACAGCAAAGTTATTCACGAATTACCCTGTGGCAGGTGCATTACTGAGTCTTTACAGAGTGTCAGGATACAGTGATAGGACACAGAACCAGCATGTCTTCCCAGAGCTTCTCCAAAAGAACTCATCACAGGATGGACGCCAAGGATCTGGAAGTAGAACCTGAGAGTAAGAAGCAGAAGAGCAATATAAACAGAAGGCCAGAATTTTGAGGGGGAAAACCCTGAGAAAAATAAAGAAAATATACTGTTTCTCTATTTCTAGAAGACCTTGTTGACAGGAACCCTTTACAGGAAGCAAATAAAATTGGATGGTAATAAGATATACAACTTAATCAAATCTGAGAAAAATACCAAATACATGTTATTTCCCCTTGAGAGATGAAATGAAAGGTGAGCAACAATGGTATGTCAAGACTGTGACACAGAGGAAAGACATTGGACTTTGAATGAGATCTGGGCTAGATTTTGTTTTCCCATCTGCCAGACCTGCACTTTCACATTCTGCTTATGTGCTGCATATCACACCCATCACAAGCTATTAAAGAGCTCTAAGAGATAGGAAAGTACTTCCAATAGATAGGTCCATGTGACCTTACATAGCCATAGCAATTTTGCAAATATAATTAACAATCTTGACATGGCTCACCCAGGACTTAGGGTATACCCTAAAATCTGAAAAGCAGAACACATAGAGATGTTGTAATACTTCATTTTCTGTTGATGTAATGAAACACACAAATCTGGGGCATTTATAAAGAAAATAGATTTCTTTAATTCACAATTTTGGAGGTTGAAAATCCAATATTGTCTAGCCACATTGGTTCAGCATCTGGTGAGAACTCCCTTTCCTAGGTCACAATGTAGCAGATGGTATCAGAGCAGAGATCGTGGGACAGGGAGGGATTGCAGGTCAAGATAAAAAAATCAAAGAGGAATTCAGAAACAAGCTGTGATCTTTCCTAACATTTTACTCTGACAAAAACTGAGGTCACACAGATGTTCACCATTCTCACCCTAGGGCATACTCTCAATGACTAGATTGTGTTCCACCCCTCTTAACACTGCTACTTTTGTATCAAGACTCCAGAACATAAGCCTTACTATAGCATATCAACAGATAGAAGGGCATGTGAACTGCAGGCAGAGGTGCCCCAAGACAAGGAACACAATTTTCCCTACACACCAGAAGACAGAGGAGAGAGTCATGTAACAAAACTAACTCTGACCTTGATTTCTGGGATTATAGGTGCCATGGTTGTGAGGAAATAAACTTCTATTGTTTTAAGCTAACCAATTAGAGTTACACTCAAATTAGCATACAAAAGAAAGATGGTAGCAGATAATGGTTGCTCAATTTTTATTCAATTTTATATTAATCTCTTTACTTTTAGAATTTAATGATGAAATTTATGATGTTGCTAGGGGAAGGCCCCATCTGTTGCTTTATATCATAAATATGTAACTACTATGCATATGTAAAGATCTTTTGGTTGCAAGCAACAAAATCAACTCAGCCTGAGACAGGCAAGCAGAGGAAGGAGTTCAGCTGTCTAGGAGTACAATAACACTTCTTTTTTCCTAAACAATGAATCTAAAAACCTTTTGGGAACCTAGGACCCCCACCTTCACTGAGCTACACATATGCCCCACTCCAAACAATGAAATAGGTTTCTCCTCCCATAACCACCATTATTTACAATCCATTTCCATTCACATTCTTAGGCATGTCTAGGATGGGAACAGTGTGGACCATCTAGCCTGGATTCTTTTTGGCTCATGCTTAGTGAGACAAATTGTGTCCTCTAAATGAACTTTTATAGAGGGTTTCCTACATACCATTTTATGCCTATACATACCTGAGCATGCATATTACTAAAATAAGATAGATGTGTCATGAGAAGGGCTGTGCACAATAGAGAAAAGGCTATAAAACCCATACCTGCTAATCAAAATAGAGAACCTCCTAAACTCTGCCTTTTAGTAATTTACCCCTCATTATTGTGGACTCCATAAAAAGAAAACCGGAGCAATTACTGGGACCCTTGAGTACTTTCCACTTTTTCAAGTGGCCCACTGCCCATCTTGGCAGTGTATTCAAATATTTACTATCACCTTTTGTTCTTAGTAAAGTTTCTTTTTGCTTAACTATGCCTTAACTACTCATGTGTATGCTCTTCTTCAATTCTTTATGAATAAGACACCCAAACAGAGATCACAAGTACCAAGGCTAGTACAAATAAGAAAGTAAGCAATTACTGGGCAGAATAATGTGGTCATTTGAATGAGAAATATCCCCCAGAATCCCATAGGTTCTTGACTACACCTCCTACTCAATCCCCAGCTGGTGGCAATTTGGGAAGTGGAGCCTTGCGGAAGAAGGTGTGTCACTGATCTTGAAGTTTATTAGACCAGCTCTAAGCTCAGTACTTAAATGACTTCCATCCAAATATGTGACATGTTTCTGCTCATCACTCCATGATGAAACTTCCCCTCAAGACTGTTAGCAGAAATAAACCCTTTCCTCCCATATGCTGCTTTTGATCAGGCGTTTTGTCCCAGCAACAAGAAATTCACTGCAACAGAAAACTAAAGCAGCATGAAAAGAGGCTTAGAATCAGAAGATGAATTAAACAATTCAGAAATATAGAATTCAGACTTGACAATCCTATCTGGATTTTAAACATCAAATCAGATGGAATGCAATTGCTTGTCTTGAACTGAAAAGGCACTGGTTTGGCAGCAGTTTCCTTCTTGAAAAACTACCAGTTGAGACTCAGTAAGATCAATCTTTAAAGAAAAGAAACTCAATTGTCAGCATTTAATTTTTATCTTTTTATTTATCATTTTGTGGGGCTAGAAATCAAACCCGGGCGCTTCATATGCTATGCAAGCAATCTACCAATGAGTCTTTACCTATTCCTACTTCAGAAGTTTCCCTAAAAATAAAACAATTTCACACAAGTAGACTTGGAGCTCTCATTAACGTCTACATAGATTAAGAGGTGATACCTCATCCTAAAGCCTTAAAAACTAGTACACTGCTTTGTTTGCTTCCTCATCTCCTTTGGGAAGAAAAACATGGTTTAAAGGGTTAGCATCATTTGAATAAAACTGAACTGTGACTTTTGAATTCTAAGACCCAGAATATATTAGCTGGGTTAGGAAATACTTCTCCAAGATGAACTACTTACTTTAAACTCCTGTTAGAAGAAATTATCACTTTGAATTATTTTGAGATACAGCCAGGAACAGGACATTTTTCAGCAACATATTTCATTTGCCTTTAGCAATGTGCTCTCTTCTCAATCCAAGAATTCTCACTAAGAGAAGAGTTAGTGCAACTGGTAGGTTCCCTACTCTGGAGATTCAAGTGAAAATAAAAAGTTAGAATGCAAATGAAATTATTGTGATATATTCTTTAATACTAAGGCTAACTCTAGCAATCTTTTTTTGAAAAATACTGGCCTATAGTAGAATAAAAAGAAAAGTACACACAAGTATGTCTTAGATAGGTAAATAAGAGACTATCTGAAAACTCAACATATGTAAAAAGCAAAATATAAAGATCCATTTTAACAGGGGCTGGAGAGATGCCTTAGTGTTTAAGGCATTTGCCTGCAAAGCCTAACAACCTGAGTTTGATTCCCCAGTACGCAGTTAAAGCCAGATGCACAAAGTGGTGCATGTGCCTAGAGTTTGCAGCAGCTAGAGGCTGCTATGTATCCATTCTCATTCCCTCCCTCTCTCACCCTCTGTCTCTTACTCGCTCTGTTCCTTTCTCTCTCTCTCTCCTGGGCGTAGTGGTACATGCCTTTAATCCCAGCACTTGGGAGGCTGAGATAGAGGGATTGCTATGAGTTTGAGGCCAGCCTGAGCTAGAACAAGACCCTACCTTATAAAACAAACAAACAAAAAAGATTCATTCTAAGCCTGGCACAGTGTTGCATATTTTAAATCCCAGCACAGAATAGTGACAGGAGTATCACTTGACTTTCAAGGCCAGTTTGGTTTACATAGCAAGTTTTAGACTAGCCAAGACTATATACAGTAAAAAACTCTTGTTTTGTGTGCAAAATAAAATCCATTCTACAAGGCATTGCAATCTTTTTACACAGACGAGTGTAAAATGATGCAGATGAGTTGGATTTGATGGTGCACACATGTAGTCCCAGCTCTTGGGACATGGAGGCAGGAGGATTAAAATATCAACCCTGAGTACTTAGTGAGTTCAAAGCCAGCCTGTGCCACATGATTACCTATCTCAAAATGACAAAGAAAACAAAGCAGAAAGACTTCTTATAACCATCTAAAGTTACAGTTGTATCAGCATAATGATTTTGGAACATACTTGTCCACCTACAGTATCTTTCTAAAATAAAGATCTCTCAACATGACTGAAATAAAACATTAGTGAGGACTTATTTCAAAGCGAAAGTCATTTCAAAAGACTGACAACTCACTCCAGGAATTTTTTTTTTTAATTTGTTGCTTCAGAATTTTTTAAGTCTATGGCAACAGTTAAAAAAATTGCTTTGTGCTGGAGAGATGGCTTAGCGGTTAAGCGCTTGCCTGTGAAGCCTAAGGACCCCGGTTCGAGGCTCGGTTCCCCAGCTCCCACGTTAGCCAGATGCACAAGAGGTGCACGCGTCTGGAGTTCGTTTGCAGAGGCTGGAAGCCCTGGCGCGCCCATTCTCTCTCTCTCCCTCTATCTGTCTTTCTCTCTGTGTCTGTCGCTCTCAAATAAATAAATAAATTTTTTTTTAATTGCTTTATAAGATTGCTTATATTGCTCATTTATAGCCCTGGCACGCCCATTCTCTCTCTCTCCCTCTATCTGTCTTTCTCTCTGTGTCTGTCGCTCTCAAATAAATAAATAAATTTTTTTTTAATTGCTTTATAAGATTGCTTATATTGCTCATTTATAGCCCTGGCACGCCCATTCTCTCTCTCTCCCTCTATCTGTCTTTCTCTCTGTGTCTGTCGCTCTCAAATAAATAAATAAATTTTTTTTTAATTGCTTTATAAGATTGCTTATATTGCTCATTTATAAGAAAGAAAAATTAAAGCAGGTATGGTGGTGCATGCCTATCATCTTAGCATTCAGGAGAATCACAGTATGACTACACACAGAAACAGCCCAGACTACAGATTGAGACAGTCTTAAAAAGAAGGAAGGGGGCTAAAGAGATGGCTTAGCAGTTAAGGCACTTGTCTGTGAAGCCAAAGGACCCAGGTTTGGATTCCCCAGCACCCACATAAGACAGATCCACAAGGGGGAGCATGTGTCTGGAGTTTGTTTTTATTGGCTGGAGGCCCTGTGCGCCCATTCTCTCTTTTTTTTTTTTTTTTTTTTGTTTTGTTTGTTTTGTTTTGTTTTGTTTTGTTTTGTTTTTCGAGGTAGGGTCTCACTCTAGCCCAGGCTTACCTGGAATTCACTATGGAGTCTCAGTGTGGCCTTGAACTCATGGCAATCCTCCTACCTCTACCTCCCAAGTGCTGGGATTAAAGGCGTGCACCACCACGCCTGGCTTCTCTCTGTCTTTCTGTCTCTCTTCTCTCTATCTCTGTCTCTCACTTTCTCTGCTTGCAAATTAATAAATAAAACAAAAATTTAAAAATAGGGAAGGAAGGAGGAGATGGAACAGGGAGAGAGGAAGGGAAAGAGAGAGAAGGAAGGGAAAGAGGGAAAATTTAAATCTCTAAATTGTAATTTAAGTAGAATTAGACGAATCATGAATGTATGTAAACTGTTTTGTAGAGTTCCAAGTGAAAAGAAAACTAAACATTCCCAGCACTTGGGAGGCAGAGTTAGAAGGATCACCATGAGTTTGAGGTCACCCTGAGACTACATAGTGAATTCCAGGTTAGCCTGTGCTAGAGTGAAACCCTACATCAAAAAAAAAAAAAAAATTGATTACATAAATTTACTTTGCCCAGTAAAAATACTGGAAAAGCACAGATAAGCATTCATAGGTTTTCTTCCCTCTCCCCTATGTTTCTCTCTCTCTCTTTCACTGCTCCTATTGCCCCTGTTTATGTCTGTTTGGGTCCAAAATAAATTTTAACTGCAAGTAGAGAGAGAAAGAAAGAGAATAGGTATATAGAGCCTCTTGCCTTTGCAAACAAACTCGAGATGCATGTGCCACTTTGTGTATCTGATTTTATTTAAGTAGTACTGCGGAACTGAACCCTGGACCATCAGGCTTTGCAAACAAATACCTTTAACAGCTGAGCCATCTCCCTAGCCCACCTTCAAGTCAGTTTTTAAAACTTAGTGGCTGCAGATTTTCTTAAAATTTCTCTGAAACTGTTGGAAAAAGAAAAGTTGATCCATGTGACATAGTCCATTCTGGCTGAGTCACTTATAAACAGCTGAAATTATTTTTTATTTCAGAGATAAGCAAGCCTAAAATCAAGGTGACTGTGACCATGGCCTCCTGCCTTGTGAATCTTGCTTTCTGGTGAGTAAAAGGCTGTCTTGTTCCTGTGTCTTCACACGGTGGAAGGGAAAGTGAGCTTCCTGGAGTCTATTTTATTAGGGTACCCATATATTCATGAGGGCTAAACATTCATTGTCCAATCACTTCCCAAAGTTCTCACTTCATAATACCATCACATTGAACACTGGGCTTCAACATGAATTTAGGATAGACACAGACATCTGTGCTATTGCAGAAGCAGAGGAGTGTATAATTATGTGTGGGGACCCTTGGGAATAGCACATAAAAAAAATCTGGAGGGCAGTACTGGGGAACAATACCTACTATTGTCCATGAAGTCTGACACAACTCTACAAGAGAAAAATTTTCTAAGATGAGATGTAAAGGAGGAAAGGAAATTAACCAGTTTAGTCAGGATGATTACTAAAGTGAGGATGAAGAGAGAGAAACGTGTCCCAAGGCCAGCAGAATAGTTCATATGAAATTCATGATAAGGAAAAAAGAATCACTTCATTGCACTGAGGGTAATTCAGTATTACTGAAACATAACGTATGGGATGGGACAGTGTGAAAGACAGCATGATTATGAGGGGTCTTATAAACCATAAGCTATCTGATTTTTGATAATATCATTATACATTAAAAGTGGCTCTTGGAAAGGTTGTTTTAAGAGACTAGCTGGGAATGGTGGTGCACACCTTTAATACCAGGGGAGGCTAAGGTAGGAGAATCAATAAGAGTCTGAGGTCAGCTTGAGACTACAGAATGAATTGCACATCAGGCTGGGCTAGTATGAGACCATACATTTAAAAAAGCAATGGATAGGTAAATAGATTGAAATGGAGCAAGATTAGAGACAAACTATCAATCAGTAAGTTGCTACAGTAATCCAGTCAGATGGTGGCAAGCAGGGACTTGGTTCCATGGATAAAGCACTTAGCACTTGTCATATATGCATGAGTACTTGAGTTCAGACCTCCAGCACACACATAAAAAGCTGGATGTAGATGCTATTGCATGTGTCTATAATCTCAACCACACCTATGGGTGAGAAGGAAGAAAGACAGGAGAATCCAACAAAATCTCAGTGTCTAGCTAGTCTGGTTTAAAGAAGAAAAGCAGCCCTGACCAATGTGAGACCCTGCCTTTCAGGAGATGGAAGACAAGGACTAACACCCAAAACTTGAAATCTGATCTCTACACCTGTGCACAGCATCCAGTCAGTCATCTGTCTGCACTTATGCACATAGACAAACACACATACACACACACACAAAATGTTTTTTTTTTAAGTTGTTGAAGTTTTTAAAAGAGAGATCATAGGGGTATGAATGAAAATAGAGCAGAGCAAGCAGGCATAGTGTGGATTGAGTAGGCCGAACCATGTTTCCCAGATCCTCCCACTCTGGTCTGGGTTGCCTGCATGGACTGTTTGCAGGCAGACCTACTGGTCTGGAGTGAGTAGGCCAGACCTCTGTTTCTGGGCTCCACCGACCTCCCTGGTCTGGGTTCCCGGCAGACTGTGTGCCAGAAGGCACTGTGGTGTAGAGAGAGTAGGCCAGATACCTCCTTCCTCGTTCTTCCCAGATCCCGGGTCCAACTGCCCTGGGCCTGTCTGTGTGCTGGAGGACTCAGAACAGTAGAAGCAGGCTGGATCCCTGTTCCCTGGATTCTCCTTGTCTCCTGGTCTTGGTAGGTCCCATTGTGCCTTGCTTGGGAAGATTTGATCCCTGTGTTTGCTGTGGAATAAGGCCTTTTGCTCTGGCATCATAAATGGCCACTGGGTACCAACATTCCTCTTCACCTGAGTCAGAGGGTACACAGACTGAAGGACAAAAACTTGCTTCATCCTCAACAAAATGAAGAGTCTTCCCAAAATGGGTAGAAAAGAACACAAACAGAAAAAGCCAACAAAATTGAGAAAACAAAGATGCTCACCAAGGATGCCTAGTCCTACAATAGAAGCCTCCAAGGAACTCATAAATAAATCAATAGAAATTCACTTCCAAAAAGAAAACACAACAACCAATGAGACCCTGATAAAAATGAAATTGCAGACCAAAGGCATGGAGAATTTATTTAAGAAAATATTTGACGAAAACTTTGCCACACTTTCAAAAGAAAGACCCATCAAGATATAAGAAGCTAACAGAACTCCAAACTGGACCAAAGGAAAAAAACACTCCAAGACACATTGTCATTAAGACTCTAAACATTGACACCAAAGAGAAAATCCTAGAAGTAGCTAGAGAAAAATGGCACATCACTTTTAAAAGTAATTCTATCAGAATTATCTCAGACTTCTCAATAGAAACTCTGAAAGCCACAGGGCCTAGAATGAAACACTGCAAAGTCTAAGAACCTGTGGCTTTCAACCCAAACTACTCTACCCAGCAAAAGTATCCTTCATAATAGATGGTGAAAGAAAAACTTTCCATAACAAAACTCAGTTTTACAATTATATGAACACAAAACCAAACCTACAGAGAGTATTTCAGGAAATTCTCCACACAGAAGAATCAAATAATCAACCCCAAATGCCTACAAGAAGCAGATCACAATAACCAAACTCAGAGAAGACACAAAAAAAGTGAAAGTCCATGAAAACACCAAGCCACATATACCAACATAATATGGCAGGGATAAAATCAAACTGCACAGTCATTGCCCTAAATATTAATGGCTATAATTTACCCATCAAGAGATATAAGCTAGCAGGGTGGATCAGAAAATTAGACAACTCAATCTGTTGTCTTCAAGAAACCCACCTCACCACTAAAGACAGACACCTCCTCATGGAGAAAGGATGGAAAATGATATTCCACAGAAATGTGAATAATAAACAAGCATGTGTAGCTATACTAACATTGGATAAAATAGACTTCAAACCAAAAATAATCAAAAAAGACAAAGAAGGCCACTTCCTATTTATCAAGGGAACAATCCATCAAGAGGATATCACAATCATTAATCTTTATGCACAAAACACAGGGCCACCACAGTTCATAAAACAAAACCTACTTGACAATAAAACAAAAATAACCACCAACACCATCATCAATAATAGATAGATCATCCAAACAGAAACTCAACAGGGAAGTAAGAGAGCTCAACAAAACCATAGATCACTTAGACCTAACAGACATCTACAGAACATTCCATCCCACAGACTACACATTCTTCTCAGCAGCCCATGGAACATTCTCTAAAATAGATCATATACTGGGTCAAAAAGCCTGCCTCCATATATTTAGGAAGATTGAAATAGTTCCCTGCATATCAGATCACAATGCTGTATTACTAGAAATTAACAAAAGACCCACCAAGAATCCCACTGGCTCCTGGAAATTGAACAGCATACTTTTAAACAATAAATGGGTAGTGGATGAAATAAAAAAAAATGAAATTGTGAAATTTCTAGAAATTAATGATGATGAAAACACATCGTACTAAAACTTATGGAACACAATGAAGGCGGTCCTCAGGGGATAATTCATAGCACTAAATGCCTTCATAACAAATACAGAGAGATCCCAAGTCAATAACCTAACCATCCACCTATGGCACTGGAAAATCAAGAAGAATCCAAAAATCTCAAGATGGAAAGAAATGATTAAGATCAGAGCAGAAATTAATGAAGTGGCAACTAAGAAAACAATAAGATAATTGACAAAATAATGAGCTAGTCCTTTAAAAAAAAATAAACAAGATTGACAAATGCCTGGACAATTTGACAAGGCAAAAGAAAGAGACACTTCAAATTAACAAAATTAGAAATGAAAAAGGAGACATCACAGTAGACATAGGTGAAATTAGGAGAATCATCAGAACATGTTTAAAAAACCTCTACTCCACAAAATTGGAGAATATGGAGCAAATGGATAAATTCCTGGACACATACCATCCACCCATGCTAAACTCAGAGCAGATTAATCTCCTAAACAAACCTATCACACTGATTGAAACTGAAAAAGTAATTTAAAAAAAAAAAAAAAAACCTCCCCAAAATGAAGAGTCCAGTACCAGATGGCTTCTCAGCTGAATTCTATCAAGCCTTCACAGAAGAACTCAAACCAGACTTTCTCAAGCTGTGCCATACAATTGGAGAACAGAGAAAGCTACCCAATTCAATCTATGAAGGTAATGTCACCCTAACTCCAAAACCAGGCAGAGATACAAGAAAAGAAAACCACCAGCGTATTTCCCTGATGAACTTAGATGCAAAGATCCTGAACAAAATCCTTGCAAACCAAATCCAACAACACATCAAAAGCATTATCCACCTTGACCAAGTGGGATTCATCCCAGGAATGCAGGGGTGGTTCAACATATGGAAATTTGTCAATGTAATACACCATATGAACAAGGTTAAACACAAAAACCAAATGATCATTTCCATAGATGCATAAAAGGCCTTTGACAAGATACAACATCACTTCATGATCAAAACATTGGAGAGAATTGACATGGTCGGTTCATATCTTAACATAATAAAGGCAATATAAAAAGCTCCTAAAGCCCAAATAATACTTACTAGAGACTGGAGGAATTCCTGTTGAGATCAGTAACAAGACAGGGGTGTCCACTCTCACCCCTGCTCTTCAATATAGCACTGGAAGTCCTAGCTAAAGTAATAAGACAGTAGAAAGAAATAAAAGGGATACAATTTGGAAGGGAAGGAGTTAAGTTAGCTCTATTCACAGACAACATGGTTCTATATGTAAGAGACCTGAGAGACTCCATCCCAAAACTCTTGAAAGTGATTAACTCCTTTAGCAAAGTATCAGGATACAAAATCAACACACAAAAATCAGTAGCCTTTCTATATGCAAATGACAAAGATACAGTGAAAGAAATCAGACATTGTCCCATTTTCAATAGCAACAAGAAATAAATAAAATATCTTGGAATAACATTAACCAAAGAAGTGAAGGATCTATACAATGAAAACATAAAAACACTCAAAAAAGAAATTGAGGATGACTTGAGAAAATGAAAGACCTCCCATGCTCCTGGATAGGCATAATTAACATTGTGAAATGGCAGTCCTACCAAAGGCAATATACAGACTTGATGCAATTCCAATTAAAATCCCAACATTATTCTTCACAGAGACAGAAAAAATGATCTCAAAATTCATATTGAAAGACAGAAGACCTTAGATATCCAAGCATATCCTCACCAAGAGTAATACCTCTGGAGGCATCACCATACCTAATCTAAAGCTATATTACAAAGCCATACTAATATAAATAGCATAGTACAAGTATAAAAACAGTAGTATAGACCAATGGAATAGAATTGAGGACCCAGACTTTGGGTCAAGCAACTACAG
The DNA here is from genome assembly GCF_020740685.1 of Jaculus jaculus. Taxonomy (NCBI): domain Eukaryota; kingdom Metazoa; phylum Chordata; class Mammalia; order Rodentia; family Dipodidae; genus Jaculus; species Jaculus jaculus. The sequence continues at coordinate 99,232,253 of NC_059108.1, read as the reverse complement.
CTACTTGATATATGCCAAAGGCCCTAACAATATAGGCTGGAAAAAAGGATAGCATCTTCAACAAATTGTGCTGGGCAAACTGGATAACCATATGCAGGAAACTGAAACTTGATCCACACATCTCGCCATGCACTACACTCAAGTCCAAATGGATCAAAGACCTCAGTATAAGACTGGAAGCTCAGCTACTACTAGACGGAAATACAGGAGGAACTTTCCATGATATAGGAATTAAACAATCACTCAACCAATGGGATCACATGAAGCTGAAGAGTTTCTTCACAAACAAGCATACAATAGGCAAAGCCAATAGATTACCCACAGAATGGGAGAAAATGTTTGCTGGCTATCCAACTGACACAGGCCTAATCTCTAGAATCTACAAAGAACTCAAAAACCTAAACAATAAAAAGTCAAACAACCCACTCACACAATGGGGCAAAGAACTGGACAGGCAGTTTACAGAGGAAGAAATACAAATGACAAACACACACTTAAAACGTTCATCATCCCTAATCATCAGGGAAATGAAAATTAAAACAACTATGAGATTCTACCTTACCTCAGTAAGGATAGCACCATTAAAAAAGCAAATGTAATTAAACATTGGCAAGGATATGGAGAAATAGGAACTCTCATCCATGGTTGATGAGAATGTAAGATGGTATAACCACTTTGGAAAGCAATATGGAGACTCCTAAAAAAGCTGACTATAGAGTTATCAACAGACCAAGTTATACCCTGACTGGGCATGTACCTCAAAAGCTCCAAGCCTCAGTCCAGAGATATTTGCTCAACCATGTTTATAGCAGCTCAATTCATAATAGCTAAGATCTGGAATCAACCCAGATATCCATCAGTAGATGAATGGATAAATAAGATATGGTGTATCTACATGACGGAATTCAACATAACAATAAAAAAAAATGACACAATGAAATTTGGAGAAAAATGGCCGAACCTGGAGGAGGTCATTCTCAGTGAAATCAGCCAATCACACAAAGATAATAGCTGCATAGTCTCATTCATCTATTGCACCTAACCTGAATCTACCCAAGATGCTGACATACCCAGCAAGCATCTCAAGAACCAGACAAGAGGGAGAATGGGGAGGGAGATGAGGATAAGGAAGGGATGTGGGACACAAGTTTGGACCCAAATGGCAATGGTACCATGAAATTATATATCCTAAAAGGCAGACCAAATGGATGAACCTTCACCAGGCCCTTAGAGGGAACACCTGAGTCACAAGGCCCTGGAGAGGGTATGATGAAGACTGACCTTTGTGGGCACTAACCTGTAACTCCCAGTACCAGCAGGTGGCTATCATCCACAATGAGCTTTTGATCAGAGAGAACTACAAGGTTTCCTAAAAGACTAACATATTTCAAAGTACTTGATGATCCACCAAAGGTTAATGGCAAGACCCTACTGCTGAAGATGCCATATGCAGTTGACACATAATATGGAGTGACATGGCTGGAAGCTGGAAGAGACTCAGTCCTCAGACAGTCAGGGCATCTAGTGCCAGAAGGAGCTAAATGGGTGACTGGGGAAAAATGACCAATATATGTCCAAGCAACTCATGGTCTAACCTGATTAGCAGCAACTAGTCTGTTGTGATGCTCACACAAGTGCAATAGTGGCACACAGCCATGGTGGGAAACCAGCTGCTCTTGATTTGACTAACTGAACCACTCAGTGGAAAGGAACCCATAGCTGGATCTGGGAAACGAGTCAGAACCAGATCCAAAACTGAGCCCACTCTCCATTATCAAGCTACCACCAATTGTGAGCCACAAAAGAGCCTACACCTATTAAATTCTAATAATAATAATAATGGTTATCCCATTTATCTGGTGCTAACTTTACTTTCCGTCAGAAAATCTTCTTCTCTTTTTCAGATAGACACAGATGCTAAGGAGAGGACCACCTCATCATACCTAAAAAGAGCCCCAGCTGAAACTAAGAATTGGTGAAACAAACAAGGGTGTTGTTTTCTTGGTGAACCAGGTACCAGCACAAGGGTGAAGGAGATCAACACAGAGAATAATCAACTCCTACCAAATCAGATATCCAGAGACACAGAGGCTCCCAAGACCTCATCACTGAAGTAGACCTAAAATGAACCCAACATGGCTCAGGGAAATTTTGCAGAAGAAGGGTTGGAAAGAATGTCAGAGCCATACATTGGGTCATGATACACAAAGACATTTCTTCCTACCCATCACTGAAGGCTAATTCCACAGTGCATGACCCATATATCCCAACAAGGAGGGGCAAAGGGGAGGGGGAGGACAGGGAGGAATCTAACTGTGGTATCAACTTGACTGTATTGACTGAGTACAAAACTAAGGTTTTTTTTTTAAAAAAGCATATCCAAGAAAAACAGAAAGAAAAATCAAAACAGTTTTGATATTATTGCTATAAGAATGAACAATGGGAATGAACTATGGAACTATTTCTTATAAACCTCATAAATAACTTTTATGATCTTCTTGCTGTAAGATGCTAAATTCCTTACTTGTAACTTGCTCTATAGTTAATCTTACAACTGTATAATCCACTTGCTTAAAGGAATGTAACTGTTTCCTGTGTGTTGGTATACCTTCCAAATCAAGGTTATGCCCCCCATATAGTTCACATTACATTAATGCATCATTATTAAGTGGTGTGTGATGTTTTGATGTATGCATACAATATATAATTATGAAATTACATTAATTAGCATATCTACCATCTCAGACACTTATTAATTCTTTCTGTTGGGAACATTTAAGATTCTTTTATTTTGAAATATATAATAAATCACTGTTAATTTATTTTTTTAAGTCAACTATGATTATATGACTACAAAGCCAAACTACACAGAATACTAGAGGGAATACTCCACACACAACAGTCAAACAGCCAATCTCCAGAGCCAACAAGATTATAATAAACCAGGCTCAAAACACTACATAACACATAACAAAGCACCAAACACCATAAAATATCTCATCACAGCAGGGATTAATTCAAACTCACAGCAATAACCTAAAATACTAATGGTCTTAACTCACTCATCCAAAGACAATATTCCACTATCATCAATAGACAGGACATCCAAGCAGAAAATAAACAGGGACATAATAGAGACAACAACACCATAGATCAACTAGATGTAAAGGATATCTACAGAACTTTCCACTCCAACTCCCAGAATACAGATTCTTCTCAGCAGGCCATGAAACCTTCTCTAAAAGTTACCATATATTAGACCATAAATTGTGCCTTCATAAATTCAGGAAAACTAAAGTAACTTTGTATACCATGTCAGATCATAATGCTTTAAGGTAGAGATTAAGAACAAGAGACACATCAAGAACTCCACCACCTCCTGGAGATTAACAATACACTTTTAAATAATGAATGGGTCATGAAAGAAATCAAAAGGGAAAAGGTAAAATTCCTAGAATTGAATGATAATGAAAACACAACCTATGATAACCTATGAGACACAATGAAGGCAGTCGTAAGGGGAAAATTAATAGCCCTAAATACCTTCATTACAAAGACAGAGAGATCCCAAATCAATAACTTGACTGTCCAACTAAAGGTGCTATAAAAACAAAAAAATCCAATCCAAAGAGATCCAGATAGAAAGAAATAACCAAGACTAGAGGAGAACTTAAGGGAGTAAGAGCTGAGAAAATAATTTTTTTAAATCAATGAAATGAAGAGCTGGGTTTTTGAAAAAGTAAACAGGATTGACAAACCCCTGGCAAGATTGATCAAGAAAAAAAAAAAAAAAAAAAAAAAAAGAAGTCTCCAATTAACAAAATCAGAAACCAAAAGAAAAAATCACAACAGACATCAACTAAGTTGGAACAATCATGAAGGCATACTTCCAAAACCTCGAATCTACAAAATTAAATAATCAGGAAGAAATGAATTAATTTCTGGACACATACTGCATACCAAAACTAAGCTCAGAGCAGATTAATCTCCTAAACAACCCTATCACATTCATGTAGATTGAAAAGGTAATCAAAAACCTCCCCAAAAAGAAAAGTCTAGGACCAGATGGCTTCTTAGCTGAATTATATCAAAACTTCATAGAAGAACTCAAGCCAATTTTTCTCAAACTCTTCTGCATAATGGGAGACCAGGGAATCCTCTCTGACTCCTATTATGAAGCAAGCATTGTTCTAATACCAAAACCAGATAGAGATGCAACAAGGAAAGAAAATTATAGATATATATCCCTAATAAACATAGATGCAAAGATCCTGAACAGAATCCTTACAAACCAAATACAAAAAATTCAAAAACGCATCAAAAGCATTATACAACTTTATTAAGTATGCTTCATTCTAAGGATGCAGGGATGGTTTAACATATGGAAATCTGTCAATGTATTATACCACATGAATTAACTGAACCATAAGAACCACATGATCATCTCAATTGGTGCAGAGAAGGCCTTTGACAAAATACAATACCACTTCATGATCAAAGCACTGCAAAGGATAGGCATGGAGGGCTTATATCTCAACACAACAAAGGCTATAACTAAAGATGCTAAAGCCCAAATAATACTTAGTGGAGAAAAACTCAAGTTGTTCCCACTGAGATTGGGAACAAGAGAGGAGTGCCCACTCTCACCGCTGCTCTTCAACATAGTACTAGAAGTACTAGCCCAAGCAATATGTCAGGAGTAAGAAATAAAAAGATTCAAATTGGAATGGAAGAAGTCAAGTGATCACTATTTTCAGATGACATGATCCTGTATATAAGTGACCCAAAAGTCTCCATCTCAAAACTTCTAAAGGTGATAAATTCCTTTGGCAAAGTAGCAAGATAAAAAAATCAATACACAAAAAAATCAGTAGATTTTCTATATGCAAAGAACAAATATACAGAAAAATCAGTGGGGCTGTCCCATCTTCAATCACAATAAAAAATTAAATATATTGAAATAACACTAACCAAGTATGTGAATAACCTATACAATGAAAACATAAACACTCAAGAAAGAAAAAGAGGAGGTCTTGAGAGGTTGGAAAGACCTTCCATACTCCTGGATAGATAGATTTAATATTGTGGAAATGGAAATTCTACCCAAAGCAATTTAGGGGTTTAATGTAATACCAATAAAAATACCAGCATCATTCTTCACATAGATAGAAAAAAAATGATCTCAAAATTCATATGGAATGACAGAAGACCTCGGATATCCATGCATATCCTCACCAAAAAAAAGAAACAAGTCTGGTGGTATCATCATACCTCATCTAAAGCTATATTACAAAGCCATAGTGACAAAAACATCATGGTGCTGGAATAAAAACAGAAACATAGATCAATGTAACATAATTGAATACCCAGACCTTAGGGCAAGGAAATACAGCTGCTTGATCAATGACAAAGAGCCAATAATGTATATTGGAGAAAAGACAGCATCTTCAACAAGTGGTGTTGGACAAATTGGATGGCCATATGTAGAAAAAATGAAATTAGAACCATTCTTTTCACCATATATAAAAGTCAAGTTCAAATGGATTAAAGACCTCAAAGACCTGAAACTCGTAAACTACTGGAAAAAATAATAGGAGGCATTCCCTACATTAGAACTGGGAAAACACTTCCTGAACAAAACCCCAGTAGCCAAGGAAATAAAATGAGCACTCAACCAATGGGATTGCATGAAACTAAAAGCTTTTCCACAGAAAAAAAACATATCATAAGTAGAGCCAATAGATCACCCACTGAATGGGAGAAAATTTTTGCCAGCCATACCATTGACCAAAGCTTAATATCTATAATACAAAGAACTCAAAAAAATAAACAATTTAAAAGAATCAAACAACCCACCACAAAGGTGGTGCAGAGAACTAAATACAGAGTTCTCAGAGGAAGAATTACAAATGGCTAACGCACACTTAAGAAAGTGTTCAACCTTCCTAACCATTAGGGAACTGCAAATTAAAACAACTATGAGATTCCACCTCATCTCAGTAAGGATAGCTAACATTAAAAAATAAAATGAAGGGCTGGAGAGATGGCTTAGTGGTTAAGTGCTTGCCTGTGAAGCCTAAGGACCCCGGTTCAAGACTCGGTTCCCCAGGTCCCATGTTAGCCAGATGCACAAGGGGCGCACGTGTCTGGAGTTCATGTGCAGAGGCTGGAAGCCCTGGCGCGCCCATTCTCTCTCTTTCTCCCTCTATCTGTCTTTCTCTCTGTGTCTGTTGCTCTCAAATAAATAAATAAATAAAATTATTTTAAAAAAATAATAAAATGAAAATAAATTCATTGGATGAATGGATAACCAGTATGTGGTATATCTACAGGATGGAGCTCTACTCAGCAGTTAGAAAGAATGACACATTGAAATTTGTACAAAAATAGTGAACTCACAGAAAGGCAACCATCAAATGATCTCACTCATCTGCAGTTACTGACCTGGATCAGCCCAAATTGCAGACATAACTGAATAGCATCTTAATGCCTAGACAGTAGGGAGGATAGAGCTCAGGGAAAGGGAAAGAATGGGAAGGACATCAAACTGAACTGGTACCATAGAATCCTGTATCCTGGAAGTCAGACTAAATGGTGGAACACTCAATAGGACCTTAGGAGGAACATGTGAGTTAAAGGATCCTGGAGAGGGTGAGATAAAACATAATTTCAAATTTCTCTTGTTTCTCTTTCTTCTCTGTCTTTTTCTTTTTTCTTTTCCCTTGGTGCTAGTCTGTAATTCCCTGTACCAGGATATGGTCTACATCCACAATGAGTTGTTGAACAGAGAGACTTACTAGAACTCCCAAAAACAAGCAAGACAGACTTCTGTCAGAGCACTTGATTACCCACCAGAAGTTAATGGTGACACCCTACTGCTTAAGACAGAAAATGCTGCTGGCCTGTAACATACACAGACCTGTTTAGAATCCAGAGGAGAGCCAATCCCATCCCCAGATAATTATCCCATCTAGTGCTGGAAGATGCTACATGAGTTTCCAGGGGAAAGTGGCCAACATCTGTCCAAGCAACTCAAAGTCTAAGAGACTCAGAAGAAAACAACCTGACATGATGCTCACACAAGTGCAATAGTGGCACAAAGCCATGGTGGGTAACCAACTGCTCTTGAATGGCTAACAGATCCACTCAGTGGAAAGGAAACAATATCTGAAATTGGGAAACTAGTCAGAATCATAATCAGATAATGATTCTGCTTTCCATTGTCAAGTTGCCACTAACCTTAGACTATAAGAGTGTCTACGCCCTTTTAATTCTCTCTAAATCAATAATGGTCATTCCAACTGGTGCTGACTTTATTCTCCATTGCTTTTCTTCTTCATATGAGAGCTGAACCTGAGGAGATCAATAACCCAGTGTACTCCACCCTGGCCCCAGATGAAACCACAGAGGAATTGGAGAAATGAGCTAGAGAGCTGCTTTCTCAGTAAATCTGATATCAGCACAAGGATGAAGAAGGTAAACATTGAGGATATTCAACACCTACAAAACCAAAGATCCAGAAGCTCCTAAGTGCCCATCACTGAAGTAGACTTAAAATGCTCCAAGCATGGCTCAGGTAATTGTGCAAAAGAGGGAGTAGAAATATTGTTGGAGCTGCAAGTTGGGACATTTTGCAAAGAGACATTCCCTGTTCCTTCCCCCACCCCTATAATGCATGGTCCACAATCCTCATGTGGTTGACCTGCATCCCCAGTGAGGAAGACCTCTTCAGAAAAGTGGCAGGGAGGAGGGAAACTATGGTACCAACAAGTGTTTTTTACATACAAAATATGCCCATATCTAATTTTTTAAAAAAATTAAAAGGAAGATTAAAGTGGTTCTCTGGGATTAAGCTACAAAATCTTGCTCTACACTGTGAATTATATCAATATTCCCTATTATGGCCATTCCAGGATTTTAGGGGATTGAACCAATTTCATACAAGGAACTCTTTAAAGAAGAAAGAATGTAAATTTTATACATACATTATATTCTCATATAGTCATATATGAAGAATTTTTAGAATAAGAAAATATATCAGACTCTAAAAAAATTAAAAATGCTCACAAAAATAAAACGGCCATAAGTTCTTTGCTACTGTTGAGAGATGGACTCTGCTTGTACTCTGCTGGAATGTGGACTGACTTTAGTGACTACAAGGCCAATTCACTGTGGCAACAGTGGCATTCTATGAATATAAGACTAAGATAATATAAGGCCATTATCTTCACTCAGATCTCTTGGAAGACATACAACCCACTACCATGCATGTGTTAGGGCCCAGGCATTCCCAGGAGGGAATGTGCAGCTGCCAGATGAAGAAGCACTGGCATTCTCAGAAATTGCAGCCTACACCAACTTGTAATCATGCAGTGACTTCCCACACAGCTGAAAATTGACTTTGCCATGGGGTAGAATGGGGTTTGGAATTTGACTCTCCAGTGCCACTTAACAGCACTGTCTTTGAAACACTTAACTAAGTCTTCTTGTTTATAAAATGGAGGAACAGGAAGGGGAATGGAGAATGGAGGAGGAAATTGGGCAAGGTTCATCAACAGATATAAGGCTACTATTGGATAGTAGTGATATATTTTGCTGTTCTCATGCACAGGAGGTGATAATAGCAGCAATGTAGCATATGTCCAAAGAGAATTTTAAATATTTTCACGATAAATATATCACTTTTGAGGTAATAATGAATATGCTAATTTTCCTGATCTGATCATTAAACAATATATATATATATATATATATATATATATATATATATATATATTGTTTAATGATCAGATATATATATATAAATATATATTATATATATTAACATTATTACATATAATATATACTAATATTATTATATCATATATATTAATATTATTATATAATATATTAATATAATATAGTATATATATTATATATCTTGAAATACCACATTGTTCCCCACAAAAATGTATAATTAATAATTCAGTAAAAATTAAATAAAATAAAATAAAAAAGAACTGAAACCAATTTTTCTCAAACTGCTCCACATAATTAGAGACCAGGGAATCCTCCCTAACTCCTTTTATGAAGCAAGCATCACCCCAATACCAAAACCAAACAGAGATGCAACAAGGAAAGAGTAATATAGGCCTCTATCCCTAATGAACTTAGATGCAAAGATCCTGAACAAAATCCTTGCAAACTAAATTCAACAACACTTCAAAAGCATTAAACACCTTGATCAAGTAGGCTTCATCTCAAGGATGCAGGGATGGTTTAACATATGGAAATTGATCAATGTAATACACCACATAAATTAACTGAACCATAAGAACCACATGATCATCTCAATTGATGCAGAGAAGGCCTTTGACAAAATACACCACTTCATGATCAAAACAATGCAAAGAATAGGCATTGAGGGTTTATATCTCAATACAATAAAGGCTATATATAAAGCTCCTAAAGCCCAAATAATTCTTAATGGGGAAAAACTAAAGTAGTTCCCACTGAAATCAGGAAAGGACAGGAGTGCCCACTCTAACAACTGCACTTCAACATAGTACTAGAAGTACTAGCCCAAGCAATAAGATAGGAGAAATAAATAAAAGGGGTTCAAATTGAAATGGAAGAAGTCAAGTTAAGGTAAATTGAAATTTTATCCACGCATTTTACCATGTACAGCACTCAAGTCCAAATAGATCAAAGACCTCAACATAAGACCAGAAACTCTACTAGTACTGGAAGAAAATATAGGAAGTACTTTCCATGACACAGGAATGGAAAAAGACTTCCTGAACAAAACCCCAGTAGCTCATGATCTTAAACATTCACTCAACCAATGGGATCACATGAAGCTGAAGAGTTTCTTTACAGACAAGCATACAATAAGCAAAGCCAATAGATTACCCACAGAATGGGAGAAAATATTTGTGTGTTATCCAACTGACAGAGGCCTAATCTCTAGAGTCTGCAAAGAACTCAAAATTTTAAACAGTAAAAAGCCAAACACCCCACTCACTAAATGGGGCAAAGAGTTCAACAGGGAGTTCACAGAGGAAGAAACGCAAATGGCAAACACACACTTAAGAAAATGTCCATCATCCCTAATCATCAGGGAAATGAAACTTAAAACAACAATGAGAGTTCACCTTATCCCAATAAGGGTAGCAAACATCAAAAAATCAAATGAAAATAAATGCTGGCAAGGATGTGGAGAATTAGGAACCCTCATTCACTGTTGGTAGGAATGTAAGATGGCACAACCACTTTGGACAGCAGTCTGGAGACTCCTGAAAAAGCTGAATATAGAGATATCAACAGACCCAGTTATTCCCTTACTGGGAATCTACCCTAAAACCTTCAAAACACAGGCCAGAGAGATTTGCTCAACCATGTTTATAGCAGCTCAATTCATAATAGCTAAGAGCTGTAATCAACCCAGATGTCCATCACTAGAATAATGGATAACTAAGATGTGGTATATCTACACAGTGGAATTCTATACAGCAGTAAGAAAAAAATGACACAATGAAATTTGAGAAAAAATGGTTGAACCTGGAACAGATCATTCTCAGTGAACTTACCCAATCAAAGAAAAAGAAATCGCCACATAGTCTCACTCCTCTACAGCACCTAACCTGAATCTACCTAAGATGCCTTACATACCCAGCAAGCATCTCGTGGACTAGACAATAAGATGGGTGGGGAGGAAGGGGAGGGCAACTGAGGGATGGGAACACAAATGTAGACCCAAACGGCAATGGTACCATAAAATTCTACTTCCTAAAAGGCAGACCAAATGTCTGAACCTTCACCAGGCCCTTAGAGGGAACACCAGACACACAAGACACTGGAGAGTGTATGAGGAAGACTGACCTTAATCTTCTACAGCTTCCTGCCTTCTCTCTCTCTCCCTCTCTCTCTTCTCTCTATCACTTTCATATTAGTTATCTTTGTCTTCCTTTTCTTAGTGGCACTGACCTGTAACTCTCAGTACCAGCATGTGGCTATTATCCACAATGAGCTTTTGATCAGAGAGACCTACAAGGTTTCCTAAAAGAAAGACAGATTTCTGTCAGAGTACTTGATGACCCACCAAAGGTTAGTAGTAAGACCCTAATGCTGAAGAAACTTTATGTGGTTGACACAGAAAATAGAATGGCATGGCTGGAAGCTGGAAGAGAGTCAGTCCCCAGAGAGTCAGCGCATCTAGTGCCAGAAGGTGCTACATGGGCGACTAAAGGAAAATAACCAATATCTGTCCAAGCAACTCATGGTCTCACCTACTTAGCAGCAAATAACCTGTTGTGATGCCCACACAAGTGCAATAGTGGCACACTACCAAATCAGAGATCCAGAGACTCAGAGGCCCCCAACACCTCATCACTGAAGCAGACCTAAAATGATCCCAACATGGCTCAGGGAAATTTTGCAGAAGTGGGGGTGGAAAGAATGTCAGAGCCACATATTGGGTCATGATATGCAGACATTTATCCTACACATAACTGTGGGCTGATTCCAGAATGCATGACCCATATACCTCAAAGGTGGGGCCAAGGGGATCGGGTAGGTAATGGATGAGCATAATAACGGTACCAAATTGACTGTATTTGCTGAGTACAAAGCTAAACAATAAAAAAAAACTTAACTAATTGAAAAAAAAAAGAAGTTAGCCCTATTTAAAGATGACATGATCCTATACATAAGTGACTCAAAAGTCTCCATCTCAAAATTTCTATAGGTGATAAATTCCTTCAGCAAAGTGGCAGGATACAATATCAATGCACAAACGTCAGAAGCTTTTCCATATGTAAAACAAAAATGAAGAAAGAAATCAGTAAGTCTGTCCAATTTTTGACAGCAACAAAAATAAATAAATAAATACATTGGAATAACACTAACCAGTGATGTGCAAGATCTATATAATGAAAACATAAAAACACTCAAAAAAGAAATATATGAGGACTTGAGAAGATAAAAATTCCTCCCATGCTCCTGATAGGTAGAATTAATATTGTAAAAATGGAAATTCTACCAAAAGCAATATAAAGATTTCATGTAATACCAATAAAAATACCAGCATCATTCTTCACAGAGATTTTTAAAAAATGAAATTCATATGTAATGGTAGAAGGCCTGGGATATCCAAACATATCCTCAGGGGGAAAAATTAAAACACCTCTGGCAATATCACCATACCCAATCTAAAGGTATATTACAAAGCCATAACTAAAACAGCATGGTACTGAAATAAAAAAAGAAGCATAGACCAATTGAAAATAATTGAAGACCCAGACCTTAGGTCAAGTAACTACAGCTGTTTGATCGTGACAAAGGTGCCAATTATGTAGACTGGACAAAGATAGCATCTTCAACAAATTGTGTTGGACAAATTGAATAACCATATGTAGAAAAATGAAATTAGACCCACTTACTTCACCATACAAAAAATTAGGTCCATATGGGTTAAAGACCTGAATATAAGACCTGAAACTCTAAAACTACTGGAAGAAATAATAAGAGGCACTCTCAATGAGATAGGAGAGGGAAAAGAATCCCTGAATAAAACCCCAGTAGCCACAGAAATTAAGCAAGCACTCAACCAATGGGATCTCAGGAAACTAAAATGCTTTTTGCAAAAACAAACCATAAGCAGAGCCAATAGATAACCTATCATTTTTCAATTTCTTCTCTTTCTTTTTCTTTTTTCTTTTCCCTTGGCACTGGCCTGTAATTCCTTCTACCAGGATGTGGTTTGCATCCACAATGAACTATTGGTCAGATGGGAGAAAATCTTTGTCAGCTATACCACTGACAAAAGCTTAATATCTATAATTTACAAATAACCCAAAAAACTAAACAATAAAAAAATCAAACAACCCACTACAAAGGTGGGGCAGAGAACTAAACAGGGAGCTCTCAGAGGAAGAATTACTAATAGCTAACACACACTTAAGAAAATGTTCAGCATCCCTAACCATTAGGGAAATGCAAATTAAAACAACTATGAGATTCCACCTTAGCCCAGTAAGGATAGTAACATTAAAAATTAAATAAAAATAAATGTTGGGGAGAATGTGGGGAAATAGAAACACTCATTCACTGTTAGTGGGAATGTAAGCTGGTACAACCACTATGGTAATCAATATGAAGACTCCTGAAAAGGATGAATATAGAGTTACAAATAGACCCTGTTATTCCCTTACTGGACATTTACTCTGAAAGCACCACATCTATGTTCAGAGATATTTGCTCAACCATGTTTACAGCTGTGCAATTCATAATAGGTGCCCATCACTGGATGAATGAATAATAACCAAGTTGTGGTATATCTACACAATGGAATTCTACTCAGCAATTAGAAAAAAAATGACACAATGAAATTTGTAGAAAAATGGTCAAAATTGTAACAGATCATTCTAACTGAACACACACAATCACTGAAAGACAACTGACATATGTTCTTACTCATCTGCAGTTCCTAGCCTGGATCATCCCAAGTTGCTGACATACCTGAACAGCAGTTTGAAGTTTGGACAATAGGGAGGGTAGGGCTTGGGAGAAGGGGAAGAGTAGAGGGACACAAAACTGAACCCCAATTAAACTGGTACCATAGAATCCTATATACTGGAAGTCAGATTAAAAGGTGGAACCCTCAAGAGGATCTTAGGGGGAGAACATGGGTAAAAGGGCCCTAGAGAGGGTGAGCCAAAACCTAGCCTTAAATTTATCCTTTTTTAATTGCTTCTCTGTCTTTTTCTTTTTTTCTTTTCCCTTGGCACTGGCCTGTAATTCCCTCTACCAAGGTGTGGTTTACATCCACAATGAACTGTTGATCAGAGAGACCTACTAGATCTCCCAAAACAAGCATGACAGACTTCTGTCAGAGCCCTTGATTACCCACCAGAGGTTAATAATAAGACCCTACTGCTGAAGACATCATATGCTGTTGGCACAGACCATGGAGAGCACGTTGGAATCTGAAAGAGAGCAAGTCCCAGAAAAGTACCCCTTCTAGTGCTGGAAGATACTACATAAGGTATATGGGGAAATTGGCCAACATCTGTCCAAGCAACTCAAAGTCTAAGTGACTCAGAAGCAAACAACCTGATGTGATGCTCACACAGAGCAATAGTGCCGCATAACCATGGTGGATAACCAACTACTCTTGAATTGGCTAACAGATACATTCACTGGAAAGGAAACCATATCTGGAACTGGGAAACAAGTCAGAATCATGTCCAGATAATGATTCAGCTTTCCATTGTTAAACTCCCACTAATCTTGGGCTATAGGAATGTCTACACACTTTAAATTCTCTAAATTAATAATGGTTATCACACTTAACTGGTGTTGACTTCACCCTCTGTTGGAGAATCTGCTTTTCCTTTTCAGATGGGAGCTAGACCTGAGGAGATAAATGATCCAGTGTACTCCACCCCAGCCCCAGCTGAAACCACAGAGGAGTTGAGGAAATGAGCTAGAGTGCTGTTTTCTTAGTGAATCTGATATTAGCACAAGGGTAAAGGAGATAGCCACTGAGGACACTCAACACCTATTAAGCCAGAGATCCAGAGGTTCCTAACTGCCCATCACTAAAGTAGATTTACAATGCTCCCATCATGGCTCAGGGAATTTTGCAGAAGAGGGGGTCAGAAAGATTGTTAGAGCCACAAGTTGGGACATTTTGCATAGGAACATTGCCCCTCCCCCATAACTAACTGCTGCCCCCACAATGTATGACCCAAAATCCCCATGAGGTTGACCTGCAACCCCAATGAGGAAGGCCTCTTCAGAAAAGAGGCAAGGAGGAGGAAAAAGATGGTACCAACATGTGTTGCTTACATACTAAATATGTCCATATCTAATAAAAATAAAAAATAGAGTGGAAATAGAAAGCATTGGGTGATTTTGCAAAGTAATTTGAGGCTTACAACAACTGGATTATTTTATTCTTTTGGTGACTTAAGGGGGTGAGATATGTCTCACACTGTAGTCTAGGTTGCTCTCAAATTCACAGCAATCCTCCTGTTTCAGACTTCTAAGTTCTGGTGTGCTAATAATTGTATTTGAATGAAAAGAGAGAACAAAATAGGAGAGATGACTCCCCCATTCTCTGGGTTAGGCAACCAAGGAGAGAATAGTGTGACTCACTGAGACAGGGGATACCTAGTATTGCAGCTGGGCTTTGAAGAAATAGCCTCATCTTACTCTCTGTGAGTGTAAAATACAAGTAGTCTGGTGCAGTACAATTTCTGTGGACAGTTCGTTATGTGACAAGAGCTCCATAGTAAGATGCTGGCTTCAGTGACTGGAATCAGAAGGTAAGTAACACATAAGAGGTGACTGAGGCCATGGAAGGTACTAGAGGACAAGTGTGAGGCAGTACTGTCACTCAAGGGAGATGCAGAGACTGGGAGGCCAGAAAAGCCCATTTTGAAGAGCTTAAATATGAAGGAAAGGAGGAAATTTATTCATAACAATGGTTAAATACACAAGAGCTAAACATCATATTAGAAGCATCTGAGTTTGATTGTTGGCTCTGCCACTATCCATTTTGCAATGCCAGCCAAATAACTTATCATCAAGATGAAGAGTCAGTTTTCCTGGACTCTGAAATAGAGATAATAGTTTATCTACTGGATAAAGTGGTTCATTGATTATATAAAACATATCCTTTCAGTTATTATAAATACACTTCACATAAAATAGTATACTTAAAGTAAGTGAGTTTTCCAGATTGCTTAGTTGGTTGGGGGATCCATCCTCCTTGGCTCAGTTTTTTAAATTTTATATATATGGCAGGTTATACTCTTATATCCCCTTGCCCCTGCCCTCATTATTCCAGGGGCCTTCAGTTGGGTTATGGTATTCACTGTCGGGTCATAAAGCCTTCAGTCAGTCCCTATGGGGTATCAGGGAAGGGGAGGTGACTGTGCCTTAGGGTAATCCTGCCCATTCTGTGGTTCTTACAATCTTTCAGCCCCCTCTTCCACATGTTCTCTGTGGTTCACTCTTGAATAAGCTTGTAAATTACCTGATCTGTTTACCAAAGTAAGTCAAACAAGGACCTATCTCACTGATCTAAGATTAAATAAGTCATCTTGGAAAGAGACCTGAAGACATGTAGTGTTATTTGTATGGTTTAATACATGTAAAGGTTTAGTCAGAATGTTTTGCATATAATAAGCATACAATAAAAACATTAACAACCATAATTATCAGTACTAATGATTAAACATTAGCATCAACATGAGTCATATGAAAAGCTCAGGCTCATTTCAAGATTGAACTACATGCCAGAAATTGGGCTTTAAGAACCACCATATAGAGAGTATAATTCATTAGAAACTGTCAGCAAAAGGAATCTGAATGAATGGCTCAATGTCAAAGATTCTTTTGATATAGTTTTAGGCAGAAAAAATTTCAATTAAAATCTTCTTTGATTCTGCTTTTAAAGAGAAAATCTTTGAAGCTCAGGCAAATTTCAGTCTAGAACTCTGAGGGTGTTAAAAGGTGCTAACTACTGAAGTTAAAAGCTAGGAAAAAGCAGAGGAACTTCTAAGGTGTACACAGATAGCAGCTGGCAGTAAAACAAAGCAAATAAAACAAACAAAACTAAAACCAATCCAGAAAGTGACAGATGGAGCATAAAAAATTCAAAACCCTAAAAAATACACTTTGGCAATAGAAGGCGGAGGAAAGGATTCAGTGAAAATGATTTGAAATGTTTTGATGATGATTGCCATAAAGGTGAAAGAATATTAAATGTAAAAATATACAGAATTTCACTAGATGCCTGGGCACAATTATAGGGACACACACACAATGTTCTTTTAGTTCTCATTAGAACATTTAGAGAAAGGTCTAAGGAAAGAAACCAAAACATGGAAGGATTAAATTTCAGTGTGCTTAAGTATTTATAAAGAAGGATGGAGAAAGCAAGACCAGAAAAGTTATAATGGAATTATACTTTATTGTTATAAGAAATATTTTAAACATTTAAATTGTCTTCTAGTTATACTTTTGCAGTACAAGGAAGTTTCTTTGCTGCTAAAAGTGATCCATTCAGTGGGCATTTTGTATATGCATTTCACCAGTCATTCTCAAATTTTGACATCTATTAGAACTAGTTGGACAACTTGGGAAAAATTCAGAAATTTGGACCCTATCCTAACTATCTCATGTCTAACCTTACCCGTCAAGTGATTGGGTTAGTTCTCCATGTAATTCTAGATCACTTCAAGTTTGAGAACCACTGAATTACATATTGTTGCTGCTGTCATTCATACCACTTGCCTGCTTCCCCCAAAGCCTTACAGAAGTCTTGCAAAGTCTGCTGAGCCTTCAACTTCTAGGATAAAGCCAAAGCTCTTTAGGAGACCCAGGAACTCTCACAGGTAGGCCCCTTATGAATCCAGACTTGCTCCCTATAGCTCCCACAATTTATCCCTAATGTATTAGTGAAAGAAGCAGAATGAATAGAATCTATGACATATATGAGGGCACTTGAGAATTGATGTGTAATTGTGAAGGATGAGAATTCTCATAATATGCTTACTTTCTGCAAACTAGAAGCCAGGCACTACATATAGTTACTTAAGCATTAAATTAATGTAAATTAAGGAAAGGAGTTTAAATTTACTTTTTAAAACTTTCTTTAAAGTTGCTGAATTTCACAGAAGGAAGGAAATGACAGGAGGAGTATGAGACAAAAAGAGAAGAAGAATGTGGGGAAACAATTATATCACTTTTCTATTTGTGAAAATTCATATCAACACTCTAAGAATTGTTTCTTCAGGGAGTAGTTCTCAGCTTCCATTCCATAGTTGTTAGGATGGTAGGCTTGAAATATACTTTGTGGAAAATGTTCAATTATATTTGTTCATAAAGACTGCTGTGGTTTGGGCAAAACTAAAAAAGTCATGTTTCTCATGCAAAGAAATAGGAACTTCAATATTCATTTTAATCTGGGTCCTCATAGAAAGCAGTCATTATCTATTATATGAATACAAGCCAAAACAAAAGCTAGACAAATCTGGCTCTAAAATGAAATTGCAAAATTCACAATCTGCCTTGTGGCCTTCAGTCCTACATATGCAATAATTCTCCACACGTGGCAACTTTTCAGGATAGTCAGAGAAAATTAACAAAAATGTTACTACCTGACATGTTTGACAAATCATTTTAAAGACATAAAAGGAGGTTTAAGGGATGGCTCAGTGGTGTAAAGTGCTGGTGCTCAAACATGAGTATATGTTTAGAGCCACAGCACTCACATAAAGTCAGGCATGGAAGCTAGTGCACTGGGATGGTGGAGGCAAGAGAACCTCAGGGTTTGCTGAATAGCCCATCTAGTGGAACTGATGAGCTCTACATTCAACGACAGACAATATCTCAAAAAATAAGACCACTCAGGGCATGGAGGCACATGCCTTTATTCCTAGCACACAGGAAGCAGAGGTAGGAGGATCACTGTGATTTCAAGGCCACTCTGAGACTATATAGTGAATTGCACATCAGCCTGGACTAGTTTGAGACCCTACCTCAAAAAAAAGTTAAACAAATAAGCTGGCTATTTAGGAAGACACCCTAACTTCAACCTGTGGCCTACATACACACACATAGGCATATGCACCCCTATAACACATGAGCATGCATACACACAGGTACACACACCACACACACATACAGAAGCAAAAAAAGAAAAAGAAAGTACCTCTTCATGGAAAATCAATCACATTGCCTCTTACAGAGCATAAGAAAAAAACTTGCAATAATTCAGGTTATGTATTTGGGACAGGAACAAATGAATGAATTCAGAGAACAATTATCTGTCCTTAGGAGTAGACCCTGGAACTTATGGGATCCTTACATGATGCCATATCAGAAGACTACAGAGTGGTCCGTAGAAAGTCCTTTGCCTACTGTCAGAACCCATATCACTTTCTCTGATTAGTTTTCTAATCATATTCAACATCACACAACATGTAAATACCATGTTGATTTCTTATAACATGTAAGGAATAGGCACAGTGTTTGCAATTCAAAATAAAGAGAATATGTCTCCTCCCTGAAGGAGTTTCAGGTATGGTGAGAACAGATGAGTAAAATATGTTTACAAGGTCAGATACAACTGTTAAAAGCTTAAGCAACAAGGGTATGTGTAAAGTGCCTAGTATCACACACTTCCAGGACTAGAGAAGTCGAAAAAGGATCCTCAGCAAACTACCTCTAGATATTGCTCCAAACCTGTATGCTCTATTGCTTATGAAAAGCAGTTTATAGAGGTGCATACATCAAGAAGCAGAGTAGAAATTAAATCTAATCAGAATTCATCTCACTAGAAACTGAAGTGAGAATGCATAATTATTTTTCCAAAGTATTTATAAAGGAATATGTAATCTATTTTCTGAGATACTTTAAAATAATCTTGCCAAAAAAGTAGGCTGGCTGATGTGAGTACAATGTGGCCTGAGGCAAATATTATTTAGCCTACCCATTTTTTCGATCAAATTTAAGTCTCTGTGCAAATTGGAATCTATACCTAAAAGTGCAAGCTGAGAATTAATTGTAGTGTTCTGTAGCATAGCAGAGTAAGTACAGTCTATAATAATTTACTTATATTTCAGAATAATTAGCAGAGCCTAAAGGCTCCCAATATGTAGAAATGATAAATGTTTGAGGAGACAGAGACGTGAATTACCCTGATTTGATCATTACACATTGTGTACATGTATCAAATTACCATACTGTGCCCAGTAAATGCATATAAATATTATATTTAAATTAAAATCATTTTAAAGTTCTTAATAGTATATTGTGATGTATTTACTACTAGCTTTGATAAAAATAAATAAATAAAATTTAATGCCTACTCTCCCTTCTATTTTCAGGTTTTCTCAGAAAGTTAAGACATTACAGTTTTGTGCAACAGCCCAATTTAAATTATAGCTTTTCACAATTCTTTGGAAGCAAGAAAATTATCACCATTTTCAATGTTTGGGGAGATAAAGATTATTGAAAACAGTAATTTCTTAGTCATTTTTCTCAATTTATAAGTGAGGCTCATAAAAATCATTCCATAGAATGGGGTACATGGGAAGGAGAGAATAATTCACCTTTCACATGTCTCTCACTAAATAAAGTCTTTCTCTGGGGACAAATAAACCTTCATCAGGAATCACCCCTGCTTTCTACTTCAGTGTCATTTACTCAGAGCAGCCCATACCCGTACAGCACTACACAAGACAGGGATGTCTTCCTAA
This sequence comes from Jaculus jaculus, assembly GCF_020740685.1. NCBI lineage: Eukaryota > Metazoa > Chordata > Mammalia > Rodentia > Dipodidae > Jaculus > Jaculus jaculus. The sequence goes on along the minus strand of NC_059108.1, from coordinate 99,212,001 downwards.
CTTTGTGTGTTCTTCCATGGTTATCATGACTAGATGTGAAATAACTAGTTCAAACTATCTGCCTCCCCACAGAGACTAGACATCCCATGAGTTTAAATGCCATGCCTACCTTGGTAGGCTCCTAACTGATCTCTAGCACCCAGCACAGTGTCTGATCAATGATACACTCTCTACATTGATGAAGTACCTGAATCTGGGCCATTTGAGGCCCTTATACTATCATAAAACATGTGCATACCAAAATAATAAATTATTACAGCTATAAAAATAACAAATACTCCATTAGGCTTCTGCACTGTTATGTGGGACATCATATCATAAAACTATTCACATTGAAAAAAGACACCTATCAAACCCAGTTAAAGGCAACATCATGTCACCAGTTGAGAAGTACAGGTATCATTTGACATCACTAAATGTACATAGAATACATTAGTAATTGCACATGATGACAAATATAGGCAAACCGGGTAACTTTGTATCATGGAATTGAGCTTGAAGTAGCAGTCACAAGTTTAATCTTTACGGTTGCTTGATCATCTTCCATCTTTATACTTCAATAAGCAGAAGTAGCATTTCTCCCCAGTACCACTAATGGAAAATTAGCCTGAGAATCAAGGTATGAGTCAACCAATTAAAAGCTAAAGAACTTTCTAATTACTTGCAAACTCTAAAATAGAAATCTTTCAGAATATGATCAACTAAAGGGAAGTAATATGCTGAATGTAAAAGCTAAGTTAATTCAATCATAATGAATGATTGGAACAGAAAGCAAGAATTCTCGATAAGAAAAAATGGTGGTGATACCTAAAATCAATCTATTTCATTATATAACATGCTCTGTTATAAGGTAGATATGTGGCATATTTACTTCTAAGTAGAATAATTGATCTGTTTTGAATTTAAAATATACTCACATAAAACAACTAATGATTTCATTGAGCCTCTTATTAACTTCACATATTAATATATTCTTCCTTAAAAATCTAGTGAGATAGTGAAATTTTCCAGTGACTGATCCAGAAGTATAAAACTTTTAATCCAAAAAGTCATTGTACTTTATTTTTTAAATATACAAATTATCATATTCATATAGGCCATTGAATGTTGGACCTTTAAACATCATCATATCATGCCTCCCTTGAGTTTCTTTTTTGGCCATTCTTATTCTTATTTCTGCCCTCAAGCTACAATAACTTTTTATAGTCTTATATATACTATATTCAGTTTAGCTTTGGAATCTTTGCCCCTTACTAAAAGGGTTTTCCTCTATATTCTCTCTTCCATATTTCCTACTACTTCTTTAGTTTGAGTTTAGTATGTCACATTACTAAGGAAACCAACTATGTTCCTCAACTATGTCCTTGTCCCTCACTTTGCTCTCCTATGGTGCACTATCATTCTCCAACAGAGTGTGCATTACCTTTGTTTGTTTGTTTGTTTGTTTGTTTGTTTGTTTGTTTGTTTGTTTGTTTGTTTGAGTGATAGAGGCAGATAGAGAGAGAGAATGGGTGTGCCAAAGTCTCTAAACACTGCAAATAAACTCCAGACACATGCACCACCTTCTGCATCTGGCTTAGATGGGTACTGGGGAATTGAACCTGGGTCCTTGGGCTTCACAGACAGGAAGTTAGGTCTTCTGTGCTACCCTGGTTACAGGCCATTATCCAGGAAGTCTGAGATAAGTTTGAAATGCTCTGACCCTCTTCTCAAAAGTAGAGAAGATAAGATGATGCTTGGGTCCTTCTGGATTTATGCTTCTACTTTAATTCTTAGCAACTAAAACACAAACACTGTGCTTCCTTAGTCCTCAGCCATTTAGCTAAGAAGGGAGAGGTTGTCTCCAAACAGGAGTTCTTCTGCAGCTAGTTACACCTGCATAATTGCAGTTCACTGTTTTGGGTAGCTCCATTTGACAACATAGCTTGTCAGAAGCACTTGCATATTTACATTGGAATGGCCCTTCAGAGCAATTATGATATCAATAGAACTACTATGACTTCAATGCCGCCATAAGATCTTACAGGCACAGCTAGCACTAAAGATAAAAATTTTATGAGACATATTCAAGCTACTGCACAAACCAGCAGTTTTTTTTTTTAAATATAAACAGTTGAGCTTTGTAAAAACATTTTGGTTTTCAAAACCAAGAGCCACTGATATATAACAAACAGCAGTACCAGTGTGGACAAGGTCTAGCTACTTAAATTTGTTTATAGAAAGAGCACAATATAGATTGCAGACTCTATGTGGTGTGCTACAACTGCATGACTAAGCTTATGCATGCTGCTTTGGGCTGAAATTATAGAAATCTAAACCAACAGAAATGTAATTATTACTTTCAACTAATTAACTAAAGCAGTAAACAAATTGGTGTTTTAGTTTTGACCATATATTTTATTTTTGAGACCTTTTCAATATCCTAGAAATCTTACTGAAATATTCTTTTCTAAGGTTTTTAAGTGTGTGTGTGTGTGTGTGTGTGTGTGTGTAAAATCTTCAATGAAGAATTATATCTCTCTGATATCCTTTTTCACCAAGGCAAGCGGCTGAATTTAGAAGAAATGAAGCTCTCTGACAAGACAGAACTACTGGGAAAAAGAACACACAGATATGGAAAGTAGAAATCAAGTGCTAGAGAGATTTCTATGGTGTGTGCAGACAGGAGGCTTGGAATTTAAGGGACAAAGTTCATGTCCATGAAAGATGATGGAGAGTGGGAAATTTATCAGCTCTTTCTTATTGTAACACCATTTTGACATGCTTCAAGAGACTTGAATGAGCATTTCATTGCTTTGCAGAACATTTGTCCACTGGCCTGGTGCTATTCTTGATGGATAACATCTCAAGAGTGGGCCTTAGAGCTTCTTAAATTTATTTGTGTTATGTTTATATTTTACAAAGTGATAAAAATCAGCTACTAAACATTCATTGTTTTACCATGCTCTCAGTGCCTAGGGGTCTTGTTACTTTCACTTCAGAATTCACATTTGTAGCCAGAGTAGGTATTCAGTAAACACCAGTAAAAGACATATAAATGAATATATTCTATACACACAGTAGATAAGGCAATTAAGCAGAAAGTGTAAACAAAAATAGATCCAAAATAATTTTTCTCCATTACCTGAAATTTACATAAAAGTTACTCTAGGTTTGAATTATTGCAGATAAGTTTCTCAATTCCTATATTGGTATATATATATCATTTCACTAAACACTTTTGCATATAAAATCTTTACTAAATTTGAAGAACAAAGTAAAATGGCCAACTTTTTCCAAAAAAATTAGTACACATTAATAGCTAAAATTGAAAATTAGTCCATATATTTTATTAGAACATGTGTTGATGTATTATCATTTGTAATAACACTGGTATATAAGTTTTCAAATACTTAAGATATTTTGAAATATTACTAATTATTATGAGTCTGTGGAAGCTAGGCAATTATTCTTGAGATATTTTAGATATTTTAAATGAAAAAATAACTTCTTGTGATACTATGTTAGTAATAAAGAGATACAGGGCATGTAAAAGAGTGTCTTAGATGTCATCATAGTTTTCTCTCCTATTATCAAAGTTAGGTATAGGTAGTATCAGTCACTGTGAAGTCATGAATATCAAGGACACTTTGTGTCTAGAGAACAGCATTGTAAACAGACACCCCCCCCCCGCCCCCACACACACTTTGGCTTTTGCAGTCTTTCTGCCACCTCTTTCACAATGGTCCTTGAGCATTGATGGATATGATAGAGATGCCTCACTTAGTGCTGTACACAGTGTATACAATCATGTTGGTACAATTGTTAGCCTCCTCCCTGTCCTCTACCTCTGCGGGGACCCTCCTCATTGGGGAATATGGGTCATACATTATGAGGTTAGCCATCAGTTATAGGTAAGAGGCAATGTCTCTGTGCATAATAACCCAATGTGTGGCTCTGAAATTCTATCCAGCCCCTCTTCTTTAAATTTCCCTGAGCCATGTTGTGTTCAATTTAGGTCTGCTTCAGTAATGAGGTCTTGGGAGCCTCTAAGTCTCTGGATATCTGGTTTGGTAGGAGTTGAATGTTTTCTATGTCTATCTCCTTCACCCTTATGCTAGTACCACATTCACTGAAAAAGCAACACTCTTGATCATTTCCCCAATTATGCTTAGTTTCAGCTGGGGCCCTTTTGAGGTGTGATGGGCTGGTTCTTTCCTTAGGATCTGTGTCCATCTGAAAAAGAGAAGCAAATTCTCCAATAGAGAATGAAGTTAGCACCAGATAAATGGGACAACCATTGTTTTCTTAGAGGGAATTTAATAGGAGTAGGCTGTCTTGTAGCCCACAATTTGTGAGAGCTTAATAATGGAGAGCAGGCTCATTTTTGGATATGTTTATGACTTTTTTTTTACCAGCTCCAGCTATGGGTTCCCTTCCACTGAGCAGATCAGTTAGCCAAATCAAGAGCAGTTGGTTTCCCACCATGGCTGTGTGCCACTATTGCACTTGTGTGAGCATCATGTCAGGTTGTTTGCTCCTGAGTAGCTTAGACCATGATTTGCTTGGACAGATGTTGGTCATTTTCCTGCAGTTGCTCATGTAGCACCTTCTGGCACTAGACAAGCTAATTGCCTGGGGACTGATTCTCATCCAAATTCCAGCCAGATCATTCCATGTTCCATACAAAAGCATATGGTGTCTTCAGCAGTAGGGTCTCACCACTAACCTTTGATGGGTCATCAAGTAGTCTGACATTAATCTGTCTTCTTTTGGGAAACCTTGTAGGTCTCTGATCAACAGCTCATTTTGGATGTTAGCCACATGCTTGTACTTGTAGTTACAGGTCAGTGCCAAAGAAAAGAAGGAAGAAAAAGATAGGTAATATAAATGATATAGAAAGAAGAGAGAGATAGGCAGAGAGAGAGAAACAGAAGAAGATTAAGGTCAGAGTTCATCATACCCTCTCCATGTCCTTGTGATTCAGGTGTTACATCTAAGAACCTGATGAATGTTCAACCTTATAGTCTGTCTTTTAGAATTTAGAATTTTATGGCACCATTGCCATTTGGGTCCAGTTTTGTGTCTCCACCCCACCCTTACCCTCACCTCTCACCACACCCACCCTATTGTATGGTCCTCAAGAGACTTATTAGGGGGCGGGAGAGATGGCTTAGCAGTTAAGCACTTGCCTGTGAAGGCTAAGGACTCCAATTCAAGGCTTGATTCCCCAGGACCCACGTTAGCCAGATGCACAAGGGAGTGCTCGCGTCTGGAGTGCATTTGCAGTGGCTAGAAGCCCTGGTGTGCCCATTCTCTCTTTATGTGCCTCTCTCTTTCTCCCTCTCTCTCCCTCCCTCCCTCCCTCCCTCTCTCCCTCTCTCTCTCTCTCTCTCTCTCTCTCTCTTTCTATGCCACTCTCAAATAAATAAATAAAAATGAACCAAAACATAAAAATAAAAGATACTTATTAGGTATGTCAGCATCCTGGGTAGATTCAGGTCAGGAGCCATAGATGAGTGAGACTATGTGATGATTGTCTTTTTGTGATTGGGTGAGATTACTGAGAATGATCTGTTCCAGTTTTCACCATTTTTTTTCCAAATTTCATTGTGTCATTTTTCCTTATTGCTGTGTAGAATTCCATCATGTAGATATTCCACATCTTGGTTATCAATTCATCTAGTAATGGATATCTGTGTTGATTCTAGCTCTTAGCTATTATGAATTGAGCTTCTATAAACATGGTTGGGCAAATCTCTCTGAACTGAGGCATGGATCTTTTAGGACAAATGCCCCGTAAGGTAATAACTTGGGTCTGTTGGTAACTATATAGTCAACCTTTTTAGGAGTCTTCATATTGCTTTCCAAAGTGGTTGTACCATCTTGCATTCCCACCAACAGTGGATGAAGGTTCCTATTTCCCCACATCCTCACCAGCATTTATTTTCATTTGATTTTTTTATGTTTGCTATCCTTATTGGGGTAAAGTGTAATCCCATCATTATTTTAATTTGCATTTCCCTGATGATTGGGGATGATGGACATTTTCTTAAGTGTGTGCTAGCCATTTGTATTTCTTCCTCTAAGAACTTCCTGTCCAGTTCTCTGCCCCATTTTGTGAGGGGGTTGTGTGACTTTTTATTGTTTAGGTTTTTTAGTTCCTTGTAGATTCTAGAAATTATGCCTCTGTCAGTTGGATAGCCAGCAAATATTTTCTACCATGCTGGGGTAATCTATTGTCTCTGTTTATTGTATGTTTGTCTGTGAAGAAACTTTTCAGCTTCATGAGATCCTACTGGTTGAGTGATTAAGATCCTGAGCTACTGGGATTTTGTTCAGGAAGTCTTTACCCATTCCTATATCATGGAAAGTTACTCCTATTTTTATTTCCAGTAGTGTCCAAGTTTCCAGTCTTATATTGAAGTCTTTGATACACTTGGACTTGATTTTTGTGCATGGCAAGATGTGTGAATCAAGTTTCATTTTCCTGCATATGGTTATCCAGTTTGTACAGCACCATTTGTTGAAGATCCTATCTTTTTTCCAGCCTATATTGTTAGGGCCTTTGTCAAATATCAAGTAGCTGTAGTTACTTGACCCAAAGTCTGGATCCTTAATTCTGTTCCATTGGTCTATACTCCTGTTTTATGCCAGTACCATGCTGTTTTTATTACTATAGCTTTATAGTATAGCTTTAAGTCAGAGGTGTCACTTGCTGAGGGTATGCTTGGATATCCAAGGCCTTCTGCCTTTCCATATGAATATTGAGATCATTTTTCTATCTCTGAACAACAATATTGGGATTTTGATTAATATTGCATGAAATCTGTATATTGCCTTTAGTAAGATTGCCATATTCACAGTGTTAATTCTTCTATCCAGGAGCATAAGAGGTCTTTCCATTTTCTCAAGTCCTCCTCAATTTCTTTTTTTAAGTGGTTTTATGTTTTCATTGTATAGGTCCTTCACATCCTTGGTTAATGTTATTTCAAGGTATTTTGTTGTTATTGTTGCTATTGAAAATGAGAAATTGCCACTTACTTCTTTCTCTGTATCTTTATCTTATGCATATAGAAAGGCTACTGATTTTTGTGCATTAATTTTGTATTGTGCTACTTTGCTGAGGGAGTTAACGGCCTTTAAGAGTTTTGAGATGGAGGTTCTCAGGTCTCTTATGTACAGAACCATGTTGTCTGTGAATAGAGCTAACTTAACTTCTTCCTTTCCAATTTGTATCCCTTTTATTTCTTTCTCCTATCTTATTGCTTAAGCTAGGATTTTCCATCCATGCCAATTATCGCCAATATTTTGATCATGAAGTAATGTATTTTGTCAAAGGCCTTTTCTACAGCTATAGAAATGATCATGTGGTTTTATTCAACCTTGTTTATGTGGTGTATTACATTGACAGATTTCTATATGTTGAACCACCCCTGCATTCCTGTGATGAAGCCTACTTGACCAAGGTGGATAATGCTTTTGATGTATTCTTGTACTTGGTTTGTGAGGATTTTTTTCAGGATATTTGCATCTAAGTTGGTTAGGGAAATAGGCCTATAGTTTTCTTGTGGTATCTCTGCCTGGTTTTGGTATTAGAGTGATACTAGCTTCACAAGGAGTTAGGGAGCATTTCCTGTTCTCTGATTGTGTGACACGGTTTGACAAAAATTGGTTTCGGTTCTTCCATGAAGGTTTAATAATTCAGCTGAGAAGCTACCTGGTCCTGCACTTTTCTTTTGGGGGAGGATTTTGATTACCTTTTCATTCTAAATGGGTTTTATAGGTTTGTTTAGGAGATTAATCTGCTCTGAGTTGAGTTTTGGTAGGTGGTATATGTCCAGAATTCATCCCTTTCCTCCATATTATCCATTTTTGTGGAGTAGAGGTTTTTGAAATAAGTCCTGATGATTACCCAAATTTCACTTATGTCTTTTGTGATATCTCCTTTTTCATTTCTAATTTTGTTCATTTGAAGTGTCTCTTTTTATACCTAGATCAAGTTGGCCAGGGTTTTGTCAATCTTGTTTATTTTCCCAAACAAACAGCTCTTTGTTTCATCAATTTTCTTAATTGTTTTCTTAGTTTCCAACTCTTTAATTTCTGCTCTGATCTTAATTATTTCTTCCCATCTGGAGCTTTTTGGGTTGGATTCTTTTTGCTTTTCCAGTGCCTTTATGTGGATGGTTAGGTGATTGATGTGGGATCTCTCTGTCTTTGTTATGAGGCATTTAGTGCTATGATTTTCCCCTGAGGGCTGCCTTCATTGTGTCCCATAAGTTCTGGTATGATGTGTTCTCATTGTCATAAATTTTTATAAATTTCACAATTTCATTTTTTAATTTCTTCCATTACCCATTTATTGTTTAAAACTATGTTGTTCAGTTTCTAGGAGCCAATGGGATTCCTGTATCATCTTTTGTTGTTAATTTCTAGCAATATAGCATTGTAATCTGATATCATGCAAGAAATTATATAGATCTCCCTAAATACATGGAGGCAGGCTTTGAGACCCAGTACATGATCTATTTTAAAAAAGGTTCCATGGTCTGCTGAGAAGAATTTGTAGTCTGTGGATTTGGGATGGAATATTCTGTAGATGTCCATTAGGTCTAATTGTTCTATGGCTTTGTTGAGCTCTCTCACTTCCCTGTTGATTTTCTGTTTGGATGACCTATCTATTGCTGATAATCAAGTATTTAAGTACCCAACTATGATGCTGTTGCTGGTTATTTCTGTTCTGTTGTCAAGTAGGTTTTTTGTATGAATTGTGGTGTACCTGTGTTGATGCATAATGATTGATGATTGTAATATCCTCTTGTTTGAGCATACCTTGATAAGTAAGAAGTGGCCTTATTTGCTTTTTTTTTTTATTACTTTTGGTTTGAAGTCTATTTTATCTGATATTAGTATAGCTATACCTGCTTGTTTCTTATTCCCATTTTCTTGGAATATCATTTTCCACCATTTCACCCTAAGGAGATGTCTGTCTTTAGTAGTGAGGTGGGTTTCTTGATGATGGTTTATATCTCAACATAATAAAGGCAATATATAAAGCTCCTAAGGCCAAATTATACTTAATGTGGAGAGACTGAAGGAATTCCCATTGAGATCAGGAACAAGACAGAGGTGTCCACTCTCACCTCTGCTCTTCTATATATTACTGGAAGTCCTGGCACCCAACAGGTTTCTTAAAGACAACAGATTGAGGGATCTAATTTTATGATTCACCCTGTTAGCTTATGTCTCTTGATGGGTGAATTAAAGCCATTAATATTTAGGGTAATGACTGTGAGGTTTGATTTGATCCCTGCCATATCATGGTGGTTTATGTAGTTTGGTGTTTTCTTGGACTTTGTAGTTTTTTGTGCCTTCTCTAAGTATGGTTATTGTGATCTGCTTTCTTATAGGAACATAAAGTTTATTATTTGATTTCTTCTTTTTGGAGAATTTCCTGATGTACTCTCTGCAAGTTTGGCTTTGTGTTCAAATAGTTGTAAAGATGAGTTTTATCATGGAAAGTTTTTCTTTCACCATCTATTATGAGCAATACTTTTGCTGGGTAGAGTAGTTTGGGTTGGAAGCCATAGATTCTTAGACTTTGCAATGTTCTATTCCAGGCCCTTTTGGTTTCCAGGGTTTCCATTTAGAAGTTTGAAGTAATTCTAACCAGGTTCTGTTTAAATTTAATGTATTCTTTTTCTGAAACTGCTTTTAGTATGTTCTCTTTGGTATTGATGTTTTGAGTCTTAATGACAACATGTCTTGGGGAATTTCTCCCTTGGTCCAGTCTGTTTGAAGTTCTTTTAGCATCTTGTATTTTTTTTATTTCAAGTTTTTATTAACAACTTCCATGATTATAAAAATATATCCCATGGTAATACCCTCCCTCCCCCTACTTTCCCCTTTGAAACTCTATTCTCCATCTTATCCCCTCCCCATCTCAATCAGTCTCTCTTTTATTTTGATGTCATGATCTTTTCCTCCTCTTATGATGGCTTTGTATAGGTAGTGTCAGGCACTGTGAGGTCATGGATGTCCAGGCCATTTTGTGTCTGGGGGAAGCACTTTGTATGGAGTCTTACCATTCCTTTGGCTCTTACATTCTTTCTACAACCTCTTCCGCATTAGATCCTGAGCCTTGAAAAGTGTGATAGAGATATTAGAGTACTGAGCAATCTGGTCACTTCTTTCCAGCACCATGATGCCTTCTGAGTAATCCCAGGGTCACTGCCATCTGAAAAAAGAAGATTCTCTACCTGAAGTGAGAGTCACATTAATATAAGAGTATGAACATTAAGAGAAGTGCTTACTGGGCAGTTTGATAAGCATAGCATATACATTTAGCCAGACAGCAGCAGCAGCAGACATTACACCTCTACAGCTCATGACTACCCTGTTTTGAAGTTTTCAGTATCAAGGATGTATTCTCTCCCATGGAGCAGGCCTCCAGTCCAATTAGAGGGCAGTTGGTTTCCACCATGGCAGATGTGCCACTATTGCACCCGTTTGCTCATTTGGCCTGGCTGGCCAAATATAAGGCTTGCAGTGTCCACTGTTGAGTATCTTCACTGGTGATTTCTTTTTCTCCCATTGAACCACATGCATAATGGCTTCTTCCAGCTTTCTGTCAGCTGGTCTACATGAAGGAGGTTATCAGCTGTGTGAGTAGGAAGAATTCAGTAGCAAAGGCCAGTAAACTAGAAAAGAAATATAAAGGGAAGAGAATGGAAGGGAGGGGGTACTTAATAGGATGGTATTGTATATATGTAAGTAGAAGAATAGACTAATGTGGTGAAAAGGCCCCAAAGTGAGGTCAGGGGAAGAGACTGAGCAAAGGAAAGGTGGATGGAGGGCTAATCAAAATCTAAGAGGATATAAATAAATCATATGGAATCCTACTTTTTTGGACAATGGAACACTCAGGAGCCATAGATTGTTGCTAGAAAATTTTGAATGTCAGGGTTGGGATACCTTCCAGTGAGTTGTTGGCCAGGGAGGTCTGTGATGCCCCCAAAACATTATAGGCCATTGCCAAGGCACTTGGTTTCCCACCAGGAATAGATGGTAAGACCCTATTGCTGAAGACTCCACATACTTGGGCTGCAAGGTCACTGAGAAATCCAGCATCATATCTTGATGGGCCTTTCTTTTGAGAGAGTGAGAAAGTTTTCTTTGATAATTTCATTAAATAAGTTCTGCATGCCTTTGGTCTGAATTTCTTCCCCTCTTAGCGTTCCCATGATCTGAATGTTGGGACATTTAAGGTTATCTAACAGTTCTCTCATGTTTGGTTCACAAAAAATTTTGAACTTATTGAAACTTTTGGACACATGAACTGTTTCTTCTGTTTTGTCTTCCAGTTCTGAGTTTCTATCCTCCACATGGCTGACTATATTCTTTGGAGCTTTTATAGTTTTGGGCTTGTTCAGTTTGGTTTGCATATTCTACTGCTTTTTTTATGTATATTTTCCATCCCTCTGTCAAGTTCCTTTTTCCACACCATTTTCTGATTTTCTTGATGCTTCTTGGAATTGATCCTTGGATCTATTTATGTGTTCATTGAACTTAGCCAGCTGGTTATTGAGGTTCTCTTTTTTGCACTCTCCTTCAGATCATTTAACTGTCTTGGAACCCTTCCAGGTTCTTGTCTATTAGGTCTAGTCTAGTGAGGATAGCATTCCTATGATTATTGGCTCTTTGTCGCTTTTCTGCCAGCTCTACTATTTGCTTGGTCAGGATTGTGTAGCTTATATCTTCATTTAGGTGTTCTGATCCTAATGTATCTTCTATGTTTTGAATACATACATCTATTGTGGGACTAGGTGATCGTGTTGTATTTACTTGCATTTGATTTTTCATATTATTCCTCCTGTGCTGTGGTCTTCCCATCACAGTGTAGGAGCCATATTTTATTTAGGACTAAGCTATTGGTTATTCCCTTTTATGTTTGCTTCCACTAGGCTTCTGGTGGCAGTTGGGCCTACCTGCTCAGAGGGGAGGAGGCTGTGAGGCTGTGGTGGGGCATGAGGACCTGATGTAGAGGCTTGTTGTTCCATGATTCAGGGTATGGGAGTTTGTGGTCAGGAGGCTTGAAATGGACAGTGGGATGGGGATGATGACCAGTGTCATGGCATTCTCAAGCCCTGAGGTGCTTGTGAAGCTACTCTGGTCTGCCTGCACACAGGGGTGGGGGGCAGCAGTGAGTGGGATGGTGTTCCAGAGCCTGCATTGTAGGTGGAGTTAATCTGGCCTGCCTGGGTTCGCACAAGGGGATGAAGGGTGGTGGTGAGTAGGATGACTGTTCCTGAGCCTGGAGACATGGGTGGAGCTACACTGGCCTGCCTGGGTCTATGCTCAGGGCTGGGGGACTGACAGTGAGTGGGAAGGTGATCCCAAGCCTGGAGGTATGGGTGGAGCTATGGTGGTCCACTGGCTTGGGTCTGGGCATGTGGAGAATGGGATGGTGTTCACTCAGGGTGAGAAGAGTGGATGGCATTCGCATGGGGCAGAGGGAGTAGCACAACATTTGTCTGGGGTGTGAAGGGCATACAGCATCACAGGTGGAGCTATGCTGGCCTGGGTCCCCTTGCCTGCAGTTATTGCAGGAGGAACATGTGGCTGGGACTATGGCTAGGATGGCTGCTTGAGGGGATTGGGGGGCTGGTGGACTACCCAAAGCATGGGAATCAGTTGATTCCCTTTTTTGCCCTTCCATACCCTCCCACTGGATGCCTATTAGAGTCTGCTCCCCCCCCCCCACCCCCAGAAGACCCAATGAACCATTAATGTTTTGCTTTTCTTTCCCTGGGTTAGTTAGTTAGGCAGAAGCCATCTTGACTGGAAGTTCCACTTTCATTTCTTCTTAGTACTTTGGGCACTCCAGTGGTCATGACCATCTAAAAAGAGAATATTCTCTATCAAAAGTAAGGGTAGCAGTAATATATGGTCATAAGCATAATCATTAGGAGGGCAGATGGTTGGCATAATGTGGTGGTTTGAATAGATGGCTCCTAGTATGTTCAGTTTTATGTTTGTTTGTAGTTTGCATCTGTAGTCACTTGGCTAGAGGCAGTATCGATGGGTGGATCTTAAGGTGTGGTGGTGGGTTTCAGATTACAATCTAAAGATATGCAAAGTGTGCCTAACTGGAGTTCCTGAAGTTTGGTGTGTGGCTTTTGTCTTTTGGCTTGTGTTTCTCTCTCTGTCTGCTTGGGCCTGAGAAGGCAGGCCAGCTTCTTCTGCCATTTATGGAACTTCCCCTGGATCTGTAGGCTTCAATAAATATCCCTTCCTCAATAACTGTGCCTGGTCTGGAAGTTCATCTCAGTGAACCTGAAGCTGTCTGCTACACATAGTAAATGTATTTATCCAAGCAACAGTAGTACCACTACCAACCCCCCCAGCCCCGCCAGGGCTTATGAACTTCTCAGCCCATGAAATACAGCCTTGCAGGGCATAGTAGTAATCTTGGTTGGTGGGTTTCTGATTGTGTTTGCTTTTTTGCTTGTTTTCAGGTCTTTAAGTAATACTCATGTATGCCCTTCTGACATTTAGAGTTTTTCTTTAAAGTCTACTTTTAGTATAATGTGTTTGCCTTTAAATATTACTTGAAACTCTCTCTTACAGGTTTTAGTGTTCTTTCTTTATCTTTCCTTTTGACAGTTTAACTAAGAGATGCTGTTAAGAGATACTTTCCTGGTCAGGTTTGTTGGGGGTTCTAAATGTTTCCTTCTGTGCCTGAATGTTCAAGTTTTTCCTAAGATTCAAGAAACATTTTTGCTATTATTTTATTTAATCTGTTTTCTATATCCTCAAACTGTAGCTTTTCTCCCTCAAGTGCAGCAATGAGTTAATATTTGATTATAATGGTATCATAAAGATGCATATTTTTTTCTTCATTCTTTCTTATTTTTATTTCCTTTCAAAACAGCTGTCTTCAGATTCTATTTTTTTCTTCCACTCTATCTAGTCTGTTGTTAAGTATTTTAAATGATTTCTCTACCTCAATTTCTAGGCATTTAATTTCCAACATTTCTGTGCAGCTCTCCTTCAGAATCTTCATCCCATTACAGAGTACAGCTGAGCTTTTCATTCAGATTTCACAGCCCCTCCTTTAACTCATTTAATTGTTTATTTGTATCCTCTATTCATGCACTGATCACTTTTCAAAAGTCATTTTTTTGGATCCTATGCTGTACATTCCACCTGCTTTGATCTTTGGAACTAGAGAGTTTTATAATTGTAATTAATTTTTATGTTTATACAGAGGTTGTGGCCTTGTATCCCCTCTCCTCCAGTCTCACTCCCACTTTCCCAAGTGCTCTCCTCAATAGGGTTACTGGTGTTCACTGCTAGGTAAATAAGGTCTCAGTCAGTCCTTATAAAGGGAGGCCAGGAATGTGACTCAGGATATATATAAACTTTAAAACAACTAGAAGAAAAAATAAGGACTACTCTCCATGATATAGGTGTAAGGAAAGACTTCTTGAATAAGACCCCAGTAGAATAGAAAATTAGACAAATAAGCACTGATACCTCATGAAACTAAAGAAACTATTGTACAGACAAGCAAAGTATCAACAAAGTCAATAGACAAGCAGCCACAGAATGGGATAAAATCTTCACCAACTATGCCTCTGATAGAGGTCTAATATCTAGAATCTACAATGAACTCAAAATACTAAACAGTAGGGCTGGAGAGATTGCTTAGCAGTTGAGCACTTGCCTGTGAAGCCTAAGGACCCCGGTTCAAGGTTCGATTCCCCAGGACCCACGTTAGCCAGATGCACAAGGGGGCGCACGCATCTGGAGTTCGTTTGCAGTGGCTGGAAGCCCTGGCGTGCCTTTCTTTCACTCTTCTGTCTCTCTCTGCCTCTTTCTCTCTCTGTCACTGCCAAAATAAATAAATAAAAATAAACAAAAAGAATTTTAAACTAAACAATAAAAAGTCAAATAATCCAACCATAAAATGAAACAGATATTTGACCAGAGAATTCTCAAAGGAAGAAATACTAATGGTCATTATACACTTACAGAGATGTTCGACATCTTTAGTCATCAGAGAGTTCTATAAATTTTAGGGGATATCAGGCCATTTTCTCCCTTTTCTGTGAATTTTGAGAATTGTTCATCTGTTAAGATGAATATTTCTTGTACTTATATACAATGTTTCTCTGAGTGACTTTCTCTTAGTAATTTATCTTGAGGTATCTGTCCTGGACTTGATGCATACCAGGAATTCACTCACCATTTGTGTCATAATCTCCAATCTTCCACCAAGTTAAAATTAGAAAGTAGCTTGGTGCTCAGTTACTGATTTTTTTTTTCCTCTTTGGGTCCTTTTATCATTGACAGATTGAAAGAAGAAAGTAGCAGTATGTTTCTCAGATGACTGGCAGACTATTTGAGCTGCTGTGACAATTATAGGGATTGCCATCTTTTATGTTGTATTGTAAATTTCATGCTATATTATTCTTCTGAAACCACACTCCTTTATCTGAGTTTGGAAGTGAGACAAATAAATTTATTTTACAGACAAGTAAATACAGGTATCAGATCCATCATGTCTGAAATATTATCTCAGTAGAATTGGTAACAAGGAGAGAAAAATTAAATTGTCAGCTGAGCACCTAATCCCAGCACTCAAGAGGCAGAGGTAAG
The DNA here is from genome assembly GCF_020740685.1 of Jaculus jaculus. Taxonomy (NCBI): domain Eukaryota; kingdom Metazoa; phylum Chordata; class Mammalia; order Rodentia; family Dipodidae; genus Jaculus; species Jaculus jaculus. Next base: position 99,196,359 of record NC_059108.1, on the reverse strand, counting down.
AAGATCTCTGTGAATTCAAGGCCAGCCTAGACTAACCAGTGAGCTCCAGGAGAACTTGGGCTAGAGTGAGACCCTACCTCAAAAAAAAATAAAAATGTATACCTTATAGTAAAGTTTATTGTTTTATTTTACAAATATAAAGAAAACTTATATTCAGCTTAGAAATAAATTCTCCACTTTGAAAGACATGAGTAGACAATACTATGAATATGGTGACTTTGGATCTTTAATATAATGTGCTATAATTATAACTCACTGGGGCAACATGACAATGAGTTGAAAACTAGTACTCTCTTTGAGGAATGCATGTCATCTTTGTTATTATGTGGAAATTCCTGAAATGGCATGTTCTCTTTTTTCTTTCTGTTTTTGTGATGCTTAGGCTTGAACCCAGGATCTTATACATGAGTCATGCTATTTCCCCTAAGTGCTCATATTATCTTTATGCCATCTGAACTGGGGTTGTGGGGAACTCTCTCAGTAGTTACAAGTGCTTGCATGCAAAGCCTGCCAGCCAGAGTTCAGTTCCCAAGTACTCATGTAAAGCAGATGTACAAAGTGGTGCATGCATCAGGAGTTCATTTGCAGTGGTAGGAGCCAGGCCTTCTCTTTCTGTCTTTCTTGCCTGCCTTCTTTCTTTCTCTCTCTCTGTCTCTCTCTCTCTTTCTCTCACAAATATATTTGAGATCCTGGAACTGACAGAGTATCATCAATCAATTTTATCTATCCTCTATTGTGTGTGTGTGTGTATGTGTGTGTGTGTATATATATACACACATATATATGTATATGTATGTGTGTGTATATATATATATATATATATATATATATATATATATATATATGTATATATGATGGATACATATGATCTATATGTATTATATGGTAAGTTCTAAAGCCATTCTCAAAAGTTCTGTGAATATTTAGTTCTGCAGAAATAGTCAAAAATAATAAAATCATGCTGAGGTATTAAATGAGATTCACATTGTCAGGTGAATAGTGTAATACATTATTTTAATCTTTATCACCTTAATAAATATCCTTAGCAAGAAGATAAGTGATCAGGCATGGCCTTCAAACCTGGAGAACCCAGGAACAAAGAGCTGAACTTAACAAAAATAACTACTAGAAGCAATAAGTTAAAGACATTATTATGAGATTGAAATTAGGTCATAGCAGTTACCTAAATTTCAAAATATGGGTCTCGTTTATAAAAATGAAGCAACAGAATATACTAATATCAAAAAAATGGTCTCTTCCATTTTCTAGACTATCACTATGAATTTCACAGTGCTGCCTTTCCCACATGACAATATGATAAACAAAGATTTAAAATAAGAGCTAAGTTTTTAAGTTCTGAATTTATATATGGTGCTAAAACTGGTTATAGAGCACTTCTAAAACATCATAGCTATCAAATCCATAGAACCAGACATATTTTTATCAGCATGATGGTCTTTTCTATGGTTGGCCTGATATGTGACACACTTCAATTAACATATCACTCAGCCCTTATTTCATTCCTGCTATAAAAACATAGATGAGCATTCCACACAAGCAGATGGTATCTCCAAAAAGTTGAGTAAAATATAAAAGGCTACATTAAAAAACAGGATAGAATACACTCTATGCTTCCTGCAAATCCAAGCCTAGTTGTATTTAAAATTAGCAAAGTACTTAGTGATTAAGAGAGTACATTTCTCTGGGCTGAAGAGATGGCTTGACGGTTAAGGCACTTGCCTGAAAAGCCATAGGACCTTGGTTCTATTTCCCAGGACTTAAGCCAGATGCACAAGGTGAAGCATGGATTTGAAACTCACTCTCTCTCTCTCATCTCTCTCTCTCTCGATCTCTCCCCTCTTCTCTCTCAAATAAATAAAATTTTTAAAAGAGAGTATATTTCTCCCTCCTTTGTCTCTCATTAAGTAATTCTACAGTTGATACTTTATTTGATAAATCATACTTTATGTTTACATATGTCTTTCAAAGCAAATCTTTGAATTTATCATTGTATAAAGCAGACAAAATACTAATCCTCACCATTTTCAAAAATAAAGCCTTCTGAGCATACAATAACTCCTACCTATAATTTTTAAATCATAGTAGCAATATTCATAGATTCTAAGCTGCTCTCTTTTAAGAATTAAATGCAGACTGCCTTGAATTCCAATTACAAACTGCTAAGGAATTTAATTTTGTTTCATTACTATTCCTTCTTTAACAAAATTCTAATTCACAGCAGAAGGCCAAGCTAAGGTCAGCCGCTATGATGGCAGAATAGCAGAGTCTATTAATGACAGGCAATATTACAGCTGCCTTAATGCACGGAGACAGGAGTTCATGTCAGGCTGTTAAAGAGATATAAAGGCACATCCTCTGCAGCAAGAAGCTTTCTAGAATCATCTGCTGCACTCTGTATTATTTCACCACATAAAGAGCTGATATGCATAGGCCTGACTAATGGAAATGAAAATTCCTTCTGGCCAATAAATAAGCAAATAAATATGACCCTCAAATTGCTATGCTATTCACTGGGAGAGTAACTTTTTGAAGTCAAGAGGATATCTGGGCGTAAAAGCAAGGTAAGAAGACTAAGGGGGCTAAGAAGAATACCAGCTGCATAGATACATGGTATCCATATCCACAGAGACAGTCTAAGAAAAGGGTTTCCCTAAATAGTCAGATGCATATTCAATTTGATGTTATTCACTTTGAGTAGGGCTGAGGAGATATGTTAATACAAAAAGGAAACTGCTATATTTCTGTTTGCAAAAGGTCAAAGTACATCCAAATCAAGTTTTGTACCTCAGTTCCTTTGCCTGCCAATGAGAACACTTCCTTCCTGTGCTGGTTAAATTGAAACATTAAATAAATATAGTAAATTTAACAGGTCATTCATTCCAATATGGCCTAAGTCACCTGTACAAGTCATGGGCTCAGAAATACTCCACAAACCCTCGAAGCACAAGAAACAATAAGTAATATAAAACAAATAAAGAACAATAGCCAAACAAGATAAATGATGTTGTATCTGTTGATTTCACTCAAGAATAACAAGGAATAATTACACCCTACCAAGAGGTGATCATCTTATATAGTTAAAACCAACCCATTTAGATAGTTAAAATCAAGCATACTAAGATGCACAGGGGAATAAGAGTACAAAGAGAGCACAGAGAAGAAGGGGAGAAGAGGAGGAGAGAAGGATGATGAAAAGGAGAAAACAAATAAATGAAGGAGAATGTACCATAGTCTCAGGTTGGATAAATATTTTGAAAATGTAAAACTAGTAATGCCAAAGTGTGAAGAGTCCAATTTCCACTTATACTCAAAGCCCTACCATTTAACGTGTTGGTGGTTGTTGCAGTCAGGTTCACATTGCTAGTAGAAATCACCCAACTAAGAGCAACTTTGGGGAAAAAGAAGTTTATTTTGGCTTAGAGGCTCAAGAGGAAGCTCCACAATGGCAGAGAAAATGATAGCATGAGCAAAGGGTGGACATCACACTCTGGCTAACATAAGGTGGACAATAGGAACAGGAGAATGTGCCAAATACTGGCATAGGGAAACTTCTATAACACCCATAAGCCCACCCCCAACAATACACTGCCTCCCAAAGTTGTTAATTCTCAAATCTCCATCAGCTGGGAACCTAGCATTCAGAACACCTAAGTTTATGGGAGACACCTAAATCAAACCACTACATCCCACCCTTGGCCCCCATGAACTGATAACCATACATGATATAAAATACAATGAATTGAGTCCAACTTTAAAAGACCCCATAGTTTTTATCAATTCCAGTGATGTTCATACATCCCCATAGTCCAAGGTCTTTTAACTGAGCCATAATACCAAAAAAATCCCCACAAAAATCATAATGGCACAAAATAAACATTAACACTGCAAAAGATGGCCTTGGGCATAGCAAAGAAATATTCAGCCAATGTAAGATTTAAAACAACCAGGGCAAACATCAAACTCTGTAGCTCCAAGTCCAACAACTCTAGCCAGTGACAAATCTCCAAGTCTGATAATTCTAACCAGCAGCAAGTCTCTGGAATTCCAATTCCATTCCTCCAGCTAGGTTACTCACAGTCCTGGAAAACTTCATGGTGCCAGCAGCTTTCCTTAGCAGCCATCTCATGGTCCCAGCATCTCCAGTGGGTCTCCACTGCAATCCAGGGTTCATCCTCATGGCCCCATGGGGTCTCCATGCAGGCATCCAGCAAACCTACTTCTCACTGCCCATGGCCATTTCCAAAACACAGGACCATGCTGCAAACTCAATGATCCTCTCTTTCCTGCATTTCTTATACACCCCAATACCAGTAGGGTGCCAACCAGGGGAGAATAAAGCAGACATTGAAGAACAGGATACTTCTTGAGCATTCAGGCCCCTTCAAAAGAGTCTACATTCTTCCTGTTGCCCCAGTACAAGTCAACTTACTCAAAGGTTGTAATCTCTCAATTGCACCTGAACAGGCAGCAGTTTAGGCCCAAAGATTTCATGTTTTCTGTGCCATATCTCTCCCTCTGCTCACAACAGTTCATTTCTATGCAAAACAACCCTGCACAACTTCTCAGGACACAGGCCTAACCGTAAGCTTTCCACATATACTGCTAGACCAGTCCAAGCAAAGCACTTTCTCACCCTCATAAGACAAACCTTGCATGACATAGTTCTTACTGCATTTAGGTCTTTCAACTCTGACCATAATAGTCCACCAAGCTGTATTCACAGCACTGCAAGATGTCTCTTAGGCCAAGGTTTCAAATCCTTCCACATTCCTCTTGAAAATCAGCTCCAAAATGCCAAAGCCACACAGTCAGGTGTCTAGAGCAACCCCACTCCTGGTACCACTTTACTGTTGCAGTCAGGTTCTCATTTCTGGTAGAAATCACCCAACTAAGAGCAGCTTGTGGGAATGAGAGGTTTATTTTGGCTTACATGCTCAGTGGGGAAGCTCCACAATGGCAGGGGAAAATGATGGCATGATCAGAGGGTGGATATCACCCCTGGCCAACATAAAGTGAACAATAGGAACAGGAGAGTGTGCATAGGGAAACTGGCTATAACACTCATAAACCTGCCCCCAACAATACACTGCCTCCTGGAGGCATTACTTCCCAAATCTCCATTAGCTGGGAACCTAGCATTCAGAACACCTAAGCTTATGGGGGACACCTGAATCAAGCCACCACAGTGGTATGCCCTAGGTTTCAATAGAGTGACTCAGTAAGAGAATGTACTCTATCTCATATAGTGACTTTCAATTTGCTTTCATCACAAACCAGTTTTTGTTGGATTTTTAATCCAGGATGAAAGAAGAATTTAATGAAACAAAAAGTTAAGCATTATCAATTTTGATGGTCTCCAAAATAAATCTATCAGGGGCTGGAGAGATGGCTTAGCGGTTAAGCGCTTGCCTGTGAAGCCTAAGGACCCCGGTTCGAGGCTCGGTTCTCCAGGTCCCACGTTAGCCAGATGCACAAGGGGGCGCACGCATCTGGAGTTCGTTTGCAGAGGCTGGAAGCCCTGGCGCGCCCATTCTCTCTCTCCCTCTATCTGTCTTTCTCTCTATGTCTGTCGCTCTCAAATAAATAAATAATTAATTTAAAAAAAAACTTTAAAAAAAATAAAAAATAAATCTATCAGATGAAATAATTGGAAATTGCTTTATAGTTGGTCAAAATGGTAAAATGCTGGTTACTGCACATGATCTAAGTATCTTTCTAAACATGCCAATAAAGCCTGAAATTCATATCAAGAAAACATTCAGTCATTATACAAATGAATGGAAATAGTACAACTTTCACCTGAAATCCATTAATCAAAGAAGCATTTAAGTAGGAAGACCCAAAATTCCTTCAAAAAATGAAGACATGGTATACCAAAACTACAAGATATAACAAAAGCAGCATTGAGAGGAAAGTTTATAGCAATTAGCACCTACATTAAGATGCAGATCCTAAGAACAGATCCACCCTATTATACCTCAAAAAGGCCCCAGCTGAAACTAAGATAACTGCGGAAATGAGCAAGAGTGTTGTTTTCTTGGTGAACCTGGTACCAGCACAAGGGTAAAGGAGACAGACACAGAAAACAATCAACTCCTACCAAACCAGATATCCAGAGACACAGAGGTTCCCAAGAACTCATCACTGAAGCAGACCTAAAATGGAAGAGGGGTTGGAAAGAATGTCAGAGCTGCACATTGGGTCATGATACACAGAAATAACTGATGGCTAACCCCACAATGCACAACCCATGTACCCCAACAAGGAGAGTCCCTATAGAGTGGGGAGAACAGGGAGGAGGCTAATAATGGTACCAACTTGACTGTGTTTACTGAGTACAAAACTTAAAAAAAAAAAAAAAACAGCAGAAAGAGCTGCATGAGGTAGCACAGTCAGCCTGAGCTACAGCAAGACTCTACCTTGGAAATGAAGAAAATAAAAGCAGAAAGATTGGGGCTGGAGAGACAGCTCAGTAGTTAAGAGCACTTGCTTGCAAAACCTGAAGACCTGGGTTTGATTCCCAAGTACCCACAAAAACCCAGATGCACAAAGTGGTCCATGCATCTGGAGTTCATTTTCAGTAGCAAGAGGCCCTTGTGTAGCCATTTTCATTCATGCTCGCTCTCTCTCTTTCTATCCTTACAAATAAATGAAAAAAATATTTTCAAAAAAGAAAGCAGAAATATTATAAATAAACAACCTTCAATTGTACAACAAAAAAAAACAGAAAAAAAAACAAGAATAAAAATGAAATTAAAATATACACAAAAAAATCCAAAAGATCAAACAATGGGACTAGGGTGATGGCTCAACAGTTAAAAGACTTGCTTGCAAGTCTGCTGGGCCAAGTTATATTCCCAAGCACTCACATAAAACCAGATACAAAGTGGCACATGCATTTGTGATTTTAATGCACCTAGACAATGAGAGGCAAGCCAGGAGAAGCTGAAAGTTTGCAGACCAGCTAGACTGGTGCACAGGATGTGGGCAAAACAAAACAACAAGGAAAATCTGTCTCAAGCAAGGTGGAAGGAGAGGACAAACACCCAGACCTCCACACATGTGCAGTGATACATGCATGTCCACATACACACTACATATGCATGCACATACACACATAATAAGAATATTTGAAAGATCAAAAAGTGGCTTTTTAAGAACGTAAAATGGACAGATCTTTACTTATGCTAAGACACGAGTAAAATGAGAGGGCTATCATTACAGAGTTGGTCATTACAACTCACTCAACTAAGCTATTAGAAATTATTACAAAAAGCCAGATGTAAAAGCCTTGGATGAGGAACACTAACAATTCTCTAGACATATCTCCCTTGACAAGGCTGGATAGTAAAGAGCAGGAAACATGAACTCTCCAGCAACAATTTCATTGAATAGTAATATAAATTTCCCATCAAAAAAAAACCACCCCTTGGGCTGGAGAGATGGCTTAGTGGTTAAGCACTTGCCTGTGAAGCCTATGGACCCCGGTTCGAGGCTCAATTCCCCAGGACCCACGTTAGCCAGATGCACAAGGGGGCGCACGCGTCTGGAGTTCGTTTACAGTGGCTGGAGGCCCTGGCGCGCCCATTTTCTTTCTCTCTGTACCTGCCTCTTCCTCTCTCTGTCTGTTGCTCTCCAATAAATAAATAAAAATAAAGTGAAAAAAAATTAAAAAAAAAAAACACCCTAGAATAGATGGCTTCTCTGCTGAGTTCTACCTGACATTTAAAGGACTAGTACCACATTGTTTCACTTATTTGCCTCATTGGTGTGACAAACTACCTAACAATAATTGAAGGGAGAGAAGTTTCTTTTGGCTCATGGTTTAAAGGACATAGAGCTCTTCATGGCAGGGGAGGAAAAGCAGTGGGAGTGACTCCCAGTTGTGAACACAAGAGTGTGAGGCAGCTGAGAACATTGCATAGACAGGCAAGAAGCAAAGAATATACTTTGGACTATATAACCCATAAGGCCTGACCCCAGCAACTCGATTACTCCAGGTAGACCCCATCTCCTATAGGTCTCTCAAGTTCCCAAGAAAGCACTACTAGATGGGGTCCAAGTGGTCAGTCACATGAACCTATGGGGAATATCTCATATTCAAAGTATATGTGTCTTCTTAAGTTATTCCAAAAAGTTGAATAGAAGGAATTCTTGAAAATTAATACTATTAGCTGGGCATAGTGGCACACACCTTTAAACCAGTGCCAGTATAAGGACAGCTACACAAAGTAGAGCATGAATCCAGAGATTGTTCACAGTGGCTAGAGGCCCTGGCACACCCAATCTCCCTGTGTCTCTCTTCTATCTCTATCTGCTTGCAAATAAATAATTATAAATGAATAAACAAATGGGATGGAGTTGATTGGCCTGAAAAGCTTCTTTACAGTAAAGAGTCAGATGACTGAAGAATCAAGCTTCAGAATGTGAGGAATATTTACAAGCTATGTATCTTATGAAAAGTTAATGTTTAGAAAGTATTAAGGGACTCATAGCAAAATAAATAAATAATATGACTAAGAAATAGTCAATAAATATTAGTAGATATTTAATAAAAGAGGAAATCCAAATGGAACTAACAGAAGTACCCAATTTTATCATTTCTTTGTCCATACTAGAGAAAGAAAATTGTCTTAGGCACCACATTATATACATTAGCACATTCCAATTGTGAAAACAGAAGATTAAAAAGAAATCAGGCTGGAAAGATTGCTTAGCAGTTAAGCAGTTGCTTATGAAGCCTAAGTACCCTGGTTTAAGGCTCGATTCCCCAGGACCCACGTAAGCCAGATGTCCAAGATGGCGCATGCATCTGAGTTCATTTGCAATGGCTGGAGGCCCTAGCACACCCATTCTTTCTTTTCTTTTCTCTGTCTCTGTCTCTCTCTCTCTGCCTCTTTCTCTCTATCTGTTGCTCTCAAATAAATAAATAAAAATAAACAAAAATTTTTTTAAAAAAAGAAATCAGTGAAGAGATGACTTTTGGATTTAGCAACACAGAAAACTTTGAATGATGCCACATTTTTAAAGATTTTCATAACATTCCTAATATTATTATTTACTGAGTGCTCAAAGGGATATAATTTTCGGGGAACTTATTTATGGACTCATAGAATGATTTGGGAAGATGATGTCACACTATTCCGTTTCCTCAGGAAAATAGGCCAGAACATTTAATAATTTTAAAAACATACACATATATATAGGCACATTGACAATTGGTATCTGAAAAAAATGCACTACATCACTAATAATCAGAGAAACAAAGCAAAATCACAATGAGCTGCCACCTCACCCAAGTAAGAATGGCTGTTATATGATCCAGAATTCCCATTCATTTTTATCTAACCAAAGAAAATGAAATTAGTATGTCAAAGAGTTATGCCCATGTGTCATGTGTTCATTGCAGTAGTGTCCACAATGGCCAAAGAAGGGAAGAAACCTTAGTCTCTACTAATAGATAAATGGATTTTTTTTTAAAAAAAAAAAAGTGCTGTGTTGACACAATGAACTATTATTTGTCCATAAAAGAATGAAATATCATTTGCAAAAATATAGATGGTTTTAAAAATTATTCTATTAAGTGAAATAAACCAGACACAGAAAAATAAATACCACAAGATGACTCTCCTTGAGCTATCTAGTGAAGTTGATTATTTAGAAGTTGAGAGTAACTGGTGGCTGCCAGCAGCCGGAGAAAAATGTAAGAAGAAGAGAATGGGTAACATTGACCAGTAAGTACTAATATGAATTAGGTGGGAGAAATGTTTCTCATGTACTATTGCACAATAAGGTCACAGTAGTTAGCACTAATGTACTTTGAATTGCCAAAAAAGCTACATAAAGGGATTTTGAATATTTTCATTATAAAATATGATGTATAAGGAGGTAGATATGTTTGCTCTGACTTAAACATTATACAATGTATACATATATCAAAGCAAAATTTGGTGCCTTTCAAGTATGTATGATTTTAATGGGTCAATTAAAAATAAGTAAGGTATCCTCTTGAAAAATTCTTAGAACTTCAAAACAAAACCATATGAGGATATACAGAAAGCAACTAAACATATGAGAAGCTGTTCAACATTAGTTGCTATCAGGAAAAGTCAAGTTGAAACCAAATAGCTAAAAAAATTATACACATTGTATATAGATAGATGATAGATAGATGTAGATATAGATAGATACACATAAAAGTATATATATATGAATATATATATGTATTCTTCCCTGTTATCATTTGGTATTAAATATATATACAGTAGCACAATAGTCATATTAGGAAATAGAAGTGCATGAGAAAGTACAATAATGGTACTGAGTAGTGGGGTATAAGTGAGAAGAGTGATGACTGACTGTCCATCACAAATGACATCTTTTTTGTTTGTTTGCTTTGTTTTTCAAGTAGATCTCACCCAAGCTGACATGGAATTCACATGTATGTAGTCTCAGGGTGGCCTTGAACTCATGGTGATCCTCCTACCTCTGCCCCCCAGTGCTGGGGTTAAAGGCAAGGGCCACCATGCCCGGCTACCTATTGTTCTTACCTGGAACAACCTAGTGGAGATAGGTGCCACTCTCTACCAACAGACAAAGAATAAAGTAGGTAAGTCAATATCATTATTAGAGTCTAAACAGATAAAATGGGATATTACTCTCACTGCATTTCTATATCAGAAACCTACAGTAATCACATTGACAGATATTGGTGGAACCAAAACAAGAATGCATTCAGGAATACTACATAACACAGTGTCTTATTGACATGCAAAAATTACTTATTACTGTCTTGGACTCATGAGTTTGATGTCTATAAAAATATATTTGGGGGGCTGGAGAGATGGCTTAGCGGTTAAGCGCTTGCCTGTGAAGCCTAAGGACCCCAGTTCAAGGCTCAGTTCCCCAGGTCTCACGTTAGCCAGATGCACAAGGGGGCGCACGCGTCTGGAGTTCGTTTGCAGAGGCTGGAAGCCCTGGTGCGCCCATTCTCTCTCCCTCTATCTGTCTTTCTCTCTGTGTCTGTCACTCTCGCTCTCAAATAAAATATATATTTGGGGCTGGAGAGATTGTTTAGCAGTTAACGCACTTGCCTGTGAAGCCTAAGGACCCAGGTTCAATTCTCCAAGTGCCACATAAGCTAGATGCACATAGTGGTGCATGTATCTGGAGTTTGTTTGCAGTGACTAGAGTCCCTAGCATTGCCCCCCTCCCCCTCTATCTCTAATAAATAAATACTTTTTTAAAGCTTTAAAAATATATTTGGCCAGGTATGGTGGTACATACCTTTAATCCCAGCACTCAGGAGGCAGAGGTAGGAGGATTGCCATGAGTTCAAGGCCACTCTGAGACTACATAGTGAATTCCAGGTCAGCCTGGGTTAAAGTGAGACTCTGCCTCAAAAAAAAAAAAAACCTTGTTTTATAATGCACAAAATGTTTTAATATCTCAAAACTATTTTAAACCCTTATATACACTTTGAATGTAGATATCTACAAAAGAAAGTATTTTTGTCTACTACAAAATGCTTTAAATACAAGAGTTTTTATCAAAGACCCTGAGTACAAAAGACAATGATACAGCTGTGTTGTTCCAGCATATATGTGAGGTTCTGAGAAATCAGAGACTCCAAAATAATTCTCCTGTCAAGGATTTCAAATACAAAAGAAACAGATAGGAGGAAATGTTGCAACAGGCATATGCAGTGGTTAGAATTGTAGCACAGAGAGGGACATATCATTCTCCCAGGAAGGAGAAAGGACACAGAGTACTGGCCAAGAAAAGTGACACCTGAACTAAGTGAGGAAAGACAGTAGAGGGGCTGGGGAGATGACTCAGTTGATAAACTGCTTGCCTAAAACATGAGGACTTGAGTCTGATCCTCAGAACCTACATTTAAAAAGCCAGTCATGGGGCTGGAGAGATGGCTTAGCGGTTAAGCGCTTGCCGGTGAAGCCTAAGGACCCCGGTTGGAGGCTTGATTCCCCAGGACCCACGTTAGCCAGATGCACAAGGGGACGCGCGCATCTGGAGGTCGTTTGCAGCAGCTGGAGGTCCTGGCATGCCCATGCTCTCTCTCCCTCTTTCTCTCTCTGTCACTCTCAAATAAATAAATAAAAATAAAACAAAACAAAAAAAAGCCAGTCATGGTGGCACATCTTGTTATCATAGCGCTGGGAAGGCAAAGACAGATGGATCCCTGGGATTCATCAGGCAACCAGTCTAACCCACTGGCCAATAAGAGTTCCTGTCTCAAAAAAAAAAAAAATGTGTATAGTGTACAAGAAATGCCACCTTGCCACCTAAGGTTGTCCTCTAGCCTAACACACGCACACCTCCCCGCAGACACACACACACACGGGGCATAACTAGAGGACTACAAAGTGAGAAGAGAAAGATGCATGCTAGTCCATTATTGCAAACATGTGACAAACAAAATAACAGCATGATCTCAACTTTTGCAAAGGTGAAGCATGATGAAGGTAATGGAAAAATATTATTAAAAAGCACAAGAACAGGGCTGGAGAGATGGCTTAGCGGTTAAGCGCTTGCCTGTGAAGCCTAAGGACCGTGGTTGGAGGCTCGATTCCCCAGGACCCACGTTAGCCAGATGCACAAGGGGGGCGCACGCGTCTGGAGTTCATTTGCAGTGGCTGGAGGCCCTGGCGCGCCCATTCTCTCTCTCTCTCTCTCTCTCTCTCTCTCTCTCTCTCTCTCTCTCTCTCTCTCTCTCTCTTTCTCTCTCTCTCTCTCCCCCCCTTTCTGTCTCTGTTGCTCTCAAATAAATAAATAAAAATAAACATTTTTTTTTAAAAATCACAAGAACAATCAGTATAACACCAAAATCCACTCATATGGCAAATGAAATGGGTAAATTCAATAATTCAAGCTTAGTATCTATAAAATATAAAGAACATATAAAGTCAAAATGCCCCAAATTCCAGGTGTGGTGGCACACGCCTTTACTTCCAGCACTCGGGAGGCAGAGGTAGCAGGATAGCCTTGAGTTCCAGGCCGCCCTGAGATTACACAGTGAATTCCAGGTCAGCCTCAGCTAGAGTGAGACACTACCTCAAAAAAAAAAAAAGTACCAAATAAATAAAAAATATAAAAATTATTTTCACCAAGAAAAATAACTACTTAATGAACAAGTGGAAGGACAAATCTGAGGAATAACATATATATATATATATATATATATATATATATATATATATATATATATATATATATAAATTATGTTTCTGTTCTAGAATATCTCAGAAGAAACTTAACAGAAGATATGTTCAACCCCACATATCATATTACTTATTTGATTTGGGACAAGTTAGGGGATACTACATTTTGAAATAAACTTCAAATATAATTTACCAAGGACTTTGTTTTCTATTTATAAATCTGGCATTGTGGGATGAGTTTACAAATGATGGTCCTTCTGAATTAATTTTTTAAAAAATCTAAGAACACCCTTACTGAAACACAAAAAAAATCTACTTTCATTAACTCCCTCACGAGCCCATTCCCATTAATCTCACTCAAAGCCTGTTTTCACCATGTAGAGTAGTATGTATTACAATAGTCTACTATATCCCTTATAATGGTGTGTATGAAATTATTTAAAAGGTCACTTCTGAATTACTGTATCAAAGCCAGCCAAGTAATGGTAGCATTCTGCTTATATCCAACTACATAAAAGTCAATTCAATGCCAGCCTAAAAATAGAAGTAAAACATTTTTTGAACATTTTACATGTGTCAGATTGTTCTAGGTACATCTAACAACACATAAAATAACAACCCTAATGAGTTGCTACTGAAGGAGTTTATATGAACTACACCACAAAAGAAAATACAGCTCCTGCAAATATGGACAGAGCACTGCATACCACATGGCACTCAGCTGAACTGTATCTGTCTGAGTTAGTGAATGTAACCACGTGACAACACTAGACGACCTCTTACATCTTAGCCTATCCTATCAAACAAAGCATATAAATATTGCCATATTTATAACACTGTGTGGGGGGTAATAAAAGATAATTACTTTAAAATAAGTCAATTATTTGGAGTAGTACAAGATGATTTTGCTATAGACGCAAACAGGAAGCTAAAGATTGGCATAGCTTTCAAGAAAGGAGCTGTTTACAGCTTTGAACAAAGGTGCTTAGGTAGCCTAGGTTAAAAAAAAAAAAAAAGTGGGGTTTCTGCAAATATTGGAAAGAAACTGGAGAGTTAAGTCTTCAGTTCCTGGCCAGAAGGAACAGACAGTACCTAGGCCCTCTGGTAGGAGATTATACAGTCTAGTCATTGCAGAGAGTGAGTGAAAAGGGAGTAAAAAGGCAGTGGGCACAGACAGCTGAGAGAGTAGGGGCTGCCCTTGAATTTTGAACCATTAGGAGAGCCTGGGTACATAGTTGTTTGAATGAGAAACAGCCCTCATAGGCTCACGTGTTTGAACACATGGTTCCCAGGTGGTGGTTCTGTATGGGAAGATTGTGGAGGTGGAGCATTGCTGGAGGAAGTGATTCCCGAGAGGCAGGCCTTCAGGATTTAGGCCCCTGCACTTCATTTTCAAGTTCTGCCACCTGCCTGTTGCCAAAAGTGACTAGGAGCCTTCTGGTCCTGCTGCCCTATCTTCCCCACCATGAGGAGATGCAGACCCTCGAAGCTGTAAGCCAAAACCAGCGCTACCCCTTCTTTAAGTGGCTCCAGCCAGGTATTGTGTCCTAGCAATAAAAAAAAGTAACTAATACAACGATCTTAGTGAAAAGGTAATCTCTGTGTACAAAATTATAAGTAGAAGGAAAAGGATATTAACAGTAGTTCTGTCTAGGTGACAGTAATATAAATTATTTTTGTTTTCTTAGTTGAAGTCACTATTTTGGTAAACAGATTACTTTTACAAATAACTATGGAAAGTGAGTATCAGGTAAACAGTTTCTGTTAAAAAGCTTCACTTCTGGGCTGGAGAGATGACTTAGCAGTTAAGGCACTTGCCTGCAAAACCTAAGGACCAAGGTTCAATTCCCCAGGACCCACTTAAGTCAAATGCACAAGGTGATGCATGCATCTGGAGTTCATTTGCAGGTTCTGGAGGCCCTGGTTTACCCATTTTTTTTTCCTCTCTTTTTCTCCCACTCTCTCCAATAAATAAATAAATAAAAATATTTGTAAAAAGCTTCACTTCTTCCTCTGTGTCATTAGTGTCATGGGAGATCATACTAACCGAGATCAACAACAGAAAATAGTAAACAAATGAGTGAATTATGCTTCCGTTTATTCTTCAAACTTTGAGTGCCTAATCAACTGCATTAAAAGTTGCTTTTTTGTTGAAAGTAGGAGAAAGCTCATTGGTACTATTTCTTGTTGTTCCTCCTTGATATAAATATTTCATGGCCTATAGGAAATCAAGACTTAAATTTGCCCTCTCTCTCTCTGCATTCTCATTGTGAGCCTCCATTTCATATGCAATGCATGACAAGGGCTCTCTCTAAAGTTTTCTTTAGGAAGTTATGCCTCTGCATTTTGCTGTATCCCTTATTACCTAGCCAATGAAAGAACACCAGATGGCAACCACTAATCATACAATCTTTCTTTTTAATTGACAACTTCCATAATTGTAAACAATATCCCCTGGTAATTCCTTCTCTGTCCCCACTTTCCCCTTCGAAACTCCACTCTCGATCATATCCCCTCCCCCTCTCAATCAGTCTCTATTTTGATGTCATGATCTTTTATTCCTATTATGATGGTCTTGTGTAGGTAGTGTCAGGCACTGTGGGGTCATGGATATTTGGGCCATGTTACGTCTGAAGGAGCACATTGTATTGTATATATGTAAGTACAAGAACAGATTAATGGGGGTGAAAATGCCTAGGTGAGGCCAGAGGAAGAGATTGAGTAAAGGAAAGATGGAGGGTGGGCTAATCAAAATCTAAGAGAATTTAAATAAGTCATAAGGAAACCTACTTTTTTGGCCAATGGAACACACAGGAGCCATAGATTTGTTACTAGAAAAATCATACAATCTTTAACTGTGCTCCACACTTTACCCTCATTCTAAGGCTTAGAGCTACACATTTGTGAGATTTGTATACTCCTCAAAGACACATTGTTTTATATCTGCTATATTATAAATACCCCAAAAGATGCTAAGGGTCAACAACCCCATTTCAATTTGTCTTTGAGCAACTGAGGTCCCTGATACAGGAGCCACAGGACATGCTATGCCAAACCTGTCTCCCCACATCCATAAATTTGAAAATCAAGATGTATGTTATTATCACTTTGTCCTGAGGGAGTTCACTGACTGGTTTCTTTGCAATGTCCTTCAAGTTACCTAATTAAAATAGGTTTGTAAGTGCTGGAGGGATGGTTTAGCAGTTAAGGCATGTGCCTGCAAAGCCAAAGGATCCCAGTTTGACTCGTCAGGATCCACATAAGCCAGATGCACAGGTGGCACATGCATCTGGAGTTTGCAGTGGTTGGAGGCCCTGGCACACCCATTCTCTCTCCTCCCTCTCTCTCTCTCTCTCTCTCTCTCTCTCTCTCTCTCTCTCTCTCTCTCTCTCTCTCCCTCCTTCCCTCCCTCTTCTCCTCTCAAATAAATAAATAAAATATATTAAATATATTTAAAATAGGTTTCTAAGACAATCAGCATACCACAGTGGGTTCTTGAACTTATTCCAAGAACAATCGTGACATTATAAGTCCTGTGTCCTCTACTAAATCTTCTACTATAAGTCCTCTACTAAAAAGCAATTTCCTCTGTTAACCTTTGTTTCTAGTGCTTAAACACAGGAAGATTCATTAGAAGCCAAAGAATCACTTGCACTATGTCCTCCAAATGATAAAATATACATATATTCTACTTACTTACTTAGATGCATATATAAACATGATCAAAGATATTATTTCTACTTAGAATTCTGCAAAGACAACTTCTGAGACAAAAGAAAACAAGCAGAAACTGATGCATAGTCAGGTATGATCAAATTCACCAGAGACTACAAACTTAGAACTACTATTATACAATTTCAGGGGGGAAAAAAAAGACAATTATTAGTGTTGTGTACTGGTGTCTTCACTATTCATTTCCTTGGTAGAAAATTAACTGGCAAATTTCACAACAGTTGCACATATTTTGTCTATATTCAGTTACCTAACCTAATATCAAGTCTTCCCTTATACTATAAGCCACTCCCAGGAGACAAAAATGAAGAACCTGGAAACCTTTCAGCCCACTGCTCTAGTACAGATTTCAGTTGTGGATAAGGCCCAGGAAGGGATTTCAACTGGCATCACTGAACCCACAAAGACACTGCAGTGTGTCATGTCTTATCAAGCAATCTTCCTACCCCTGAAACCCTTCCAAGGCAATTAACCTTAAAGTATTATTCTGTGTCTTCTTAATAGCTTTCTAATTCTCTGAGAATTTCCTTTTATCCATTAGTAAGAAACTTCCTTAAAGTTTTCCTTATTGGAACACAGTCATTGATTTAGGAGAAATAAAAGCATCAACTAAATTATGGGATAGATTTTAGACTTTGTTTTTCCCCAAGAAGCTTTATTAGTCTGTAAAACATGATCAAAAGTGTTAACAGAATCTAAATCCACCTAATAATAAAGGATTTTGTATTGGTGCATTCTGGCAGCCCTGTTTACTCCACAAATAAAACCATTCATTACATGCTTTTGTAGCCTGGCATTCCATTAGCTCATTTCAAACAAGCACTTTAAAAATAGCCTCTCCTACTTTCTCTCTGCAGTGCAGAATTATCCTTGGTAATGCTTCTCAAGAATATGCCACATTGAGATCAAAGAGCAATAGTGAAAATGTAAATATGGGCCTAGAGAGTCCCAGTAAAGTAGATACTTCTCCCCCTAAGTACCTACTCATCATTGTTCACCACCATGCTCATTGCTACACAGTGCAATGCAAGGTAAAAGAGGCAGCATGCCCTTGCTTCTAAGAAGCATAGATTACCATCTACCCAAGAAAAAAAGATTCATTCAAAGCCTTTGTGAGCAATGCAAATATCCCACATGTAAGTTCTAACACTGATGTAGTATATACACTATTATAATGTGGAAAACAGGAAAGTCATTGACTATCACAGTCAATGGAGCATTTTTTTAAAGCCCACAGGTATGCATCAAGATAACTAATATATGGACCAAGTAACTCAAGACATGGAAGCCCACCTCAAAGAGAATCAACAGTGAAATTTCTCTGCTCAGAGCCAACAGTAGTGTAGAAAATGCCAGAGGATCTTGCAATACATGAATAGAAAAATAGAAAGCATAATATTCCTGTTTATATTGCTATGTAATAAATATCCCTAAAACTTGTGGGCTTTAACTGCTAATTTTTTATGTATGTGGAGTTCTTGGGTCAAAACTTTAGGAAGAAAAAAGTTAGAAAGAAGAAGCTGAAGAAATGGCTCATCAATTAAAGGCACTCGCTTGCAAAGCCTAATGGTCAGGGGTCAGTTCCACAGTGCCAACATAAAATCAGATGGGCAAAGTGGTACATGTGTCAAGAATTCATTTGCAGTGGCAAGAGTCCCTGGTACATCCATTCTCTCCCTCTCTCTCTCTCTCTCTCTCTCTCTCTTTCTCCTTTTTTCCAACTAAATATTATTATTTAGACAGGACAAAATTGGGATGGCTCATATCTACTTCATGGGGGCACTGGCCTCAGCTGGAAAACCTGACATCTACCAACTGGGATCATCCAAAGACTCATTCCTTTGCAAACAAAGACTGAGGACCAAAACACCTGACATAATCTCCCTGTATGGAAAATTTTGCTTCCTCATGGCACGATAGCCCTAGAAATCTTTTTCAAACATAGCACTCAATACCCCAAACAGAAATGTTCCAGATAATAAGGAAAAAGCTATAGCATCTATTAATCCAGAGATACACTTTGCATACAGGTTGAGCATGTCCCTGAGAGTCTCCATGGTCACCAGTGTGAAAACGTTGAGGGCTTACAGAACCTATAAGAGGTTGTGCTTAGTGAGAACTAAGTAGGTCACTAGGAGCATCACTGCCAAGGGATGGATGTGGCTCCATAGGGACCCTGGTTCATTTCCTGAGAGTGAGTTGTTACAAAAAGAGCATGCCTGAGCCCTGACTCTCTTCAGTTCTTATCATAACATAGGACTGTTCTCTCCCTCTTGCACATATACTTGCCATGACCATGTCAGCCACATGTGGAGGTAAGTAGATGTGCCCTCACTATGACCAAGTAGATAGGGCCACCTGATCTTAGACTCTCATAAAATATCAGAAACAGAAAATGGTGGAAGAAACTCAATATTTGAAATCAGTGTCACTCCCATCATTCTCTATTGGTCAAAAAGTACATAAGATTCGAAAGTGGTATCACAAGCCTCATGTCTCCATGAGAGAGGACTCAAAGAATTTTGAGACCAGACTTTAATATAAGAAGAAACAGGTCTGCTTGGTATTTTCTCCCAAAATATTTAAATTCTTCACAACTTCCCAAATCCCCACCATACCCATAAGAGTAAAAGCAGTAGGAATGCATCCAAAACAGAGATGACCATATGTCCCAATTCTCCCAGAAAGATTCCCAGTTTACTTGTTATCTCAACTATTTCAGCTCTCTCTCCTTTCCCTCTCAAGAGAGTCCTGTTGAGTGGTAAATTATATGATCATTCTATTTGATATTAAGTTGTCCTAATTTGAAGACAAGGTCATACATACAAAATGAAACTTTGACTAACCTTAACCTAAAATGCACAAATTTAATAATTACATGAAATATCTCAAAGGAATGTGTTCTTATGATTTTTTTATTAAATTTATTTTTAAGTTGAAACTTGGTATGATAAAGTTGATGTTAAGTGTACAAATACAAATATGCACTCACAGTCCCACTGGGGCTCTAACCCAGGACCTTCTCATATAAATCAGATATGATAACCACTATACCATGGAACCACATGTTAAGTTTTTTCTGTGTGACCTTTTATTATGTCATTATGATTTTATGTTTTGGTATATTATGTAATTTGTATATGTGTGTTTTTACATGTTCATGTGTGTGAGGAGGATGTATGTGTGCCATGCTGTACATGTGGATTTCAAAAGACAACTTTAAGGGCTAGAGAGATAGCCTAGCAGTTAATGTGCTTGCATACAAAGTCAAAGGACCCAGGTTGGATTACCTGTACCCACAAAAGCCAGATGCACAAGGTATTGTCTGGAATTTGTGTGCAGTGGCTAGAGGCACTGGTGAGCCTGTTTTCTTTTCTCTATCTATCTATCTATCTATCTATCTATCTATATATCTATCTATCAAACAAATAAATTCATAAAATATTTTTAAAAGACAACTTTTTCAGGTGTAGGTCCTCACTTCTACCTCAGTATGTAGTAGGACATTTTGAGGTAACTTTTGAGTCAAAGGGCCTTCAGCCTCATGAGTAGATTAATGGTTTCTCAATAGACTAAGTTGTGGAAGGGCCAACATGAAAGAATAGAAGTACCCTTAAAGGGACTGGGCAAGTAAGAAGGAAGGCTCAGGGCAACAGAGGAGAAACTATATTCCAAGAACAGAGAAAGAACCTCTCCTCACCATATTATAGTCAAACTACCAAAACCACAACCCAAAGAAAAAATATTGAAAGCAGCCACAGAGAAAAATCAAGTTACCTACAAAGGCAAGCCTATCAGGATTACAGCAGATTACTCAACACAAACTTTAAAATCCAGAAGGGCATGGAGAGATGTATTCCAAGTTCTGAAAGATAACAATGGTCAACCAAGGTTACTTTATCCTGCAAAGCTATCCATTCAAATAGAGAGAGAAATAAGGGCATTCTATGACAAAAGCAGGCTAAAGGACTATTTGAAGACAAAACCAGCTCTACAGAAAATACTTGAAAGAATCCTCCATGCTGAAGAAAAAGAAAAGCACACATATAATGAACCAGGAAAAAACAAACAATACTCAAATACTAGTTAACACAAGAGAGCAAAGGTAAAACCGGAAGAAAAACAAAAAAAATGCAAAAATGAATACACACCTTTCAATAATATCTCTTAATATCAAGGGACTCAATGCCCCAACCAAAAGACTTGATAGGTTGATAGGTTTGCAGACTGGGTTAAAAAGCAGTATCATTCAATTTGTTGCCTCCAAGAAACCCACCTTTCTACAAAGGATGGACACTATGTTAGGGTGAAAGGTTAGAAAAGAGGGTTTAAAGCAAATGGACGAATAAAACAAGGAAGGGTTGCTACCCTAATATCTGACAATGTAGACTTCAGTCCAACATTAGTTAAGAAAGATAAGGAAGGCCACTTTATATTGATTAAAGGCACCCTCCAACAGGAGGACATTACAATCCTAAACATATATGCACCTAACATGGGGGCCCCAAAATTTATCAAACAAACATTATTAAAACTAAGGTCACAGATAACACCAAACACAGTGGCAGTGGGTTACTTCAACATCCCACTCTCATCAATTGACAGGTCATCTCAGGAAAAACTAAACCAAGGGAATCTATACTAAATGAGGTCAAAGAAGGAATGGACCTAACAGATATCTACAGGACATTTCATCCAAATGCTGCAGAATATACATTCTTTTCAGCAGCACATGGAACATTCTCTAAAATAGACCATATATTAGGACACAAAGCAAATCTTAACAAATACAGGAAAATTGAAATATTTCCTTGCATGCTATCTGACCACAGTGGAATCAAACTACAAATCAATAGCAAGAAAGGCTATAGAGCATACACAAGATCATGGAAATTAAACAACACATTAATATATGATGAATGGGTCAATGAAGAAATCAAGAGGGAAATCAAAAAATTTATAGAGTCAAATGATAATGAGAACACAACATATCAAGATTTCTGGGACACAATGAAGGCAGTCCTAAGAGGTAAATTTATAGCTTTAAGTGCCTATATTAAGAAATTAGAAAAGTCGCAAGTGAATGACCTAATGCTTCAACTTAAAGACATGCAAAAAGAAGAACCAGGCAAACCCAAAATCAGCAGATGGGAAAAAAATAATAAAGATTAGGGCAGAAATTATTGAAATAGAAACTAAAATACAATCCAAAGAATCAATGAAACAAACAGTTGGTTCTTTGAAAGGATAAACAAGATTGATAAACCCTTAGGAAATCTGACCAAAAGAAAGAGACAAGAGACACAAATTAATAAAATTAGAGATGGAAAAGTTAACACCTCAAAAGATGCCAGAGAAATTCAAAAAATCATAGGGACATATGATAAAAGCATATACTCCACAAAGTATGAAAATCTGAAAGAAATGGATGATTTCCATGATTTATCTGACCTGCCTAAATGGAATCAATATGAGATTAATCACTTAAACAGACCTATAACAAGCATGGAAATCCGAACACATATGAAAAATCTCCCAACTAAAAAAAGCCCAGGCCCAGATGGATTCACTGCTGAATTTTACCAAACCTTCATGGAAGAGCTAAAGCCATTGCTACTTAAGCTTTTCCATAAAATAGAAAAAGAAAGTATTCTACCAAATTCCTTCTGTGAAGCAAGCATCACCCTGATGCCAAAACCAGGCAAAGATAGAACAAAAAAAAATTACAAACCAATCTCCCTCATGAACATAGATGCAAAAATTCTCAACAAAATATTGGCAAACAGAATACAAGAATATATCAGAAAGATCATTCACCCGGACCAATAGGCTTTATCTCAGAGATGCAGGGATGGTTCAACATAGGCAAATCAATAAATGTAATACATTATATAAATGGATTGAAGGACAAAAATCACATGATCATCTCATTAGACACAGAGAAAGTGTTCAACAAAATCCAACATCCCTTCATGATAAAAATCCTGCAGAGACTGGGAATAGAAGGAACATATCTCAATATAATAAAGACTGTTTATGACAAGCCTACAGCCAAGATATTACTAAATGGGGAAAAACTGGAAGCTTTTACACTAAAATCAGGAACAAGACAAGGGTGTCCACTGTCCCCACTTTTATTTAATATAGTACTGAAAGTCTTAGCCATAGCAATAAGGCAAGAGACACACATAAAAGGGATACATATTGGAAAGGAAGAGATCAAGTTATCATTATTTGCAGATGACATGATTCTATATATAAATGACCCTAAAGACTCAACCAGCAAACTGTTAGAGTTGATAAACACCTACATCCATGTAGCAAGATACAAAATAAATACACCAAAATCCATAGCCTTCCTATATGCTAACAACAGACACACAGAGGATGAAATCAGAGAACTACTCCCATTCACAATTGCATCAAAGAAAATAAAGTACCTTGGAATAAACCTAACCAAGGAAGTAAAGGATCTGTACAAGGAAAACTTTAAAACACACTAGCGAGAAATAACCGGATGTGATGCCCACACAAGTGCAATAGTGGTACACAGCCATAGTGAGGAACCAATTGCTCTTGATTTGGCTAACTGATCCACTCAGTGGTACTAGACCCATAGCTGGAGCTGGGAAACAAGTCAGAACCATACTCAAACACAAGCCAACTCTACAATATCAAGCTACCATCAATCACGGGGTATAAGAGGGCTTACACCTATCATACTGTCTATCCAAAAAATAAGTGTTATCTCAATTTTCCAGATGCTAACTTACTCTTTGTTGGAGAATCTACTTCTCTTTTCCAGATAGATGCAGATCCTAAGAAGAGAGCTGCCCCAACATACCTCAAAAGGGGCCCAACTGAAACTAAGGACAACTGGCAAAATAAGCAAGGGTGATGTTTTCCTGTGAACCAGATACCAGCACAAAGGGGAAGGAGACCAACACAGAGAAAAATCAACTCCTACCAAATCAGAGAGCCAGAGCCTCAGAGGCCCCCAACACCTCAGCACTGAAGCAGACCAAAAATGAACCCAACATGGCTCAGGGAAATTTTGCGGAAGAGGGGGCAGAAAGAATGTCAGAGTCACATGTTGGGTCATGATTTACAGAGCCATTTATCATACCAGTAACTGGGGGCTAACTCCACAATGCACGACCCATTTTCATTAACAAGGAGGGTCTAATGGGAGGGGGTAGATCACTGATGAGCCTAAATAATGGTACCAAACTGCCTGTATTTACTGAAAAGAAAACTAATAAATTAAATTTAAAAAAAAAAAAAGAAATTTCAGAAGATACTAGGAAGTATAAAAACATCCCTTGTTCCTGGACTGGAAGAATCAATATTGTGAAAATGGCAATCTTACCAAAAGCAATCTACACATTTAAGGCAATCCCCATCAAAATTCCAAAGGCATTCATCATGGGAATAGAAAAAACCATCCAAAAATTCATTTGGAATCACAAAAAACCTGGAATATCAAAAATAATACTGAGCAACAAAAATAAGGCTGGTGGTACCACCATAGCTGATTGTAACCTATACTACAGAGGGATAGTAACAAAAACATAATGGTACTGGCACAAAAGCAGACATGTATATCAATGGAACAGAAAAGAGGATCCAGATGTAAGTCCATGAAGCTATAGCCACCTGATATTCGATAAAAATGCCAAAAATACTCATTGGAGAAGAGACAGCCTCTTCAGCAAATGGTGTTGGGAAAACTGGATATGTATCTGTAGAAGGATGAAATAGATTCTTCTCTCTCTCCATTCTCAAGAATTAAGTCCAAATGGATTAAAGACCTTAACATCAGACCTGAAACTCTGAAACTTCTAGAAGAAGAAGTAGGGGAAACCCTTTAACATATTGGTCTTGCAAAAATTTTCTGAATACAACCCCAATTGCTCAGGCAATAAAACCACAGATTAATCACTGGGACCTCATGAAATTACAAAGATTTTGTACTGCAAAGGACCCTGTGAATAAAGCAAAGAGGCAGCCTACATAATGGGAAAAAATCTTTGCCAGCTATATATCTGATAAAGGATTAATATCTAGGATATACAAAGAACTCAAAAAGTTAAATAATAAGAAATCAAACAAGCCATTAAAAACTGGGCTATGGAACTAAATAAATACAGATATACTAAATACTAATACTGAAGAAATACAGATGGTGTATAAGCATCTAAAAAAAATATTCTACTTCCCTAGTCATCAAGGAAATGCAGCTTAAAACTACATTGAGAATTCCTCCAGTCTCTCTTCACATGCAGGAAACTGAAACTTGATCCACACATTTCACCATGCACTACACTCAAATTCAAATGGATCAAAGACCTCAACATAAGACCAGAAACTCGAATACTACTGGAAGAAAAAAATTTAGGAAGTACTTTCCATGATATGGTATTGGAAAAAGACTCCCTTAACAAAGCCCCAATAGCTCAAGATATTAAACAGTCACTCAACCAATGGGATCACATATATCTGAAGAGTTTCTTTACACACAAGCATACAATAAGCAAAGCCAATAGATTACCCACAGAATGGGAGAAAATATTTGCAGGTTATCCAACTGATAGAGGTCTAATCTCTAGAATCTACAAAGAACTCAAAAATCTAAACAGTAAGAAGTCAAACACCCCACTCACAAAATGGGGCAAAGAGATGAACAGGCAGTTCACAGAGGAAGATATACAAATGGCAAACACACACTTAAGAAAATTTTCATCATCCCTAATTGTATTAGTCAGGGTTCTCTAGAGGAACAGAATTACTAGAATGAATTATTTTATAAAGGGAATTTATTGGATTAGCTTACAGTAGTCCAATAGCAATTGCAGGCCTGAGAATCACTGAACCTGGTAGCTGCTCAGTCCACATGGCCAGATGCCTCAGCAGTCCCGACCCGGCACTGCAGATGGTGCCGGAAAGCCTGGAGGCTTCCTGAGGAGCCGCTGGGTTTCGATCCACGTGGGTCTTCAGTTGATGTTGGTCTTTAGTCCGTACTGGTCTTCAATCCACACTAGAAGGTAGGGAGCAGCTCCAGCAGCCAAGTGGAAGGAAGGAAGGAAAAAAAGGGAACTCTTCTACCCAGAGCTTCCTTATATCAAGTCCCTCTCTGAGCAGGGGCCGCCCACTCTGGGGGAAGGGCTCACCCTGGGAGAAAGACCTCCTCCTTTAATTGATGCATCCTAGAAGCAGCCTGTGGATTACTAAACAGATCAAGTTGACAACACCTTAACTATCACAAGTCCACCCCCTGTCAACTTGGCATCAAATCATGTCTCCTTACATCATACTTAATTTCCAAATGAAAACAGTAAGCTCATAATTCCGCCTAACATCACATAACTATCCCACGTACAACCGGAACCGCAAAATCTTCCCCTCAACACAAGCTTAGTCTCTAATACAATGGGTCTAATATAAATTCAACAGTTTAGCTAATGATGCAATCTTAATATTGGTGTAGATACAAACACTCTGTTATGAAGGCAGGACAGAAACATTGCAATCACAGTCCTGGAAAACTTCATCAGGGCCGGTAGCTCCTCACAGCCATCTCATGGTCCCGGCATCTCCACTGGGTCTCCACTGCAAGCTACAGTTCATCCTCATGGCCCCATGGGGTCTCTATGCAGGCAACCAGCAAACCCGCTTCACACTGCCCATGGCCATTTCCAAAACACAAGACCGTGTTGCAAACTCAATGACCCTCTTTCCAGCACTTCTTATACTCCACGATACCAGGTAGGGTGCCAATCTGTTAATCTGGGGGGAATAAAGCAGACTTTGAAGAACAGCACTCCTTGAGCACTCAGGCCCTTTCAAAAGAGTCTACATTCTTCTTGTTGCCCCAGCGCAGGTCAGCTAACCCATCTCAAAGGTTGTAATCTTTCAGTTGCAGCTGAATGGGCAACACTAATCATCATGCAAATTAAACAACTATGAGATTCCACCTTGCCCCAATAAGGATAGCAAACATCAAAAAATCAAACGAAAATAAATGCTGGCAAGGATGTGGAGAAGTAGGAACACTCATCTACTGTTTCTGGGAATGTAGGGTGGTACAACCACTTTGAGAAGCAATATGGAGACACCTGAAAAAGCTGATAACAGAGATACGAACAGACCCAGTTACTCCCTTACTAGGCATCTACCCTAAAACCTTCAAACCACAGGCCAGAGAGATTTGCTCAACCATGTTTGTAATGGCTCAATTTGTAATTCCTAAGAGCTGGAATCAATCCAGATGTCCATCACTAGAAGAATGGATAAATAAGATGTGGTATATCTATACAATGGAATTCTATACAGCAGTAAGAAAAAATGACACAATGAAATTTGAGGAAAAATGGTTGAACCTGGAACAGATCATTCTCAGTGAACTTACCCAATCACAGAAAAAAAATTGCCACATAGTCTACTCATCTATAGCACCTAACCTGAATCTACCCAAGATACCTTACATACCCAGCAAGCATCTCATGGACTAGGCACTAGGATGGATTCATAGGTAGGGGAAGGCATCATAGAAGTAGGAAACACTAATGTAGACCCAAATAGCAATGGTGCCTAAAAGGCAGACCATGGCTGAATCTTCACCAGGCCCTTACAGGAAATACCTGAACCACAGACACTGGAAATGGTAGGATCAAGTATAACCTAAATCTTCCACATCTTCCCCCCCCCCCTAATCCATCGCCCGCTCTATCTCTCTCATCTCTCTAACTCTTATAGATTCTTAGTCTTTTTCCTCATTTTATTAGTGGACACTGACCTGTAATGCCCAGTACTAACTAGCATGGGGCTATCATCCACAATGAGCTTTTAATCAGAGAAACCTACAAGGTTTCCTAAAAGAATGACAGATTTCTGTCAGAATACTTGATGGCCCACCAAAGGTTAGTGGTAAGACTCTATTGCTGAACACACCATATGCAGCTGACATGTAAAATGGAAAAACACGCCTGGAAGCCACAAGACAGTCAGTCCCCATACAGTCAGCATGTCTAGTGCCAGAAGGTGCTATATGGGTGACTGGGGGAAATGACCAATATCTGTCCAAGCAACTCATGTTCTAACCTACATAGCAGCAAATAACCTGTTGTAATGCCCAAACAAGTGCGCTAGTGGCACACAGCCATGGTGGGGGACCAACTGCTCTTGATTTGGCTAACTGATCCCCTCAGTGGTATGGGACCCCTAGCTGGAGCTGGGAAACAAATCATAACCATATCCAAACATAAGCCCATTCTCCAATATCAAGCTACCATCAATCATGGGCTACAAGAGGGCCTACACCTATTAAACTCTATTTTAAAAAGTAAGGATTATCTCATTTGTCCTGGTGCTAACTTACTCTCCATTGGAGAAACTGCTTCTCTTTTTCAGATAGATGCAGATCCAAAGGTGCCCTGGCTGAAACTAAGGAAAATTGGTGAAACAAGCAAGGTTGCTATTTTCCTGATGAAACAGATACCAGCACAAAGGGGAAGGAGACCAACATAGAGAAAAATCAACGCCTACCAAATCAGAGAGCCAGAGCCTCAAAGGCCCCCAACACCTCATCATTGAAGCCGACCAAAAATGAACCCAACAAGGCTCAGGGAAATGTTGCAGAAGAGGGGATGGAAAGAATGTCAGAGCCACATGTTGGGTCATGATATGCAGAGACATTTATTGTACCAATAACTGTGGGCTAACTCCACAATGCATGACCCATATACCTCAACATGGAGGGACCAATGAGGAGGTCAAGGTGAGCCTAAAAATGGTCCCAAACTGCCTGTATTTTCTGAATACAAAACTAATTAAAAAAAATTTTTTTAATTTAATTTATTAGTTTTCTTTTCAATAAATACGGGCAGTTTAGTACCATTATTTAGGCTCATCTGTGATCTACCCCCTCCGATTAGACCCTCCTTGTTAATGAAAATGGGTCGTGCATTGTGGAGTTAGCCCCCAGTTATTGGTATGATAAATGGCTCTGCAAATAATGACCCAACATGTGAATCTGACTTTCTTTCTGCCCCCTCTTCCGCAAAATTTCCCTGAGCCATGTTGGGTTCATTTTTGGTCTGCTTCAGTGCTGAGGTGTTGGGGGCCTCTGAGGCTCTGGCTCTCTGATTAGGTAGGAGTTAATTTTTCTCTGCGTTGGTCTCCTTCCCCTTTGTGCTGGTATCTGGTTCACAGGAAAACATCACCCTTGCTTATTTCGCCAGTTGACCTTAGTTTCAGTTGGGCCCCTTTTGAGGTATGTTGGGGCAGCTCTCTTCTTAAGATCTGCATCTATCTGGAAAAGAGAAGCAGATTCTCCACGGAGAGCAAGTTAACACCCGGAAAATTGAGATAACCCTTACTTTTTTGATAGACAGTATGATAGGTGTAAGCCCTCTTATACCCCGTGATTGATGGTAGCTTGATATTTTAGAGTGGGCTTGTGTTTGGGTACGGTTCTGACTTGTTTCCCAGCTCCAGCTATGGGTCTAGTACCACTGAGTGGATCAGTTAGCCAAATCAAGAGCAGTTGGTTCTTCAACCATGGCTGTGTACCACCATTGCACTTGTGTGGGAATCACATCAGGTTATTTGTTGCTAATTAGGTTAAACAATGCGTTGCTTGGACAGATCTTGCTCATTTCCCCCAGTCACCTATGTAGCACCTTCTGGCACTAGACACACTGACTGTCTGGGGACTGACTCTCTCCTGGCTTCCAGCCATGTCATTCCATTTTACGCATCAGCTGCGTATGGAGTCTTCAGCAAGAGGGTCTTACCACTGGCCTTTGGTGGGTCATCAAGTACTCTGACAGAAGTCTATCATTGTTTTGGGAAACCTTGTAGGTTTCTCTGATCAAAAGCTCATTGTGGATGGTAGGCCCAAGCTGGAAGTGGGGGTTACAGGTCAGTGTCCACTAAGAAATGGCAGAAAAATATAACTAATATACAACAATTAGAGAGGAGAGAGATAGAGGGGAGAGGGGGAGAGGGAGGGAGGGAAGATGTAGGAAATTTGGGTCACTCTTGATCCTACCCTCTCCAGTGTCTTGTGGTTCAGGTGTTTCCTGTAAAGGTCTAGTGAAGTTTCAGCCATTTGGTCTGTCTTTTGGGAAATAGAACTTTATGGTACCATTGCTGTTTGGGACCAGATTACTGTTACCCCCTTCGATTCCCACCCCGCCCTCCCATCCATCTTATTGTCTAGTCCATGAGGGGCTTGCTGGGTATGTAAGGCATCTTGGGCAGATACAGGTTGGGCGTTGCAGATGAGTGAGACTATGTGTCGATTTTTTTTCTGTGATTGGGTAAGTTCACTGAGAATGATCTGTTCCAGGTTCAACCATTTTTCCTCAAATTACTTTATGTCGTTTTTTCTTACTGCTGTATAGAATTCCATTGTGTATATATACCACATCTTTGTTATCCATTCTTCTAATGATGGACATTTGGGTTGATTCCAGCTTTTAGCTATTGCAAATTGAGCCACTACAAACATGGTTGAGCAAGTCTCTCTGGCTTTCGGTTTGAAGGTTTTAGGGTAGATGCCCAGTAATGGTATAACTGGGTCTGTTGGTATTTTTATAGTCAGCTTTCTCGGGAGTCTCCATATTGCTTTCCAAAGTGGTTGTACCATCCTGCATTCCCACCAACAGTGAATGAGTGTCCCTGCTTCTCCACATCCTCACCAGCATTTATTTTCATTTGACCTTTTGATGTTGGCTATCCTTATTGGGGTAAGGAGGAATCTCATAATTGTTTTAATTTGCATTTCTCTGATGATTAGGGATGATGAACATTTTCTTAAGTGTGTGTTTGCCATTTGTATCTCTCCCTCTGTGAATTGCCTGTTTAACTCTGTGCCCCATTTTGTGAGTGGGGTATTTGTCTTCTTATTGTTTAGACTTTTGAGTTCTTTGTAAATTCTAGAGATAAGGCCTCTATCAGTTGGATAACCTGCAAATATTTTCTCCCATTCTGTAGGTATTCTATTGGCTTTGCTTATTATATGCTTGTCTGTAAAGAAACTCTTCAGCTTCATATGATCCCAATGGTTGAGTGACTGTTTAAGAACTTGAGCCGCTGGGGTTTAGGTTCAGGAAGTCTTTTTCCATTCCTATATCATGGAAAGTATTTCCTAAATTTTCTTCCAGTAATTTTCGAGTTTCTGGTCTTATGTTGAGGTCTTTGACCCATTTGGATTTGAGTGTAGTGCATGGTGAAATGTGTGGATGAAGTTTTAGTTTCCTGCATGTGGTTATCCAGTTTGTCCAGCACCATTTGTTGAAGATGCTATCGTTTTTCCAGTCTATATTGTTTGGGCCTTTGTCGAATATCAAGTAGCTATAGTTTCTTGACCCAAAATCCGGGTCCTCAAGTCTATTCCATTTCACTATACTCCTGTTTTTATGCCAGTATCATGCTGTTTTTATTACTATGGCTTTGTAAAATAGCTTTAGATCAGGTATGGTGATGCCTCCAGAGGTATTTTTTTGCTGAGGATATGTTTGGATATGCGAGGAGTTCTGCCTTTCCAATAGAATTTTGAGATCATTTTTTCTATCTCTGTGAAGAACACTGTAGGGATTTTAATTTGAATTGCGTTAAATCTATATACTGCCTTTGGTAGGATTGTCATCTTCACAATGTTAATTCTGCCTATCCAGGAGCATGGGAGGTCTTTCCATCTTTTCAAGTCCTCCTCAATTTCTTTTTTGAGAGTTTTTATATTTTTGTTCTGTAGATCTATTACTTCCTTGGTTAATGTTATTCCAAGGTATTTTATTTTTTTATTTTTATTTTTATTTTTTTTTGCTATTGAAAATGGGACTAGGTCCTTTATTTCTTTTTCTGTGTCTTTGTCATTTGCATACAGAAATGCTACCGATTTTTGTGCATTGATTTTGTATCCTTCTACTTTACTATAGGAGTTAATCACATTCAGGAGCTTTGGGATGGAGTCTCTTGGGTCTCTTACATATACAATCATGTCATCAGCGAATAGAGCTAACTTAACTACTTCCTTTCCAAATTGTATCCCTTTTATTTCCTTGTCCTGCCTTATTGCTTGAGCTAGGACTTCCAGAACTATATTGAAAAGCAGAGGTGAGAGAGGACATCCCTGTCTTGTTCCTGATCTCAATGGGAATTCCTACAGTCTCTCTCCATTAAGTATTATTTGGGCCTTTGGAGCTTTGTATATTGCCTTTATTATGGTAAGATGTGAACCCATGCTGATTCTCTCCAATGTTTTGATCATGAAGTGATGTTCTATCTTGTCAAAGGCCTTTTCTGCATCTATCGAAATGATCATGTGGTTTTTATGTTTAAGCTTGTTTATGTGGTGAATTACATTGACAGATTTTCGTATGGTGAACCACCCTTGTGTTCCTGGGATAAATCCCACTTGGTCAAGGTGGATAATGCTTTTGATGTGTTGTTGGATTCCGTTTGCGAGTATTTTGTTCAGGATCATTGCATCTACTTTCATTAGGGAAATAGGCCCATAGTTTTCTTTTCTTGTGGCATCTCTGCCTGGTTTTGGGATTAGGGTGATACTAGCTTCATAGAAGGAGTTGGGTAGCTTTCCCTGTTCTTCAATGATGTGACACAGTTTTAGAAAGATTGGTTTGAGTTCTTCCATGAAGGTTTGATAAAATTCGGCTGGGAATCCATCTGGTCCTGGACTCTTCTTTTTTGGGAGGTTTTTATTACTTTTTCAATCTCCGTGAGTGTGGTGGGTTCATTGAGCTGGTTGATCCGCTCTGAGTTTAGCTTTGGTAGATGATATGCATCCAGGAATTTACACATCTCCTCCACATTTTCCAGTTTTGTGGAGTAGAGGTTTTTGAAATAAGTCCTGATGATTCTGCCAATTTCACTCATGTCTGTTGTGATCTCTCCTTTATCATTTTGATTTTGTTAATTTGGAGTCTCTCCTTTTTTTGCTTGATATCATTGGCCAGAGTTTTCTCAATCTTGTTTATTTTTTCAAAGAACCAGCTCTTTGTTTTGTCAATTGCCTTAATGGTTTCCTTGGTTTCCAATTCATTAACTTTTGCTCTGATTTTAATTATTTCTTTCCTTCTGGAGCTCTTTGGGTTGGATTTTTCTTGTTTTTCCAATGCCTTAAGGTGGATGCTTAGGCTATTGATTTGGGATCTTTCTGTCCTTTTTATGAAGGCATTGAATGCTACCAACTTTCCTCTGAGGACTGCCTTCATTGTGTCCCATAAGTTTTGGTATGATGTGTTCTCATTGTCATTCAACGCCAAGAATTTTGCAATTTCATTGTTTATTTCATCCGTTATCCATCTATTGTTTAAGAGTGTGCTATTTAGTTTCCAGTTACCGTTGGGGTTCTTGTTGGATTTTTTGTTGTTGATTTCTAGGAATATAGCATTATGATCTGCTATCATGCAGGGAATTATGTCGATTTTCCTAAATATGTGGAGGCAGTCTTTGTGACCCAGTATATGGTCTATTTTACAGAATGTTCCATGGGCTGCAGAGAAGAATGTGTAGTCTGTGGATTTGGGATGGAAAGGTCTGTAGATGTCTGTTAGGTCTAAGTGCTCTATGGTTTTGTTGAGCTCTCTTACTTCCCTGTTGAGCTTCTGTTTGGATGATCTGTCTATTACTGATAATGGTATGTTAAAGTCCCCAGCTATGATGGTGTTGGTGATTATTTCTGTTTTATTGTCAAGGAGGTTTTGTTTTATGAACTGTGGTTTTGGTGCATACAGATTTATGATTGTAATATCCTCTTGATGGATTGTTCCCTTTATAAGTAGGAAGTAGCCTTCTTTGTCTTTTTTGATTGTTTTTGGTTTGAAGTCAACTTCATCTGATATTAATATAGCTACACCTGCTTGTTTCTTATTCCTATTTGCTTGGAATATTGTTTTCCACCCTTTCACCCTGAGGAGGTTTCTGTCTTTAGTGGTAAGGTGGGTTTCTTGAAGGCAGCAGATTGAGGGGTCTAATTTTTTGATCCACCTTGTTACCTTGGGTCTCTTGATGGGTGAATTAAGGCCATTAATGTTTAGGGTGATGACTGTGAGATTTGATTTGATTCCTGTCATGTTGTGGTGGTAGAGGTGTGTTGGCATTTCCATGGAATTTAATTTTTTTTTTTCTTTCTACTCTGGGTTTGGTTGCTGTGCTCTGCTTCTTGTAGGCATTTGTGTTTGGTTATTTGTTTCTTCTCTGTGGAGAATTTCCTGGAGTACTTTCTGTAGGTTTGGTTTTGTGTTCATATAATTGTAAAGCTGAGTTGTGTCATGGAAAGTTTTCCTTTCACCATCTATTATAAGGGAGACTTTTGCCAGATAGTGTAGTTTGGGTTGGTAGACATAGTTTCTTAGAGTTTGGAGAGTTTCATTCCAGGCCCTTCTAGCTTTCAGGGTTTCCATAGAGAAGTCTAAAGTAATTCTGATGGGGTTTCCTTT
Organism: Jaculus jaculus; assembly: GCF_020740685.1. NCBI lineage: Eukaryota > Metazoa > Chordata > Mammalia > Rodentia > Dipodidae > Jaculus > Jaculus jaculus. The sequence continues at coordinate 99,161,963 of NC_059108.1, read as the reverse complement.
GAAAGTGGTGTGCTATTTTTCCCTAGCTGCTTTTAGGATTTTTTCCTTGGTGTCAATATTTAGAGTCTTAATGATAATATGTCTTGGGGAGTTTCTCCTTTGTTCCAGTCTGTTTGGAGTTCTGTTTGCTTCTTGAATCTTGATGGGCCTTTCTTTTAAGAGACAGGGGTAGTTTTCTTCAATTATTGTGTTAAATAAGTTCTCCATGCCTTTGGTCTGAAATTCTTCTCCTTCTGGTATTCCAATGATTCTGATATTAGGACGTTTAAGTGTATCCCACAATTCTCTCATGTTCTGTTCACAGGAACTTTTGAACTTACTGAAATTTTTGGACTCTTGAACTGTTTCTTCCATCCTGTCTTCCAGATCAGAGATTCTATCTTCCACTTCGCTGACTCTATTCTTGAGGGCCTCTATCGAGTTTTGGACTTGTTCAATTAAGTTTGCATTTTCTACTACTTTCCTATGTATCACTTCCATCGCTCTGTCCAGCTCCCTTTTTGCCTCATTTTCTCATTTTCTTGATGATTCTTGGAAATCATCCTTGCATTTCTTTATGTTTTCATTTAGTGTGGCCAGCTGATTTTTAAGGTCCTCTTTTTTTTCACTCTCCCTCAACTCTCTTAGCTCTCTTTGAATTCCTTCCAGTGTCTTATCATATTGCTCTAGCTTAGTGATGGTAGCAACCACGTGATTATCTGTCCTTTGTAGCTTTCCTGCCAGTTCTAGCAGTAGGTTGGTCAGGGTTGCATTGTTCATAGCTTCCACTTGATGTTCTGATCCTAAATACTCTTCTATGTTTTGGTTAGATGTAATCCTTGTTTGACTGGGTGATCTGTCTGGATTTTCTTGCATTTTATTTTTCACGTTATTTCTTTTGCTCTGTGGTCTACCCATGTCAGTGTATGGGCAGGTAGCTGGTGGAGCAGCCTGTGATATAGCTTAATGAGAATCCAAGGCAGTCTGAGGCATTTGCAAGCAACCTGCGTTTTTGCTCTCTCTTGTCAAAGTCGTTTATCTATATCCTGACAGGGGCACCAAAGTTGCCTGAATTCTCACCCAGTAATGCACCAAAGTTGCCTGCCTTCGAGCTTGAAAGGGGACTGAGATACAAGCCCTGAAGCTGCCCAAATTCTGGCTGGGAACACTGGGACCTGCAAACCATCTGCGCTCTCCTGCCTCAGGGGAGTGGGGGATGGGTGGCAATGGACAGGTAGGGGATGGCACCTGAGCTGGCGCTAGTGATTCAGTGTGGGCTTGTGTGGCCCTTGCTGTTGGACTGGGCCCGCTGCATGTGCAATTGTAGTGCAGAGGCAGCTGATGTGGGCACAGGATCAAGACACAGCAGAGGCTGGCCGGCGGGCAAGTGATCGGAGCACAGCAGCAGGGGATCTGGCAGCTGCCTAATCACAGCAGAGGTGGCCCCTGTGGGCATGCAAACCAAGAACAGCGTGGCTGGACAACTCGCACGATCAGAGCACAAAGGCAGAGGTCGCCATGTCAGTGCAGCAGGCTGGCGGGAGTGTGATGGGCTGGTGGGCGCGCGATCGGAGCACAGCCACGTGCGGGGTGCAGGGCACGGGGCGTGGGGATGTGTGCTTCCCTGTTTTTCCCCATTCTGTGCCCTCCCACTGGCAAAAAGACCCTGATAGCCCTTAATTTCTTGCCTTTCTTTCCCCGGTATCTGGAGTGCAGCTAGGCGGTCGCCATCTTGGCCGGAAGATGTCCCCATTTTTGAGAGTTTTAACTGTGATGTGCCTTTTAGAATTTCTTCTTTGGTCCTGTCTGTTTGGTATTCTGTGGGCTTCTTGTGTCTTGATGGGCCTCTCTTTTGAGAGATTCAGAAAATATTCTTCAATAATTTTGTTGAATATGTTTTCTATGCCTCTGGCCTGGATTTACTCTCCTTCTGGTATACCAATGATCCAGATGTTTTGGTCATTTTAAGATATTCCACAGCTCCCTTGTATTCTGTTCACTTGATTTTTTGAACTTAGCAAGTTGTTGGCCTCCCAATCAGTTTCTTCTGTCTTGTCTCTCATGTCAAAGGGTCTGTATTCCACATGATAATTCTGTTGGTGAGTTGTTCTAGAGAGTTTTTATAATTTCTGTTTGATTTTTTATTTCTGTTGTGTTATTTGGCATTGTGTCCATATCTTTTTTCAGGTACAATTTCAGTTCAGATCCTGATTTTCTTAATGCTGCTTGGAATTCATTCTCACTTTGATCAGGTCTCCATTAAGCTGAATCAACTAGTTGTTGAGATCTTCTATTTCTTGATTCACCTTCAATTTATTCGGGTGGCATGGGGCAAACCGGGGCGTGGGAGGCCGCGGGACGCCGTGGTGCACTCTGGAGGTGCTGGGGGGGGGGCGGGGCGCACGCGGGAGGGCACGGGGGAGTGCACTGGAGGCATGGGACGCATGGGGCGCCGCGGTGCACACTGGGTCTAGGGGCGCGGGGCGCGCAGGGGGCGCGGGGCGGTCTGGAGGCGCGGGGGGTGGCAGGGCGCACAGGGGGGCGTGGGGCGCGCGGGGGGCACGGAGCATGCTGAGGTACACAGGAGCATGGGACAGCGCGGGGCTCTCTGGACGTGCGGGGGGGGTGGGGGGCAGGACACGTGGGGGTCTCAAGACACGTGGCAGACGGGTGTGGGGGGCGCGGTGGGGCGCAGGGGGCATGGAGTACGCTGAGGTACACCGGGGCGCGGGACGCCGTGGGACGCCGCGGGGCGCTCTGGAGGTGCGGGGGTGGGCAGGGCGTGCTGTGGGAGGTCGTGGGGGTCGCGGGTCATGCGGGGGGTGAGGGGCACGCAGTGGGGCGCAGGGCGCGCAGGGCGCCCTGGACTCGCGGGTGGTGGGGGGGCAGGGCGCGCTGTGGGGGGATTGAGGTGTGCGGGGGGGCGAGGGTCGCGGGGGGGGTGCAGGGGGTGCAGGGTCGCGGGGCACGCCTGGGCGCGCTGGGATGCGGGACACCGCGGGACGCCCCGGGGCACTCAGGCCACGTGCGGATAGGGGGCATGGAGCACGCAGGGGTGCGCGGGGGTGGGGGCGTGGGGGTCGCGTGGGGCCGCCGGGGTTCATGGGGCTTGGTGCACGCGGGACCGCCGGGGAGCCGGGCCACGCCCGATATGGCGGGTCGTGGTGGGCAGGGGGGGCGGGGGTCGCGGGGTTGTATGCTTCCATGTTTTACCCCAATCTGTGCCCTCCCTCTTGCAAAACGATCCTAATTTCCCTCTAATACTTGCCTTTTTTTTCCTTGTTATCTGTAGTGCAGCTAGGCGGTTGCCATCTTGACCAGAAGTCAATTTAAAAAATTTTTTAATGAATCTAGTTTAATAAAAACAACAGGAGAAAGAAAAAAAACTATATTGAGATTCCATCTCACTCCTGTCAGATTGGCTACCATCATGAAAACAAATGATCATAAATGCTGGCAGGGATGTGGAAAAAGAGGAACCCTTCTACACTGTTGGTGGGAATGCAATCTGGTCCAGCCATTGTGGAAATCAGTGTGGAGGTTCCTAACACAACTAAAGATTGATCTACCATATGACCTAGGTATAGCACTCCTAGGTATATACCTTAAGGATTCATCTCATTTTCTTAGAAGTATGTACTCAATCATATTTATTGCTGCTCAATATATAATAGCTGGGAAATGGAACCAGCCTATATGTCCCTCAACTGATGAGTGCATAATGAAGATATGGCACATTTATACAATGGAGTTCTACTCAGCATTAAAGAAAAATGATGTTATCAAATTTGCAGAAAAATGGATGGATCTGGAAAGGGTTATATTAAGTGAGGTAACCCAGGCCCAGAAAGCCAAGCATTGCATGTTCTCTCTCATATGTGAATCCTAGCTACAGATGATTGGGCTTCTGTGTGAGAAGGAAAAAAATCAGTAACAGAGGCCAGTAAGTTAAAAAAAGAGATATAAAGGGAAGAGAAATAAAGGGAGGAGGGTACATAGGTTGGTATTGTATATATGTAAGTAGAAAAATAGATTAACAGGGGTGAAAAGACCCAAAGTGAGGTCAGGGGAAGAGATTAAGTAAAGGAAAGGTGGAGGGAGGGCTAATCAAAATCTAAGAGGATGCAAATAAATCATATGGGATCCTCCGGTTTCAGACAATGGAACACTCAGGAGCCATAGATAGTTGCTAGAAAATTTTCAGTGCCAGTGATGGGATACCTTCCAGTGAGTTGTTGGCCAGGGAGGTTCCTGATGCCCCCAATACATTATAGGCCATTGCCGAGGCCCTTGGTTTCCCACCAGGAATAGCCCAAATGAGCCAATGGGTGCAATAGTGGCACATCTGTTATGGTAGAAACCAACTGCCCTCCAATTGGACTGGAGGCCTACTCCATGGGGGGAAGCACATTCCTGATACTGAAAACTTAATACAAGGGTATTCATGGGCCCTAGGGATATAACATCTGCTGATATCTGGAAAAATGCATATACTATGCTTATCAAACTGCCCAGTAAGCACTTCTCTTAATATTCAAACCCTTATATTAACGCTACTCTCACTTTGGGTAGAGAATCTTCTCTTTTCAGATGGCAGTGACTTTGGGATGACTCAGAAGGGATCATAGTGCTGGAAATAAGTGTCTGGAGTACTGAGTAACATCTCGATCACACCTTCCAAGGCTCAGGGTCTAATGCAAAAGAGGTGGCAGAAAGAATGTAAGAGCCAAAGGAAGGGTAGGGCTCCTTACAACGTGCTCCCTCCAGACATAAAATGGCTTGGATATCCATGACCTCATAGTTTATGACACTACCTACACAAGACCATCATAAGAGAGGAAAAGATCATGACATCAAAATAAAAGAGAGACTGATTGAGATGAGGAGGTGATATGATGGAGAATGGAATTTCAAAGGGGAAAGTGGGGGTGGGGTATTACCATGGGATACTTTTTATAATCATGAAAATGTTTTTAAAAATTGAGGAAAAAAAAAACAAAATCTAAGAGGATATAAATAAATCATATGGAATCCTACTTTTTTGGACAATGGAACACTCAGGAGCCATATATCATTGCTAGAAAATTTTCATTGCCAGGGATGGGATACCTTCCAGTGAGTTGTTGGCCAGGGAGGTCTCGGATGCCCCCAAAACATTATAGGCCATTGCCAAGGCCCTTGGTTTCCCACCTGGAATAGATGGTAAGACCCTATTGCTGAAGACTCCACATACTTGGGCTGCAAGGCCACTGAGAAATCCTGCTGGTACTGAGTTGATAACCTCCTCCATGTAGGCCAGCTGACAGAAAGCTGGAAGAAGCCATTCTACATGTAGTTTAATGGAAGAAATAGATACCACCAGTGAAGATACTCAACAGTGGGCACTGCAAGCCTTATATTTGGCCAGCCAGGCCAAATGAGCCAACAGGTGCAATGTGGCACATCTGTCATGGTGGAAACCAACTGCCCTCCAATTGGACTAGAGGCCCGCTCCATCAGAGGGAATTCATCCCTGATACTGAAAACTTAAAACAGGGGTAGTCATGAGCCCTAGGAATGTAGCATCTGTGCTGATGTCTGGATAAGTTTATATACTATGCTTATCAAATTGCCCAGTAAGCACTTCTCTTAATATTCATACCCTTATATTAATGCTACTCTCACTTTGGGTAGAGAATCTTCTCTTTTCAGATGGCAGTGACCTTGGGATGACTCTGAAAGTATCATGGTGCTGGAAAGAAGTGACTAGAGTACCGAGTAACATCTCAATCACACCTTCCAAGGCTCGGGGTCTAATGCGGAAGAGATGGCAGAAAGAATGTAAGAGCCAAAGGTAGGGTAGGACTCTTTACAACCTGCTCCCTCCAGACATAAAATGGCCTGGATATCCATGACCTCATAGTGCCTGGCTGTACCTACACAAGACCATCATAGAGAGGAAAAGATCATGACATCAAAATAAAAGATAGACTGATTGAGATGGGGAGGGGATATGATGGAGAATGGAATTTCAAAGGGGAAAAGGGGGAGGGAGAGTATTACCATGGGGTATGTTTTATAATCATGGAAAATGTTTTTAAAAATTGAGAAAAAATTAAATTAAATTTAAAAAAAAAAACAACAAAGTAACTTTCAACTTCAGTCTTAACTCTGGTTGGGGGTAGGGAACCTCATATGGATAGTATGAGGTATATTAGAGTGTGCAGACAACCTCAGTAACATCAGCACAGCAGAGATAATTGAAGGACAGACCCATAGTGTTTGTAAGCTTTAGAGCTAACTCAGAAATTTGGTCTGAAAGAGACTCTTTGTCCAACTGAACTTTAGACACAAAATTCATTTTATTCTTCAACAAGTTGTCAGAAAGCTATAACCAGGATCCATTTGAAAGGGGACTATGAGGAAATTTCTCTGAGGATAAGAAAATAGGAAACAGGCACAATTTTGGGTATCTATGGACATCTTACTCCATTGGTAGAAAATGATCACATGAGACAATCATAATTAAAAGTGCAGCTTGAAAGGCAAACTGTAATGGCAAGGGTTGAAGACATCATAGAGTTAATGGTTCAGGATTTGAAAAAAACAAAAGGCAGGAGGCCAGTCTGTGTGTTTTCACACAAATCTCAGAGCATCCAGAGTCCATAATAGGAGTAGAGCAAAGTTCACACACTTAGTACTCAAAGCCTCTCCTTTAGTACCCAGATCAGGAGTCTGCTTGCTCCCTCCACTCTCACAGGTTATTTGTGGGAAGCACCTGTGGCTTGGACATCAGCAAGCACAAACTTGAGTCTTAAGTGTATTCTTCCTTGTTCTGGCTTCATACTGTGGAAGTGCAGTCAGCACGAAGGCCTCATAGAGTACCCCAGGCACACATGCAAAAGCTTCTGGAGTGAATACAGCCCTGAAAAAGTTAATATTACTCCTATTTGTCCAATGAAAAATACAGGCCCAACTTAAATACTGCCCCACCTTACTTAGTGTGAGCTGAATGGAATCTTAGCAGACTTTAGCCTTGGCCCACACCTCCTACTCCCATACATACCAGATTCTAACATTCGAACATGGGAGAAAGCATTTTTAATCCAAGTACTTTTATGGGAGCTTTGACAGCTTTTCCTTCTGTTGTTTCCCCTCTCTACTCAGTTATTATTTTTTAATATCTCATTATTTTTTCTTTTACCTCACTTGACCTTATTCTATACTTTACTTGGAAAGAGTGGTTCAGGTCTGCATGGAGTAGACTGGGTTTCCTAGACCACATCAGTTACCAAGAGGGTGAGTTGTGAGAGAGAGGGTTGCTCCTGTGTTCCTTCCCGCTCTCACATGGGCTCTTGTCAGATGATGCCTTCAACTAAGAGCATCACCAAAAGCCAAAAAGATGCCAGGTCCATGCTCTTAGACCTCTATGACTGTTCACTAAATCAACTTTCTTTATAAATTGCCTGGCCTCTGATATTTTGCTATAGCAACATAAAATGGCATAGGCTTTCTCCCCTTATCTGTGTCTGCACTACTGGAACTACAAATTTCCCACCAAACATCCACTTACAGATTCTCATTAACAGGTTACTCATTTCTCTTGTGGTAGATTAAATTCAACAGATTCAGTTTATGTTGGGAGTGAGGAAGACTATCTGCTTTAATCTGATTTTATTGCTCTTATTTAGAAGAACTTTAATTTAAGTTAATTTCTCAATGAAGGTGTTTGGCAAATATTTAAACAATAGTAAAGAACTATTCCAAAGTGTGTTTTAAGTTCAATAATACACAACTCTCATTCCATATGTAACTCATTTATATTCATTATTCTGTGAAAAAAATACCAAAGTAATTGATTTTCTGGGTGGACTCACCTAGCAAAAATGTTAATGCTAAAAAGATACAAAACAAAATCAATGAAGGGGGGGCTGGAGAGATAGCTTAGTGGTTAAGCACTTGCCTGTGAAGTCTAAGGACCCCGGTTCGGGGCTCAATTCCACAGGACCCACGTTAGCCAAATGCACGAGGGGGTGCATGAGTCTGGAGTTCATTTGCAGTGGCTGGAGGCCCTGGTGCGCCCATTCTCTCTCTGTCACTTTCTGCCTCTTCATCTTTCTGTCTGTCACTCTCAAATAAATAAACAAAAAAATATATATCAGTGAAGGGAAAGGCATGCAGGACATTCAAGGAAATCAGGAACAAACTTCCAAGAATCTGTCCCTATAGAATCACATCAGACTACTTAAACCTTCTAACACATGAGAAGTTGGCTATTAGGGAATTCCATTAGAGACTTGATGCCTGTTGCAGTCTGGTTCTTATTTCTGGTAGAAATCACCCAACCAAGAGCAGCTTCTAGGAAAAAGAGGTTTATTTTGGCTTACAGGCTAGAGTGGAAGCTCCACGATGGCAGGGGAAAACAATGGCATGAGCAGAGGGTGGACATCACCCCCTGGCCAACATAAGGTGGACCATAGCAACAGGAGAGTGTGCCAAACACCGGCATGGGGAAACTGGCTATTACACCCATAAGCCTGCCCCCAACAATACACTCCCTCCAGGAGATGTTAATTCCCAAATCTCCATCAGCTGGAAACCTAGCATCAGAACACCTAAGATTATGTGGGATACCTGAATCAAACCACCACAATGGCCAAGGTTTCTACTGGAAGCATGCCATGTAGGAACCTCTGCCTAGCATATAGACATTCAGACATCAGAGACTGGGGAGATGTCTCTGTGGTTAAAGGCACTTTGTTGGAAGGCCTGTTAACCCAGATTCAATTCCCCAGTACCCATGTAAAACCAAATACACAAAGTGGACTATGCATCTGGAATTTATTTACAAAAGCAAGAGGACATGGTGTACCCATATTCTTCTATTTCCATTTCTATCTCTATCTTTCCTCTCAAAAGTAAATACATAAATAAATATTTAAAATACATACTCCACACTTTCAGACTGTTATGACTTATATTTAGATTGTCAAAAAAAAATGATGAGACCTTGAATCTCCTGTGAGAGATGATCAAGGTTAGGTTAGCCTTTGGGCATGTTTGTGGGGGATTATCTTGATCAGTTTAGTTAAGGTAGGAAGACCCACCTTAACTGTTGGCATATAAAAAGAAGAGAGCTGGCTGAGCAGAAGCACTTATCCCTTTCTGCTTCCCCACTGAATATCACTGGCTGCTTCAAGTCCTACCTTGGCCTTCTCTGCCATGACAGACCCAAACTAGGAAATGTAAAATGAAATAAGCTACTCCTCCCCTGAACTGACTTATGTCTAATATTTTGTCCCAGCAATGAGAAACTAACTAATGCATGGACTTAAAGCAAGTGCTAAGAATACATATTATTCACATAGTGTAGGTAAAACAAACCATGCTAATCTGTCCAGAACTGTGGAAATATCCCAAAACCTAAGCACATAGATGCCAGCCATGTGCTGACCATGGAGGCTGCCGGTTCTCAAGATTGCCTCAGGATAGTTTTTAACTCTCTTGCATTCAAATGTTTTGCTGTGACCTAGATTAGTTTAACTTGAACCCCTCTGCTTCTTCCACACCCGCTGGAAGAAGCTAATTATCCCTCCTAAATTTTCACTCTTAATATTTTCAGCTTAACTTTTCCATTGCTTGTTTTGCCTCAGCTCTTTGACATCACCTACTTGGTAATTAGAAAAACCACTTTTGTTCCTTCTCATACTAGGATTCAAAGCATCATGATGGTGAACCAATAGAGAAGCCATGTTCCCTTCCCCTAGCTCTTTTCCAGAGCTGTCAGTCCTACCACTTTCTAGCCTCACTTGTCACAGTGCCTTTCCATTAAAATAGGGGTACCAAATAAGAATGCAAGAATGTAAGATTCAAACCATGCCTAAGTGTTTCCTACCAGGGAAATGACAGGCATATCATATATTGGTTTACTTATGCGATTTTCCAAAAATACATTTCTAAAACAAAGAGGTTGTTTTGGCATCTATTGCAACTTACTTATCAGGCTGTTACATAATCTCCTTCTTGTGTGAGAAGGTGAGAAAAGACTGGAATATTTTAATACACTCTGCATAAAATTATCCTTCAGGAAATTTCCTAGATGTTCCTAAATTTGAAAGCAAGAAATGAACCTTTTATAGAACTCTATGGCTGCAGGAAGAAAAAAAAATACTTTGATAGAAGATTTTCTGCCCCTCTGGAGAACTATTTGACATTGTAATTGGGTACCAACCTAAGATTCAAGAACATCTGAATCACTGTGGCTCAAAATTCCATCCTTGCAACACAGCATCTCTGAGTCCCACCATCTTCATGAAACTTGAGTTACACGTTAGAAACTGCTTCTCTCATAGATAATTTTTAATTCAATTTAAATTAAGCAAATGTTCACTTGAGCAGCTGAAGCTCTCTTAAGAACACTTAAATTAACGATAATTATTTAAACATTCATATACTCATATGCAATTCTCCTAATTTATTCTCCAATCAACATAATTCTAAATTATATACATGGAGAGTTAATTCATGTCTTTTGAGGGAGGAAAAAAAAGTATTTATTTTGAAGAATATTATTTTAAAGGAAAAGGAAATTATTGAAATTGATTCCTGAATTGATTCTATTATAGTCACAAAGCAGTTGAAACCTTACATAAAGTTAAAAACCCAAAAATTTTGCTGAAACAAAAAGTAAGGACAGACTTCCAATTAAGATTATGATGTAAGAACTATACCAAAGCAGCTTAGGGGGAAAACAGCACCCCCCCCCCAAAAAAATCCATCAAAATACACTCTTCTACTAAAAAGTTAGATGTATAAGAAATTATCAAATGAGGCAGAGAAGAGAAGTAGGAGAGACTCAGAGCATCTAAAGACCACAAAAGCAGGCAGAAGCTGCTCCAGCAGCAGAGCACCAGGTCCACATGGCCACAGCTGCCAGGCTCAGCTTGAGCTGCAGGAAAAGCTAGGTGAAGGGATTTTCCACTCACAACATCCTCCTTGCAAACTCAAGAAACATGAAGGGAGGACAGCAGAAACCAAGGGAGCAGCTCATGAGAAAGAGGATCATGTGGACCAGCAGGAGAACTTCAGCCACATTCTGCAGCATCCCCCACCACCAGCGCAAATGCCAACAAGCATCAGAGACGTGGGGAAGGGAGCTCACCTACACAGCACAAGGTATAGGCAATCAGAGCAGTGACTCACCGACCCATCCAGCCTACCTGAGCCCACAGTGCAGCAAAGAGGGACCCAAGCAGGTGTGCAGCATAATTGAGACCAAAGCCATCCCAAAAGGTAACTGAGATTACACCAGGTCAGTACCTGCCAAATAAGCCAGGTATATAGGTCTGAATCAGAAGTGCTAATTGCATCTTCTATGTCAGGGTGAATTATATGTTAAATCTGATGGATGGTCAGATTTGCCATACTTAAATAATCTATATTTTGGGCTTGTCATTTGTTGCTTCCTGACTTATAGTGCCTTTGTTTCCTCTTCTGTCATTCATTGGAAAAGCTGACTTGTAACCCTCTACAGACCAGAAATCTTAGCCTCCCAGTTCACAGGACTAAGGGTATAGGGCAACATACATCCTTAGGGACTATGACTTTGTTTGAGGTTATGGTTGTCATAATACTTACTCTTGCATAAATACTCTGTGCTATTTTTCATTGAATGTGTACATTGGTTAGTTAAATTTTAAAATTTGCCTGTATTTTGTTCCACTCAGTCTACTTGAATACTCTCATAGCAGGTAAATGTAAACACCTAGGATCACTTTTGTGGTTACTCTGAGAGTCTTAAGAGCCACACCTAGCATCTTAAGCTCCTACCCTGAAGATATATAACATCAAATTGATTGGTATGTCTAATAATACTAGATAATTAGAAAGGCCAATCATTAAATTAATTCAAATGAAAAAAATCTCTACATTATAATACAAGAAACACAAAAAAAAAACAAGATAATATAAATCTGCCAAAAAGTATTACTGCATCAGAAATGACCTCCAGTGAAACTGATTTAGGGGTAGTGCCTGAGAAAGATTTCAAAAGAATAATTATAAATATATTGAAAGAAATCAAAGAGGAAATCAAAGGACTCAAAGAAGATATAGGAAACCAATTTAATGAAATAAGGAGGTCAATACAAGACATAAATAAGGCAATATAAATAAAAAAGAAAATTCAGTCAGAAATGCTAACAATGAAGAACACAGTCAGTGAAACAAAAAACTCTAGAAAATCTCGCCAGTAGGATGGATGAAGGAGAGAACAGAATATCTAAACTAGAAGACCAGGTGGCAAATCTAGTACAGTCCAACAAAGAAAAAGACAAACTAATAGGAAAGTGTGAATGGGAATTTCAATATATCCAGGACACTGTGAAAAGATCAAACATAAGAATTTAGGGTATAGTAGAAGGAGAAGAATTGCACTACAAAGGCATAGTAGGCATTTTCAACAAAATCACAGAAGAAAACTTCCCCCAAATTGAGAAAGAAATGCCAGTGCAGATACAGGTAGACTTTGGAGCACCGAACAGACAAAACCTGGGAAGAACCTCTCCTCACCATATTAAACTACCAAATATACAAACCAAAGAAAATACATTGAAAGCAGTTAGAGAGAAAAATCAAGTAACATACAAAGGCAAACCCATCAGGATCACAGCAGATTACTCAACACAAAATTTAAAAGCCAGAAGAACTTGAAATGATATATTCCAAGTTTTGAAAGATAACAACTGTCAACCACGGTTACTTTATCCTGCAAGGCTATCCATTCAAACAGACAGAGAAATAAGGACATTCCACAACAAAAGCAGCCTAAAGAAATATTTGAAGACAAAGCCAGCTCTACAGAAAATACTTGACAGTATCCTCCATGCTGAAAAGAAAGAAAAGCATACATATAAAGAACCTGGAAAAAAAAAAAAAACATACTCAAATATTAGTTAATACAAGAGAGCAAAGGTAAACCTGGAAAAACTACAAAACAAGAAAAATGGCAAAAATAAATACACACCTTTCAATAATAATTCTTAATATCAATGGCCTCGATGCACCAACGAAAAGACATAGGTTTGCAGAGTGGGTTAAAAAGCAGGATCCTGGGCTGGAGAGATGGCTTAGTGGTTAAACACTTGCCTGTGAAGCCTAAGGACCCCAGTTCGAGGCTCGGTTCCCCAGGTCCCACATTAGCCAGATGCACAAGGGGACGCATGCGTCTGGAGTTCATTTGCAGAGGCTGGAAGCCCTGGCGCGCCCATTCTATCTCTCTCCCTCTATCTGTCCTTCTCTCTGTGTCTGTCACTCTCAAATAAATAAATAAATATAATTAAAAAAAAAAAAAGCAGGATCCTTCAATTTGTTGCCTCCAAGAAACTCACCTTTCTACAAAGGATGGATACTATCTTAGGGTGAAAGATTGGAAAACTGTTTCAAGCAAATGGGCCTAAAAACTGGCAGGGATCACTATCCTAATATCTTACAAGGTAGACTTCAGACCAACATTAGTTAGGAAAGACAATGAAGGTCACTTTATATTGATTAAAGGAACACTTCAACAGGAGGATGTTATAATATATATGCACCTATGCTGGGGATTCCCAACTTCATCAAACAAATGCTATTAGAATTAAGGTCACAGGTAACACAAAACACAGTTGTAGTGGGTGAATATAACACCCCACTCTCATCAATTGACAGGTCACCCCAGCATAAAATAAACAGAGATGCATCTGGATTAAAAGAGGTCATAGAAAAAATGGACCTAACAGATATATACAGGACATTTCATCCAAAGACTGCAGAATACACATTCTTTTCAGCAGCACATGTAACATTCTCCAAATTAAACCATATATTAGGACACAAATCAAATCTTAACAAATACAGGAAAATTGGAATAATTCCTTGCACTCTATCTGATCACAATGGGATCAAACTACAAATCAATTGCGAGAAAAGCTATAAAGCATACACAAAATCATCAAAACTAAACAATACACTTAAATGATGAATGGGTCAGTGAAGAAATCAAGAAGCAAATCAAAATATTCATAGAGTCAAATGATAATGAGAACACAACATACCAAAACCTTTGGGGCACAATGAAAGTAGTCATCTTTTCATGCACCTATTAATGCACTCTCATTTTTGGTCAGAGAGGCTTCTCTTTCCAGATGACAGTGACCTTGGTATGACTCAGAAGGTACCATGGGATAAAATTTGCATGGTTTATGTTCTATAATTATGGAAGTTGTCAGTAAAAAATGTTTTTAAAAAAGTAAAAATAAGGCTGGACATGGTGGTGCATGCCTTTAACCCTAGCATTTGGGAAGCAGAAGTAGGAGGATCATGGTGAGTTTGAGGTTAGCCTGACACTACATAGTGAATTTTAGGTCAGTCTGGGCTAGAGCAAAACCCTACCTCATAATAAAAATAAAATCAACAGATCATTATGGGACTCTCAAGTTGCCCTCAGGCTTATTGTCATCTTGCATGAGTGTAAAAGAAAGGCCTTGTCTTTGCTACTTGTTCCTCTGAAGGACAACTCATCTTTGAGGACATCCTAATACCCAGCATGGTGAACTGCACAATATAAGTGTTCAACAAGTGCCAATTTAGCTGATACTGAAATTGAACTGTTTTTCACTCTCCTCTTCATTTAAACCCAAGCATTAAAAAAAAAGGTACATCCACCTCCCTCAAATGGACCTCACAACTACAGATGTTCATTTCAAACCCTGGCTGGCCAGAGCAGAAACATCAATAGGTTTTGGTTGATACACTGGATAAAAGCACAGAAGAGGAGAGCTAAAGAAAGTATTAAGATGCAGACATATATTACATGTTTAAAAAAATAAGCTGTAGCCAGGTGTGGTGGCCCACACCTTTAATCCCAGCACTTGGGAGGCAGATGTAGGATGATTGCCATGAGTTTGAGGCCACCCTGAGACTACATAGTGAATTCCAGGTCAGCCTGGACCAGACTGAGAACCTATCTGGAAAAACAAAACAAACAAAACAAAAAAAAAAAAATCCTGTAACATGTGTGTGTTAGGTGTACTGGCTCTAACCTGAAACCAAAATTATGAGGCATAAATAAGCCAAATTAATACCTATGGCTCCCTAGCAAAATTGACTCCAGAATTATAAAAATTCCATTTGGTACCAAGCATACCATTGCTACAAAATCACATGCCCTCCTAGGACCTCAGTTTTCTCATCTTTAAATCAGAAAAGATAAAGCCTGTTCTGTTGCCTTATTTGAAAGACACAGCTGAATAATCAGTAGATTGATACTCAGGAAATGAGATATGGTATTTTTAGAAGGTGAGCAGTAACAAGGTAAATCACTGGCCTTTTCAAGAGGACAGAATGGTCAGTTGTGCTGGGAGAGGTCCTAGACTCTAAAGGCAGCTTCTCGGCAAACAGATGCTGGGCTGATGGAAATGAGATCATTGGCAACATCTGTCTGTGTATTGCTTCTGCAATGCTCTCCTCAGATATCAACTCAGCCAACATCCTCACTTTGTGTGAATCTCTGAACAAATGTCAGCCTGTTAATACACACAACTTGACTTTCCTGTTCAAACCAACTTCATCAATATATATTCTCTGACTTTATCATCACCTGGCACAATTTTCTTTTCATCTCTCCATCAATCTACATCTATAACTCTCCTACCTTCCTTCTCTCCCCCAAGTCTCTGTCTTTAACTATCTCCTATGCCCCAAAATGTAAGGTACAAAAGAGCAGAAACATAGTCCCAGACTGTCATATAGCATGTTCTTAATAAATACTCCTGATTACTGAATAAATCCTTTCTTAGTAAAATTAAGTGACATTCAGGCTGCCATTATCCCAAATATCTGCATAGTAAAAGAAGATATGATTCAAATAAAAGAAGTCACTATCACTGCTCTCCAAAAAAATAATTCAGGGGAGGCTGGAGAGATGGCTCAGCAGTTAAGGTGCTTGCCTGCAAAGCCTAATGACCCAGGTTCAGTGCCCCAATACCTACATAAAGCCAAATACACAAAGCATCACATACATCTGGAGTTCATTTGCAGCAAATGGAGGACATGGCATACCCATTTTGTCTCTCTCTCTCTTTCTTGTAAATAAAATATTTGAAAAATAATAATAATTCAGCATTGATTCCCATTCTCTAGCCTTTTCTCTAAACACACTACTTTATTCATTAATTTAACATAGTCTCTACTGTGTAAAAGACACTAAGAACATGAAGTGCCTTTCATAACATTTTTCAGTGTTTAATGCTATGTCTTCTGAGATTGGCTTTGGTCCTCATTCAAATTTGGGATGTCACCACCCATTCCATAATTATTTTTACATTATTATTATTATTATTATTATTATTATTATTATTTATTAACAGCATATTTCATATGGATGCATCATGTGTTGGTATGCTCTTTTCCCTTGTCCCTGCCCCCATTACACTGGGAATGCTCCTTGGCCCACAGACAGCCCATCTAATGTGGGAAAACACTACATGAGCTACTGGAGGACGGTGGCCAACAATAGTCTGAGCATCCAGAGGTCTAAGCTACTCCAAACCAATCAGCCTGACAGGATGTACATACCGGTGCAATAGTGGCACACAGGCTTGGTGGGTAACCAATAGCTTTCTCATTGGCTAAGAGATCCACTCATTGCAAGGGAACCCAAATCTGGAATTAGAAACTGGATCAGAATCCTACAGAGACAAAGATTATGTTCTCCAGTGTCAAGCTCTCACTGGTATTTGGCTAAAAGAGTGGTTACATACATCAAATCCTCACTAAATTTATAATGCTTGTCCCATTTAAACTATGCTGACTTCACTCTCTGTTGGAGAATCTGTTCTTCTTTATCAGAAGATAGTGAGACCAGAAGGGATAAGGTAAACCTTATGCTTCAGCCAAGCAACAGCTGAATCCACAGAGGAATGAAGAGATAAGCATGAGTGCTGCTTCCATGCTGTTCCTGATAACCACTGCCAAAGTTGAGGATACTCAACACCTACCAAAGCAAAGACACAGAGGCTTCTAAGAGCTCATCACTGAAGTAGGCTTAAAACTCACCCACTATAGTTCAGAGAATTTTGAGGAAGAGGGGGTGGAAAGATTGTAAGAGCCACAGGTTGAGACATCATGCCTAGAGGCATTCCCTCTGTTAGGTCAGGACAAAATGGAATCACAACGGGAGGGTGACAGAGATATATGCAAGTGGGCCATCCAGATTCCTCAAGGAACCACCCAACCATTATCCCTTCCTTGCCTAACAATGCCCTACTTTGCTGCCCCCTTATCTCTCAGGTCACCTGGTCACTATTCTGGTCTCTCCCACCGTAGCTATTTCCCTTCCTCGCCTTCCCCCAACTGAAGAACTCTATACATCCCACTATCTGTAACCTCAAGGTTGACTCTGCTCCACTCTTGAGAATCAGTCCTAGCAGCTTGTGCTTTTTCTCAAATAAAACCTTCCATCTTTGCATCAGAGTGGTCTCCATGGTCTTGGTCACTCCTGAACCTTACATCTGGTGCTCGTAACTCAGAGGAAGCTCCCAGATGCCCTCTTTGGTGACCAGACCTCCTTTTCCCCTGACCAGACCACCAAGCTGCCATTCAGCCCTCTGAAGGCTTCTGACCATCTCTGCCTGATACAGGCTCTCACACCCACCACTATTCGGCCTCACTGTTCTTCCCTTCTCTGTCTTCTCCCTCCTTCTTGGCAAGTGTCCTTCTTGGGTAGGCCTGCTGTCAGGTTTCATCCCTCCTCATGGAAGCTGTGCCGGCATACCAGGCTACACCCATCGGCCATTAGGCCTTGTGGTGATTTGATTCAGGTGTTCCCCATAAACTTAGGTGTTCTGAATTCTCCATTCCCAGATGATGGAGATTTTGAAATTAATGCCTCCTGGAGAGAGTGTATTTTGGGGGGTGGGCTTATGGGTGTTATAGCCAGTTTCCCCAAGCCAGTGTTTGGCACACTCTCCTGTTGCTATGGTCCACCTAATGTTGGCCAGGGGGTGATGTCCACACTCTGCTCATGCTATCATTTTCCCTGCCATCATGGAACTTCCCCCTCGAACCTGTGAGCCAAAATAAACCTCTTTTTCCCACATGCTGCTCTTGGTTGGGTGATTTTGACCAGCAATGTGAACCTTAATGCAAGCCACTACCCCAGGTCTCAAGAAAGATGCACTCACAATACCTAAGTCTCACTCTCTGGTCTGCCATAACCTAAGGGGCACTTTTGGTTTGGCTACCAGATCAGGACACTTCCTCTCCCTCCCTCCTCCCCCTCTCTCTCCTAAGCTGTCATCTTCCACTACCAGCCATTTTCATCCTCCAATGCCAGCTGCTTTCACCATTGGGAGCACAATCACCCTCCTTGCCCACTAACAACCTAAAATGCTGACAGTTGTGAACTGTATGGCCTCTGCACACATGAGAGGTACAGGCCCTGTTCACCTGGATGGGCCAGGGGGTCATGCTGGTTTTCTGTGTAAGCCCATCTTAAGCCCTGGTTTATTTTTCTTTCACCCTTGTTTTGCTCTTTCCCTGTCTCCTTAGGAGCATAAAGTCTCTATGACTCTTGGACAACATCTTATCTTTCTCTGCAACTCTGCTTGGCCATAGTATAAGCTGAACAATGGGTCCAAATAGCCTGAGAATGGTACTTTTGATTTCCAAATTCTCACTGATTTAAAAAAACTTTTGCCAATGTACAGGCAAATGGTCCAAAATACCTTATTTTTCACTCTGTGTGCCCAGCCTTCTCTCTGCTCTGCCTGCTCTTCTGACCAGGTACTTCCAGCCACCTCACCACAACATCCGCTCCAGCTCCTCCAACTTTCTCAGCCTCTCCTAACACCCTGCCTGGTAACAAGGTTTGATTATAGTCTCTGGAGTTGTAGATAAAATAGAAATTTAAAGTGGAAATGCATAACTTCTGAATAAATGAATGAATGAATATGTGAAGGGGAAATGGTTGTCTAACTCTATATAAAAAGTGTACCTGAAGTGAATGTGGGTGTGTGTGTGTGTGTATGTATGTGGCTCACAGCCCTAATGCTACAGAATGATTTATGTTCTGAGCAGTGCCATTTCTTTGTGGGGGATGTTCTCTACCAAGTCCACCGTACAAGATGGCATAGCCAATTTTTACTGTTGAGTGTCCCCCAGAAGGAACACTAAAAGTAAAAATAATTAAGATAATAGGAAAAAATGCAAGATTCTCCTACTCTTAATAAGTTGTGAAATGGCAGGTTTGAAAAGCAACCTATAGCCCTGAAGGAAGATAAAAACTCTACCTGGAATTTAGGGGAAAATAAGATGGCTCTTTCTTAGCTTCCCTACCTTGCAGAGCAAGGGAACTGCAAGTACAGGGACGCTCAGGGTCCTGGCCCCAGCATGATGATGAAG
The DNA here is from genome assembly GCF_020740685.1 of Jaculus jaculus. Classification (NCBI taxonomy): domain Eukaryota; kingdom Metazoa; phylum Chordata; class Mammalia; order Rodentia; family Dipodidae; genus Jaculus; species Jaculus jaculus. The sequence goes on along the minus strand of NC_059108.1, from coordinate 99,142,565 downwards.
GAATGTCAAGTCACTATGGGGACTTCTTGAAAGAAATTGGTAGCTGTTTAACATTTACTTTATCTTTCTGTGCTTACATGGAACTACTAACACACAATTGCCTCAAAATTTACATTTAAATTTAAAAGTACTCAATACTAAATTTGTAAACAAATTTCTAAAATTTCTAGTAATGTTTAAATCTGCTTTTATATTTTCTAAATGTGTTTTAGGAAAGTTATAAAAAACAAAGTTCCAAAATCTATGTTTATTCTGGGTAAATAGCACAAGTCAAATCTGATCATTAAAAATATATCTTTATATTTTTATTTATTTTTATTTGAGAGTGACAGAGAGAGAAAAAGGCAGACAGATAGAGAATGAGCATGCCAGGGCCTCTAGCCCCTGGAAAGGAACTCCAGACATGTGCGTACCTTGTGCCTCTGGCTAACATGGGTCCCAGAGAATTGAGCCTTGAACCAGGGTCCTTAGGCTTGACAGGGAAGTGCTTAACCACTAAGCCATCTCTTCAGCCCAATATCTTTATTTTTTAAAGTTATTTCAAAAGGCCTTTTAAAGGAAAAAATAGTCATATTAAAAGTCTTATGGTAAGGACAATAAGCTTTTGTCAATAGTTATGAGATGAATATGACTAAAAAAGATAAACTGAAGAGAAAACTTTGTATGTTGGATGTTAAATGTTTGATGAAAAAAGATTGTTACAGAGTGGTTACATGGATTGTAAGGTTAAAGTATGTGGATGAAGGTATGAGTAAAATATGAAGATGGAGATATGAATGAGCTTAAACAAGTTAAAGACAAAGTATTAGTCAGATAACAGACTTCTTGAGATATAAAATGACTTAGCCTAGGGCTTACATCAGACTAACAAAATATGGCCCTGGCTGGTAGCAGGATGCTAATGGTATTCAGGTTGCAAACTTAACTTTTAACTCATTGATGTTAATCTCGTCATAATAATGGTTATGAAAGACTAAATTTAGAGTACTCAACAAAGTTAACTCTTTGCCAACCTTTTAAGTAAATTATAAGATTAAAATTGACACATTAATATTTAATTCTCTCCTAAGGTTATTATATCTAAAACCCTGCCTCAAAAAAAAAAAAAAAACCACTTTACAGAGGAACTATTTACTCTTTTTTTCCTATTTTTTTTTACAGTAAATAGACCACATTTAAAACATTAAACACACTTGAAAACTACCTCATGGTGAACAGTAAAAAAAATATAAAAATTCTAAACAAAGTTAGCTTGTGATTTAAGATGTAATTCCTCAATTCCTCCAGCAATCAGTCTTAAAACTTTAACTGTAACTTATGTCATTACTGAACAAGTTTACCAAACTACCACAGACAGAATTATAAATTTGGTTAAGGTTTGAATAGCTATAAATTGTGTCATAAAATTTTGTGTATGTCTGAAATTCAATATTGTTCTATAAAATTGATTTTGAAGAGATTACTCCACATTTAAAAGTATTTATTTGCAAAGCCAAATACACATAGTGGAACACACATTTGAAAATTATTTACAGTGGCAAGTGGCTCTGGCAAGCCAATCCCTCTCTTTTGCATGAGACTTGTCTCCTTTTTTATTAGATCATGACAGCTTAATCCAGTTCCTCTATTCTTTGGATATACTAAATATAGCTAAATTAATTTCAAAAACTAACTTACAGATTAATAGACATCTTATTTAGCTTTTAAAAGTGCTAAACCTCTTCATAAAAATATATATTATATAAAGGTATTCCACCTCTGATGAACTTTAAAATTATAAAATTTTTCATGTCTTCATATTTAAGCCAAAAAATGTTACTACATAATATAGATTTCTTGTTTACTTTAAATTCTGTCAACAGATATTTTGTTTATAGTTTACTCTCTGTAGCTTCATGTGCCTTAAATATGTAAACTCTACTTTTTGTTAATATCAGACTTTTCCAAATATCAGAATATTAGAATATTGTAATTTTGTTTATGCAAAATCCATGATGTTTGAGTATCAGTAAGCATACATCATCATGCCTGGCTAAAACTCTAATTTTAAGATTATACTTGTCTTGCTCATGCTGGTTTTGCTAGATGATTATCACTGAGGTTGTAATCTAAGTCTTATAAAAAGTGATTTATTATTTCTTCTTAGAAAAACTGACAAAGCTTTCCATGTCTTTAAAAAATCTACTGTTACTTAATAGGTTGATATTGTATATATGTAATTACAATGATTGTAATGGGGAGGTAATATGATGGAGAATGGAATTTCAAATGGGAAAGTGTGGGGGTGGGGAGGAAGGGAATTACCATGGGATATATTTTATAATCATGGAAAATGTTAATAAAAATTTTTTAAAAAATCTACTGTATACAATGTTAATATAGTTTGCCAAAGCTTCATGTAGTAGTCATAAATATTTATTTAGTTAAGCCTTAAAATTGTTCAATAATAAAAGGTACTTATGTAAGAAATTGCTTTGTGCCTGTCATATTGTCTCTAATGCATGTTAAAATCAGGCTTGCTTAATTAAACAATGACCAAGTTTTACTTTATTCTTGAGCTGTGTATAATCAGTCTCAGTCAAGATTTCACTTAATTAATTGCCTCATTTCTGTTATCTTAAGTTCATTGCTTTTAAAGATATTAATACTTAAAACATGTTTCCTGCCCTAGAAAATAATCTTAAGTTGCTGTTCTGCTTCCTGTTTGGAGGGTAATTGGTACTTACATTGGTATACAGACTAGCCAAAGTTGTTTTCAAACACAGATGCTAAGTTTTTATACTGTCTTGCCTTGTTCCCAAGAGGAATACCTCTATGGTTATTAATGAAATAAAATGTGCAAAACTGTAAGGTATACCCTATTTATCTTTGGTACTCTACTTCCTTGATCAGCAAGCTTTCCCCTCCATCACTACAGCATGGTCAGTCTTTGTCCTTCTTCACCAGTGTAGCATCATGTTCAGCTCTGATGAGTCCATAAGTTTATGGTTCTGTGAATTTTAACATCTTTAAAATTAAGGGGCATAAGAGATGGCTCAGTGGTTAAGACACTTGCCTATAAAACCTAACAACCTAGGTTCAGTGTCCCAGTACTCACATAAAGCAGGATGTACAAAGTAGCATATGCAACTGGAGTTTATTTGCAGTGGATGTTGCCCCTGGCATGCCCATTCTTTCTTTCTGTCTGTTTGTTTCTGTCTGTTTCTCTCTGCCTGCAAATAAATAACATTTTTTAATTACACTAAGAAAGAAATGTGTCAGTTACTTTCTCACTGCTGTGAACAAATACCTAACCAGAAGCAATTTATGGGAGGACAAGGGTTTAATTTGGTTTATAGTTTCCAAGGGGAAATATCATGTCAGGGATGGCATAGTGGAAGGATCATGAAGCAGAGGTGGTCATATCATCAGGCAGGAAGCAAAGAGATAAGAGGGAGTAGGGCCAAGCCACAAAACCTCAAGGCCCAACCCCAGTTACCCACTTATTCTGGCAAATCTCCACTTTCTAAAACTTCTGCAACCTTCCAAACAGTACTACTATATGAACACTAAGTGTTTAGACACATGAGACTAGGGGGCAATTTTACAACAAGACTACAGGAGGTTAAATTTATTCCCTTTGGATATGCTGCTATGTTTCTTATTTTCTTTTCTTCTTAAGTTTATCCAAGTACAACATAAGTATTCCAACTGAAAGTGAGTCACCCAGAGCACTGTAAGACAAGGCTGTAGAAATGACAATTCTAACTTCAGATTAACTTCCAATTTGGTGACTTGTAGAAACTATCACATTTATCTAATAAAAGACAACAAATTTTAATGCTTCTCACTATTACTTTTATACTATAGTCTCTCTTACAAAAGTTTGAATGAAATGTTCATTTACATTGAAATATGGCACCACTATCTTTGCACTAGGCATACACAATTCCATTTCAAATAGTGAAATATTAGAGGTGTGACATCAAGTTGTGGTTTATCTATAGAAAACCAATACAAACAAATCAATTTGCAATTAATCCTGCCAAAAAATTTTAGATGTTTGCCAGCATTCTTAATAAAACAAGGCAGCTCCCACTAAAATAGGGCCCTAAGCTTGTAGGATACAGTAAGAATGTTACAGGGGAAGATGCTTTACCCTAACAAGTGTTTTCAAACACTTCTAAGAAGGCAAAAGCTCTCATAAAAATTTGCCAGTAGTAGATGCTTTGGGATTTGGTAATGTTGTATTGTACACTATGGATTAAAACTTGTCGCATTATATAAACAAGAAATGTTTGGGTGAAAGATCAGCAGGGGGAAAGCTGTTACATTTCCTCTGGTCTTAAAATTTGTTGCCTATAGGACTACATTCTAAATCATATTTAAAATGGTTGTTAGAGGCCTAAAAGGATGGAATAGAGAAATTATTTTATTTGATGGGAGTGTTTTGAAACAGGTATCAGTATGTTACTCAAACTGTGCTGAACCTCACTATGTAGTCCAGGCTGACTTCAAATTCATAGAAATCCTACTGCCTCAGGCAACTGAGTGCTGAGATTAGAGGCTTGTGCCATCATACTCAGTACATTTGCAGGGGGTTGTTAATATCTAAGCTAGTTTTGAAAATGCTTATGCTGTACATAGAAGCCATAAATTGTTGTTACAAAACTTATAGTGCTGGGGCAGGATACCTTCCACTAAGTTGTTGGCCCCCAAACATTACAAGATATTGCTAAGGCTCTTGATTGCCTGCCAGACTAGACAGTAAGACCCTATTGCTGAAGACTATGCATGCTTGGGCTGCAGGACACTGCAGTCAAGCTGGAACTACATTGCAAGCCCCCTCTCTGTTGATTAGATGTCAGGATGCTAGAAAGATCTATGCAGCTTGCTTGGGATAGAAAAGCTATCAAAGGTGTCAACCAGTAGTGGACCATGCAAGCTCTTTGGGCTGGCCAGCCTGGTAAATGTACCAACTGGCATAATAGTAGTGTGTCTGTTATGGGGGAAATCAACTGGTCTCTGATTAGACTTGAGGCTCACTACACAGGAGGAAATACATCTCTGGCACTGAAAAACTAATGAAAAGCCTATGGCTAGGGAGGTAATAACACGTAGCAGAGAACTATTTCTGTTGTTTGGATAAATGAATATGTTATGCCCACGAAACTTCCCTCTATATATTTATGTTTATGCCGATATATTAAGGATACTCTCACTTTTTGGTTAGAAAAGCTTCTCTTCACATAGAAGTCACCAGTTGGGGTGACTCAAAACTCACCAAAGTACTGAGAAGTGAACATGGAGTGTTCAATACTAAATGATACATCACTTATCCTAAAAGGTGCAGGGGTCAATCTGAAAGAGGTGACAGAAAGATCACAAGAGCCAAATGAAGGAGATGAGTACTAACAATAATGTCTTTCAGACACAAAGTGGTTGTGGCATTCATAAACTCATGGTGGCTAATTTCACCTACAGAGAACCTGCATAATGTGAGGGGGAAATGATGTCATAAAAGAAGACTAGTTGGAAAGAAGAAGGGATTCAATGGAGGAATGATTTGGGAGATGGAAAAGGGAGGGTAGTAGGAAGGGATTACGATCATGGTATATTGTTTATATTTATAGAAGTTGTCAATAAAAACATCTTCTAATTATTTATTTATTTGCAAATAAAGGAAGAGAGAAAAACAGAGAAAGAGGGAGAGGGAGAGAGAATGGGCACTCCATTGCTTCTAGTTGCTGCAAACAAATTCCAGATGCATATGAAACTTTGTGCATCTGGCTTTATATGGGTAATAGGGGGTTGAACACAGATTACTAAGCTTTGCAAGCAAACACCTTTACCACTGAGCCATCTCTCCAATCCTAAAAAGTGGCTCAGTGAACAAAGTGCTTGCCACACAAACATGAAGATTGAATTTGGAACCCCACTGCCAATGTAAAATGCCAGGTATGGCAGTGCATTCTGTAATCCCTGTCCTGAAAACAGAGACAGAGGATGCCTAGGACTCAATAGCTAGTTAGTACAGTTAGTACAGAACAATCAGTGAACTCTGGGATCAGCAAGAGACCCTATCTCAAAGAACAAGGTGGGAGAACAACTGATTGATTACCTGACACCAACTACTGGTCTCCACATGAACCCCCCCCCTTAGGTGCACACACATAGGAACACACATACACATATGTATGCACACCATGTACACATAGACTTAGAACATAAAAACATAACAACATAAAAAAGTAAAAGTATAAAATAGATATATGAAAAGGTTTGCAATGTTCAAATAAAGCTTTGCTACTTTAAAAGAAATAAGGACAAATTCAGCAATATTTTATGTATATCTAAGTTTTACAACCTCCCAGAAAGAAAAGGGCATAGACTGTGGAGACAGAGTCACCTGTGTGAAAGCATGGCTCTATACGTTATCAAGTCTGTGATTTTGAGCACAATCAAGACATTATTTGTAAAAGGTACTCCCCCTTTGAGTTGTAATTGAGGACTAAATGAAATAATTCAGGTCAAATTCTGGAAATAGTAACAGCAGCCAGAACTACATATGAAAGTGAAAGTAAAAATCATATAAACCTCATTATGCCCAGGACTTTTGTTCTAGAAATTCCATTATGGGTATATACACAGACCTCAAGATTTATGAATAAATATGCTTATTTTAGACCAGTATGAATGAAACAACATAAAAAACACCTGAACAAGAGTGTGTAAACCATATTTAAGCATGAGTGAAATGTACTTCTCAAACAGTAGAAAACATTTATAATTTTCAGGTAGCATAGGAAAATAGCTACAACATGATACTAGGTGAAAACATCAGAATAAATACTTTTGTATTATACAATACGCAAAAATACATGTTTTAATATATGGTGTTATGTCATATGTCACTGTCAAATGACACACAATTGGTACAGACGTATGTGTGGAGCAAGGAAAAAGAGGGATAGAGAAAAAATGACTTTTAAACTGGGAAATCTTAAATAGGTGGCAATATTACAATTATTATTCCTTTTTAACTGTTCAAAACATAAAACAGGGATGGAGAGATGGCTTAGTGGTTAAGCACTTGCCTGTGAAGCCTAAGGATCCCACTTCAAGGCTTGATTCCCCAGGACCCACATTAGCCAGATGTACAAGGACGGGCATGCGTCTGGAGTTTTCAGTGGCTGGAGGCCCTGGTGCGCCCATTTTCTCTCTCTCCATATTTATATATTTATCTATCTATCTATCTATCTATCTATATCTATATCGATAGATAGATAGATAGATAGATAGATAGATAGATAGATAGATATGGCTGCCTTTTCTCTCTCTATCTTTCTCTCTCAAATAAATAAATTTTAAAAATTTAAGAAAAAAAACAAAATATAGTACACATTAATGGGGTGTCATATATTTCCACACAGGTTTACCTTGTGGAATATTCACATAGGTTAAGCTGTCCATTTCCTCAAACATTTATCACTTCTTCACAGTAACCTTGAAACTATATTCTTCCAGGACTAAAGAGATCACTCAGTGGTTAAAGGCACTTGCTTACAAAGCCTGTTGGTCCCAAATTAATGGTTCGCATAAAGACAGCTACATGAAGCAGCACATGCATCTGGAGTTCATTTGCAGTGGCAGGAGACCCTGTCATGCCCACCCATATTATCATTCATTCTCATTTTCTCTCTCTCTCCCTCTATTTTTCAGTTCTTCAGTGAACTGAAACTTTATAGAAGTTGTCAATAAAAACATCTTCTAATTATTTATTCGGCTGAGCAGACATCCGGTCCTGGACTTTTTTGGGAGGGGGAGATTTTTTTTAATTCATTTTTTATTTATTTATTTGAGAGCGACAGACACAGAGAGAAAGAAAGAGAGAGAGATAGAGAGAGAGAGAGAATGGGCGCGCCAGGGCTTCCAGCCACTACAAACAAACTCCAGACACATGCGCCCCCTTGTGCATCTGGCTAACGTGGGTCCTGGGGAATGGAGCCTCGAACCAGGGTCCTTAGGCTTCATAGGCAAGGGCTTAACCTCTAAGCCATCTCTCCAGCCCAGATTTTTTATTACTTTTTCAATCTACATGAATGTGAATGGTTTGTTTAGATTAATCTGCTTTGAGTTTAGTTTGGGTAGGTGGTATGTGTCTAGGAATTCATCCATTTCTTCCAGATTATCAAATTTTGTGGAGCAGAGGTTTTGAAAGTATGCCCTGATAATTCTTCCAATTTCATTGATGTCTGCTGTGATCTCTTCTTTTTTATTTTGGATCTTAATAATTTAAGACTTCTCTTTTTGGTTGCTTGATCAAGTTGGTCATGGGTTTGTCAATCTTGTTTATTTTTTTTTTTTGAAGAACCACCTCTTTGTTTCAATTTATTAATTGTTTTCTTAGTTTCCAATTCATTAATATCTGCTCTAATCTTGATTATTTTTTTTTTCTTTCTGGAGCTCTTTGGGTTGGATTCTTCATTTTCCAGTGCCTTTAGGTAGACAGCCAGGTTATTAATTTGGGATCTCTATGTCTTTGTAATGAAGTGATTTAGGGCAATGAATTTTCCTCTTATATGCCTTCCCATAAGTCCTATAAGTTTTTCTAGGGTGTGTTTTCATTATCATTCAATTCTAGGAATTTTACAATTTCTTTTTTTATTTTTTCCATGACCCATTCATTGTTTACAATGGTGCTGTTTAGTGTCCAGGAGCTGGTGGAGTTCTTGCTGTGTCTGTTGTTAATTTCTAGCTTTAAAGCATTGTGATTTGACATGATGCAGGAAGTTACTTCAGTTTTCAGCCTTTATGGATGCACACCTTATGGCCTAATATTTATAATTATGATGCACTCTGTTCGGGCCTTGAGAGGCCTGGACATGAGACCTAGTGGAACTTTCTGAGCCTAGCTAAAGTTTGGCGATCTGCCTCTGGCCAGCTATGACTCAGCAAGATGCCTAATGGCCTCTGGCCTGCTACTTCCACATAGGAGTTGAATCAAGTAAAAACAGATAATGGCCCCTGCTTTGTAACTCAAAACTTTACAAGTTTCCTCCAGAAATGGCAAATTACACATGCCAAAGGCATTCCATATAACCCTCAAGGCCAAGATATTGTTAAAAGATATAACCAAACACTTCAATCACAACTACAAAAACAAAAGGGGGAATCACTAACCCCCCATGATCAGCTAAAGAAGGCATTATTCACCTTAAATATTTTAAATTCTTCTAGAAATGAAAAAATGTCCCCATTTCAAAAACATTGGTCATCTTCTGTCACATACAGCTCGATCAAGGTCAAATGGAGAAACCCATTGACTGCGGCCTGGAGAGGACCAGACCCACTCCTCACAGCAAGGAGAGGGTTTGGATGTGTCTTCCCTAAAGATGAAAAAAGACCCATTTGGGTACCAGCAAGAGGCCTAAAATATTTGTCCCAACAAGGGAACACTGACAATCACTTCTCCAAGGAGTGTCCCACCCCTGAGGACCATTCCTAAAATTGTCTTCACCCTGCTAAGCCAAACAATTCCCTCCCTTGCGGAGGACTGCTGGCTTTGCCCCCAATCTGGGCCGCCCAGCTGCATGAAGTACAGTTGCCCATATGACCTTAAAAAATTGTTCCGCCACCTTCCCCATCCCTGTCTAGCTTTTCCCAGTGTTTCCTCTGGAACTTGCATTTGGGCTCCGCCTTCCCCTAATAATTTTAGTATAGATGTGGGTTACATACATTCTTCCTTATGTACTTTTAACACAACTGAGCCCAGTGCTCAACGCTGCCCACCTTCTGGAATGGCTTATGTTTGTGGAGGTGGGGTGGCCTATGACTTTCTGCCCACCAATTGGATGGGCCTTTGTGCCCCAGTCACCTTAATCCCAGATGTAGATATCATTCCTGGAAACTAGATTCCCTGGCTGAGGTAGTCCTACAAAACAGGAGGGGACTAGATCTACTAACAGCCAAAAGGGAGGCATATGCTTGTTTTTACAGGAAAAATGCTGCTTTTATGCCAATAAATCAGGAATCATCCTGGACAAGATTAAGAGGCTCCAGGAGAACATGGAGAGGAGGCGGCGGGACATCCAGCACAACCTGCTGTGGACAGGCTTACATGACTTCTTACCCTACCTTCTCCCTCTACTTGGGCCCCTCTTTCTCCTCCTCCTTATCTCTACTGTTGGACCTTGTGTAATTAACAAAGTTACACAACTCATTCATCAGTGGCTAGAGGCAATAAAAATCCATTAGGTTGAGGTACATTATCACAGGATGGCAACTCAGGAATTAAGTTCCTCAGATGACCCACTGCCACCTCCTCTGCCCTCCATGTGACCAATGATGGGTAAGATCTCAGACTGACTGAGACAACCTAAGACAGGCCATGGAGTGGATTCTCAATGAGCTAGATACATGGTACCTAGTGACATGTAACATCCCCAGAGGGGAACAACCTAAGACAGGGGCCGTGTTTTCCACCATGCTTACAAAAACAAAAGGGAGAGATGTTGAGCCTTGAGAGGCAGGACATGAGGCCTAGTGGAATTTCCTGAGCCTAGCTAAAGTTTGGCGATCTGTCTCTGACCAGCTATGACTCAGCAAGATGCCTAATGGTCTCTGGCCTGTTACTTCTGCATAGGAGTTAGAATCCCTATGCGTGCTTACAACCAATCATTTCAAATGTTGCGGTATTCTATTGGCCCTTACCTCTCCCCCAATCCTAGAATCCCCACGCTTGTTCTCAATGCTATATAGGTAACCACCTGTAACAATAAAGTGAGTTCCTGCTTCGACAAGACTCCCGACTCAGTGTCATTTTTCTCCAGTGAGTAGGAGAGGTTCTGAGCCATGGACACTCATCCTCTTCCTCAACCCCTTGGGAGGAACCAGTGGCCTGGTTCTTCCTCAGCACTACCCACTGGGGGAGCCCGGAAGCACTCCTGTTGGATCATTCCCTTGATGAGTAGGAAGTGGCCTTCTTTGTCCTTTTGTATTACTTTTGGTTTGAAGCAACCCATGCTTTTTTTAATTTTCATTTGCATAGAATATCATTTTCCATCCTTTCACCTGTGGGGGCGTCTATCTTTAGTGGTGAGGTAGGTTTCTTGAAGGCAGCAAATAGAAGGGTCCAGTTTTTTGATCCACCCTGATAACTTGTGTCCTTTGATGAGTGAGTTAGGACATTAATATTTAAGGTTATTACTATGAGGTTTGAATTAATCCCTGCCATGATGAGGAATTTCATGGTGTTTGGTGCTTTCTTGTGTTTTGTACTATGTTGAACCTGGTGTATTTTTGGTTGTTGTGATCTTCTTGTCTGCTCTTGAGATTGATTTTTTTAACTGTTCTGTGTGGAGCAATCCCTCAAGTATTCTCTGTAGGTTTGGCTTTATGTTCATATAATCATAGAGTAGACTTTTTTATGGAAAGTTTCTTTTTCACCACCTATTATGAGGGATGCTTTTGCTTGGTAGATATCTTGAGTTGTAAGCCATAGTTTTTCAGACTTTGAAATGTTCTCTTCCAGACCCTTCTGGGTTTCCATTTAAAAAACTGACATAATTGTGATGGGATTGCCTTTGTATGTTGTGAGTGGTTTCTCTCTCGCTGCTTTTAGCACTCTCATTTTAGTTTATTTTTTGAGAGGTTTTTTTTCGTTTTTTTTAATTTAATTTATTAGTTTTTTTTCAGCAAATACAGGCAGTTTGGTACCATTGTTTAGATCATCTATGATCTACCCCCTCCCATTGGACACTCCTTGTTGATGTAAATGGGTCATGCATTGTGGAGTTAGCCCACAGTTATTGGTATGATAAATGTCTCTGCATATCATGACCCAACATGTGACTATGACATTCTTTCCATCCCCTCTTCCGCAAAATTTCCCTGAGCCATGTTGGGTTCTTTTTTGGTCTGCTTCAGTGCTGAGGTGTTGGGGGCCTCTGAGGCTCTGGCTCTCTGATTTGCTAGGAGTTGATTTTTCTCTGCGTTGGTCTCCTTCCCTTTTGTGCTGGTATCTGGTTCACAGGAAAACATCACCTTTGCTTGTTTCGCCAATTGTCCTTAGTTTCAGTTGGGCCCATTTTGAGGTATGTTGGGGCAGCTCTCTCCTTAAGATCTGCATCTATCTGAAAAAGAGAAGGAGATTCTCCAACGGAGAGTAAGTTAGCACCTGGAAAATTGAGATAACACTTACTTTTTTGATAGAGAGTTTGATAGGTGTAGGCCATCTTGTACCCCATGATTGATGGTAGCTTGATATTCGAAAGTGGGCTTATGTTTGGGTATGGTTCTGACTTGTTTTCGAGCTCCAGATATGGGTCTATACCACTGAGAGGATCAGTTAGCCAAATGAAGAGCAGTTGGTTCCTCACCATGGATGTGGGCCACTATTGCAATTGTGTGGGCATCACATCAGGTTATATGTTGCTAATTAGGTTAGACAATGAGTTGCTTGGTCAGATATTGGTAATTTCCCCCAGTCGCCCATGTAACACATTCTGGCACTAGACACACTGACTGTCTGGGGACTGACTCTCTCCTGGCGTCCAGCCATTCCATTCCATTTTACATGTCAGCTGCGTATGAAGTCTTCAGCAATAGGGTCTTACCACTGGCTTTGGTGGGTCATCAAGTACTCTGACAGAAGTCTGTCATTGTTTTGGGAAACCTTGTAGGTTTCTCTGATCAAAAGCTCATTGTGGATGGTAGCCCCAAGCTGGAAGGGGGGGTTACAGGCCAGTGCCCACTAATAAATTGAGGAAAAATATAACTAATATACAAGAGTTAGAGAGGAGAGAGATAAGGGGAGAGGGGGAGAGGGAGGGAGGGAAGATGTAGAAGATTTAGGTTAGTCTTGATCCTACCCTCTCCAGTGTCTTGTGGTTCAGGTGTTTCCTGTAAAGGTCTAGTGAAGTTTCAGCCATTTGGTCTGACTTTAGGAAGTAGAATTTTATGGTACCAATGCCGTTTGGGTCCAGATTACTGTTTTCCACCCTTCGATGCCCTCCCTGCCCTCCCTTCCATCTTATTGTCTAGTCCATAAGGTGCTTGCTGAGTATGTAAGGTGTCTTGGGTAGATTCAGGTTAGGTGTTGTAGATGAGTGAGACTATGTGTCGATTTTTTTCTGTGATTGGGTAAGTTCACTGAGAATGATCTGTTCCATGTTCAAGCATTTTTCCTCAAATTTCTTTGTGTCATTTTTTATTACTGCTGTATAGAATTCCATTGTGTAGATATACCACATCTTTGTTATCCATTCTTCTAATGATGGACATCTGGGTTGATTCCAGCTTTTAACTATTACGAATTGAGCCGCTACAAACATGGTTGAGCAAATCTCTCTGGCGTTTAGTTTGAAGGTTTTAGGGTAGATGCCCAGTAAGGGTATAACTGGGTCTGTTGGTATTTCTATAGTCAGCTTTTTTAGGAGTCTCCATGTTGCTTTCCAGAGTGGTTGTACCATCCTGCATTCCCACCAACAGTGAATGAGTGTCCCTGCTTCTCCACATCCTCGCCAGCATTTATTTTCATTTGACTTTTTGATGTTGGCTATCCTTATTGGGGTAAGGTGGAATCTCATAGTTGTTTTAATTTGCATTTCTCTGAGGATTAGGGATGATGAACATTTTCTTAAGTGTGTGTTTGCCATTTGTATTTCTTCCTCTGTGAATTGCCTGTTCAACTCTGCACCCCATTTTGTGAGTGGGGTATTTTTCTTCTTATTGTTTAGACTTTTGAGTTCTTTGTAAATTCTAGAAATAAGGCCTCTATCAGTTGGATAACCTGTAAATATTTTCTCCCACTCTGTGGGTATTCTATTGGCTTTGCTTATTATATGCTTGTCTGTAAAGAAACTCTTCAGTTTCATATGATCCCATTGGTTGAGTGACTGTTTAAGAACTTGAGCCACTGGGGTTTTTGTTCAGGAAGTCTTTTTACATTCCTATATCATGGAAAGTACTTCCTGAATTTTCTTCTAGTAGTATTCGAGTTTCTGGTCTTATGTTGAGATCTTTGATCCATTTGGATTTGAGTGTAGTGCATGGCGAAATGTGTGGATCAAGTTTTAGTTTCCTGCATGTGGTTATCCAGTTTGTCCAGCACCATGTGTTGAAGATGCTATCTTTTTTCCAGCCTGTATTGTTTGGGCCTTTGTTGAATATCAAGTAGGTATAGTTGGTGGACCCAAAATCCGGGTCCTCAAGTCTATTCCATTGGTCTATACTCCTGGTTTTATGCCAGTACCATGCTGTTTTTATTACTATGGCTTTGTAGGATAGCTTTAGATCAGGTATGATGATGCCACCAGAGGTATTTCTTTTGCTGAGGATATGTTTGGATATGCGAGGGCTTCTGCCTTTCCATGAAATTTGAGATCATTTTTTCTATCTCTGTAAAGAACACTGTAGGGATTTTGATTGGAATTGCATTAAATCTATATATTGCCTTTGGTAGGATTGCCATCTTCACAATGTTAATTCTGCCTATCCAGGAGCATGGGAGGTCTTTCCATCTTCTCAAGTACTCCTCAATTTCTTTTTTGAGAGTTTTTATATTTTCGTTGTATAGATCTTTTACTTCCTTGGTTAATGTTGTTCCAGGTTATTTTATTTTTTTTTTGTTGCTATTGAAAATGGGACTATGTCCTTTATTTCTTTTTCTGTGCCTTTGTCATTTGCATACAGAAATGCTACCGATTTTTGTGCATTGATTTTGTATCCTGCTACTTTGCTATAGGAGTTAATCACCCTCAGGAGTTTTGGGATGGAGTGTCTCAGGTCTCTTACATATACAATCATGTCATCAGCGAATAGAGCTAAGTTAACTTCTTCCTTTCCAAATTGTATCCCTTTTATTTCCTTCTCCTGTCTTATTGCTTGGGCTAGGACTTCCAGAACTATATTGAAAAGCAGAGGTGAGAGAGGACATCCCTGTCTTGTTCCTGATCTCAATGGGAATCCCTCCAGTCTCTCTCCATTAAGTATTATTTGGGCCTTTGGAGCTTTGTATATTGCCTTTATTATGTTAAGATGTGGACCGGCCATGCCGATTCTCTTCAATGTTTTGATCATGAAGTGATGTTGTATCTTGTCAATGGCCTTTTCTGCATCTATCGAAATGATCATGTGGTTTTTATGTTTAAGCTTGTTTATGTGGTGAATTACATTGACCGACTTGCGTATGTTGAACCACCCTTGTTTTCCTGGGATAAATCCCACTTGGTCAAGTTGGATAATGCTTTTGATGTGTTGTTGGATTAGGTTTGCGAATATTTTGTTCAGGATCTTTGCATCTATGTTCATTAGGGAAATAGGCCCATAGTTTTCTTTTCTTGTGGCATCTCTGCCTGGTTTTGGGATTAGGGTGACACTAGCTTCATAGAAGGAGTTGGGTAGCTTTCCCTGTTCTTCAATGGTGTGGCACAGTTTTAGAAAGATTGGTTTGAGTTCTTCCATGAAGGTTTGATAAAATTCAGCTGGGAATCCATCTGGTCCTGGACTCTTCTTTTGGGGAAGGTTTTTTATTACTTTTTCAATCTCCGTGAGTGTGATGGGTTCATTGAGGTGATTAATCTGCTCTGAGTTTAGCTTTGGTAGATGATATGCATCCAGGAATTTATCCATCTCCTCCACATTTTCCAGTTTTGTGGAGTAGAGGTTTTTGAAATAAGTCCTGATGATTCTGCCAATTTCACTTATGTCTGTTGTGATCTCTCCTTTTTCATTTTGAATTTCGTTAATTTGGAGTCTCTCCTTTTTTTGCTTGATCACATTGGCCAGAGGTTTGTCAATCTTGTTTATTTTTTCAAAGAACCAGCTCTTTGTTTTGTCAATTGCCTTAATGGTTTCCTTGGTCTCCAGTTCATTAATTTCTGCTCTGATTTTAATTATTTCTTTCCTTCTGGAGCTCTTTGGGTTGGATTTTTCGTGTTTTTCCAATGCCTTTAGGTGGATGGTTAGGCTATTGATTTGGGACTTTCTGTCTTTTTATGAAGGCATTGAGTGCTATGAATTTTCCCCTGAGGACTGCCTTCATTGTGTCCCATAAGTTTTGGTATGATGTGTTCTCATTGTCATTCAATTCCAGGAATTTTGCAATTCCCTTTTTTATTTCATCCACTATCCATTTATTGTTTAAGAGTGTGCTATTCAGTTTCCAGTTGCCGTTGGGGTTCTTGTTGGTTTTTTTTGTTGTTGATTTCTAGGAATATAGCATTATGATCTGATATCATGCAGGGAATTATGTCGATTTTCCTAAATATATGGAGGCAGTCTTTGTGACCCAGTATATGGTCTATTTTACAGAATGTTCCATGAGTCGCTGAGAAGAATGTGTAGTCTGTGGATTTGGGGTGGAAAGTTATAAAGATGTCTGTTAGGTCTAAGTGCTCTATGGTTTTGTTGAGCTCTCTTACTCCCCTGTTGAGCTTCTGTTTGGATGATCTGTCTACTACTGATAATGGTGTGTTGAAGTCCCCAGCTATGATGGTGTTGGTGGTTATTTCTGTTTTATTGTCAAGTAGGTTTTGTTTTATGAACTGTGGTTCCCCTGTGTTTGGTGCATACAGATTTATGATTGTAATATCCTCTTGATGGATTGTTCCCTTTATAAGTAGGAAGTAGCCTTCTTTGTCTTTTTTGATTGTTTTTGGTTTGAAGTCAATTTTATCTGATATTAATATAGCTACACCTGCTTGTTTCTTATTTCCATTTGCTTGGAATATTGTTTTCCACCCTTTCACCCTGAGGAGGTTTCTGTCTTTAGTGGTAAGGTGGGTTTCTTGAAGGCAGCAGATTGAGGGTCTAATTTTTTGATCCACCCTGTTAGCTTGTGTTTCTTGATGGGTGAATTAAGGCCATTAATATTTAGGGTAATGACTGTGAGATTTGATTTGATCCCTGCCATCTTGTTGTGCTAGAGGTGTGTTGGCATTTCCATGGAATTTAAATTTTTTTTTTTCTGTCTACTCTGGGTTTGGTTGCTGTGCTCTGTTTCTTGTAGGCATTTGTGTTTGGTTATTTGTTTCTTCTCTGTGGAGAATTTCCTGGAATACTTTCTGTAGGTTTGGTTTTGTGTTCATATAATTGTAAAGCTGAGTTGTGTCATGGAAAGTTTTCCTTTCACCATCTATTATAAGGGAGACTTTTGCCGGGTAGAGTAGTTTGGGTTGAAAGCCATCGTTTCTTAGAGTGTGGAGAGTTTCATTCCAGGCCCTTCTAGCTTTCAGGGTTTCCATTGAGAAGTCTGAAGTAATTCTGGTTGGGTTTCCTTTGAAAGTGATGTGCTTTTTTTCCCTAGCTGCTTTTAGAATTTTCTCTTTGGTGTCAATGTTTAACATCTTAATGATAATATGTCTTGGTGAGTTTCTACTTGGGTGTAGTCTGTTAGGAGTTCTGCTTGCTTCTTGTATCTTGATTGGCCTTTCTTTTAAGAGACGGGGGAAGTTTTCTTCAATTATTGTGTTAAATAGGTTCTCCATGCCTTTGGTCTGAAATTCTTCTCCTTCTGGTATTCCAATGATTCTGATATTAGGACATTAAAGTGTATCCCATAATTCTCTCATGTTCTGTTCACAGGAACTTTTGAATTTACTGAAATTTTTGGACTCTTGAACTGTTTCTTCCATCCTGTCTTCCAGATCAGAGTTTCCATCTTCCACTTCGCTGACTCTATTCTTGAGGGCCTCTATCGAGTTTTGGACTTGTTCAATTAAGTTTGCATTTTCTACTACTTTCCTATGTATCACTTCCATCGCTCTGTCCAGCTCCCTTTTTGCCTCATTTTCTCATTTTCTTGATGATTCTTGGAAATCATCCTTGCATTTCTTTATGTTTTCATTTAGTGTGGCCAGCTGATTTTTAAGGTCCTCTTTTTTTTCACTCTCCCTCAACTCTCTTAGCTGTCCTTGAATTCCTTCCAGTGTCTTATCATATTGCTCTAGCTTAGTGATGGTAGCATCCACACAATTATCTGTCCTTTGTAGCTTTCTTGCCAGTTCTAGCAGTAGGTTGGTCAGGGTTGCATTGTTCATAGCTTCCACTTGATGTTCTGATCCTAAATACTCTTCTATGTTTTGGTTAGATGTAATCCTTGTTTGACTGGGTGATCTGTCTGGATTTTCTTGCATTTTATTTTTCATGTTATTTCTTTTGTGCTGTGGTCTACCCATGTCAGTGTATGGGCAGGTAGGTGGGTGGAGCAGCCTGGGATCTAGCTTAATGAGAATCCAAGGCAGCCTGGGGCAGTTACAAGTAGCCTGGGTTTTTGCTCTCTCTTTCCAAAGCCACCTATCTATAGCCTGACAGGGGTGCCAAAGTTGCCTGAATTCTCACCCAGTAATGTACCAAAGCTGCCTGCCTTCTAGTTTGGAAGCAGACTGAGGCAGCAAGCCCTGAAGCTGCCCAAACTCTGGCTGGGAATACTGGGACTTGCAAACTGTCTGAGCTCTCCCGCCTCAGGGGAGTGGGGGATGGGTAGCAATGGACAGGTAGGGGATGGCGCCTGAGTTGGCGCTAGTGACTCAGTGTGGACTTTTGTGGCTCTTGCTATGGGACTGGCCCTGCTGCACGTGCAATTGTAGTGCAGAGGCAGCTGATGCAGGCACAGGGTCAGGACACAGCAGAGGCTGGCCGCAGGCACGGGAACCGAGCACAGCGTTGCTGGCCAACCCACATGATCAGAGCACAAAGCCGGAGATCCCCGCGCGTGTCAGCACAGCAGGCTGGCAGGCGCACGATGGGCTGGAAGTCATGCAAACAGAGCACAGCAGTGCGGCAAGGGTTGCAGGGCACGGGGTGCAGGGAGCAGGGCACGGCGGCTGTATGTGTGGGGGTAGACTACTCACTCGAGGGGGGATGCATGCTTCCCTGTTTTTCTCCACTCTGTGCCCTGCCACTGGCAAGAAGACCCTGATAACCCTTAATTTCTTGCCTTTCTTTGCCCGGGGAGCACGGGGGGTTCGGGGCAAGCGGGCCGCACGGGGAGCGCCAGGGCCGGGGCGCGTGGGCCGGGGAGCGCCGGGTTGCGCCAGGGGGCGCGGCGATGTGTGCTTCCCTGTTTTTCCCCACTCTGTACCCTCCAACTGGCAAAAAGACCCTGTTAGCCTCTAATTTCTTGCCTTTTTCTCCCTGGTATCTGGAGTGTAGCTAGGCGGTCGCCATCTTGGCCGGAAGTCTAGTCCAACTTTAAAAGTCCCCATAGTTCTTACCAATCCTAATGACGTTCAAACATCCCCATAATCCAAGGTCTTTTAATTGAGCCATAATACCAAAAATATCCTCCCAAAACCCACAGTGGCACAGAATAATCATTCACACTGCAAAATTTGGCATTGGGCATAACAAAGAAATATATAACCAATACAAGATTTAAACCAGGCAAACATCAAACTCTGTAGCTGCAAGTCCAACAACTCTAGTCAGTGCCAACTCTCCAAGTCCAAAAATTCTAACCAGCAAATGTGTCTGGAGTTCCAATTCTACCCCTCTAGCTAGGCTACTCACAGTCCTAGAAAACTTCATTCAGGGAAGGCAGCTCTCCTTAGCCAACTCATGGTCCTGGCATCTCCACTGGGTCTCCACTGCAACCCACGGTCCATCCTCATGGCTCCATAGGGTCTCCATGCAGGCATCCAGCAAATATTCTTCACACTGTTCATGGCCATTTCCAAAATGCAAGACCATGTTTCAAATTCAACTATCCTCTCTTTCTTGCATTTTGTATACTCTATAATATCAGGCAGGGTGCCAATTTATTAATCCGGGTTTGGGGGGGAACAGACTTTGAAGAACAGGGCACTCTTTGAGAACTCAATTCCCTTCAAAAGAGTTTACGTTCTTCCTGTTGACCTAATGCAAGTCAGCTGGCCCAATCTCAAACATTGTGATCTATCATATAATTTCAGCTGGACAGGCAGAAGTTTTAGTCCAAAGATTTCATTTTTTCTGTACCATATCTCTGCTCACATCAGTCTGCTTCTACTCAATGCAACCCTACACAAGTTTTCAAGTAATGGGTATAACAGCAAGTTTGTCACACAAACTGCTTCTTGCCCAGTACAGGCAAAGCTCTTTCTAACTCCAATGAGCCAAACCTCACAGTCTATAGTTCTTACTGCATTCAGGTCTGAGTTTGAGCAGAATATCCATTAAGATGTACTACAGTACTGCAAGGCATCTCTAAGGCCAAGTTTTCAAATCCTTCCATATTCCTCTTGAAAATCAGCTCCAAAAGGCCAAAGCCACACACTCAGGTGTCCAGCAGCAAATGATACCACTCCTCAGTATGAACAGTACTGTTGCAGTAAGGTGAGTATTGCTTGTAGAAATCACCCAATCAATAGCAGCTTTTGGGAAGAATAGGGTTTATTTTGGCTTAAAGACTTGAGGGGAACTCCATGATGGCAGAGGAAAATGATGACATAAGCAGAGGGTGGACATCACCCCCTGGCCAACATGAGGTGGACAACAGCAACAAGAGACTGTGCCAACACTGGCAATGGGAAACTGGATATAATACCCATAAACCCACCCCCAACAATACACTGCCTCTAGGAGGTGTTAATTCCCAAATCCCCATCAGCTGGGAAGCTAGAATTCAGAACACCTAAGTTTATGAGGGACACCTGAATCTAACCACCACTCTAAGCAACTTACTAAGAGATACTTCCTACTTAGAGGGTGGACAGAGAAGTCCAGACTTCAGACTGGAAGTGGGGTTCCTGGTAAATCCCCCTGGCTTCTACTGTCAGACCAACACTGGTGTATATAGGCAGTGGAGCTATACTAGACCAGGTGACAAGGAGTCTGCCTCTATCACCCCTCCTCTGATCTTGGGATTATACCCAGGGAATTGTGACACTACATAAATAATTTTACTTACTGAGTTCTATCCTAAACCTTGTAGATGTTTCTTCATAACTTCTCTAGCATCAGAGGTGTAGGCTCTAGTAGGACAAACTTGTGTGTTGGCCTGCATCATTACTAGCTATTGCATGGATTTCTGTGTACCTCTGAGGCTGTAGATCTATGAGGTTTTAAGGCCAGTGTGATGCCACCTAGGCAGCCTAGGTAGACAAAGGGCAGCAGAGCATGGTATAAAACCCCATTCACTGGGCATTGGGTAGGGCAGTGAATACTAATTTTGGCCCTGGAACTTAGTGCTGGCCTTATGAAACCTAACTGAGCAGATTCCAGCAACAACAAACTCCAGGCCTTCCTACAGATAGAGGTTCTGGAACAGCTCAGGTGTCAAGGAAGACATGTATCCCCAGGATATCAGACTTCTTTTCCTGCTAGCACTCACTGTAGTGGATTACAGTGATGTTGGGCCATTAGTTAACTTCAACAATAAGTAGTTCAAAGCAGTGTGAACCTTGGTCCTTCCTCAGTATAGTGTTGGTCTTGGTGGACTGTGAGCTCAAGGTTTCATACTGCTTGGTGGCACTTGTGGACATATATTTCAGTGAAATTGGGTCTTCAGCTAAACCACAGGCTAGTAATTGTGACGAGGGAGAGGCTGTGTGGATAGACTATTCCTTCTGGCTATTCTCTTGATTCTTTCAAAACAACACATCAACAAAGCATTTATGGCAAATCTGGGCTTGAGTTGCCCAAGCTTGTTACTATTACTGACATTACAACTGTAGCCAACATGGACTTGTTTGTCATCCAGGGCTAAAAACATTTAATATGATTTTAGATTCAGAAAAATAAGGAAGTTGCTTAGAATTTCTGGAGAGCCAAGCAGAAATAAAGCCAGAGAAGGAAGGGAAGTACACCTAATCCTACAATGTCCATACAATGGTGCCCATCAATAGTACCTGGGGGCCTTTAGAAAACAATGAACTCATTCTGGATTCAAAGTAGAGCACCAGAAATTGATAAGGCAGTAATCAGCATTGGAGAACTCTCATGAAATTAAAAGTGCTATTTTATGGATACATAATAATCCTGGTGAAAAGATAGATAAATAGTTCAGTATGCTAGCCAAAAGATTTAGCAAAGAAATGAAACAATTTAAAAAAGTCAAAGATTCTTAAACTGATAAAAGCATGTTCAGTGAAATGAAAAACATGATAGAAGGCTTCAATACTATCAAAGGTCAATCAGAAGAAATAATGAGCTTAAAGGCAAGCTATTTGAAAATATACAGTTAGCAGAGGAAAAGAAAAGAAAAAGGTGTGAGGTGTGTAAGGGTTCGAGAATTGCTGAAGAAAGACCCCAGACTCAAATAGTATGTAGAAGCAAAGAGCATTTATTCTACAGAATCAGCCAGCATGTGGGGGTCAACCATTCATGCAAAATGGCAACCCTGAGAGGAGCTCACAGGCTCCTTTTAATCACAGCTAGAGGAATTTTGGTGGGCATAGTCTTTTCTAACATGATTTGTTAACTTAAACAGCAGCTCTGCTTGCCCTCTTTTGATTGGTCCTAAGGTTTTGGCAGGCTAGGTGTAGGGGCATTTCAGGCAGGGTAGGTAATTGTTAAAATGATTGGCTAGGTAAGCAGCAATTACAACTGTGCATCTTTGATTGGTTGAGGCAGAAGGGTTGCGAAAGGCATGAAAAGGGACATGTCTCCAGGAACTGACTCAGCCCTTGGGTGGTTATCTATTCTGGTCACATGTCAGGATCACTGTTGATTAACAGCGTGCCCTTTCTCAGAAGTCTTGCCTGCCTCTCTAGGAAACTGGACTTAGGCCTAGTTAGGGTGGCACCTTACTGAATGGCATCAGTTTGGTCCCTTCAAGGAGGAATGATGAAAGCTTGTGGGAACTTTGAACATTATTAAAAGAACAAATATTTATGTTAACAAGGTTTAAGAAAAGCTTGAAAATGTGAATGGAGTAAAACAGCCAATTCAAAGAAGCAATACAGAAAATTCATCAAATACAGAGGAGACATATGTTCAGATGTAGGAAGGGCAGAGATCACTGTTCTATTTAACTTGACCAAGTTTATGCCAAAAACATTATAGTTACACTTTCAAAGATGAAAACTAAGGAGAAGACCATCAAGACTGGGAGTGAGAAGAAAAAAATAATACACAGAAGTGTCTCAATCTGTCTGGCAGTAGATTTCTCAGCAACATTATAGTCCTGGAGAAAGTGTCATGATATTTTCTTTTTACAGCAGTGGAGGAAATCAACAACCTGGGCTGGAGAGGTGGCCCAGTGATTAAAGGGGCTTGCTTGTAAAGCCTGATGGCCAGGGTTTGATTCCCTAGTACTCACATAAATCCAGATGCACAGAGCCAGATGCATATATCTGGAGTTCATTTATAGTGGCAAGAGGCTCTGGAATGCCCATTCAATCTGTTTCTCTCTGCTTGTAAATAAACAGTAAATAAAATATTTAAACAACATGCCGATGAAGAATACTGTATCCAACTTGAGTTAGCCATTAGAAATTATATATGTATTCTCAGACAAACAAAAGCTGAGGAATATAGCTCCAATATAATTGCCCTATGATAAATTCTGAAGAACGTTCTTTAAACTTAATGAAAGAGTTATGAGTGATAAGAAAAAACAGATAAGTGTAATTAAAAAATTCAAAATGTTTTGATAATGTAAGCATGGTGAACAAATCATTCATGTGCTTACTATAAAGAATAAAAGATAAAATAATGAAAATAATAGCACATTACTATCTTAAAAGATAAGTGTACTAAGATGTGAAATGGAATTTCAAATTCAAAATCTAAGAACAAGTGGAGTATAAAAACAATTTTCTTAGTCTTTCTGGATCTCTTGGTTTGCTTCTATTCATGTTTTATGATTATATTAAGTTGCTATGTTTTTTTAAAAAATGACAAGGAAATGCTTTCTAAAATCATTCAAACATTTTTGTAGGTCTTATGATAATCCCAAAACAAAAACCTATAATAACAATTAAAAAAAATGACCAAAGAATCATTAAACAATGAAGGAAGACCAGAAACAAAGAAAGGAACTGCAACAAAAGCAGAAAGCAAGCTACAAAATGACTTTAAACAGGATATTGTCTCTGAATAATTACTTTGAATGTGAATGCATTAAATTCAGTAATTAGAAACATTGAATGTATATGAAAACATGACCCAGCTAGATGTTGCTTACAAGAACTCTCTTAACATCCCAGGATACACATAACAATTACAGTTACAACATTTATAAAACAACAAACAAAAAACATCATTAACCATAACCACCAAAAAACCCAAAAAATCCTTAGCAATAAGTTTAACCAAAGAGGTAAAAGATCTCTAAAATGAAAAATTATAAAGATATTGGAGAGGATATATACAAGTAGGACAGTCCCTATAAATGTATAGGAACAATCAATATTGATAAAATGTTTGTATTACCCAAAGTTATGTAAGATTCAATGCAATCCCTCTCAAAATACCCTTCACAGAATTATGAAAAGCCACTTATACTGAACTACAAAAGTCCCCAAATACACAAAGCAGCCTTTGAACACAAGGATCAAAGTAGGAAGCATGATACTGGCATACAAAGAGACACATTGACCAATGGAACAAAATAAAGAACCTGGATACATCATCTTCTGGCTAATTATTACCAGCAAAGGCACTGAAGACAGACATTGGAGAAAGGACAGTTTTCCCAATAAATAGTGCTAGGGACAAGATGGCAGTGGTCACGTGGGAAAAGGGGGCAGAAAAAGTCGGTTGTCATGTAGTCACTGCCGACAGCAAGATTTCTGGTCCTCCCGGAACTCCTTGCACTCGGATGCAGCGTGCCAGCCTCCCACCAACATTAAGATTTTACCTCTGACCATGGGACTTGCCCACCTTGGGAAGTACAAGCCAATGTGTCAGTGACAGCTACTCTCCTGACTCACGTTGCCTGCTAGTGGCTGGTAAGACACAGGGAGTGAGAAAACCTTCTCTTTTCAGATGGCAGTGACCTTGGGATGACTCAGTGTAGGAAACCATTTGGCTGGCCTTGTATCCATAACTCTGGGCCATTTGGGAACAAAGACTTTTTCACCTACTTGTAAACAAGATTATGTATATTCAGAGTTACTGGTAAGAGCTGGCCATTCCTTAAGATTTATGCTTGTATTGCTGGGATCAAGGATTTGTTTGTTTCCCACCTTGGGATAATCTTTTGTACTGCGAAGTGATTGAAGTGCAAAAACTCTGTAACAGAAAAGAGTTGTCTTGTTAGAAATTTGTGTGAAGATCATGGAATTGTCCATGGGCAAACTGTTTAGAAGAAGATATAAAAAGGACTGCTGAGAAATAAATGTGGCTTCAGTCCTTTCTTCAGTCCTGGACTGGAGTCCTTGCTTTCATTTTTTCTCCTGTCTTTCTTTAATCCTCACTCCCCATCAGGCACAAACCCTTTCAGCCAGCAGGCTTCGGCAACTCAGAAGGCATCATGGTGCTGGAAAGAAGTGACTGGAGTACTTGGTACTGTAATAGCTCTATCACACCTTCCAAGGCTCAGGGTCGAATGCAGAAGAGGTGGTGGAAAGAATGTCAGAGCCAAAGGAAGGGTAAGACTCCTTACAACGTGCTCCCCCAGACACAAAATGGCCTGGATATCCATGACCTCACAGTGCCCAACACTACCTGCACAAGACCATCATAAGAGGAAAAGATCATGGCATCAAAATAAAAGAGAGACTGATGGAGATGGGGAGGGGATACGATGGAGAATGGAGTTTCTTAGGGGAAAGTGGAGGGGGAGGGTATTACTATGGGATATGTTTTATAATCATGGAAGTTGTTAATAAAAAATTGAAAAAAAATATTTGGCAGGAGAGATGGCTTAGCAGTTAAGCACTAGCCTGCAAACCCAAAGGATCCAGGTTTGATTCCCCAGGACCCACTAAGCCAGATGCACAAGGTGGTACATGCATCTGGAGTTCATTTACAGTGGCTGAAGGCTATGGCATGCCCATTCACTCCCTCCTCTGCCTCTTTTTCTCCCAAACAACGAAATACAATTTAAAAAAAATTAAAAAGTGTCAGAAAAAAGAAAAAGAAAACAAGAAAGGTAGGCGTAGTGGCACACACCTTTAATCCTGGCACTTGGGAGGCAAAGGTAGGAGGATCACCATGAATTTAATGCCACCTTGAGACTATCAAGTGAATTCCAGGTCAGCCTAAGCTAGAGTGAGACCTTACCTCCAAAAACAACAACAAAAATATTTTAAATGTCATAGTGAAACCCATTATAATTAACATGCTAATAAAATATGGTAGATAAAATGTTAATTTTTTCTTTTTTTGTAAATTAAAAAAAATATTATTTATTTATTTATTTATTTGAGACAGAGTTTTTGTTTGTCTTTCAAGGTAGGGTCCCACTCTAGCCCAGGCTGACTTGGAATTCACTTGGTAGTCTTAGGCTAGCCTTAAAATCACAGTGATCCTCCTACCTCTGCCTCCCAAGTGACAGGATTAAAGGTGAACTCCAGACACATGCCCCAGCTTGTGCATCTGGCTTTCATAAATCCTGGGGAATTGAACCTGGGTCCTTTGGCTTCGTAGGCAAGCACCTTAACTGCTAAGCCATCTCTCTAGCCCTAAAAAGTTAATTTATATAATTTTTTTCAAGGCAGGGTCTCACTGTAGCCCAGTCTGTCCTAGAACTCACCCTGTAGCCCCAGGATGGCCTTGAATTCATAGCAATCCTCCGACATCAGCATCCCAAGTACTGGGACTATTTATTTACAGTGTGAATGAATGTGTATATGTATGGGCATGCCACGCTTCCTGCTATTGCGTAGGAACAAAGTCCAGATGCATGTACCACCTTGTGCATCCAGCTCTATGTAGGTACTGGGAAATCAAACCCAGGAGTCAGGCTTTGCAAGCAAACACTTTAACCACTGAGCCCTCTTTCCAGTCCCTAATTATGTAACTTGATTTTTTAAAATTAAGGTCATACTTTTTATAGATACATCATGTGTTGATACCATCTGGAGTTTATTTGCAGTGGCTGGAGGCCCTGATGCATCCATTCTCTCTTTCTCTCTGACACTTCCTCTGTCGCTCTCTCAAATAAATAAACAAGAGTATTTAAAACAATAAAAAAGTAAATAAAAACAAACTACCCTCAGAAACTGAGAAATAATAAATCCCGGTTTTAAGATGCTAAATTTAGGAGTAAGTTGCTATACAGTCATAGATAGCTGATACATCCAATCTATTTTCCTCTGCCTCTACTGCACCCCCCCATCTAGTTATTTTGTTTATGAGGTCATAATTAAGTCATCAGCTACTCTAGCTGGCAAAATGCATTGAGGAAAAGCTAAGGTCAGACTCTAATTGCTTACTTACCTGGAGTTTGAGGAGTAAAAAGAAGTGTGAGGAATGAGCCAGAGGCAGGATAGACCTAATCACCACAGAATTAGTTACTTCTGGGGCTGGAGGGATTGCTTAGTGGTTAAGGTGCTTTCCTGCAAAGCCAAAGAACTCAGGTTCAATTCCCAAGGACCCATGTAAGCCAGATGCAAAAGGTGGCACATGCATTTGGAGTTCGTTTGCAGTTGCTAAAGGCCCTGGAGTGCCTTTTCTCTCCGAAATAAATAAAAATTTAAAAAAATATTTTTGGAAAATCTTTTTTAAAAAAAGAATTAGTAGTCTCAGCCCTGCTCTCACAACACCTGCCCAAGTGAAGGTCTCATCTAAAGTCTTCAGAAGAAAGCCACTTTAGGGGGAGAGAGTCTTCTCAGAGTAACCCTGCAATCTTGACTGATGGCCCCTGGCTGTCCATTTCTTCTCCCAACAGGATAGTTACTGCCTTTGCATCAGTCTCCCTCCCCTCCCCCGACACCTATACTTGGAGCTGGGATTATTTCTGCAGTGAGGTAGTGCAGCCAGATTTTTCCAAGGCAACATGGGAAAGAGGTAGGACCCTATAATTTACATCTCTATTTCCCTAATCTACCCTCTATTTGCTGCCACCAAGTCATATACTCTCAAAACAGACACTACTTCAAGACTGTCCTCTAGGTCTGGAGAGATGGCACAGCAGTTAAGGCTCTTGCCTGTGAAGCCTAAGGTTTGAATCTCTAGTACCCACATAAGCCAAATGCACAAGGTGGCACATACATCTGGAATCTGCTGTGGCTGGAGGTTCTGCCACATCCATTCTCCCTCTCTCTCTCTCTCAAGTAAGTAAACAAATAAACCATTTTTTAAGCTGGGGAAAAAATAAATAGAGCTAGTAAAATTGGATATCTACGTACAGAAGTATGAAACTAGGCTCACATCAATTGCTTGATACAGAAAGCAGGGCAAAGGGGATTAAAACCTTAAGTACAGCATTTGAAACAATGAAACTTCAGAATATTTGGGAGAAATGCTCCATGCCATTGAGATCAGCAAGGATTTTTTTTTTTAAGAATGCAAAAGCACATGAAA
Organism: Jaculus jaculus; assembly: GCF_020740685.1. Lineage (NCBI taxonomy): Eukaryota > Metazoa > Chordata > Mammalia > Rodentia > Dipodidae > Jaculus > Jaculus jaculus. The sequence goes on along the minus strand of NC_059108.1, from coordinate 99,114,191 downwards.
TAAAAGTAAAGAAAAACAAGTGGGGCTAAATCAAACTAAAAAGTCATCTGCAATGGAAAGGAAATAATCAGAAGAGTAAAGATACAGCCTACAGAATGAAGAAAATATTTGCAAGCTATATATCTGAAAAGGGATAGATACTTGGAATTGAGAAGGAACTTTATAAACTCAATAGAAAAAACAAAGCAAAGCAAAGCAAAACAAACAAACGAAAAACCTCAGTTAAACAAAGTAACTCAATTAAAATGTGGGCAATAGTTCCCAGCACCCTGGTCTGGGTTCCCTGTGTGGACTGCATGTGTGGGCATGGCTGTTTGGAGTGTGTAGGCCAGACCCCTGTTTCCTGGCTCTAAAACCCTAGTCTGGGTTCCCTGCACAGACTGTGTGTGGGTGGTCACAGTGGTATGGACTGAGTAGGCCAGACCCCTGTTTACTGGCTCCTCCCAAGGCCTGGTCTGGGTTCCCTGCAGGGACTGTGTGTGTTTGTGGGTGGGGGGGAGGGTGATGCAGTCGTGTGGAATGAGTAGGCCAGACTCCTGCTTCTCAGGACCTCCCAGGCCCCTGATCCTGGTAGGTCCCAATGTGCCTTGCATGGGGAGGCCTTCTCCCTGAGTGAGCTGTGGAGTCAGGCCTTTGGCTCTGGTATCATGACTGGCCACTGGGTAGCAACATTCCTGTTTACATGAGTCAGAGGGTGCATGGGGTAAAGGACAAAAACTTGCTTCCCCCTCAATAAAATGAAGAGTCTCCCTAAAAAGGGTAGACAACAACACAAAAAAGCCAACAAAAATCAGAAAACTGAGGGAACTCCATCAAAGATGCCTAATTCTACAGTAGAACTCTCCAAAGAAATCATAGAGAAATTCATTCCCAAAATGAAGACACAACAACCAATGAGACCCTGATTAAAAAAAAAAAATCACTGAACTGAAAGCAAACCATCAAAAAACCAACAATCATATCAATGAAATTGAAGAGAATCATATCCTAGAGCATTCAGCTTTTGACAGGAGGCTTAACTTCATGGAAGAAAACATTAGGACCCTCCAAAGAGATATGAATAAATTGAAGGTGAATCAAGAAATAGAAGATCTCAACAACCAGTTGATTCAGCTTAATGGACGCCAGGAGAGAGTCAGTCCCCAGACAGTCAGCATGTCTACTGCCAGAAGGCGCTACATGGGAGACTGGGGGAAACAACCAATATCTGTCCAAGCAACTCATTGTCTAATCTAATTAGCAACAAATAACCTGATGTGATGCCCACACAAGTGCAATAGTGGCACACAGCCATGGTGAGGAACGAACTACTCTTGATTTGGCTAACTGATCCACTCAGTGGTACTAGACCCATAGCTGGAGCTGGGAAACAAGTCAGAACCATACCCAAACACAAGCCCACTCTACAATATTAAGCTATCATCAATTATGGGGAACAAGAGGGCCTAAACCTATCAATCTGTCTATCAAAAAAGTAAGTGTTGTTTCAATTTTCTTGGTGCTAACTTACTCTCCGTTGGAGAATCTCCTTCTCTTTTTCAGATAGATGCAGATCCTATGGAGAGAGCTGCCCCTACATACCTCAAAATGTGCCCAACTGAAACTAAGGACAATTGGTGAAACAAGCAAGGGTGCTGTTTTCCTGTGAACCAGATACCAGCACAAAGGGGAAGGAGACCAACGCAGAGAAAAATCAACTCCTACCAAATCAGAGAGCCAGAGCCTCAGATGCCCCCAACACCTCAGCACTGAAGCAGACCAAAAATGAACCTAACATGGCTCAGGGAAATTTTGTGGAAGATAGGGCGGATAGAATGTCAGAGTCACATGTTGGGTCATGATTTGCAGAGACATTTAGCATACCAATAACTGGGGACTAACCCCACAGTGCACGACCCATTTACATCAACAAGGAGGGTCTAATGGAAGGGCTAGATCATAGATGAGCCTAAACAATGGTACCAAACTGCCTGTATTTGATTAAAAGAAAACTAATAAAAAAAATCAAAAATAAAAAAATAAAGTTGGACTAAATGCATTATATTTTACATCATGTATGGACATAAGTTTATGGAGGCCAAGAGCAGAAAGTGGTGGCTTGATTCAGGTATCCCCCTTAAACCTAGGTGTCCTGAATGCTAACTTCCCAGCTGATGGAGATTTGGGACTTAATACCTCCTGGAGGCAGGGTACTTGGGGGAGCAAATTTATGGGTATTATAGCCAGTTTTCCCTTGCCAGTGTTGGCACACTCTCCTGTTGCTATTGTCTACTTTATGTTGGCAAGAGTGATGTCTACCCCCAGGTCATGTCATCATTTCCCCCTATCATCATGAAGCTTCCCCTGAAGACTATAAGACAAAATAAACCTTTTATCCAAAAGCTTATCTTGGTTGGGTGATTTCTGCCAGCAATATGAACCTGACTGCAACACTTAGAGTAGGCAAAAAGATGATGCAGATAGCTCTCCTTTTTCTTTCTTCCCTTCTTCAGGACATCTTTTTACTTTGTCATCCTAAAATAAGATTCATGTTCCCTCATCTTATTTCCTTTCCTCTTATGGAGGTAGTTTTCACATGAATATTTGTTTGATCACTATAGGTTTTAACTGTTATCATTGTGCTACAATTCTCTTTACTTAACTGAGGGCAGCCTGAAACAATCAGAACTGAATACTAATTCTGTAAGCCAAAAGCTCAGCACTCAGTGAACACAGAGCACCTGAGGGTTGATCTAATTAACAAACAATGATGGATAACTGCTCTTGAAGAAATCATTCCAAATTGAAAAATGTCGTTTTTGCCAGGTGTGGTGGCACACGCCTTTAATCCCAGCACTCAGGAGGTGGAGGTAGGAGGATCACCATGAGTTTGAGGCCGCCCTGAGACTACATAGTTAATTCCAGGTCAGCCTGGGCCAGAGAGAAACCCTACCTCGAAAAAAAAAAGAAAGAAAGAAAAGAAAAATATCCTTCTCCATAGTGTATCTCCCACACAATATAACACGACAAGAACTTTGAAAGTAGTGGTCAAAAGCACCATAATGTTATACTTGACAGTTGGCATTCACTATTACTGAGAAAATAAAAAGACAGACAGAGAGGAATTAAAAAGCTTTAAGACAGTAGAGTAACAAACATGCATTCTCTATAAATTTTGCTACTGCATTTAAGCAGGTAATTTACACTCCACTCTATAAAACACCAGAGTTACTTAAATGGCTGCCTTTCTGACAGCACAATAAACATATACAGTGTTCATTGCAGGTAACAAAGTTAAAGATGGAGTGTAATGTTATTGAAATAAATAGAAAGCAATGTAGATAATGTTCTTCAAACTTATGTTTTAAGCAATGCAGAGAAAATTTGAAAGTGCCCAGAATTAGAGTTTTTCTGCTAAAGAACCTGAACACAGTCCTTTAACAATCTAACTCAAAAAAGTATTGTTGCCAGGCTGGGGAGATAGCTCTGCACTTAATGGAGCTTGCTTGAAAAGCCTGCTGGCCAAAGTTCAATTCCCCAGTGCCCATGTAAAGTCAGATGCATAAAGTAGCACATGCAACTGAGATCATTTAAGGGGCATTCCCTTTCTCCTCACCAATAGATAAAATGTAAATAACTTAAAAAAAAGAGTTGTTTCCTTTCAGCTACAAGGGCTGTACTTCTTCAGATTCATTCTCTTATACATCAACCATTTCCTACTTTACCAGAGCTTACATTTATAGCAGCCACACAGGACTCCAGAATACAGAGGTTAAAATGCCACAGGTGAGTTTTTTGAATTGATCAGTTTTTTTTGCAAATGGTAGCTTACATAGTATTAATAACCATATATATCCACTGCATACCATGTGGCAAGCACAATACCAAACACTTCCAAAGTCTTACTTCATTCAAAACTTTTGTGGTACCCTTAAGCTGAAGCATGTGTTATTATCTGGTTTTACATTGATAAGGGCACTGTAACCCAGAGAGATTAAGTGGTAGTTTGAATATATGGCTCCCAATATATTCAGTGTTTTACTAGCTTCTAGTTTGGATCTGCAGCCACCTGGTTGGAGACAGTGTCACTGAGCAGATCTTAAGGTGTGGTAGTGGGTTTGTGATTTCAATCTAAAGATGTGCAAAGTGTGCCTAGCTGGAGTTCCTGAATTGTGCTGTGCTGTGTGGCTTTTGGCTTTTGGCTTTTGGCTTTTGGCTTTTTCTCTCTTTGCCTGATCCTTTAAGAGGGAGCCAGTTTCTACCATTATGGAACTTCCCCTGGATCTGTAAGCTTCAATAAATCCCTTCCTCTACAACTATGCCTGGTCTGAAAGTTGATCTCAGTGAACCTGAACCTACTGCTACATTGAGAAGTCCCTACAATCACCCAGATAGAACCTGAGCAATCTTCAGTAATTACCCAATTGATCTGTTTTTTGTTGTTTTTTTTTTACTTATTTGAGAGCGACAGACAAAGAGAGAAAGACAGATAGAGGGAGGGAGAGAGAGAATGGGCACGCCAGGGCCTCCAGCCACTGCAAACGTCTGGCGTGCGCCCCCTTGTGCATCTGGCTAACGTGGGACCTGGGGAACCGAGCCTCCAACCGGGGTCCTTAGGCTTCACAGGGAAGCGCTTAACCGCTAAGCCAGCTCACCAGCCCCCAATTGATCTGTTTTAATATTTAGCCTCTTCACAGTCTTTTTGTATTCTAACATCTGAGGGTAGGGCACTACACAGCCTGTCATTCTTTCACTGATCTTTGAGTGGTACCCTCTCACAGAGTGTGGGTTAACAATGGGCTGTTTCTCAGACTATTATACACAAACAGTAAGACTTTCATCTTTCCCAATCTGAAGACTGGGTGAGAAATACAAGATGCACAGTTCTTTTTTTTTTTTTTTTTTTTTTTTCTGTGCAGCAGAAAAGAAAGATATTGTAAAGCTGAGAATAAGAAAGCAAAGAATGTTCAATACAAAGGACAAAGACATGAAGACATGTTTTCCTACTGAAATGAGTCTCTCCATACTTCTCTAATGTGTTCTCTGCATTGAACAATAGTGATTTTTCTTCATTAGCTGTTTGTTTGTTTCTTTGAATCAAGTGTTTTTTTTTTTTGAGTAGATACCTCAAATAAGTCGATGAAAGAAAATCTGCCATATATGTTAAAAAATAAAAAGCTATAACCAGGTATGGTAGTGCATGTCTATTAATCCCAACCCTCAGAGGCAGGAGCAGGAGGACTGCCCCAAATTCAAGGCCAGTCAAATCTGCATAGTAAGTGAAAAGCCAACCAAAACAACATACCAAGACCCTGTCTTGCCTGCAAAGCCTAAGAATGCTTGTTAGAATCTCCAGGTCCCATGTAGCCAGACACCAAAGTGACACAAGCATGCATTGTTACACATGCACACAAGGGGTTGCTTGCATCTGTTTGTTCACAGTGGCTGAAAGGACCTGGCATGTCCATTCTTCCTCTCTCTCTCTGTCTCTCTCTCTTTCTCTCTGTCTCTGTCTTGGTCTCTCTCTCAAAAATAAAATGAATAAAAACAGGGCTGGAGTAATGGCTTAGCAGTTAAGGAGTTTGCTTGCAAAGCCAAAGGACCCAGGTTCAATTCCCCAAGACCCACATTAGCCAGATGCAGAAAGGGGTGCAAGTGTCTGGAGTTCATCTGCAGTTGCTGGCAGCCCTTGTGCATATATTCTTTCCCTTTCCCTCTCTCTTTATGTAAAATAAAAACAAAAAGATGGAAATAGGTCAGAAAGAGAGAAGGGAGTGGAAGGGAAGGAGGGAAAAAAGGAGGGAGGGATAGATGGAGGGACAGAGGGAAGGTTGAGCTATAAATCAGTCCCAATGACACATACCTCTAATCCCAGCATTCATGAGGCTGAGATAGGAATGTCATGAAGTCAAGGCCGTGAGGTATCATGAGGTAGGCTTGAGCCTACATCATTAGGTTGGAGCCATAGAGCTACTTAGAGAAATTCTATCTCTAATAATACTTAGTTTAAAGATATACAAATACACTTTATTAATTATGCATGATGTGTGGAGACAGTATGGATTCTATTTGCCGAGGTTAGAATCCTTTATCTCCCTTCTGGTATTTGCTAATGGATTGACCTTGGCCAAGTCATTTAATGTTTCCATCCTTCAATGCCCTCATCAATAAAAAGAGGGTTGTAATCCTAATCTTATTGATTTGTTTGAGGATTAAATGAGTAAATACAGCACAGATCTTACAACTGTGGCTGGCAAAGAGTAAGAATTTCCTATTATTGGTGAAAGTAGAAAATAATCTTGTTTACCCACTCCCCCCCCCAAAAAAAAATAAATGCTTAACAAATAATGGTGTTTCTTTTAAAGGGATATTGAATTTCTGGCTTGCTCAAAGCATGTATTGTCTCCCATTTGTCCCAAGACAGTTCTCATCTCAGTTTTTCCAAGACTTTTCCATTCTTTCCTTCATCACTAGCCCTCCCTGTGTTCATTTTCAGCTAATCCAGCTGTGATTGTCAAAGAGCACACTCTGATTGGCTTTTTTCAATCTCTCAGCCTACTTTACAAAGGCCCCACCTAGTGAAATACAAGATCCCATTTTTTAGTGTCCTTTTTTTAAGTCCTATCAGTACTCTCTTGAACAGCTTTTCCCTTCCATGATCCAGGATGGATACGACTAGTCTTGAACCACAGGGGTGTACCAACACATAACCTGAACTCCTCGATAAATTCACATACCTTCAAGTTTTGACTGTTCTTGTCCTATCATTTAAATATTTCTAATCATCTTACCCAGTTGCAATAACTACATTCATTGGCAGGATATGGAAATGCTAAGTCAAACACATGCATTAAACTGAGAAGAACAACAAAAAAGAATAATAATAACCTGAGTTACCTATTGGTACTTGTGTCACCTGTATAATTTGTACCATATAGTTTGCTTCTTTAAAAATGCAAAATAGAGGGCTTGAGAGATGGCTTAGCGGTTAAGCGCTTGCCTGTGAAGCCTAAGGACCCCGGTTCGAGGCTCAGTTCCCCAGGTCCCATGTTAGCCAGAAGCACAAGGGGGCGCACGCGTCTGGAGTTCGTTTTCAGAGGCTGGAAGCCCTGGCGAGCCCATTCTCTCCTCTTCCCATATCTGTCTTTCTCTCTCTGTCTGTCACTCTCAAATTAATTAATTAATTAATTAATTAATTAATTAATAAAAATTCTTCTTGGAAAAAAATGCAAAATAGAGAGTTTAATAGGTGCAGACCCTCTTGTAGCCCATGATTGATGGCATCTTGATATTGGAGAGTGGGCTTATGTTTGGATATGGTTCTGACTTGTTTCTGAGCTCCAACTATGGGTCTCGTACCACTGAGTAGATCAGTTAGCTGAATCAAGAGCAGTTGGTTCCTCACCATGGCCGTGTGCCACTATTGCACTTGTGTGGGCATCACAACAGGTTATTTGCTGCTAAGTAGGTTAGAACATGAGTTGCTTGGACAGATATTGGTCATTTCCCCCAGTCACCCATGTAGCACCTTCTGGCACTAGACATGCTGGCTGTCTGGGGACTGACTCTCTCCTGGCTTCCAGCCATGCTATTCCATTTTATGTGTCAGCTGCATATGGTGTCTTCAGCAATAGATTCTTACCACTAACCTTTGGTGGGTCATCAAGTACTCTGACAGAAATCTGTCATTCTTTTAGAAAACCTTGTAGGTTTCTCTTATCAAAAGCTCATTGTGGGTGATAGCCCCATGCTGGTACTGGGAGTTACAGGTCAGTGCCCCCTAAGAAAATGAGGAAAAAAGGTAACTAATATACATGAATTAGAGAGGAGAGAGAGAGAGAGAGAGAGAGGGAGAAGGAGGGGGAGGGAGGGAAGATGTAGAGGATTTAGGTTAGACTTGATCCTACCATCTCCAGTGTCTTGTGGTTCAGGTGTTTCCTATAAGATTCAGCCATTTGGTCTGCCTTTTAGGAAGTAGAATTTTATGGTACCATTGCCATTTGGGTCTAGATTTGTGTTTCCCAACTCTTTGATGCCCTCCTCTCCCTCCCCATCCCTCCTAGTGTCTAGTCCATGAGATGCTTGCTGGGTATGTAAGGTATCTTGGGTAGATTCAGGTTAGGTGCTGTAGATGAATGAGACTGTGGCAATTTTTTTTCTGTGATAGGGTAAGTTCACTGAGAATGATCTGTTCCAGATTCAACCATTTTTCCTCAAATTTCTTTGTATCATTTCTTCTTCCTGCTGTGTAGAATTCCATTGTGTAGGCATACCACATCTCAGTTATCCATTCTTCTAGTGATGGACATCTGGGTTGATACCAACTCTTAGCTATTACGAATTGAGCTGCTACAAACATGGTTGAACAAATCTCTCTGGCCTGTGTTTTGAAGGCTTTAGGGTAGATGCCTAGTAAGGGAATAACTGGGTCTGTTGGTATCTCTATAGTCAGCTTTTTCAGGAGTCTCCAGATTGCTTTCCAAAATGGTTGTACCATCTTACATTCCCACCAACAGTGGATGAGTGTTCCTGCATCTCCACATCCTCACCAGCATTTATTTTCATTTCATTTTTTGATATTTGCTATCCTTATTGGGGTAAGGTGGAATCTCATAGTTGTTTTAATTTGCATTTCTCTGATGATTAGGGATGATGAACATTTTCTTAAGTGTGTGTTTGCCATTTGTATTTCTTCCTCTGTGAACTGTCTGTTCATCTCTTTGCCCCATTTTGTGAGTGGGTTGTTTGACTTCTTACTGTTTAGATATTTGAGTTCTTTGTAGATTCTAGAGATTAAGCCTTTATCAGTTGGATAACCCACAAATATTTTCTCCGATTCCGTGGGTAATCTATTGGCTTTGTTTATTAGAAAAAGTAAGGGCTATCTCATTTGTCCTGGTGCTAACTTACTCTCCATTTGAGAATCTGCTTCTCTTTTTCAGATAGATGCAGATCCTAAGGAGAGAGCCACCCCATCATACCTCAAAAGGGCCCCAGAAGAAACTAAGGAAAATTGGTGAAACAAGCAAGGGTGCTGTTTTCCTGATGAACCGGATACCAGCACAAGGGGGAAGGAGACCAACACAGAGAAAAACCAACGCCTACCAAATCAGAGAGGCAGAGCCCCAGAGGCCCCCAACACCTCATCACTGAAGCAGACCAAAAATGAATCCAACATGGCTGAGGGAAATTTTGTGGAAGAGGGGACAGAAAGAATGTCAGAACCACTTGTTGGGTCATGATATGCAGAGACATTTATCTTACCCATAACTGTGGGCTAACTCCACAATGCATGACCCATATTCCTCAACAAGGAGGGGCCAAGGAGGGGGTAGGTCACAGATGAGCCTGATAATGGTACCAAACTGCCTGTACTTACAGAATAGAAAACTAATTTTTAAAAAAAGGAAAAGAAAACACTAAAATAAATTTTATGTATATAACAACAACAACAAAAAAAAAAGGCAAAATAGCTGGGCATGCTGGTGCACACTTTTAATCCCAGCATTTGGGAGGCAGAGGTAGGAGGATCACCATGAGTTCAAGGCCACCCTAAGAATGAATTCCAGGTCAGCCTGGGCTAGAGTGAGACCCTACCTCATAAAACCAAAAAAAAAAAAAAAAAAGCAAAATATCCCTCACCCCCTAGTGCACTGTGAATGACCTTCAAACAGGAAGAATTATTTTATTATCATTTGTACCAAAAGAAAGAAAAGGTAGCCTAGAATGGGTGCCTATGAAGGCCATTTCTAGAGTTGTCATTTATTCATACAAGGACATTATAGTCAATATTGGCTTTAGATGTCTCTGACCTTCCCATTTGTGAAGTGTGTATTCATAATTCACTTGTTAATCAAGTTGCTGTGTCGAGATTGCCCCTATGAACACCAAACAGAGGAAGAAATTCAGTCTCAAACCAGTTACGATCCAACTGAAGCAATTAATCTCAACAGCTGGCAACCCTGCCACTAGGAAAATCAAGTTAAATAGAAGCGGGTCTGGTGAGATGGCTTATCAGTTCAGTGCTTGCCTATGAAGCCTAAGGGCCCTGGTTCAAGGCTCTATTCCCCAGGTCCCACATAAGCCAGATGCACAGGGGGACACCTGCATCAGGAATTCATTTGCAGTGGCTGGAGGCCCTGGCATGCCCATTTTCTAGCTATTTGCCTCTTTCTCTGTCTGTCACTCTCATATAAATAAACAAAAAAAATTTAAATAGAAGTGGATATAAATGTTTTCATTTACTTCAAACTACTTTCTAATATGTCTATACAATGTATCACAGAATATATAATGACAATAAAAATAACTAAGGTGTTCATAAACATAATATATTCCAGCACAAAAAAATCTAATTCTAATAGTTATAAATGTTTAGCAGCCAAAAATGAATTGCTCATTCCAGTCCTAAAACTACAAATACTCTTCTCTAATACCCTCACTATGAATACTGTAAAGTCCCTGTAAGGTAATCACTTTATTCCCATAGCAAGTTCTAATTTCACTTGCTCCATTTTTTTATTTGACAATTTTATGCATGTAGGAAAGAAGGGAGAGGGAAAGTAAAAGAGGAAAAGAAAGAAGGGAGAAGATAAAAGAAATATTAAACTCACTAGGGCATTTTACCAAACTAACTTAGTGAGAAAATAACTAATTTTGAGTTTCATGTTGAAGTGGAAGAAAAGCAACAAAGTCAAATTCTAAATCTGAAAATTTAGCAGCCATTCACTTCTGTGCAAGATGTGTCAGCATTAGTTTAATGAATCCAAACCCCTTGGGTGACTTGTGGGGCTTTGAGTCATCAGTCTTGTGATTCCTACAAGCATGAGACAGCCTGCAACAGGACTCCAAGAACTCTGTTGATTATGTCTTTTAGGCCCATATTTACAAAATACAAATTGACTTAGGTAACTAAGTTGTAAATTCTGACACAAAAGTCCCTGGGGTATTTTTTTTAATAGTTAAGTATAATCTTGATGCTAAATGTAAGTTTTTAAAGTTACTAGAAATTTATCACACACCTAAGTTGATCCTTATCCAATAAAACCAAATTCTGAAAACAATACAAATAATTTTTAGGTGCCAGGCATGGTGGCACATGCCTGTAATCCCAGCTATCACTCAGGAGGCTAAGGCAGAAGGATTGCAAATCCAAGGCTAGGCTGAACTACATAGCAGGTTCTGTGCAAGCCTGAGCAACACAACAAAACATTGTCTCAAAAACAAACCTCCAAAGCCAAATCTCCACAATAGCCATTGCTTTCAGTCCAGTGATTTTGCTTCTAAGGGTTTTAGATTAAGAACAGTGAGTTTGAGGCCAGCCTGAGACTACATAGTAAATTCCAGGTCAGCTTGAGTGAGGGCCAGAGTGGGACCCTACCTTGAAAAAACAAAACAAAACAAAAAAATTTTAATATGCAACTTTTAAATTAAATAGAAATGTCATACTGTTAACTAACTGGTTAACTCTAAGAGGTGGTTGGTTTTTGTTTTTGTGTTTAAGCATTTCTCAATTTTGTAAGAAAATATAAGTTGGGAGCTATTTTAAGAAAGCAAATGAGACCATGTAGTCAGGGCCTAGTTAATTCTCCCCACTCTCTAACCTTGTCTACTAATCATTAGATTATAGTGACATGCTGATGTTTCTATTTTTTTTAATTTGATATTTTTAAATTTAAAAGCATAAGCAGAATCTCAGACTTATATGGTTCAAAGAGTTATGAATCATGGGATGAGCAGGTACTTTCTATCTCACAGGAATGAAATGCAAAGAAAGCAAATTATATGCAGGACTATATCAGCTCAATATGCATAATGCCTCCTCATTACTCACATTGAGTCATTCTGAATTTGTTCAGTTTTATGCATTTTCAGCTTTTATGTACTTTAACTATATAAGCCATATTTTGTTTTTTAAGAAAGGCACAAAAATTCAATAAAGCTACTTTTAGCCAGGCAGTGCTGTGAACTCAGTGAAAGCATTATTATGTCCACTTAGGTAATTATTTTTAAGATCAAAGTTCATTATTATCTTTTGTAAGATGACACCTATTGGTCCCACAGTCCTCTTGTTCAATAACTTCCATTGAAAAAATTCTCTGCCTCCAAATCAAAGGAAATACTGAGATACATGATGTATCTCTGAAGATCTAAGACTCCAAATGCTTTGGGCCTTTAGAAGTGCAGCTACAGAGCAACTACAAGGACTATAAAGCAGAATGAAATATTAGCTATGGTCCTTATATAGATTATAGCCAATGGAATATATTTGGCTTGAGGAACTTAGTGATTCATTACTGTTCAACTAACCCCCAATGAAAATATGGCAATGTCTCCAGAATGAACTTTGGAAACATCGCTAGGTGTCAAGTACAAAATTGCCTTAGCATATAGACTGAGTCTATCACTGCCAATAACACTATAAAAGTGTAATATAAAATATTTCTCAAGTCCCTTCTGGCTAGTACCAAAGATATAAGGTCTTGATTTACTGCCACCATTTTGAATACACTGGCTCACTTGCTCATAATAAAGTTGAAATCATAATATTCCTTTTCATATTTAGAAACAAACTTTCTACTTTCAGACTCTGGTTCAGGAGTCAAAAATAGCTAGAGAAGCATGGTGTTGTGCAAACAGTTGTGTGGTAGGAACACAAACCCAGAGAATGTGGCAAGATAAATTTCTGGTGTACCCAACACAAAAGAAGAGCATCTACTCTTAAACTGGCTATTACCTGAGTATGACAGTTACAACCACGGGTAAAGATTATATCATGACTACTTGTTTAAGAAAACATAAGTCAGTTTGGGGAGTTGGCTCAATGGTTAAAGACACTTGCTTGAAAGCCTGTTCTCCCACCAGAGTTCAATTCCTGAGAACCCATGTGAAATCATATGGAAAGAGGAACACATGTATATGATAGCAACACACCCACAGCATTGGGAGGTGGAGCCAGGAAAATCCAGAAGCTCTCAAGCCAGCTAGGTTGGTGCATACACTGTGTCAAAATTAGAGACCCCATTTCAATAAAGGTAGAAAGAATAAACACACACATAAATATAATATTTTTAAAGAATATATAATTTACTAATACTGATAAGACTTAACATTTGCTCTCTATTTCTTCATTGGTACTTTAAGTTGATTAATTTCTGTACACTACACTAACAATTCATATTTCAGACTCACTGGGAAAGAAGCTCATCCAAAGAACCTACGGGGCTGCTTTGATTTCTTAACTACAATTGAACAGACCTTTGGTTCATTTGGCCATATTCATCCTGCACATATCTAGGGATCATCCAAGTGTGCATGGCCTCATTGCAGGTCCTAGAGACACAAGAATAAGGGAAACAGGAAGGAAATTCTGGGTTTAGATCACTCAGTTGTACGATGATACCATTGACTATATCTTAAAATATTAATGTTGTTACTATAATTCAAAACATCTAATATGGTTTTGTAATTATTCTATCAAGCTGATCAATATTTTAAAACATTTTGAATATTTTAAAATGTTCACACTGGGTTGGAACACAAGAAAATTCTTTATTTCATATCACAGCATGTTAAGCACAAAATGGAAAACGAAGTAAAGTAAGATAAAATATATTGCTTGATATATAAAGCCAAAGTTTTCTCCTGCTAAGTCCTCATACAAATAGTCTAAGTAATATTGTAAGGCATAGGCACTCCCAAAAATCATGATTTTTGCTACTGCACAGAAAATATTGGCTCCATATTAATGTCTTAAACTGCTGATAACAGATGTAATTTACTCCCAAATCAGCACCTTCATGTCTAGCCCCTAGAATAGAAAACAATTGCTAAAACCATAATAATGCAAACAAACATTAATTTGCAAAAGGATGTTTATTACATTCACAGCTGGAAAGCTAATACACCTTGGAAAGATATTTTCTATTCTAGTCTAACTCAAATGATAGTGTCTACATCTTCATTTAATAGAAAATAAGTCTGAAAGAAAGATATTAATCTCTAAATCCCTGTCATTCATCATCAAGGGCAAATTAGGTAACTGCTTGCTGCTTCTACCATTTCAATAATTCATAAGATTCTTTTGCAAAGGTTGTATTAGTTAAATCTCTGAGAAGAAAGTGTCTTTACTAATGAATCCATGGGGGTTAGTTTAAATAACTGACTTTGACATTTCATGACTAAGTAACAGCCAATGTGAATGTGTTAAAACATTATCTGACTACCAGAGTCACTCCTGGCCAGAACCAAGAGGGAAAGCGCAGGCTTTGGGATCTTCTCATATCCCTATATTTTTTCTTTTCTTATTTTGGACTTGATTTGACATCAGCTCATTGGTCCAGCTGTCCAGCGACCACTCAGGATTAACATCAGTTTCCAAAATTCTACTGAGGGCCATATTATTGGGAAGGAACCTGAGCTGAGTCCCACCACAATGTGAATAATAGTCATAGTATCTGCTCTCTCAGAAATGTTTGCCTTTTAATAGCCATTAGGAAAGAAAACAGAGCAAATGGCTGCTAATACTTAACAGGCTTACAGTGTGATGGCTGTGGACGAGTAGCAAATCTAACTAAAGGATTCCAGGCAGACTATAATGGACTGGAAGACTTCCTAGGCAACGTTTCATTCTAGGTTGGTCCTTTTCAAGGTTAATAATTAAGTAGATTTAATCACTAAATTTATTTATTACCCTATAAATACCTGTTTCTTTGCCCACTAGGTGTAAAGTACCTCTTTTATTCATTCCACATGAGAGAGCTTATCAACCACTTCTCCTCCAGATACTATCTTGGGGTCTTTTGGAGCATTTATGAAAGAACAGAGTATCAGCTCTTGTGAACCCACATTTTGGTGACAATGACTAATAGTTGTGCCTCGGAGAGGACCCATGAGGAAAAGTATTCAACGAAGAACACTGTTGACTTCAGGCCTAAAGGATGAGAATAAACCAACAGGGGATCGCCATGTTCCAAGAAAAGAAGATGCTACTGTGTTGGGGAATTATACAAGAATGGGTAATGTGACATCAGATTGCAGACAGCAAAATCAACCTTGAGGGCCTGAATTTTCTGCTTTGACCCCACAAATCCTGGAAGTTCAATGAGATAGTGGAAGTATCCTGACCTGCTTTGTCTTGTCTAGTATTTCACCTTGCCAAACAGTATGTGTGTTTGTGTTTCTGTGTGTCTGTGTGCGTGCCTGTGTGTGTGCATGCATGTGTTGGTTTATCTGTTAATTGTGGTGTTTTGAATGAAATGGCCCCCATACACTCATGTGTTCTGAATGTTTGGTCCCTAGCTGATGACCATTTCAGAGGTGGAGCCTTGCTAGAGGAGGTGTGTTTCTGGGAGCAGGTTCAGAAGTGTTATAGTCAGCTACCCATTGCCAAAATTTGGCTCACTCTTACTGCTGTTATTTTCTGCCTGCTATGGCAGACATGATGTCAAGACTCTACTCATCCCATACCATCATGAATATTCCCCTCAAGATTATAAGCCAAATAAATCCTTTTCTCCCATCAGCTGCTTTTGGTCAGGTGCCTTGTCCCAGTAATGAAAAGATAACTATGATAACTACACCATTCATTTTAGTAGATGAGAACACAGGCTTTGGGGACAACAGGAATAATGCTGACTCTTTTGAAGGAGACTGAATGGTGAAGGAGTGTCTTGTTCTTGAAAGTCTGCTTTATTCCCCCCGGCTTATCAAGTTGATAGCCCACCTGGCACTATGGAATATAACAAATGCAGGAAAGAGAGGTCCATTGAATTTACAACATGGTTTTATTTTTAGGAATGGCCATGGGCAATGTGAAGCAAGCTTATTGGGTTACTTGTGTGAAGACCTGATAGAGCCATGTGGATGAACTGTGGAAATGTGGAAACCCAAGGGAGATGCCACCACTATGGGATGGTTGTCAAGGAGACCTACTGGCACTGGATGAAGTTTTCTGGGGCTATGAATAGCCTAGCTGGAGGGGAAGAATTGAAACTCCAGAGACTCATCACTGGTTAGAATTATCATACTCGAAGATTTGTCACTGGATAAATTGTCAGACTTAGAGCTACAGAGTTTCATGTGTGCCCTATTTGTTTTAAATCTTGTATTGGTTGAATATTTCTTTGTTATGCCCAATGCCATCTTTTGTAGTGTAAATGTTTATTCTGTGCCACTATGGTTTTTATTGTTGTGGGGGGGATGTTTCTTGGTATTATGGATCAGTTAAAGCACCTTGGGCTATGAGGATGTTTGAACAACATTGAGATTGATTAAAAAAAACTATGTGAACTTTTAAAGTTGGACTGAATACACTGTATTTTACATCATGTATGGTTATCAGTATATGGGGGCCAAAAGCGGAATGTGGTGGATTGATTCAGCTACCCCACATAAAGTTATGTGTTGTGAAATGCTAGGTCCCCAGCTGGTGGCAATTTGAGAATTGGAGCTTCCTGGAGGTGTTTTGGGGGGCAGACTTATAGGTGCTAAATAGGTGGCAGTGACCACTGGAATGACCCAAAAGGCAACATAGTGCTGAGAAGAAGGGCAGAGGAGTGTCCAGCAGTAAAACATCTCTATTACAACCTCCAAGGATCAGGGCACATTGCAGAAGAGGTGGCAGAAAGAATGTAAGAGCCAAAGTGAGGGTAGCATTCCTTACAATGCAACTTTCCAGACAGAAACTTGTCTCAATATCCACTACCTCACAGTGCCTAGCAATACCTTCACAAGACCCTCATAATAGGAGGAAAAGATGATGACATAAAAATAAATAAGGGAAAGAGGGAAGAGATATGATGGAAATTGTAGTTATTAAGGGGTTAGTGGGAGAGGGGAGGGAATTACCATGGTTTATTGTCTGTAAGTATAAAAGTTGTCAGTAAAACATTATACATTTAAAAATAAAAATAAAAAAATAAATTCATCAGACTGTAATTATGTAGAAGGCAAAATGAAAATGAGCATATGTATTTAACAATGTAATGGAAGATGGAAAACTGGTAACACACATTTTATGCCCAGATTACAGAGTCCCCAAAGACTACCAAGAGAGTTGAACACATATGCAACAGCAAAGAGCTTTGTTTTGGGCTTAAGCTCGGGCTCCAGACTTTACCAACACAGTGGGTCTGCCCAAGAGACCTGAATGGTGTTTGGAAGGAGCTTTTATTGGGTTCAAACAAAGAACAGGGGAATTTCCAACTTAGCAGTTACATGATTGGTTGACATTTAGCAAAAGCATGTATGTTGCAAGCTGATTGGTTACATAGTAGCTGAGGAATGTTAAGCAAACTTATCTATAGTCATAAGAGCCACAGGAAGGTATAACATTTACTTGGTCCTTTTTCATTGTCCTGTTACAGGGATTATTTTGGGTACTGAGCAGTTTGTGGTTGTTTTTCCCACTAACTGCAAAGTGCTGTGTCAGTAATTTGAGCCCTGCAGGGAAACAGAAACTTAGGCCTATTAATATCTTTAAAGTCTATCATGACATTACTTTGGTTTGGGCTCTTCAACACATATGATGTATTTTTCAAATAAATTTATTTCCTCAACCATAAAGAAGGTTTTTGCAAATACCTGAAATACTAGTACCAACTTTGATATTGACTATAGCTTTACCATACAAACATACCTGTAATAAAGTTAGATTTATTAATGAGTTTTGAAGAGATAAACAATAATTAATGATATAGTAGAACACTGATAGAAGCATACTGTAGTAAAAGTTATTTAAAACCTATGAATTGGGCTGGAGAGATGGCTTAATAGCCAAGGTGTTTGCCTATGAAGGCAAAGGACCCAAGTTTGATTTCCTAGGATCCATGTAAACCAGATGCACAAGGTGGTGCAACAGCAGTTGAAGGACCTAGCACACCCATTCTTTGTTCTTTCTCTCTCTCTCCCTCCCTCCCTCTCTCTCTCTCTCTCTCTCTCTCTCTCTCTCTCTCTCTCTCTCTCTCTCTGTCAAATAAATAAAACAAATAAATAAATAATTTCTTTTTTAAAAAATCTATGAATTGCTGAGCCTAGTGGAACAGCCTGGAATCCAGCATTGGGAGATGAAGCCAAGAGGATCATGAGTTTGAAGCCAGCCTGAGATATGTGCTAAAACTTTGTTTCAAAGGACCAACTAAAAAATATCTCAAGAATTTTTGTTTTGTTTTGTTTTTTGAAGCAGAGACTCACTCTAGCCCAGGCTAATCTGGAATTCACTATGTAGTCTCAGGGTGACCTCAAACTCATGGTGATCCTCCTACCTCTGCCTCCCCAGTGCTGAGATTCAAGGTGTGCACCACAATGCTCAGCTTCATGAATTTTTTATTTTGGGTATTTACCACCCAAAAGTTCTCAAAGATATACATGGGTCAATAGACTATATTTTTAGAACCACTATGTCTAACTCTAAGGACCTATGTTTGATCTCTCTAGAAAAACAATTTGGGGCTAGGAAAACATCTAAAAAGTGACATTCTGGAGACAATAGTGAAATTTTCACTATTATATTGTATTTACTATAGAATTATTGTTAAATTTACTAGATGTGGTAATGATATTTTGGTTATACAGGCAATTTTTTGTATGTTTCACCAGTATGTAGGTGTAAAAATGTCATGATATCTACAACTCTGAGATGATATGGAAAAATTATAGATTAAATGATTAGATAACTAGAGAGAGAGAGAAGAAAAAGAAGGTGGAAGGGAAAGAATCAGGGAGGTAAGAAGGCAGACAGAAAAATACACAGGGGGCTAGAGACATGGCCTTATGGTTAAAGCACTTGCCTATGAAGCCTAACAACCCAGGTTTGATTCCCCAGGACTCACATAAGCCTAATGCACAAGGTGGCACGTGCAACTAGAATTTGTTTAAATAAAAATACTAAAAACAGAGCCGGGCATGGTGACACAAGCCTTTAATCCCAGCATTCGGGAGGTTTAAGAAAATTTCAATGAGTTTAAGGCCACCCTCAGACTACATAGTGAATTCCAGGTCACCTTGAGCTAGAATGTAACCCTACCTCAGGAAAATAAATAAATAAGTGTGTGTGTGTGTGTGTGTGTGTGTGTGTGTGTGTGTGTAAACAAAATATACAGGGCAGGCTGAAATATACAGGGCAGGCTGGAGAGACGGGTCAGTGGTAAAGCATTTGTTATGCAAGCATGTATGGATGCCCAGAACTCACATAAGGTCAGACACTTATACAACTCCAGCACACCTTCAGCAAAAAGGGAGGCAGTGACAGGAGAGTCACCTAGATGTTCATGGGCTCAATGGAGAACTATAAAACCTTGCCTCAAACAAAGTGAAAGGTGAGGATTAGCATCCAAAATTGTCCTCTGACCACTACATGTGTGTCATAATGTGTGAGCACCCATAAAACACACACATACAAGAAAGGGAAAACTCAGGCTGGAGAGATAGCTTAGTGGTTAAGGCACTGACTGCAAAGCCTAAGGACCCAGGTTCTATCTCACATAAGCCAAACGCACAAAGGTAACACAAGCACAAGGTCACACATGTGCACTAGGTGGTGCAAGTGGCTGGAGTTAGATTGTAGTGGCTGAGCCCATGGCATGCCAGTTCTTTCACTCTCCTGCTCTCACTCTCTCTAAAAAAAGAAAAAGACCCAGCTTATAATGGAGTTTCATCCCAATAAACTCTTTGTAAATTGAAAATTCATTTAATACATCAAAACTACCAAACATTATTGTTTAGCCTTGAATGTGACAAGAAAACTTTCATTAGCCTGCAGTAGCACTTCACAATGAAGTATTTATAACACATATTACCCAAGGCAAGATCAACAATTCAAAGTTTGAAGTAAAGTTTCTCTTGAAAGAATACCACTTTTGTACCATCCTAAATTTAAAAAATTCTAAGTCAGGGACCATCAGTACAGAAAGTGCTTAAATTATCAATCTTAAAGGTTTTGTGGGCATTTTATACTGATCTTTCAGCTTTTCTGTGTTTCTGAAATTTTTAATAATTAAAAAAATTAATAAGGTTCCCTGTGAGGAACAGTGTGTGGGTGGTGTGCAGTGAGTATGTCAGACCACTGTTTTCATGCTCCTCCTAGCTCTCTGATCCTAATTCCCTGTGCAGGAGGGTGCATAGGCGGGCATGGAGTGAGTATGCCAGACCCCTGTTTCCCTGCTCCTCCAAGTTCCCTGGTCCAGGTTCCCAATGCAGGACAGTGTATGAGTGGGCACTGCATGGAGTGAGTAGGCCAGATACCTGCTTCCAGGCTCCTCCCATCTCCCTGGTCTGGGGTTCCTGCACCAGACTGTGTGAGCAGGCACAGTGACATGGAGTGAGTAAGTCAGATCCCTGTTTCCTGCTTCTACCTGCCCCTTGGGAGGGAGTGCAGGCAGGCAGAACAAGGAGCCTTTCCTGGCTCCTCCCAGTTCTCTGGTCCTCCTAGATCCCATTCTGCCTTACTTGGAGAGGCCTGGACCCTGTATGGGCTATGGAATCAGGCTTTTTGCTCTGTTGGTATCTTGACTGGCCACTGGGCATCAACATCCCTGTTGACTTGAGTCAGAGGGTACATGGGCCAAAGGAAAAATATTTGTCCCTCCTCAATAAAATAAAGAGTATCCCTAAAATGGGTAGACAACAATGTAAAAGCCAACTAAATCATAAAACTGATCTCCACTAAGGATGCCTAGTCCTACACTGGAAGCCTCCAATGAAATCACAGAGAAATCAAAAGAAATTCATTCCCAAGATGAAAACACAACTACCCATGAGACCCCGATCAAAAGAAAAGCTGAACTGGAAACAAACCATCAAAAATCAAAAAATAAAATCAATTAAATTGACCAGAATAGTCTCTTAGAGCATTCAGCTTTTAACAGTAGGCTTAACTTGATTGAAGAAAGTAGTAGAACCCTCAAAAGAGATATGAATGAATTGAAAGTGAGTCAAGAAATGAAATAGTGCAACAACCAGTTGATAAAGCTTAATGAAGACTTGATCAAATGCAAGAATGAAGTCCAGGAAACAACAAGAAAACCAGAACTCAAGGTGAAATCATACCTCAAAAAAGATACTGACATGATGCAAAATAACACAACAGAAAACAAAAATCAAATAGTACTTATAAAATCCTCTCTAGAAACCCTCAACACCAGGGTTACTCATGTGGGAGAGATAACCTCTGGCCTGGAAGACAAGACAGAAAAAAAGTGATTGGGAGGCCAAAAACTTCTCTAAGTTCAATCAAGTGAGCATAATATGAGAGAATTTTGGGATACCCTAAAACAGACAAACATGGATAATGGGTATACCAGAAGGAGAGAAAATTTAGACCAGAGGCATAGAGGACACATTCAACAAAGTTTTTGAAGAAAACTTGCTAAATCTCTCAAAAGAGAGGCCCATCCAGATACAAGAAGCCCACAGACCATCAAACAGGCAAGACCAAAGAAGAAACTCTCCAAGACACATCATAGTTAAAACTCTTAACAATGACAACAAAGAGAGAGTGCTAAAAGCAGCAGCAAGAGAGAAACAACTCACAACATCCAAAGGCAACCTCATCAGAATTATGTCAGATTCTCACTGGAAACCCTGAAAGCCAGAAGGGCATGGAATGGAACACTTCAAAGTATAAAAAGCTATGGCTTCCAACCCAAGGTACTCTACCCAACAAAATTATTCCTCATAATAGATGGTGAGAGGAAAACTTTCCATGAAAAAAGTCAACTCTCTGATTACATGAACACAAAGCCAAACCTACAGAGAATACTTGAGGGAATACTCCACACAGAACAGTCAAAAACCAATCTCAAGAGCCAATAAGAAAATCACAACAACCAAAAATAGACCAGGCTCAACATAATACAACACACAAGAAAGCACCGGGAGTGGTGGTACATGCCTTTAATCCCAGCACTCAGGAGGCAGAGGTAGGAGAATTGCCGTGAGTTCGAGGCTACCCTGAGACTCCATAGTGATTTCTAGGTCAGCCTGGGCTACAGTGAGACCCTACCTCAAAAAAAAAAAGAAAAGAATGCACCAAACACCATAAAACACCTTATCATGGCAGGGATTAACTCAAACCTCACAGTAATAACCTTAAATATTAATGCCTTAACTCACTCATCAAAAGACACAGGTTATCAGGGTGGATCAAAAAAACTGGTACTTTCTATCTGCTGCCTTCAAGAAACCCACCTCACCACTAAAGATAGACACCTCCACAGGGTGAAAGGATGGAAAATGATATTCCAAGCAAATGGAAATTTTAAAAAGCACAGGTTGCTATATTAATATCTGATAAAATGGACTTCAAACCAAAAGTAATCAAAAAGGACAAAGAAGGCCACTTCCTACTCATCAAGGGAATGATCCAACAGGAGTGCATCATAATCATAAATAAATATACATGCACCAAACAAAGGTGCACCACCATTTATAAAACAAAATCTATTTGGCAACAAAACAGAAATAAACACCAACATTCCTCAGTGAGACCTAATTTGTATAAAAAAATACATGTAAATATATTAAAAAAGAGAGATTTGGGACAATTCCCAGAAATATTAATAGTAGTTACCTCCTTAGGAAATAATGGTGATATTTTTTACATTTCTAGCTGTACTTTTATTATATTTTTATTTTATTTTATATTATTTATTTTTTTAATTTTTTATTTATTTATTTGAGAGAGACAGACACAGAGAGAAAGACAGGTAGAGGGAGAGAGAGAGAATGGGCACGCCAGGGCTTCCAGCCTCTGCAAACGAACTCCAGATGCGTGTGCCCCCTTGTGCATCTGGCTAATGTGGGACCTGGGAAACCAAGCCTTGAACCGGGGTCCTTAGGCTTCACAGGCAAGTGCTTAACCACTAAGCCATCTCTCCAGCCCTTATTTATTTATTAAGAATATATATTTTAATTTTTAAAAAATATTTTACTGCCGGGCGTGGTGGCACACACCTTTAATCCCAGCACTCAGGAGGCAGAGGTAGGAGGAGTGCCATGAGTTTGAGGCCACCCTGAGACTCCATAGTGAATTCCAGGTCAGCCTGGGCTAGAGTGATACCCTACCTTGAAAAACCAATGTGTGTGTGTGTGTGTGTGTGTGTGTGTGTGTGTATTACTTATTCATTTATATAAGGGGGAGAGGGGCAGATAGAGAGAGAGAATGGACACACCAGGGCCTCTAGCCACTGCAAGGAATGAACTTTACATGGGAACAGGAAAATAGAACCTAAATCCTTAGACTTTGCAAGCAAGCACCACTGAGACATCTCTAGCCCAAGAATATATATTTTAGTGTCTCCAGAAAATAAAACATAGTGAATGATCTTAGGCAGAATTTCAGTATGGTGATTTCAATCACAAATTAGGTTAATTAGCTGATTTTATCAAACTTTGTAAAAGTAAAATGATGCAATAAATTTTAGAGAGAAACCAAGAGAAATGACCTTTCTCTCTTTGGCCTTCACTGACTGAATCTCATCTTCATTCTAGTTTGTGGCAAGAAAGTGGAGAATACATTCATTTACCAATTCAAATATGCTCCTATTCTATGTTTATCAGCCATTAGATTGGGAAGTACTATTCTAGCCATTAAGACTCAAATAGAACATCAGCTTTGCCTTGAAGAAACCCTCTTCTTCCTACTAATGAATCTGTGGAGGCTCTCTGGAGTTCTATACTGGAGAATCTTTAGTCTTCTTACTTTGGGGCCCTTTAGGGGAAGAACTGTGGTATCCCCAAAATTTCTATCTTCCTACATTCATATAACAGGAAACAGCAAATCAAGGAGACTAAACAGAGAGAGTGTGATGTCTCTGGTCTTCCTTCATGTTGTGGCATGGAAAGCCCATGAGGTGGGATGGTTGGAGGACAGAGGACTATGTCCTAGACTTGGAGTGAGAAAATTAGCTTTCCCCCTTTTTGACTGTTCACTTAGCTGCGTGACTTTAAGCAATCCACACACTTCTCTGAATCTCAGTTTCATCATATGAAAAACTGGGTAATGGTTTCTGTCATTGCTTTTTAAGGAGATAAATCTAGCAGTTTTCTGGGTCCATTTAGGGACAAAACTGTTTCTCCAACTTGTTCTTTTTTTTTCATTTTTTTATTATTATATATGGACATACTTTGTATGCAACCAACACATGTTGGTACCATTCTTTCCCTCCTCCCTGCCCCTTTCTAAAGAGGTCATCCTCACCAGGGTTTCAGGTCAACCCCATGGGGATTGTGGGTCATGCATTATGGGGGCAGAAGTCAGTTATGGGGGAGAGGCAATGTCTATGTGCAAAATGTCCCAACTTGTGGCTCTAACAATATCTCCACACACCCCCTTCCACAAAATTCTGTGAGCCATGCTGGGAGCATTTTAAGTCTACTTCAGTGGTGGGCTCTTAGAAGCATCTAGATGTCTGTTTTGGTAAGTGTTGAGTATCTTCAGTATCTTTCTCTATCACCTTTGTGTTGACATCAGCTTAACTAAGAGAGCAGCATTCTTGCTCATTTCCTTACTTCATCTGGGGTTTCAGCTGGGGCTAGGGTGGAATGTGCTGGGCCATTTAACTCCTCAAGTCCAGTTCCCATCTGTGAAAGAGAAGCAGATTCCCCAACAGAGAGTGAAGGCAGTGCAAGTTAAATGGGATAACCATTATTAATTTAGAGAGAATTAAAAGGGTTGAGACACTTTTATAGTCTGAGGTTAGTGGGAGCTCGACAATGGAAAGCAGAATCATTATCTGGATATGATTCTGACTTGTTTTCCAGTCCCAGATATGGTTACCTTTCCACTGAGTGGATCTGTTAGCCAGTCCAAGAGCAGTTGGTTACCCACCATGACTGTGTGCCACTATTGCACTTGTGTGAGCATCATGTCACGTTGTTTGTGTCTGAGTCGCTTATGCTTTGAGTTGTTTGGACACATGTTGGCCACTTTCCCTTGGTAGCTCATGTAGTACCTTCCAGCACTAGACAGGGTAATTATATGAGGACTGGCTCTCCTCTGGATTCCAATCAGGTCTGTCCATGGTCCATGCTGACAATGGTTGGTTTCTTCAACTGTAGGGTCTTAATATTAACCTCTGGTGGGTAATCAAGTGCTCTGACAGACGTCTGTCTTGTTTTGGGAGATCTACTAGGTCTCTATGATCAACAGCTAATTGTGGATGTAGACCACATCCTAGTACAGGGAATTACAGGCCAGTGCCAAGGAATAAGAAACAAGCGAAATCCAGAGAAAAAAGAAAAACCAGAGCAATTTGAGATTAGGAGTTGTCTCACTTTCTCCAAGTCCCTTAAATTCAGGTGCTCCCTCTAAGGTTTGTTTAAGGGTTCCACCTTCTTATTTCCAGGACATAGGATTCTATGGCATCAGTTCAATATGGGTTCACATTTTGTGTCCTCCCCTACCTTTCCCTTACCCAAAGTCCTTCCCTCCTTATTGTCCAAGCCTCAAGATGCTATTCAGTTATGTCAGCTACTTGGGCCAATCCAGGTTAGAAACTGCAGATAAGTGAGATCATGCAACAATTGTCTTTCTGTGATTGTGTGAGTTCACTTAAAATATTCTGCTCCAAGTTCAACCATTTTTCTACAAATTTCAATGTGTTATTTTTTTCTTACTGCTGAGTATAATTCCATCATGTATATATACCACATCTTGATTATCCATCCAATGATGGGCACCTGGGTTGATTTCAGGCTTTAGCTATTATGAATTGAGCAGCTATAACTATGGTTGAGCAAGTATCTCTGAACTGAGATGTGGAGCTTTTAGGGTAAATGCTTAGTAATGGAATCAAAGGGTCTGCTGGTAACTCTATATTCATCATTTTCAGGAGTCTCCAAATTGATTTCCATAGTTGTTGTACCAATGTACATTCTCATCAACAGTGAATGAGGGTTCCTATTTTTCCACAGCCTTGCCAATATTTGTTTACATTTTATTTTTTAATATCTTCTACCCTTACTATGGTACAGTGGAATCTCATAGTTATTTTATTTGCATTTCCTTAATGGTTAAGGAGTTGAACATTTCCTTAAGTGTGTGATAGCCATTTGTAATTCTTCCTCTAAGAACTCCCTACTTAGTTCTCTGTCCCACTTATGGAGTGGGTTGTTTGGGTTTTTTTATTGTTTAGTTTTTTGAGTTCTTTGTAGATTCTAGATACTCAACTCTGTCAGTGTTATAGCTGGCAAAGATTTTTCTCCCATTCAGTAGGTAATCTATTACCCACTGCTTATGGTATACTTGTCTGTACCAAAGCTTTTTAGCTTCATGAGATCTCATTGGTTTGAGTGCTTGTTTAATTTCCTTGGCTACCGGAGTTTTGTTCAGGAAGTCTTTCCTCGTGGAGAGTGCTTCCTAATTTTTAATTCCAGTAGTTGAAGAATTTCAGGTCTCATATTGAGGTCTTTCATCAGTTTGGACTTGGTTTTTGTGTATGGCGAAATGAGTGGGTTTAATTTTATTTTTCTACATATGGTCATCCAATTTGTCCAACACCACTGGTTGAAGATGCTGTCTTTTCTCCAATCTACATTATTGGCACCTTTGTCAAAGATCAAGCATCTATAGTTGTTTGCCCTAAAGTCTGGATCTTCAGTTCTGTTCCGCTGGTCTATGTTTCTGTTTTTATTCCATTACTATGCTGTTTTGTGACTATGGCTTTGTAATATAGCTTTAGATCAGGTATGGTGATATCACCAGAGGTGTTTCTTTTTTTTAATTTTATTTATTTATTTGAGAGCGGCAGACGCAGAGAGAAAGACAGATAGAGGGAGAGAGAGAGAATGGGCGCACCAAGGCTTCCAGCCTCTGCAAACTAACTCCAGACGTGTGCGCCCCCTTGTGCATCTGGCTAACGTGGGACCTGGGGAACCTAGCCTCGAACCGGGGTCCTTAGGCGTCACAGGCAAGCGCTTAACCTCTAAGCCATCTCTCCAGCCCATCTTTTGCTGAGGATATGTTTAGATAACAAAGGCCTTATGGCATTTCATATGAATTTTGAGATCATTTTTCAGTATCAGTGAAGATAATGCTGGTATTTTTATTGGTTATTGCATTAAATCTGTATATTCTTTTGGTAGAATTCCCATTTTCCCAATATTAATTCTACCTATCCAGGAACATGGGAGGTCCTTCCATCTTCTTAAGTCCTCCTCTATTTCTTTCATGAGTGTTTTTATGTTTTCATTATATAGTTCTTTGTTAGTGTTATTCCAAGGTATTTAGTTTCTTTGTTGTTGTTTTTGAAAATGGGACAATCTCACTGATTTCCTTCTTTGTACATTTGTCCTTTGCATATAGAAAAGGACTGATTTTGTGCATTGATTTTGTATCCTGCCACTTTGCTGAAGGAATTTATCAACTTTAGAAGTTTTGGGATGGAGGCTTTTGGGTCACTTATATATAAGATCATGTCATCTTTAAATAGGACTAACTTGACTTCTTTCTTTCCCGTTTGAATGCCTTTTATTTCTTTCTCCTGTTTTATTGCTTGGGCTAATACTTGTAGTACTATGTTGAAGAGCAGTGGTTAGAGTGGGCACTCCTGTCCTGTTCCCAATTTCAGTGGGATCTCCTTGATTTTTTCCCCAATAAGAATTATTTGGGGGCTGGAGAGTTGGCCTAGCAGTTAAGCACTTGCCTGTGAAGCCTAAGGACCCCAGCTCAAGGTTTGATTCCCCAGGACCCACGTTAGCCAGATGCACAAGAGGGTGCACGTTTCTGGAGTTTGTTTGCAGTGGCTGGAAGCCCTGGTGTGCCCATTCTCTCTCTCACTCTTTGCCTCTTTCTCTATCTGTCTGTCACTCTCAAATAAATAAATAAAAATAAACCAAAAAAAAAAAAAAGAATTATTTGGGCTTTAGGACTTTTATATATAGTCTTTATTGTGTTAAGATATAAACCCTCCATGCCTATTCTTTCCAGTGTTTTGATCATGAAGTGGTGTTGTATTTTGTCAAAGGCCTTCTCTGCACAATTGAGATGATCATGTTGTTCTTACGGTTCAGTTTATTTATGTGGTATATTACATGGACTGATTTCCATATGTTAAACCATCCCTGTATCCCTGGGATGAAGCCCACTTGATCAAGGTAGATAATGCTTTTGAAGTGTTGTTGAATTCAGTTTGCAAGGATTTTGTTCAGGATCTTTGCACCTAAGTTTATTAGGGGTATAGGCCTACATTTCTCTTTCCTTGTTGCATCTCTCTGGTTTTGGTATTGGGGTGATGCTAGATTCATAAAGAAGTCAGGGAGGATTCTCTGGTCTCTAATTTTGTGTAATACTTTGAGAAAAATTAGTTTCAGTTCTTCTATGAATGTTTGATAGAATTCAGCTGAGAAGCCATCTAGTACTGGAATTTTCTTTTTGGAAAATTTTTTGATTGCCTTTTCAATCTCCATAGATGTAATAGGATTGTTTAGGAGATTAATTTCCTCTGAGTTTAGTTTTGGTAGGTGGTATGTGTCTAGGAATTCATCTGTTTCTTCCAGATTATTTAATTTTGAGGAGTAGAGGTTCTGGAAGTATGCCCTGATGATTCTTACAATTTCATTGATGTCTGTTATGATCTCTCCTTTTTCATTTCTGATTTTGTTAATTTGAGACTTCTCTTTTTTGTTCTTGATCACTTTGGCCAGAGTTTTGTCAATCTTGTTTCTTTTTATGAAGAAGAACAAGCTCTTATTTTCATCTATTTTTTTAAATTGTTTCCCTAGTTTACAATTCATTAATTTCTACTATAATTTTGATTATTTCTTTCTGTTTGGAGCTCTTTGGGTTGGATACTTCTCGGTTTTCCAGCACCTTTAGGTGGACAATCAGGTTATTGATTTGTTACCTCTCTGTCTTTGTAATGAAGGCATTTGGGGCTATGAATTTTCTCCTTATGACTGCCTTCATTGAGTCCCCTAAGTTTTGTTGTTTATGTTTTCATTATCATTCAAATCTAGGAGTTTTAAATTTTCTTTTTGATTTCTTCCACAACTCATTCATTATTTAAAAGTGTATTGCTTAGTCTCCAGGAGTTGGTGACATTCTTGATTGATGTGTCTCTTGTTAATTTCTAGTTTTAAAGCATTGTGATCTGATATGATGCAGGAAGTTATTTCAATTTTCCTGACTTTATGAATGCATACTTTATGACCTAACATATGGTCAATTTTGGAGAACTTTATGTGGGCTGATGAGAAGAATGTGTATTTTGTAGAGTTGGGGTGGAAAGTTCTGTAGATCTCCTTTAGGTCTAGTTGATTTATGATGTTGTTGAGTTCTATTATTTCCCTGTTGATTTTCTGCTTGGATGACCTATCTATTGAAGTCTCCAACTATGATGGTATTGGTGTTTATTTCTATTTTCAAGTAGATTTTGTTTTATAAACTGTGTTGCCCCTGTGTTTGGGGCATATATATTTATGATTGTGATGTGCTCATGTTGGATTATTCCCTTGATGAGTAAGAAGTGACCTTTTTTGTCCTTTTTGATTACATTTGGTTTGAATTCTATTTTGTCAGATGTTAATATATCATCACCCATTTGTTTTTTATTTCAATTTGCTTGGAATATCATTTTCCAACCTTTCACCCTGAGGAGGTGTCTATCTTTAGTGGTGATGTGGATTTCCTGAAGATAGCAGATAGAAGGGTCCAGATTTTTGATCCATCCTGATAACCTGTGTCTTTTGATGGGTGAGTTAAGACCATTAATATTTAAGTTTATTACTGTGAAGTTTTAATTAATCCCTGCTATGATGTGATGTTTTATGGGGTTGGGTGCCTACTTGTGTTATGTACTGTTCTGAGCCTGGTCAATTTTGGTTATTGTGATCTTCTTATTGGCTCCTGAGATTGGTTGTTTGACTGTTCTGTGTGGAGTATTCCCTCAAGTATTCTCTGCAGGTTTGGCTTTGCTTTCATATAATTATGGAGTTGACTTTTTCCATGGAAAGTTTTTCCTTCGCTATCTATTATAAGGGATACTTGTGGAGGGGAAGGGTATTACCATGGGACTTTTTTATAATCATGGAAAATGTTAATAAAAGTTAAATTTAAAAAATAAAATCAAAAATAAGAGATACTTTTGCTGGGTACAGTAGCTTGTATCGGAAGCCATAGTTTTTCAGATTTGAAGGGTTACATTCCAGGCCCTTCTGGCTTTCAGGGTTTCTGTTGAGAAATCTGATATTATTCTAAAGGGATTGCCTTTGTATGTTGTGAATTGCTTCTCTTTTGCTGCTTTTAACACACTCTCTTTGTTTTCATTGTTAAGAGTTTTAACTATGATGTATCTTGGAGAGTTTCTTCTATGGTTCTGCCTGTTTGGTGTTCTGTGGGCTTCTTCTATCTGGATGGGCCTCCATTTTGCAAGATTCGGAAATTTTTCTTCAATAATTTTGTTGAGTACTTTTTTCTATGCCCCTGGTCTGGATTTCCTCTCTTTCTGGTATGCCCATGATCCAGATGTTTGGTCATTTTAGAGTGTACCACAGTTCCCTCATATTCTGTTCACTTGATATTTTGAGCTTAGCAAAGTCTTTGGCCTCCCATTCAGTTTTTCTGTCCTATCTTCCAGGTCAGTGGTTCTGTCTTCCACATGAGTAACTCTGTTGGTATGTGGTTCTAGAGAGGTTTTCATATATTCTATTTGATTTTTGTTTTCTGCTGTGTTGTTTTGGATAATGTCCATCTCTTTTCTGAGGTATGATTTCAATGTTAATTCCTATTTGCTTGATGCTTCCTGAAATTCTTCTTGCATTTGATCAAGTCTCATTAAGCTTAATCAACTGGTTGTTGAGGTCTTCCATTTCTTAACTTACCTTCAATTTATTCATCTCTCTTTGGAGGGCTCTAATGTTTTCTTCCATCAAGTTAAGCCTACTATCAAAAGCTGAACACTCTGGGAGATAATTCTGTTCAATTTCATTGATATGATTCTGGTTTATTGATAGTTTGCTTTAAGTTCAGTGATTTTTATTTCATCAGGGTCTCATTGGTTGTCGTGTTTTCATTTTGGGAATGAATTTCTGTTTATTTCTCTATGATTTCATTGGAGGCTTTTGTAGTAGGACTAGGCACCCTTGGTGGATATCTCTGTTTTCTGACTTTTGTTGGCTCTTTTGCATTGTTGTCTACCCATTTTAGGAGGACTATTTTATTGAGGAGGAAGCATGTTTGTGTCCTTTGGCACATTTACCCTCTGACTCAAGTGATCAGGAATGTTGGTCCTTAGTTTCCAATCAAGATACCAGAGCAGAAGGCCTGATTCCCCAGCTCAGAAAGGGGCCAGGCATCCTCCAGCAAGGCAGAATGTGACCTATCAGGACCAGGACAACAGGAAGAGTAAGGGAACCGGGATCTGACCTACTTCCTGATGAGCCCTCCAGGATATGGACCAGTGTAGACAACCTAGACTGGGGAGGTGGGAGGAGCCCAGATACAAGGGTCTTGTCTAACCACTTTAGAGGGCCATGGCCTCCTACACACTGATGTGCAAAGAACTCACACACAGGCATTGGGAGGGGACCAGAAATGGATCCAGCCTACTCACTTCAGACCACCACGCCCACCCACACACTGACCATGCAAGGAACTCAGACCCCAGCGAAATGGGTACCGCCTACTCACTACAGACTACCGTGCCCACCCATACATTGACTATGCAGGGAACTTTAGCTCAGGCTGACACGGAATTCACTATTTAGTCTCAGGATAGTTTCAAACTCAAGGCAATCCTCCTACCTCTGCCTCCCAAGTGCTGTGATTAAAGGCATGCACCACCACGCCCACCATTTTTGAGTTTTAATAGGTATCCTGGGGAAATTTTCATTTTTAGCAACCATAAAACATTATCAGGAATTTGGTCTAGTACCCTAAGTAAGATTTAAGTGCAACTGTAGAGTAGAACAGTGGTTAACAGCAGCTGAAGAGTGGGAGGACAGAAGGAAGAGAAGCAAGACCATGGGAAATAATACAATTGCACAGGACTAAGAAACTCTGGTATGCACTGTAGGACCACTGTAGATAATGATCATATGCTATACATTTCAAAAGTTTAAAGGAAAATATTTTGAAATCTTTTGCCATAGTTATTATATATGTTTGAGTTTGCAAATATCGCTTAAACCTTATACAATGCATACATATATACAATCATTTATTAATATGTATAATTTTGTTTATATGTACCAAGTATAAGTTTATTTTTTTAAGTAATACTTATTTGAGAGCAACAGACAGAGCGAAAAAGAGGCAAAGAGAGAAACACAGAGAGAATGGGAGCTCCAGGGCCTCCAGCCACTTGCAAAGGAACTCCAGACGCGTGTGCCCCCTTGTGCATCTGGCTAACGTGGGTCCTGGGGAGTTGAGCCTTGAACCAGGGTCCTTAGGTTTCACAGGCAAGTGCTTAACCGCTAAGCCATCTCTCCAGCCCAAGTAAATTTATTTCTTTTTAATTTTTATTAACATTTTCCATGATTATAAAATATATCCCATGGTAATTCCCTCCCTCCCCACCCCCACACTTTCCCATTTGAATTTATTTTTAAACACATATGTAAATCTAGTAGTATTAAAAAAAAAAGTTATGCATCCAGAAATGTTTCCCTGGGGTATTAACCTGAATAAAGCTCGTCTTTAATGGATCATAAAGGCACCAAAAGGAGCTTAACCCAGACAGAAGGCTGTTATTGCCACCTAGTGGTGGAATTGAAAAATGTGTAATTTGGGAAATTTGTGAAATCTGGGTACTAAGAGGGTTCTGAGATCTCCAATACACTCTACATATGTCCACTTAGGAAACAAAGAGCTGCTTTGTGGAAAATGCTGCATCTTTGTGGTCTGTAAATAGCAACACATCTAATTTTCATCTGATCAAGTCTCAGAATCTAGCTTCCTATGTGTTTCCTTTGACTTCTTTAAACACTGGACGATTTATACCTTTCATTCATCCCTCAAGTTACTTGATGTCTCTCTCAGTATCCAGACTTATCAGTAAGAGTATTCTTACCCCAATCACCGCCATGTTCTCACAAGTGCTAACAGTATCCCAAGTTCAAAGGGCATCATCTTGGGCATAATTTAATCCAGAGCAAGGGTTCCATGTTAATTGGCCTCAGCTGTGTCTCCCCCATGTTCCTCATGAATGCAGAGGATGACACGCAGTGGTCATGAGATTTTATTGCTGGTAGAACACTTATCACTCTACCAGAGAGGATACTAGAACCCACACTTGACATGTGCAGTCCAGCAATCATTTATGTTCCCAGCATTCTTTCCCTGCAGTGAATTACCAACTTCCCTTGGGGACAGTCAGCCTTGAAGTTAGAGTGGCCTAGAAGAGTGAGATCAAGGTTCAAAAGAAATTGACTCCTAATGAAATGTTCTTCATGGGGTGAAGGTTACCACACTGAGTTTCAGGCCTGCTGCCAGTGGACCTACTGCTGCCCAGCCAGAGCCGTGGTTGTTTTATTAGTTTTATGGAGTAGTCAGATCCCAGGCATGTTCCCCATGTGTATCTCCCAACAAATCCTCTATTGGTGTGTCCTAAATGTTTGTTGTCAGTATCTTATTATTGTACTCATAGGTATGGATTTCACAAATAAGTCATGCTTCTTGCTTCACAGACAAAAATTTCCAAATGCAACTGTTGCTTGCCACATATTGCCAGCAACTGCAAACTAACTCCAGATGCATGCACCACCATGTGCATCTGGCTTATGTAAGTCCTGGGGAAATGAGCCTCAAACTGGAATCCTTAGGAGTCACAGGCAAGTGCTTAACCCCAAAGCCATCTCTCCAGCCCAGCTATTCATCTTTTGATAGATATTTAGGCTGGTTCCATTTCCTAGCTATTGTGAATAGAGGAGCAATAAACATTTTTGTATAACTTTTAGAAAGGTGTCTCATTTGGACAGGCCAGATTTTTGGACAGCAGACTATATGCTATATTGAGAGAAGTCTATTCATTTCATTATCCCACTTTATTTTGTTTTTGTTTGAGGACAATGGTGTTTAATTTTTGTGGTTCTGTATATATTCTAGATATCATTCCCTTTCTGAGGAATAGCTGGAAAAGATTATATCTCATATTTTAGGCTTTCTGCTCACTCTGCTGATAATTTCTTTTGTTATACAGAAAGTTTTGGATTTCATGTAATCCCTTCTTTGATTTTTAAAAATTTTTTTATTAATTAGTTTTTTATTCAGCAAGTACAGTCAGTTTGGTACTATTATTAAGCTCATCCATGACCTACCCCCTCCTCATTGGCCCCTCCTTGTGGAGGTATAATGGGTCGTGCATTGTAGAGTTAGCCCACAGTTATAGGTAAGATAAATGTCTCTGCATATCATGACCCAACATGTAGCTCTGACATTCTTTCTACCCCCTCTTCTGCAAAATTTCCCTGAGCCATGTTGGGTTCATTTTTGGTCAGCTTCAGTGATGAGGTGTTGGGGGCCTCTGAGGCTCTGGCTTTCTGATTTGGTAGGAGTTGATTTTTCTCTGTGTTGGTCTCCTTCCGTCTTGTGCTGGTATCCGGTTCTTCAGGAAAACAGCACCCTTCCTTAGTTTGCCAAGTTTTCTTAGTTTCAGCCAGGGCCCTTCTGAGGTTTGATGGGGTGGCTCTCTCCTTAGGATCTACATCTATCTGAAAAACAGAAGCAGATTCTCCAACAGAGAGTAAGTTAGCACCAGGACAAATGAGATAACCCTTACTTTTTTTTATAGAGAATTTAATAGGTGTAGGCCTTCTTGTAGCCCATGATTGATGGTAGCTTGATATTGGAGAGTGGGCTTATGTTTGGATATGGTTCTGACTTGTTTCCCAGCTCCAGCTATAGGTCCCATACCACTGAGGGGATCAGTTAGCTAAATCAAGAGCGGCTGTGTGCCACTATTGCACTTGTTTGGGCATCACAACAGGTTATTTGCTGCTAAGTAGGTTGGACCATGAGTTACTTGGACAGATATTGGTCATTTTCACCAAATTGCCCATGTAGCA
Source organism: Jaculus jaculus (assembly GCF_020740685.1). NCBI lineage: Eukaryota > Metazoa > Chordata > Mammalia > Rodentia > Dipodidae > Jaculus > Jaculus jaculus. The sequence goes on along the minus strand of NC_059108.1, from coordinate 99,079,214 downwards.
TCTTCTGACACTAGACACACTGACTGTCTGGGGACTGACTCTCTCCTGGCTTCTAGCCATGCCATTCCATTTTACATGTCAACTGCGTATGGTGTCTTTAGCAGTAGAGTCTTACCACTAACCTTTGGTGGGTCGTCAAGTACTCTGATAGAAATCTGTCATTCTTTTAGGAAACCTTGTAGGTTTCTCTGATCAAACACTCATTGTGGATTATAGCCCCATGCTGGTACTTGGAGTTACAGGTCAGTGCCCACTAAAAAAAGGAGGGGAAAAGATAACTAATATACAAGAGTTAGAGAGGAGAGAGAGAGAGGGAGAAGGAGGGAGGGAAGATGTAGAAGATTAAGGTTAGCCTTGATCCTACCTTCTCCAATTTCTTGTGGTTCAGGTGTTTCCTGTAAGGGCCTGATAAAGGTTCAGCCATTTGGTCTGCATTTTAGGAAGTAGAATTTTATGGTACCATTGCCATTTGGGTATAGATTTGTGTTTTCCACCCCTTCAATGCCCTCCCCCACTCGCCATCCATCCTAGTGTCTAGTCCATGAGATGCTTGCTGAGTATGTAAGGTATCTTGGGTAGATTCAGGTTAGGTGCTGTAGATGAGTGAGACTATGTGGCGATATTTTTTCTGTGATTGGGTAAGTTCACTGAGAATGATCTGTTCCAGATTCAACCATTTTTCCTCAAATTTCTTGTGTCATTTTTTTCTTAATGCTGTATAGAATTCCATTGTATAGATATACCACGTCTTAGTTATCCATTCTTCTACTGATGGACATCTGGGTTGATTCCAACTCTTAGCTATTATGAATTGAGCCGCTAAAAACATTGTTGAGCAAATCTCTCTGGCCTGTGGTTTGAAGGTTTTAGAGTACATGCCCAGTAAGGGAATAACTGGGTCTGATGGTAACTCAATAGTCGGCTTTTTCAGGAGTCTCCAGGTTGCTTTCCAAAGTGGTTGTACCATCCCTCATTCCCACCAACAGTGGATGACTGTTCCTGCTTCTCTACATCCTCACCAGCATTCATTTTTGTTTGATTTTTTGATGTTTGCTATCCTTATTGGGGTAAGGTGGAATCTCATAGTTGTTTTAATATGCACTTCTCTGATGATTAGGGATGATGAACATTTTCTTAAGTGTGTGTTTGCCATTTGTATTTCTTCCTCTGTGAACTGCCTGTTCAGCTCTTTGCCCCATTTTGTGAGTTGGGTGTTTGACTTATTACTGTTTAGATTTTTGAGTTCTTTGTAGATTCTAGAGATTAGGCCTCTATCAGTTGGATATCCCACAAATATTTTCTCCCATTCTGTGGGTAATCTATTGGATTTGATTATTGTATGTTTGTGTGTAAAGAAACTCTTCAGCTTCATGTGATCCATTGGTTGAGTGACTGTTTAAGATCATGAGTTACTAGGGTTTTGTTCAGGAAGTCTTTTTCCATTCCCATATCATGTAAAGTACTTCCTAAATTTTCTTCCAGTAGTATTCAAATTTCGTGTCTTATGTTGAGGTCTTTGATCCATTTGGATTTGAGTGCAGTGCATGGTGCAATCTGTAGATAAAGTTTGAGTTTCCTGCATATGTTTATCCAGTTTGTCCAACATCGTTTGTTGAAAATGCTATCTTTTTTGCAGCCAATATTGTTCAATATTGTCGAATATCAAGTAACTATAGTTGCTTGGTCCAAAGTCCAGGTCCTCAAGTCTATTCCATTGGTCTATACTCCTGTTTTATGCCAGTACCATGCTGTTTTTATTACTATGGCTTTGTAATATAGCTTTAGATCAGGTATGGTGATGCCACCAGAGGCATTTCTTTTGCTGAGGATATGTGTGGATATGAGAGGCATTCTGCCTTTCCATATGGGATTTGAGATCATTTTTTCTATCTCTGTGAAGAACACTGCAGGGATTTTTATTGGAATTGCATTAAATTTGTATATTGCCTTTGGTAGGATTGTCATCTTCACAATGTTAATTCTGCCTATCCAGGATCATGGGAGGTCTTTCCATTTTCTCAAGTCCTCCCCAATTTATATTTTGAGTGTTTTTATGTTTTTGTTGTATAGATCTTTCACTTCCTTGGTTAACATTATTCCAAGGTATTTTATTATTTTGTTGTTGTTGCTATTGAAAATGGGACTATGTCCCTTATTTCTTTCTCTGTATCTTTGTCCTTTGCATATAGAAAGGCTACTGATTTTTGTGCATTGATTTTGTATCCTGCTACTTTGCGGTAGGAGTTAATCACCTTCAGGAGTTTTGGGATCGAGTCCTTGGGTCTTTACATATACAATCATGTCATCAGCAAATAGAGCTAAGTTAACTTCTTCCTTTCCAAATTGTATTCCTTTTATTCCCTTCTCCTGTCATATTTCTTGAGCTAGGACTTCCAGTACTATATTGAAAAGCAGAGGTGAGAGTGGACAACCCTGTCTTGTTCCTGATCTTAATGGGAATTCCTCCATTCTCTCTCCATTAAGAATTATTTGGGCCTTTGGAGCTTTGTATATTGCCTTTATTATGTTAAGATAAGCACCAACTATGCCAATTCTTTCTAATGTTTTGATCATGAAGTTGTGTTGTATCTTGTCAAAGGCCTTTTCTGCATCTATTGAAATGATCATGTGGTTTTTATGTTTAACCTTGTTTATGTGGTATATTACATTGACAGATTTCTGTATGTTGAACCACCTCTCTGTTCCTGAGATGAATCCCACTTGGTGAAGGTGGATAATGCTTTTGATGTCTTGTTGGATTTGGTTTGCGAGGATTTTGTTCAAGATCTTTGCATCTAAGTTCATCAGGGAAATAGGCTGTTAGTTTTCTTTTCTTGTGGCATCTCTGCCTGGTTTTGGAATTAGGGTGATACTAGCTTCATAAAAGGAGTTTGGTAACTTTCCCTGTTCTCCAATTGTGTGGCACATTTTGAGGAAGATTGGTTTGAGTTCTTTCATGAAGGTTTGATAGAATTCAGCTGAGAAGCCATCTGGTCCTGGACTCTTTTTGGGGGGAGGTTTTTTATTACTTTTTTCAATTTCCATGAGTGTGATAGGTTCATTAAGGTGATTAATCTGTTCTGAATTTAGCTTTTATAGGTGGTATGCATCCAGGAATTTATCCAACTCCTCCACATTATCCAGTTTTGTGGAGTAGATGTTTATGAAATAAGTCCTGATGATTCTCCCAATTTCACTTATGTCTGTTGTGATCTCTCCTTTTTCATTTTAAATTTTGTTATTTTGAAGCTTTTCCTTTTTTTGCTTGATCAAATTGGCCAGGGGTTTGTCAATCTTGTTTACTTTTTCAAAGAACTGGCTCTTTGTTTCGTCAATTGTCTTAATTGTTTCCTTGGTTTCCAATTCATTAATATCTGCTCTGATTTTAATTATTTCTTTCCTTCTGGAGTTCTTTGGTTTGGATTTTTCTTGTTTTTCCAGTGACTTTATGTAGATTGTTAGGTTATTGATTTGGGATCTGTATTAGTCAGGGTTCTCTAGAGGAACAGAATTACTAGAATGAATTATTTTATAAAGGGAATTTATTGGATTAGCTTACAGTAGTCCAATAGCAGTTGCAGGCCTGAGAATCACCGAACCTGGTAGCTGCTCAGTCCACGTGGCCAGATGCCTCAGCTGTCCCGACCGGCACTGCAGATGGTGCCGGAAAACCTGGAGGCCTCCTGAGGAGCCGGAAAGCCTGGAGGCTTCCTGAGGAGCCGCTGGGTTTCGATCCACGTGGGTCTTCAGTTGATGTTGGTCTTTAGTCCGCACTGGTCTTCAATCCACGCTAGAAGGTAGGGAGCAGCTCCCGCAGCCAAGTGGAAGGAAGGAAGGAAAAAAGGGAACTCTTCTACCCAGAGCTTCCTTATATCAAGTCCCTCTCTGAGCGGGACCGCCCACTCTGGGGGAAGGGCTCAACCTGGGGGAAAGACCTCCTCCTTTAGTTGATCCTTCCTAGAAGCAGCCTGTGGATTACTAAACAGATCAAGTTGACAACACCTTAACTATCACAAGTCCACCCCTTGTCAACTTGGCATCAAATCATGTCTCCTTACATCATACTTAATTTCCAAATGAAAACAGTAACAAGCTCATAATTCCGCCTAACATCGCATAACTATCACACGTACAACCGGAACCGCAAAATCTTCCCCCCAACACAAGCTTAGTCTCTAATACAATGGGTCTAATATAAATTCAACAGTTTAGCTAATGATACAATCTTAATATTGGTGTAGATATAACACTCTGTTATCAAGGCAGGACAGAAACATTGCAATCACAGTCCTCGTTTCTGTAACTGATCACGTGGCCTTAGCTGATATTTGTAACTGCCTTCTTCTACTACCCATTCTGTATTCCCTCCACCTTCAGCAAGCACCTCAGCAGGTCTTGGTTCTTTACCTGGAGGGGTAACCCATACCTTCATTCCTGAAGGATCTGGGCCATTTATCACACTACTTCTATTGGGTTGTTGCAGTCGTCCATTGACTTTGACAACAGGACCTGGTAACACTAACAGACGCCCTAAAGGATCTCCTGCACTCCAGGCATACTCTTCCTTACCGCCATTGTGGAGGAGCAGCCCAATTTCCCCCTGGTAATCTGGATCAATCACCCCTGCAATCACTGTAACTCCTTTCTCAGCCTGTTCACTCAAGGGCATTAGGAGCCCAAAGTGACCAGGGGGAAGTCTTAGCTTCCAGTTCAATAGAATGTTCTTTGTGTCTCCTGGCAAAAGCACTCCCCCCTCTGGGACCAAGACTTGTAGTCCAGCAGAGCGAAAGGTTGCGGGAACAGGAAGCAAAAATCTAGCTAATGGGTCACTTGGGGTGATGGCAAGTGGGACCATTCCCATTTCCACCCCTTGATTCCTGGACCCGTGAATCCGGGCTATAGGAGAAACAGTACCATATATAGGACGCTGATTCAGAGCATATACAGCCTGCTGGAGGACACTCCCCCAGCCCTCCAAGCTGTTGCCACCCAGTTGGCGCTGTAGCTGTTTCTTCAAAAGGCCGTTCCACCATTCTATCAAGCCAGCTGCTTCAGGATGGTGGGGCACATGGTAAGACCAGTGAATTCCATGATCATGAGCCCACTGCCGTACTTCCTTGGCGGTGAAGTGAGTTCCTTGGTCAGAAGCAATGCTGTGTGGAATGCCATGACGGTGGATAAGGCATTCTGTAAGCCCACGGATGGTAGTTTTGGCAGAAGCGCTACGTGCAGGAAAGGCAAATGCATACCCAGAATAAGTGTCTATTCCAGTAAGGACGAAACGCTGCCCTTTCCATGATGGAAGAGGTCCAATGTAGTCAACCTGCCACCAGGTTGCTGGCTGATCACCCCGAGGAATACTACCATATCGGGGGCTCAGAGTCGGCCTCTGCTGTTGGCAAATTTGGCACTCAGCAGTAGCCATAGCCAGGTCAGCCTTAGTTAGTGGAAGTCCATGTTGTTGGGCCCATGCATAGCCTGCATCTCTGCCACCATGGCCACTTTGTTCATGGGCCCATTGGGCAATGACAGGGGTGGCTGAGGAAGGAGGTTGACCACTATCCACAGAACGGGTCAGCTTGTCTACTTGATTATTAAAGTCATCCTCCAGTGAGGTCACCTTCTGATGAGCACTGACATGGGACACAAGTATCCTTATATCCTTTGCCCATTCAGAGAGGTCTATCCACATACACCTTCCCCAAATGTCCTTTTCACCAATTTTCCAACTGTGCTCCTTCCAAGTCCCAGACCATCCAGCCAAACCATTGGCCACAGCCCATGAGTCAGTGTATAACCACACATCTGGCCATTTTTTCTTCCAAGCAAAATGCACAACCATATGCACTGCCCGAAGTTCTGCCCATTGTGAAGACTTCCCTTCACCACAGTCCTTCAGAGTTGTCCCAGAAAGGGGCTGTAATGCTGCAGCTGTCCACTTCTGGGCAGTGCCGACATAACGTGCTGAACCATCTGTAAACCATGCCCTAGATCTCTCCTCCTCAGTCAGTTGATCATAGGGCACGCCCCATGATGCCATAGGTGCATGCTTGGGGACAGAAGGCATTGCAACAGGAGTAGCAACCATAGGCATTTGGGCAACTTCCTCATGTAACTTACTCGTACCTTCAGGGCCTGCTCGAGCCCGATCACGTATATACCACTTCCACTTGATGATGGACTGCTGCTGTGCACGTCCAACTTTATGGCCTGGTGGGTCAGACAACACCCAGCTCATAATGGGCAGCTCGGGTCGCATAGTAACTTGATGGCCCATTGTCAAACGTTCAGTTTCCACTAAGGCCCAATAGCAGGCCAAGAGCTGTCTCTCAAAGGGAGAATAATTGTCTGCAGATGATGGCAGGGCCTTGCTCCAAAATCCCAAGGGCCTCCGCTGTGATTCACCTATGGGGGCCTGCCAAAGGCTCCAAACAGTGTCCCTGTCTGCCACTGAAACCTCAAGTACCATCGGGTCTGCTGGATCATATGGCCCAAGGGGTAGAGCAGCCTGCACAGCAGCCTGCACCTGTTGAAGAGCCTTCTCTTGTTCTGGGCCCCAATGAAAACTAGAAGCTTTCCGAGTCACTTGGTATATGGGACGGAGTAAGACACCCAAGTGAGGAATGTGCTGTCTCCAAAATCCAAATAGGCCCACTAGACGTTGTGCTTCTTTCTTAGTGGTAGGAGGGGCCAAATGCAACAACTTGTCCTTCACCTTAGAAGGAATATCCCTGCATGCCCCACACCACTGAACTCCTAGAAATTTCACTGAGGTGGAAGGTCCTTGAATTTTGGTTGGATTTATTTCCCATCCCCTGATGCGCATATGCTGTACCAGCAACTCCAGAGTGGTTGCCACCTCCTGCTCATTTGATCCAATTAGCATTATGTCATCAATATAATGGACCAATGTGACACCCTGTGGAAGGGACAGGCGATCAAGGTCCCTGCGAACTAAGCTATGACACAGGGCTGGAGAGTTAATATAACCTTGAGGTAAAACAGTAAAGGTGTACTGCTGACCTTGCCAGCTGAAGGCAAATTGCTTCTGGTGGTCCTTATGGACAGGTATGGAGAAGAAAGCATTTACAAGATCAATAGCTGCATACCAGGTACCAGGAGATGTGTTAATCTGCTCAAGTAAAGAAACCACATCTGGTACAGCAGCTGCAATTGGAGTCACCACCTGATTAAGTTTCCGATAATCCACTGTCATTCTCCAGAATCCATCTGTCTTCTGAACAGGCCAAATAGGAGAGTTAAAGGGAGATGTGGTGGGAACCACCACCCCTGCATCCTTCAAGTCCTTTATAGTGGCACTAATTTCCGAAATCCCTCCAGGGATGCGATATTGTTTTTGATTCACTATTTTCCCTGGTGGTGGGAGCCTCAATGGCTTCCATTTGGCCTTTCCAACCATAATAGCCCTTACTCCACAAGTCAGGGAACCAATGTGGGGGTTCTGCCAACTGCTAAGTATATCTATCCCAATTATGCATTCTGGGACTGGGGAAATAACCACAGGATGCGTTCGGGGACCCAGTGGACCCACTGTCAGTCTAACATTCGCCAAAACTCCATTGATCACCTGACCTCCGTAAGCACCTACCTTAACTGAAGGGCCATGGTGCTTTTTGGGGTCTCCTGGAATCAATGTCAATTCAGAGCCAGTGTCCAGTAAGCCCCGAAAGGTCTGATTATTTCCTTTCCCCCAGTGTACAGTTACCCTAGCAAAAGGCCTCAGGTCCCTCTGAGGAAGGATAGGTGTAAGTTTAATATTGAAACTTTTGGCAATTGTAGGGGGGTCCTTCCCCGAGGGAACCCGGCCAACCCTTCAATCAAGGGGCTCAGGATCTGTAAACTGGCTCAAGTCTGGAAACTGATTAAGAGGCCTTGATTCTCTGTTGCTATAATTCAAAGTGGCTTTATGTCCCCTTGCTGTGGAACTTTTCTGCTTATACAGATCAAGAAGAAACTCAGTAGGCTTCTTATCTATTTGACTTCTGGGAACACCATGATTAATCAGCCAACGCCAAAGGTCCATACGAGTCATACCTTTATGTGCATAATTTTGCCTATGCTGTCTATTATGAAAAACACGTTCACCCCGCCTTTGGCGATTCAGCGCTGCCACTTGGCCCTTGTTACCCCGAGATCCAGTTATGCCCATTGCATCTAAATCACCTAATGCAGCAACTGCAGCTCCCACTGTGAGGTCTTCTTTACATAAAAGAGCAATGATAGAGGACTTTAAGTATGCTGGCGCTCCCCTCACAAATCTGTTTCTTATGGTCTTAGTGAAGGGCACATCTTCTGGTCGCTCCCATTGTGGGGGCAAAGATGAGTTTACATGGCAAATCCACTCCAGCATTCCAAGTTCTCTGAGCTTTTTAATCCCTTCATCGACATTAAGCCAAGGGATATCAAGCAGCTCAAGCTCATTCACAGTAGGCCATCTTTGGAGCCATACTTCAGTCAACCAATCAAATAAACTCTTGGCACCCCTTCCAACTGCACGAGCTGCATTATTAAATCTAAAATCTCTGCTCAATGGGCCCATTTCAGTAAATTCAGCCTGATCTAATCTTATGTTCCTTCCTCCATCATCCCACACCCTTAAAATCCATTCCCACACATATTCCCCATGCTTCTGCCTGTACAAGTTAGAAAACTCCTGAAGTTCTTTAGGAGTGTACCTCACCTCCTCCTGTGTCACACTTTCTGTCTCACCTTTAGGAGCCTGCCTAGCCTTTCGTCTGGTTATAGGCCTAGAGGCAAAGATGGGTGGGAACTGAGAATCACCAGCATTTTCTGCTGATTCCTCAGACAAAGAGGGATGAATTCCCCCAGGCAAGGGTGGGGAGGATAATCCTTCAGGATGTGGGGGTGGGGATACAACTGGTGCTAAGGGAGGGCAGGTCATATTTTCATCCAAAACATCTTCTTCAGAATCTAACACTTCAATGTCCCCAGGTTCTTCAGGGTCTTCCCACACATCACCATCCCAAGTCACAGGATCCCACTCTTTTCCAATCAGTGCCCTCACTTTAACTTCTGATAGTTGGTGAGGCTGGGATTTAAGCTTACGTTGCAAGTTAGCTAATCTCACAATGAGAGCTTGGGTTTGGTTTTCTGCAATTTGAGCCCTGTTCTGGCTAGAGAGGAGACTCTCCTCCAGGGCACCTTTAGAAACCTTGAGATCATGTATGTGGGTCTTAAGCTTGGAATTTTCCTTTTTGAGCTTCTGCTGTTCCCTCAGTACTTTGTCTAGAGATGCTAAAAGCAACCAACCAGCCTCATCATTGGTCTTACTTTTCCACAAATATTCAAATGTTTTAAATACAGAGTCACTAAATTCCTTGCTCCTCACAAGACATGAGTCAGGGTCACCAAATACATCTATCTCATGGAGTTCTTTAAAAAGTTCACACCATGGATTATTAGTGCCCTCTTTATTTCCAGTACAGGCACTCTCCTTATCACCAGTAGGGCCTTTGGTAGCACTGAAATTGGAGAACCAACCCCAGATAGCACTAAGCCCATTAGAGAAATCCATCCTTACAATTCTGTTTCTCTAGAACCACTCCTGGTACCAAAATCTGTATTAGTCAGGGTTCTCTAGAGGAACAGAATTATTAGAATGAATTATTTTATAAAGGGAATTTATTGGATTAGCTTACAGTAGTCCAATAGCAGTTGCAGGCCTGAGAATCACCGAACCTGGTAGCTGCTCAGTCCACGTGGCCAGATGCCTCAGCTGTCCCGACCGGCACTGCAGATGGTGCCGGAAAACCTGGAGGCCTCCTGAGGAGCCGGAAAGCCTGGAGGCTTCCTGAGGAGCCGCTGGGTTTCGATCCACGTGGGTCTTCAGTTGATGTTGGTCTTTAGTCCGCACTGGTCTTCAATCCACGCTAGAAGGTAGGGAGCAGCTCCCGCAGCCAAGTGGAAGGAAGGAAGGAAAAAAGGGAACTCTTCTACCCAGAGCTTCCTTATATCAAGTCCCTCTCTGAGCGGGACCGCCCACTCTGGGGGAAGGGCTCAACCTGGGGGAAAGACCTCCTCCTTTAGTTGATCCTTCCTAGAAGCAGCCTGTGGATTACTAAACAGATCAAGTTGACAACACCTTAACTATCACAGGATCTTTCTGTCTTTTTTATGAAGGCATTGAGTGCTATGAATTTTCCCTGAGTACTGCCTTCATTGTGTCCCATTAGTCTTGGTATGATGTGTTCTCATTGTCATTCAATTCCAAAAATTTTTCAATTTCATTTTTTATTTCATCCACTATCCATTTATTGTTTAAAAGTGTGCTATTCAGTTTCCAGGTACCATTGGGGCTCTTTGTGGATTTTTTGTTGTTGATTTCTAGCAATATAGCATTGTGATCTGATATCATGCAGGGAATTATATCAATCTTCCTGAATATGTGGAGGCAGTTTTTGTGACCCAGTATATGGTCTATTTTAAAGAATGTTCCATGGGCTGCTGAGAAGAATGTGTAGTCTGTGGATTTGGGATGGAAAGTTCTGTAGATGTCCATTAGGTCTAAGTGATCTATGGTTTTGTTGAGATCTCTTACTTCCCTGTTGAGTTTCTGTTTGGATGATCTGTCTATTACTGATAATGTTGTATTGAAATCCCCAACTGTGATGGTGTCGGTGGTTATTTCTGTTGTATTGTCAAGTAGGTTTTGTTTTATGAACTGTGGTGCCCCTGTGTTTGATGCATACAGATTTATTATTGTGATATCCTCTTGATGGATCATTCCCTTGATAAGTAGGAAATGGCCTTCTTTGTCTTTTTTGATTATTTTTGGTTTGAAGTCTATTTTCTCCAATATTAAGATAGCTATGCCTGCTTGTTTCTTATTTCCATTTGCTTGGAATATTGTTTTCCACCCTTTCACCCTGAGGAGGTGTCTGCGTTTAGTGGTAAGGTGGGTTTCTGGAAGGCAGCAGATGGAGGGGTCTAAATTTTTGATCCATCCTGTTATTTTGTGTCTCTTGATGGGTGAATTAAGGCCATTAATATTTAGGGTGCTGACTGTGAGATTTGATTTGAGCCCTGCCATATTGTGATGGTAGATGTATGTTGGTGTTTTCATGAACTTTGAAGTTTTTTGTGCCTACTCTGAGTATGGTTATTGTGATCTGCTTCTTGTAGGCATTTGAGTTTGATTGTTTGTTTCTTCTCTGTGGAGAATTTCCTGAAATACTCACTGTAGGTTTGGTTTGTGTTCATATAGTTGTAAAGCTGAGTTTTGTCATGGAAAGTTTTTCTCTCACCATATATTATGAGGGATACTTTTGCTGGGTATAGTAGTTTGGGTTGGAAGCCATAAGTTCTTATACTTTGCATTGTTTCTTTCCAGGCCCTTCTAGATTTCAGATTCCATTTTCTAGATTCCATTGAGAAGTCTGAAGTAATTCTGGTTGGGTTATCTTTGAAAGTGGTGTGCTGTTTTTCCCTAGCTGCTTTAGGATGTTCTCTTTGCTGTCAGTGTTTAGAGTCTTATTGACAATATGTCTTGGAGTGTTTCTCCTTTGGTCCAGTCTGTTTGGAGTTTTGTTGACTTCTTGTATCTTGATGGGCCTTTCTTTTAAGAGACTGGGGAAGTTTTCTTCAATTATTTTGGTAAATAAGTTCTCCATGCCTTTGGTCTGAATTTCTTCTCCTTCTGGTAGTCCAATGATCCTGATATTAGGACATTTAAGTGTATCCCACAATTCCCTCATGTTCTGTTCACAGGAACTTTTGAACTTACTAAAATTTTTGAACTCTCAAACTGTTTCTTCCATCTTGTCCTCCAGATAAGAGTTTCTATCCTCCACTTGGCTGACTCTATTCTGAGGGCTTCTAGAGAGTTTTGGACTTGTTCAATTAAGTTTGCATTTTCTACTACTTTTCTATGTATAATTTCCATCTCTCTGTCAAGCTCCCTTTTCACATCATTTTCCGATTTTCTTGATGATTCTTGGAATTCCTCCTTGCATTTCTTCTTTTTTATTCATTTTATTTTATTTTATTTATTTGAGAGCGACAGACACAGAGAGAAAGACAGATAGAGGGAGAGAGAGAGAATGGGTGCACCAGGGCTTCCAGCCTCTGCAAACAAACTCCAGACGCATGCACCCCCTTGTGCATCTGGCTAACGTGGGACCTGGGGAACCGAGCCTCGAACCGGGGTCCTTAGGCTTCACAGGCAAGTGCTTAACCCCTAAGCCATATCTCCAGCCCTCCTTGCTTTCTTTATGTCTTCATTTAGCATGACCAGCTGATTTTTAAGGTCTTCTCTTTTTTTTTCACTCTCCCTCAAATCTTTTAACTGTCTTTGAACTCCTTCCAATTTCTTATCTATTAGTTCTAGTTTAGTGATGGCAGCATCCACATGATTATCGGTTCTTTGTTGCTTTCCTGCAAATTCTACCAGTAGGTTGGTCATGGTTGCATGGCTCATAGCTTCAATTTGATGTTCTAATCCTAATGACTTCTATGTTTTGGTTGGATGTATTCACTGTAGGACTGGGTGATCTACCTGGATATTCTTGTATTTGATTTTTCATGTTATTTATTTTGTGCTGTGGTCTGCCAATGACAGTGTATGGGCATGTATGTGGGTTGATCATCCTGGGCTCAAGCACCCTGGGAATCTGAGGCAGCCTGGGGCAATTGCCAAATAGCCTGGGCTTTGGCTCTCACTTGCCAAAGCCACCTATCTTCTGTCTGGCAGGTGCACCAAAGTTGCCTGAATTCTCAAGCAGTAATGTGCCAAAGCTGCCTGCATTTGAGCTAGGAGGGTCACTGTGGTCCCAAGCCCTGAATCAGCCCAAACTCTGGCTGGCAATGCTGGGACCTGGAAGCAGTCTGCGCTCCTTCACCACAGGACAATGGTAGATAGATGGCTGGCATGTCAGACAGGTAGGGGATGGCACCTGAGCTGGTGCAAGTGAGAGACACAGTCTGAGCTTGTGTGGCAGTTGCTGTGGGACTGGGCTCTCTGAGCATGCAGCAGCAGGAGCAGTATGCGAGCAAGTGGGTGGAGAAGTCTAAACATCCACACACAGGGATCAATCAGTGCACAGCTGCACTGTGGATATGGGGAGGGGTGGGCTACCTGCTCCTGAGGGAATCAGGGATTCCCTGTTACTGCCAGAAGTTGCTGAATGTGCAGTGGCTGGAGCAGAAAATGGGTGAGTGTGTAGAGCAGTCTAAGCTCTGGGATCGCAGGGATCAATCAGTGCGCAGTGGCAACAGACACTGAAGCTATCTAGGAGGATGGGTGGGCTACCCAGCAGTGAGGGGATCCGTGATTCCTTGTTTTCCTCCATCTTTGCCCTCTCACTGACAATCTGTTGGAGATTGCTCTCCCCTAAAAGCCCCAGTGTACCCTTAATGTCTTGCCTTTCTTTCCCTTGGATTTTCAGCACATCTAGGCAGTTGCCATCTTGGTCAGAAGGCCCCTTCTTTTATTCTTGAGACTATTTTATGTGCTATTGGAGTCATCTTCACAAAGTTACAAAGTTATCATCTATATCTATTACCTCTAGTGTTTTACCTATGTTTTCCTCAAGTATTTTCAGCATCTCTGCATTCACATTAAAGTCTTTGGTCTATTTTGAATTGACTTTTGCTTAGGGTGAGAGATATGGATCTAATTACATCCCTCTGTAAGCAGATATCTAATTTACCCAGCAGCCACTGTTGAATAGGCTGGCTGTTTTCAAGTGTATATTTCTGCTACCTTTGTTGAAACATAGATGGCCATAAATGTGTAAATTTAATTATGGGATCTGTATTCTATTCCATTGGTCTATATGTCTGTTTTGTGCCAGGATTACACTGTCTTTATCATGAATCTGTAGAATAATTGTAGTTCAGGAATCCGCTGCTATACTTTAAACTATCATGAGGGGCAAGGATAGGAAAATAGCTTTTGGTCCATGCAGACAGGGAACAGACTCTCAAGGGAAGAAACTTACTTTACACACTCTCCATACCTCAGCAGCCTAGCCTGCTTTAGTTGTAGGAGTCAAGTCTGCCTGTCACACCCAACCAAATCTCTCTCTCTCTCTCTCTCTCTCTCTCTTTCTCTCTTTCTCGTTCTATCTCTCATGTGCACCTTGCTCAAGTGTGGGCAGAAGGTTTCTCTGAGTATAAGCCAATCTCTTCTGGAATTTAGACTCCAAATGTTATCTTACTTGAGCCCACAGAGAAAACTTCTTCTCCCTGTGGCTCTCAGCCTGCCCACAACTCCACTACTGGGTCTTCATGCCCACAAGATTATGTCTCTCCTGCCCTGGCAGACTGGCAGCATGGCATGGTGGGTGGGAAGGGATGTTTTCTTCATTAGGATTTTCATGGCTTTTTAGAAATCTCATTGGAAGCACAAGCCTCTTCTTTTTAGAAAAACCCTTTGCACATTTTTGCTTCCAGAGCCCATGTTCATTCTCCCACATGGACTCCTGGACATGGTATATTCTCCTGCTCCCTGACTGCTATCTCTTCTCTTTCTCTTTGGCCCTAAAACCCTTGGCCTTTCCTCTCTATGTTTGAATAAAATGTAGTAATTTAAACACCATTCTTCTCAGTCTGGTTTATCTTTGGTTAGATTACAGACATGAACTTAGGGATTGGGGCTCCAGGATGATTATTAGGCCCAACACAATGTAAATGCTATGTAAATAGTTACTGTCTTATACTGTTTGGGATATAATGAGATAAATCTTTGACTGTTCACTATGGATACAATTTTCAAAACATTATTTTTTATCTACAAATGAGTGGTTGAGCTACATGAAGAAAAGCCATACACAACCTGAGGCAAATTTAAAGGAATTTCTTGGCCATCTTTGTCTCACTATGCATTCTACTATCACCATCACCATGTAAAAATTTTAAAAGATGACAATTAAGCTCCTTATGAAAAGGCATTCCACAGATGAAATGTACTAACTTCATAGTTCATGGTCAGTTCCAACACGGACAAAAATAAGTACACAGATTATGACACTTCAAAAGTTAAGCCTTAGAAATCTTGTAGAAATGAAGGTGGATCTTGGAAGAAAGTGAAAATGTTACTAGTATTTCATGTCTATCTCCAGGGCAAAATGAGTAGCTCTGAATCAGTGGTGGGAGAGGAAGAAGCTGGGTGGAAAATTTCCTGTACATCTGATTCACCCATGGAGTCAAAACATTGAGAACAACTGATAACCAGAAGCCAGAGAAAGGACACACACAGCCTGCACCAAGAATGCTACCTCTGGTTTCTAGTAATATGAGAAATGCAAGGCATTATTGAGACAGAATAAGAACCCAGTTTGAATGCAAAGCAAAAATGTTCAAAAGAAAGACACTTTAGGCTATATCTATGAAACTCTTCACAAGTAGCGTATGCTTGTAGTTAATGCAATGTATCCAAACAGGAGAGCCTGTTTCATCAGACAAGTTTCTGTTCTGATGACCCAGGTACTGTGCTAGCAGGCAACATCTTTGCTGAAAGTAGGAGAAGAAAGATTGGTGCCTGCTCAGAACAGACGTTTCCCTATGGATAGAAGGGAAAAGAATGTGAGAAGAAAGAAATTGTAATCACTGAGCCAGTTATATCTGACTCACTAATTCTGCAGATGATTCTCTTCATAGTCACTCTCCTTGTTTCTCACTGCCCCTCTGCTTCTACATTTTGTCATCTCTGTGAACTTTTGATGAATATTCATGTCTCCATAGTGATTTGGAAGTACAGTGATTAAGAATAAACTGAAGGACTTAATATAGTGTCTTCCAATAAAATAAGCACTTGGGTAGCAAGTCACTCATGTTAATTAGGGAAACTGTACTAAAACCAGATACAATGAGTAAAATTGTAGGTCTACATCTACAGAGAAAAGTCTGATTGCCTCATCATAGCTGAAGTATTTCCACTCCTTAAGTATCTGGGGAAAATACAGCCCAGTCACAAGTCTTGCAATGTTTATTTCAGATAATCAGTCAGGAACAGCTAAAATATTTATTGAGCTGAGGTTTGTGCTATACATATGATAAAATGAAGAAATAAATCAGACAGGAGCCTTACTTAAAAATGTCAGAGTCAGGGAGGGTATTACCAAGGGATATTTTTTATAACCATGGAAAATGTTAATAAAAATTGAGAAAAAAAATATATATATACCCAGAGGAAAAAAAATATTTTACTGGGCTGGAGAGATTGCTCAGTGGTTAGGGTGGTTGCTTGCAGTGCCTAATGGACCAGGCTCAATTTCCCAGTACCCATGTAAAGCCAGATGTACAAAGTGTCTCATGTATCTAGAGTTCATTTGCAGTGGCTAGAGGCCTTGGCGTGCCCATTCCTTTTGTCTCTCTCTGTCTCTTTCTTTCTGCATGTGCAAATAAAAAAGTAAATGTTTGAGAAAAAAAAAAAAAAACGTCAGAGTCTAAAGCAACTGCTTTCTGTATATGAACTACAGTTTCCCTTCACAAGCCTGTTATTCAACCAGCAATACTAATTATACAGGGTGCCTGTTGAGGGAACCTGGGAGTGCTAAAATCTAGCTTATAGTCTGCTGTTCAAAAATCTGGCCTGTCCAAATGAAACACCTTTCTAAAAGTTATACAAAAATGTTTATTGCTGCTCTATTCACAATAGCTAGCTAATGGAACCAGCCTAGATATATCTATCAAAAGATGAATAGCTGGGCTGGAAAGATGGCTTAGCAGTTAAGCACTTGCCTATGACACCTAAGGATCCCAGTTTAAGGCTCAATTCCCCAAAACTCACATAAGCCAGATTCACAAGGTAGTGCATGCATCTGGAGTTAGTTTGCAGTGGCTGGAGGCCCTGGCGTGCCCATTCTCTCTCTATCAATCTGCCTCTTTCTCTCTCTGTCTGTCTGTTGCTCTCAAATAAATTTTTTTAAAAGATGAATAAACTGGGCATGGTGTCACACGCCTTTAATCCCAGCACTTGGGAGGCAGAGGTAGGAGGATCACCATGAGTTCAAGTCCACCCTGAGAATACAGAGTGAATTTCAGGTCAGCCTGGGCTAGAGTGAGACCCTACCTCAAAGAAAAAAAAAAAGATGAATAGCTAATGAAAATGTGAGGTAGGTAGGTAGGTAGGTAGGTAGATAGATAGATAGATAGATAGATAATACAGTGAGGTTTTACTCAGCAGTGAAGAAAGATGATATTATAAAATTTGCAGGAAATTGGGTGGATCTGGAAAGAATTATAGTAAACGAGGGGCAAACATGGGTAAAATCTAAAAAGCTAAAATGGTGACCAAGAACAGTAATCAGAGATGACAAAAAAGGGGAATGGGCAAAGGGCAAAAGGACAAATGACATATAAACATAAAGGAGACAGGTAAGATACAAGGAGATGCATAAGAGAATCAACTGAAACAAATTGCATTTGAAAATGCCATAATGATTCCTCCTAAAACTCTATAAACTAACTACTACTTTTTTCAAAAAAAAATTAAAAATACACAAGGATAATACCAGAAGGCACAGCTTTGCATTAAAGATAATCGATTCACCTTTCTACACTGAATTTCCTGCACCTTCCCTCCCCTGAAGCTTCCCAGTACTGCAGAAGCCACACTTCCTTGTCAAACCTCAACTATAGAGCTATAGACTAGAGAAGAGGTGAATTTATATGACTCACAGCAAAACGCACATTTGGCCTATAATAGCACAGTGTCCGTGGAGTTTTTTTGGTAGTCATTTTATTTTAAACTCCATCTTAACTCTCTGAGTTAATGAACACTGAAGTGCACAGTTCTTTGTCCAGGTCTACTGCCTTTGCCATCTACTTCTCCCTCATGATAGCACCATCCATTCTCCAATACACTATACCCCCTCAACTTCTAATCAGTGAATACGGAATAAGGGGGAAAATCAAGACAAAGGTTACAGAAGCCGAGTTTAAGTGGATGATTTGCAGATGATGAATAATGAATGCTGCTAGCCAATCCCCATGATTACATTGAAGGAAAGGGCATGTTTTGCCATGTGTCTGTTGGCTTCAGTGCAAAGATTGACCCTTACTTACATTAATTGAAAAGTTTTTAACATCTAATGACATTATATGTTATGGTCTTATAGAAATAATTTGTTCAGGCTTTGCGACAAAGTCGTTTTATACATTCTTTCTAATGCTGGAGGGAAAACACAGATAATATGTTCTTATTTTTGTATTTTTTTTTAACAGGCATTGAAGCTGGTACTGGAACTTGTCAGGCAAGTACTACACCACTGAGCAACATCCTCAGCCCTGTATAGTAAAAACAGATTCAGATTTTGATGCTGGAAAATGTAATTCTTAGCATCATTTCAATTCTAAAAGGTTAGGGTAAAGGCTTCACAAGGCCACATTTGCTCACAGCTCTCAGGCTGGCTTCTTAGAATGTATTTCTTCCAAAATCTGTTTAAAATCTTAGTCCCTAAAGATTTTCCACCAAAATGAAGCCAGAATGTTTGAATATTAAACCAAGATCTAGATTGGCTCCCACTAAAAACTTCACTTGAATTCAGTTCCACTTGTGGTTAAATGCTAGTTTCAAATGAATAAGCACACAATTAACACATGGATTAAATGGTGCCTAACAATCACTAATTTTTATGTTTGTTTCATAAATGAGTTAGCATTGTCATTCTTTCAAAACAACTTTGCCTTACTGCCATGACAGTCTTTATGTGTTATCTGTGGAATCATTCTATCTTTTATGAAACCCAACAAAACACAAAAATAAGATAAAATAATACAGAGAAAAGCATTCTGAGAAGTATATAAACTAATGAAAAAGGTCCAGCTACAAGTATTCCTGTTAGATGGATAGTGGCCCCTCAAAGATGAGAACTCTCCTCAGAAGGCAATAAACACCCTCTGACTCTTCTCCAGCCCCTATCTAAGTTCCCAGCAACTACACAGTAGAGAGAAACCTGCACACAAACTCTTAAAATGGCTGCTTCCTCGCCCTCAGCAGATTATATCTCCTTGGTCTTCAAGATTTGACTACAACATCTCCCAAACTACTTATCTGTTCCACAAAGCCTTCTTCAGCAATACATCCTTTACCACAGTGCCATAAGCATGCATTTGACTTCCTAAGTTTCTTGAGGCTTTCAGATGTATATCTGCATCTCTGTACTCCTTGCTCCAACCATGCTGCCTGGATATAGCAACCAGAAACATGTTAACAAAACAGTACATGACCTCCAGTGGAAGAATGGCCCCAAAAATCAGCTTTTTGATTAACTCCCTGAAGAATAAGACCCTTCACTACCAAAGGTGGACCTCTGTCCAAGAGAGAGGTCTTGTCTTTGAAAGAGCTGCTCTGAGACTGTCTACCCAAGATAAAGGTATCTAAGATAACTTTGACAGTTTAAGGATATAACCATTCTGAATATCTGACAAAACGCCTTTAGTTCACTCAACAGTTAACACCTTTCACATGCCTGGTCAGCCAAGAAGAGTTAAGATGGTATTGAACACTATACTTTTCCTTGTGGAAGAAGGTAGAATCAGGACTTAACTATCGATGAATATTGAAAATTCTATAAGCTGTTTTCTCCTTATCTTGACTTCTAAAATGCTTTGTGTCCTAAGAAGCTTGCCCATTTGCACACAGGGAAAATCATCATTTCTGTCTCTTAGTCATTCAGGTTATCTTACAGGAAATGTTTGACGTATATTGTTCCCTGTTTGTCTTCAGTTAACCACATGCAGCCTTACTTTATTAAGCTTTGGAAGGCATCTGCAATTCAATTTCTGAACACAAATCCCCACTCAAAAACACGTGCATCCTTCCTCCCTGCAAATCGCAATATCTTACTTCTTTAATGGAAAAGTAGGCATACATTGGCTTTGGCTAGGATGGGTTTATGTACCTTTCTGAAAAACTGGCACTTTGAAAAGGTAGTATTTTGATGTGTTTGTCTTGCAAATTCATGCAGCTCTTTGATTTCCAGCTTGAATCATTGCAGTAAACTGCTCATGAGCAGAAACAGTAGGCATCATTTCTCCATCTGCTGCACAGCACTTGAGATGCCATGGGCTCAAGGAAAGGCAAAGGCAGGAAAAGAAAGAACATCTCTGTTGTGTAAATGCCTGAAGCAAATCAAGCCCCAGCATCTAGCTGCCAAGGAAAAATGTAAAACTCACAGGTATTTTTACAGAAAAGTGTGGCTCAGTTACCCAGAAACAAGAAGATGTCTTTGAGAGAACAAGAAGAGAAATAAAGTACAAAGTAATTCCAACCAGTATAATGTTAAAGACAAGAAACAGCAAGTTAATTATTATGAAGTCCTCTTATTAAAGACTGTCCCTTGCTTGGCTGTTAAATCAGTCTTCCTGAGAGTCTGCAAGTAGACCAAGATATGTCCCCCAAAGAATGAGAAAACATTATACTCAATTTTGTAACATGAATATTCCACTTGACATGTCATTCCTCAGCTAAGGTCATTTCACCACGCAAAATAGGAAGCAAAATCCCAGGTGGCACATATCCAAATTAAAGGGAAATCATCCTGCTAACTCCTTAACGGAGGTTGACAAGCTCTCCAGACTAATGGCTGTGGTCATTAGAATTGCAACTACCTGCTATTATTCTTTCTGTGTTATTATTCTATTCTTAGCCAGCAAAAGTACTCTACCAGCATGAAAGCATCAGTCAAACTTCTGATTGACCACAAGAGCATTGATTAGTGTGGACACAAAAGGAGTTCTGTTAGAACTACAGGATCTCCCTCCATACAGCTCAGACACACAAAGTTAAATTTTCTACTACAGTTGCCAGAATATAAAGCTTGCTATTTTTAATTACATTTGTAGTTAGGTGTCTCGCCTTTATAGTGACAGATTATTATTCAGAAACTTCTGAACAAGAGACATGTGCACACCAGGCAGCAGAGAGCCAAGAGAGTTCTTGATGCCTCCCATGGTAGGCTTGTTGATCAATTCACTGTAGTCTAAGTGAAAGTCAAGGTACACAGCAGATAGAAGGATCTTAATTTTAGTCAAAAAACATTACTTCACAAAACACAATACATCACAAATTCAAGCACATAGATGCTTAGAACTTACATTTCAAAGCCTGTAGTCTCTTCAGAGCCTGTACAATTCAAAGTGAACTCTGAGGATCTTTGACGTGATTTTGATGGGCATTTGAAGGGCTTTGGTAACTGGTTTGTGTTTATATGTTCGTATGGTATAGATAGAGAGTAGTCGTTCTCAAAATAAAGATAAGTTTTGTCTTTCAATAGATTTGTGACAATGTCTGGATACATTTTTGGCTATCAAGACTGGATGAGCTGGGAGTTCTACTGATATTTAGTGGGAGAATATCAGCAATACTGTAAAACATCCTCCAAAGCAAAGAACCACAAAAAGAAAGCAGCTGGTTAAAGTACCATGGAAGAGAAAACCAGGGCTAGAAGGGGAAAGAAGTAAAAATGTTTTAAGCTGAGCTTTAAATTAATATATTATTTAGCTCCAATGAATAATTAATGTTACAGATTCAATCTCAAATATTTGCATTGTGTTGAAGTAGTAGATATTCCACTATCTGAAACCACAGAAACCATAATAAATTCAACATATGTTTCTTTTCCATAGCCAGCCTATTTGACTCAAACATTTGTACCTCTTGTGGTAGACGGTACATCGGTAGATAATGCTGCTTCCAAAACCATGTGCTTCACTTTATAGCTCAGACTGGCCTTGAACACATGATACTACTGTGTAATATTTTTATTTGTTTTCTCAGTTTGTTTTTTACAATATTTATTTTGTTGTTGGCAAAATTACTCATGCATGCATTGTATTTTGATCCTCCCCCATTACCCTCTCTTGTCCCTTTCCTACTCCTACTGAACCCTTTCTTTGTCCCAACCAGTCCCACTTTAATTTTGATTACTTTTATTTTTACAACCCACTGAGTTTAGTTAGGATCACTTGCAAGAGCTATAAGGTGAGACATAGTCTCAACAAAATAAAAACATAAATAAGCAAAAAGTTTTGGGATCTTGCACTCTGTGGTATAGTACTTGCCTAGCATGCAAAAAGCCCTAAGTATTAAAATTCTAATATTTGGGTTGGAGAGATGGCTCAGCAATTAAGGTGCTTGCCTTCAAAGCCTAACAACCTGGGTTTGATTTCTCAGGATCCACATAAAACCAGATGCACAAAGAGGAACAAAGAGGCCCTTGCATGACCATTTCCTCTCTTTCTCTCTCTGTCTCTCTGTCTGTCTGTCTCTCTCTCTCTCTCTCTCTCTCTAACTCTCTCTGTGTCTCTCTTCTCTATCTATACCTCTGCTTACAAATAAATACATAAATTTAAAATTATAATGTTCCTCTCCAAGTATAGAGTACTATGGTGGTTAAGTGCAAAATGTCCCCCATAGTCTCATGTTTTGTAGTTAAGCCTTATACTTAATCCCAGGCTGGTAGAGCCTTTGGAAGATGGAGCCTTGCTCATGGAGGTCTATCACTAGGGACATGACTTGGAATTTTATAGTCTAGCCCTACTTGATAGAGCTGCCTACCTCACTCTCTCTACTTCCTCCATGCTACTGTGTAGATGTGACACCCAGCTCTCTGCTTCTGCCATGCTTTCCCCACTATGATGAACCATCCTCTCAAAACTGTAAGCCCAGGAGTTCCCAGCAAAGTCAGTGTGGGGGCAGGAACCTCAGTCTGGAATGAGTATGCCAGACCCATTTCTCATCCCCTCCCACAACCCAGGTCTGAGTTCCCTGGGTTTTCAGCGTGTGGGTAAGCGTGGCAGTCTAGAATGAGTAGGCAAGGCACATTTCTGCCCCACCCACCACCAGGGTCTGAGTTCCCTGCACAGACAGTGTGACAGCAGGCACAGCAGTCTAGAATGAGTAGGCCAGACCCGTTTTTCGCCCCCTCCCACAACCCAGGTATGAGATCCCTGCCTGGTCACTGTGTGGGCTCCTCCCACCTCCCCAGTCTAGGTTGCCTGCACTGGTCCGTGTCCTGGAGGGCTCAGCACAAAGTAAGCCAATCCCTGTTCCCTTACTCTTCCTAGTCCCCTGAACCTGGTAGGTCCCATTCTGCCTTGCTTGGGAAGAACCGGCTCTTGTATGAGCTGTGGAATCTGATCTTTTGCTTGGTATATTGACTGGACACTTAGGACCAACATTCCTATTCACCTGAGTGAGTGGGTAAATGGGCCAAAGGAAACAAATGTGCTTCCTCCTCAATAAAATAGTCTTCCTAAAATGGGCAGACAACAATGCAAAAGAGCCAACAAAAGTAAGAAAACAGAGATAGCCACCAAGAGTGCCTAGTCCTACTACAAAAGCCTCCAATGAAATCATAGAGAAATAAACAGAAATTCATTCTCAAAATGAAAACACAACAACCAATGAGACCCTGATAAAATAAAAATAAAAACTTGAAGCAAACTATCAATGAACCAACAATTGTATCACTGAAATTGAACAGAATTGTCTCCTAGAATGCTCAGCTTTTAGCAGTAGGCTTAATTGATGGAAGAAAACATTTTAACCCTCCAAAGAGATATAAATAAATTGAAGGTAAGTCAATAAATGGAAGACCTCAACAACAGGTTGATTAAGGTTAATGAAGACTTGAACAAATGCAAGAATGAACTATAAAAAGCATCAAGAAAATAAGAATTTGAAATAACATCATACCTCAAAAAAAAAAAAGAGAGATGGGCATTATACAAAACAACACAACAGAAAACAAAAATCAAATACTATTTATGAAAACCTCTCTAGAACCACTCACCAACAGAGTTACTCATGTGGAAGACAGAACCACTGACCTGGAAGATATGACAGAAGAAATTGATTAGGAGGCCAAAAACTTTGCTAAATTCGAAAAATCAAGTGAACAGAATAAGAAAGTATTGTGGGACACTCTAACATGATCAAACATCTGGATGATGAGCATACCAGACAGTGAGGAAATCCAGACCAGAGGCAAATAAAAATGTAGTCAACAAAATTAATGAAGAAAATTTTCTGAATCTTGCCAAAGAGGCCCACCCAGATACAAGAAGCCCACAGAACACCAAACAGGCAGGACCAAAGAAGAAACTCTCCAAGACACTTCATAGTTAAAACACTTAACAATGAAAATAAAGAAAATACATTAAAAGCAGAAAGAAAGAAGCAAGAGGGCAGGACTTTGGTGAGGGAAAGGATGGGGAGGACACAAAATGTGAACCCATATTGAACTGATACCATAGAATCCTATATCCTGGAAATTAGACTGAAAGGTGGAACACTCAAGCAAACCTTAGAGGGAGCACCTGAATTGAAGGGACTTGGAGAGAGTGAGACAACTCCTAATCTCAAATTTCTCCGGTTTCTCTTTTTTCTCTGGATTTTGCTTGTTTCTTGTTCCTTGGCACTGGCCTGCAATTCCCTGTACTAGGATGTGGTCTACATCCACAATGAGCTGTTGATCAGAGAGCCATAGTAGAGCTCCCAAAACAAGACAGACTTCTGTCAGAGCACTTGATGACCCATCAGAGGTTAATGGTAAGACCCTCCTGCTGAAGAAACCAACCACTGTCAGCATGGACCATGGAGAGACCTGATTAGAATCCAGAGGATAGCCAGTCCTCAGATAATTACCACATCTAGTTCTGGAAGGTACTACATGAGCTACCAAGGGAAAGTGGGAACATCTGTCCAAGCAACTCAAAGTCTAAGCAACTTAGCAGCAAACAACCTGACATGATGCTCACACAAGTGCAATAGTAGAATCCAGACATGGTGGGTAACCAACTGCTCTTGGATTGGCTAACAGATCTACTCAGTGGAAAGGTAACCATATCTGGGACTGGGAAACAAGTCAGAATCATATCCAGATAATGATTTTGCTTCCCATTGTCAGACTCCCACTAACCTTAGACCATAATAGTAACTAAACCCTTATAGTTCCCTCTAAATTAATAATGGCTATACCATTTAACTGGCGCTGACTTCACTATCCACTGGAGAACCTGCTTCTCCTTTTCAGATGATAACTGGTCTTGAGGAGATAAATGACCCAGCTCACTCCACCCCAGCCCTAGCTGAAACCACAGAAGAACTGGGGAAATGAGCAAAAATGCTGCACCCTCAGTTAAGCTGATATCAGCACAAGGGTGATGGATAAAGATACTGAGGACACTCAACACCTACCAAACCATGCTCCTAAGTGCCCATCACTGAGGTAGACTTAAAATATTCCCAGCATGTCTCACAGACTTTCAAAGAAGGGGTGGCAGAAAGATTGTTAGAGCCACAAGTTGGGGCATCTTGCATAGAGAGACGTTGCCTCTCCCCCATAACTGACTGCTGCCCCCATCATGCATGACCCACAATCCCCATGGGGGTTGGTCTGCATCCCCAATGAGGAAGGCCTCTTCAGAAAAGGGGCAGGGAGGAGGGAAAGGATGGTACCAATATGTGATGTTTACATACAAAATATGTCCATAGCTAATAATAAAAGATAAAATACACATTAAATAAATAAAGTTGAAAACTTAACAAAAACAAACTTTAAACCCAAAGTAAATCCTTTCCTTCCATAAGCTAGCGATGGGAAGGTAACTGCTGCAAGTGGCGTGTGAAATTCTTCTCTTCCACTCATATTTGTTAGTATCTTCTTGTATTTTTTTCTTTAAAGCATATTGAATTTTGCAAAAAGTTTGGTGTACTTATTTTTTTCACTATTAAGTTAGCCAATTCATCTCATTGAAAAAAAAATAGAACTGTCATGTGATCCAGCAAAAAATGAATAAAAATAAAAGAACAAAAGAGTAATGCATAGTAAAATATCTGATTGTTTTCAGCTTAGCAGTAGGGTGGTTAATGCTTGGAACCCTAGCCCCTGTGAAGCTAGGGGCAAAGGACTGGAAGTTTGGGGCTAGCTTGGACTAAGTTCAAGGCCAACCTTAGCTGCATGATAAAAACTTGTCTCAAAAAAAAATCTGATGTTTATTCTGTCCCTTTATGTTTAAAAGTGAGAAACATAAAGACTGCAAATTGCCTGAATAAGGCCTGCCCACTGGGGGCTTCCTAGAACACAGTCTGGAGACAAATGGCCACATTCATGGATGTAATCAACTGCCAGTATCTATAGTAATCATAATAGTTTATGTCTAACCAAAAAATTACTATTGTAGTTGCTTTTACTATTATTTTTAGTGATTCAACACACTGAAGCTATATATCCATTGCAGATCAGGTGGCTTTGCAAAGCAGCAGTCCTTCCTTTGGTGGCTTGGCTATCTAGGATGCCTCCAGGTTTACATTACTGTATACTAGCACACCTTTTCCCAGGTCACCACTCAGTCATTCATCAGTTCCCAGTAAAGGGCTGGAGGAATTTTCAAAGTGATTTGGCCACCTCTCTTCAGAGTCCACTTGCCAGAAATATTCACATGACTCTGTATAACTTCAATAGGGGGATGTATATTTAGTGAAGGGCCATCCAACTTCTCTGCTGGGCTGACTCACACTTTTTTTGTGGGGGCGGGGATTAAGGTAGGGTCTTACTCTAGTCCAGGCTGGCCTGGAATTCACTATATAGTCTCAGGGTGGCCTCAAAATCAAGGCAATCTACCTTCCTCTGCCTCCTAAGTGCTGAGAGAGACAGAGAACGAAAGAGGAAGATAGAGAGAGAGAATGGGTGAACCAGGACCTCCAGCCACCACAAACTAGCTCCAGATGCATGCGCCACCCTGTGCATCTGGCTATGTGGATACAGGGGAATTGAGCCTCGAACCAGGGTCCTAGTCTTCATAGGCAAGCACTCAACTGTTAAACCATCTCTCCAACCCAAAAATATCTTTTTAAAAAAGATAAAATACACAGAAACATGGTCTTTGACATAGAATTTAGAATTCAAGAGGAAATCTCTTTTTCTCCCACCCATCTTAGCATATGTTCATCTACTTTCCTTCTTTAAAGTTGGAATTGTCCAAGAGAGGAGAGGAAAGGACAGAAATGGATCTCTGTCTCTGCTAATCTTTATTTGCATTTCCACATATAGACTTCAGACATTCAAACAAACACAGATATGCATCAATGTGAATGTGGCCATCAAATGGGTTGGTAAGAAAAGTGAAATGCTGCTTTAAGATTTTTTCTTGGACTTCAGTCACTACCTTTACAAAATTTTCTACCTTTAAGATGGAGGAAGAGACATTTATTCCTATCTCTTTTTTCCTGACAAATCAGCTCACCCAAACTCAGTGGCCAAAACAAAAATCTTTATACCTCTTTATATAATGCTTAGAGATCTTAAGTCATTAACTAAGAACACTGGTATCTGTTCCAAAATGACTGAGGTCTCATCTGGAAGGACTTTGAACCTTGAAGAGGTGACCTGAATAGCCAGAATCAAGAAGGATATCTCGAAGCTGATGCAGGTTGTTGCCTAGGACTGGATTTCCCTTATGAGATGCCTTTTGGTAAGCATCCGCACACTCTTGTTCAGAGAGCTGCCATCATAACAGCATAGGACAGAAGAGGCCTGTATTTTATGACCTAGTTTCAGAGTCCTCTAGTCTCAGTTCTGTCATACTACACTGGTTGAGGCAGACCTCACTGGCCAGGTAACTTTGAAATATGTTCCATCCCATGAGAGTGAAATTCCAAGGTTCTAGGAAAGCATGTAAGCTGTGATAGACAAGTGGGGTTACTATTATAATCTCACATAAAAATTTAGAACAGTACTAATTAATAGGCTACATTTATATAATTTTATTGTGGCCTACTGAAAGGAATATCCAAAAGTCTAGCCATCCAAGATTCAAAAGTCAGTGACTGGGGACTGAAGAGATTTCTCAGTGGTTAAGGCACTTGTCTAAAGACCTGGGTTCAATTCCCCAGTACCCACTTAAAGCCAGATGCACAAGGTGGACCATGTGTCTGGAGTTCATTTGTAGTGGATATAGGCCCTGGCATGCCCATTCCCTCTCTTTCTCTCTCTCTGTATTTCTCTCTCATGCACAAGTGCCTAAAAATGCAAAAAGATACATAGAGGTAATGTGTGGGGAAAGAGGAATACTTATCTCCTTTGGTAAGAGAGCAAACTGCTGTAACCATTATGTAAATCAGTGTAGGGTATTCAAAAAGTTAAAAATAAATCTACCATATGACCCAGCTATACCACATTCAACTTCCTATTCTTATCATTGTTCCCAGTCCAATTTCTACTTTCTTTCTTTTTTTCCCCAATCACATTTACTCTTTGTAATTTGCAAACAAACCTTCACCAACCAGCAAAGACAATATAGGAATTCCTCTCTTTCTGTCATCTTCATAGTCAAGGATTATCAACTAGTATTTATTTTACTTCCTATTTTTTCTTCTCCATTCCCTCAGAGTTTGGTCATGCCATTCTTTGTCCCCTGATCCAACAGAATTACTGGATAACATTTCCAAATCCAGTCTGCTTTATATAACAATGGCTTTTCTCCATTTATTATCTGGAATGCCCTTCCTTCCTTTTCCAGCACTCATTTTTTCAAAGATAAGTATCTTCTCTCCAGTTAATCTTTTCTTGACGTTCTGCTGACTCCCTATATCCACCAAAACTTTATCCTCCTGCTGAATCTCTTATATTATACTCTAACAAAGAGCCTATAATATACTATTTTCTTATGTCACTATTTATTTGCCCATATTATCCTATTATTCTGAAGAAAACCACTTCCAAATTTACATTGCATTCCCAGCTCCTAACACAATGCCTAAATCCACAAATACTTGTTGAATTAGTGAATGGAATCTGAACAGCTTGCAATTCCTGTAACGCATGGTTTTGTAAGCACTGGGAGTTTGAGTTTTGGAGTCATACAAACATAAGTTTAAGTCAGCACTAGCAGGGCATAATTTGCTTGCCTTAACAAGTTAGCCTCTTAAAAATTCGATTTTCTCACCTATAAAATAGATTTCAAATGACTACATCACCCATTCTTGTCAGGATTAAATGCAGTAAAGGGATTCAAGGAAATCAGGAGAAATAAGCACCTGGCCAAGAATTAAATATTAGTTACTTAGTCCTATCATATCATCTCCTCAACCAGGTGACTCACCACCTAGAATGATTGCCCATTATTTTTCAAATGTTTTATACTTTGTCTTCTTTTAGAGTTTAGTAAACTGCACTTCACTCCCCTTGACTGAGTTAGTAATCTTCATTGCATGTTTCCTATTTCTTCTATATTTTTGTTTTATACAGAGCAAGTATCTGCTTGCTTGCTCTGACACTAAACTATGATTAAATTAAAAATAAGAGCTAGCCTTTGTATTTCCAGAACCTACCAATCTTCATGAGAAGTACTACGTTCAATAAACAATTACTAAAAACATGATAGTAATAAACTGGGCGTTATGGCACATGCCTTTAATCCCAGCACTTGAGAGGCAGAGGTAGGAGGATCACCATGAGTTCGAGGCCACCCTGAGACTACATAGTTAATTCCAGGTCAGCCTGGACCAGAGTAAGACCCTACCTCAAAAAAAAAAAAAAAAAAAAAAAACAATATATATACATATATGTTGCCTACCAGGACTTCTGGTAGTGCATACCTCTAATTCCAGCGCTTGAGAGGCTAAGGGAGGAGGATTACTGAGTTTGAGGCCAGCCTAAGCTACATAGTGAGTTCCAAGTCAGCTTGAACTCCAGCAAAACTCTGCCACCAATATATGTATATGTATATGTATATGTATATGTATATGTATATGTATGTATATGTATATGTATATGTATATGTATATGTATGTATATGTATATGTATATGTATATGTATGTATATGTATATGTATATGTATATGTATATGTATATGTATATGTATATGTATATGTATATGTATATGTATATGTATATGTATATGTATATGTATATGTATATGTATAGCTAGCCAGGCATTGTGGCTCACACCTTTAGTCCCAGCACTCAAGAGCAGAGGTAGGAAGATTGCTGTAAAATCAAAGCCAGCCTGTGTCTATAAGATGAGTTCCAAGTCAGTCTGAGCTCATATAAGACTACCTCAAATATATATATATATATATAATTCCATGAATATGGTAATGTGTAACTATTTCTTAATGACTCAATGGAGTTAGATGGGTGATTTATCATGTCTTATAATGCAATTTAGCATAGAATGAATAAATTTCAGTTTGAATTAAATGGTATTAACTAGAACACAAATTAAGTAGTCTGCTATGATATTTTAAGTTTGTCTACACAGAGGCATTGTGTGACAATGATCCCTTATAAATAAGCTCTCTCGTTTGGGTATATTTGCAGCTCCATTTTATGCAAAGTTCAAAATAAAGAGCAAAGTTAGTTCCACATGAAGTAGAACACAGCCTGATAGTAACTTTCTCCCAGACTTTCTCTTGCTGTTTTGTTAGATGTTGGTGGCTGTATTCTTCATTCTGCTGAGCACATGAAATTAAGACTGAACCCATCTTACTTTCCACCCATCACAACAATAAAACCGTCGTTTGATGAAGAAAAATTCCTCCTTGAAAACAGTATGGCATCCTGAGATAATGGCTTAAAATATTTAGTTATAATTGGGAAAGGCAGGCAGAATCTCAATCATGGTGTGGCTAATTATAGCACTATAATTATAATTAGCACTGTTAATAAATTACTCATTTATAAGATGAATTGTCCTGCTGCAGTTTTCCAAACAAACATAGTTCCCTACATTATGGTATGAATTCTAACTTTAAATTATTATCCTTCTAGCTCCTGTCTGTTGAAAACTGAAAATTAATCTTTCATGTCTTTCCCTGTGCATTAGTTCTAATATTTCAAAGTTGAAAATAGAAAGCCATGAAAGCCAATCTCTCGTCCATTTTCATTTACCTTATTCATTGGGCATCAACTGTCATTATCTAGTCACCAATTATTTTCGTTTATTCCAGGTAGCTCTCAATACTTGTTATCTTTGTCATTGTCACAGGAGTAGAAATCAGCATTAGGAATTTATGCCAAAGGGGTGGGAAGTAGATGACAAAAGGCAAAGAAGTATGACTGGGGATTATGCAAATTATGGCCAAAAAAGCGCTTCACAGGTAATTCCAATTCTTCAGAACAAAGTAGCATTTTGTGTTATTATAATAATGCCTCGCTTTTATTTTTCAGCTTAACGTTTTAAAGTGGCATAATTTTCTTTTCGCCATCATTCTTTAGAAAAGGAGACCATGAGAGCAAAATATCACTATTTTTAATGTCACCTGCTTCCCATTGTTCTTTTCTTTTATTACTTTGCCATTTGTTGTAAAGTGTATTCCAGTAATCAGTGCTAGGCCAGGCATATATTGCTGGAAAAGGAAGATGGCTCTTTTAAATTTATTTTTCAGTTCAATTTTTGCCTCAAATCCTAGTCAACTTTTTCCTCAAGAGGAGCAGGAAAAGGAAGAGAAGGAGGAAGAGGAAAGAAACAGAGAAAGAGAAGGAAGGAAACAAGAAGAAGGGAAGGCAGGAGGAAGGAAGAAAGAAGAGAGAGAAGAAAAAATACTGTGACTGGGAAAGATGTGCATCAGTGGCCATAAAGTCTCTACACATTCAAAGAAAGGGTTAAAAACTTTCAGGCTAACTTACATTCTAATACATGCAAGGTAAATGGGTTTGAAGATCTTGCCTTCTTCTATTCCTCCAACTCACTTTGAAATTGTAGGGGTAATCCAATCTACTCTGCTGTTAAACATTGGGAACCTCTACATGGAAGTCTGGGGGTTCCTGGAGGCAGTGATGTGATCACCTCATTCTGGTGGAGTCTGCATTCCCAGCCTGCCTGATTTCAGAACCACTCCTCAGCCTCAATCAGCTCTGCAGCTTATCCTGGTGGGCTGGCTTGACAAAGATGTCTCTCAGATCAGCAGTAGTAATAAGATATTTGCCTCTGCCATGCTACAAGAACTCAGCTTCTAGGGCTTAGTTCTGAAATAATCTGCTACCAGGGAGGGCCGTGGGGAATCAGGAAAAACTGATTAAGAAATTCCATCTGGGGCTGGAGAGATGGCTTAGCGGTTAAGCGCTTGCCTGTGAAGCCTAAGGACCCTGGTTCGAGGCTCGATTCCCCAGGACCCACGTTAGCCAGATGCACAAGGGGGCGCACGCATCTGGAGGTCGTTTGCAGTGGCTGGAGGCCCTGGTGCACCCATTCTCTCTCTCTCTTTCTCTCTCTCAATCTCTCTCTCTCTCTCTCTCTCCCTCTGCCTCTTTCTCTCTCTGTCTCTCTCAAATGAATAAATGAATAAATAAAAATTTTTTAAAAAAAAGAAATTCCATCTGAAATTAATTAAAGAAATTATATAAATTACAGAAATTAACTCATTTAGATACATTCTTCTTTTTTTATTTCCCCCCTCGGTGTAATATGCCATGGTCCAGTCCAGGTCTGTATATTCTCATAACAGAGCACTACTTATGATTTGTTTAAAAAAATGTAGTTGGGGCTGGAGAGATGGCTTAGCGGTTAAGCGCTTGCCTGTGAAGCCTAAGGACCCCGGTTCGAGGCTCGGTTCCCCAGGTCCCACGTTAGCCAGATGCACAAGGGGGCGCACGCATCTGGAGGTCGTTTGCAGTGGCTGGAAGCCCTGGCTCGCCCATTCTCTCTCTCTCCCTCTATCTGTCTTTCTCTCTGTCTGTCACTCTCAAATAAATAAAAAATGAACAAAAAATATTTTTAAAAAATGTACTTGTAGGGCTGGAGAGATGGCTTAGTGGTTAAGTGCTCACCTGTGAAGCCTAAGGACCCCATTTCAAGGCTTGATTCCCCAGGACCCACGTTAGCCAGGTGCACAAGGGGGCGCATGCATCTGGAGTTTGTTTGCAGTGGCTGGAGCCCTGGGGTGCCCATTTTCTCTCTATCTGCCTCTTTCTCTCTCTGTGTCCTTCTCTCTATCTTCCTCTTTCTCTCTCTCTCTGTCACTCTCAAATAAAAAAATAAAAATGAATAAACATATAAATAAAATGTAATTGTATATTCAGGTTCAATTAAATAGTAAGTATCCTCATTTGAAGACAAATTGTAATCTGCAGTATATTCTTAACCTCTCTCTACCTAATTTACTCCTACACAATCTGATGGCCTCTCTCTGACAGTGCCTCTCACAGCATAAGTCCTATGAGTGGAAGTCTGCTACCTGAGTGAGGGAAACTATCACTGACATAGTCATATTGTTGACCTTGAACTTCTCTTGAAGAAATGAATTGGCTACTGAGGCAGTCAAGTAGAATGCAGAAACCATCATTTTCTAACAGTTTTCAACGTAAAAACCCTCAGGGATAATCTTTTGTTAGTGTCTAAGGTTTGATTAACTGTCTTAATTCACTATGATTAATGACTTCTAAAACTCTAGGGCACCAAGTTTCTTCATATGTTGTATTATGTGAACCTTGTAAGTGCAATAATCTTCAACTAAACATCATAAACTAGACACGAAATGTTATCTATACCAGATAATTATGCATTATGTCATCCAGTCATTTCTAGGTGAGGCCCCTTCCCATTCATTCAAATAGGCACATCAATTTCTCACCAAAACAAACATTTCATCACACAGGCAATTTTTCCTTCATCAACAACTGACACTATCTTTCCTGCTTCCTCAACTGAGTATAGCCCTTAGGAAAGCCAATAACAGGGCTGGAGAAATGGCTTAGTGGTTAAGAGCTTGCCTGTGAAGCCTAAGGACTCTGATTCAAGGCTCAATTCCCCAGGACCCACGTTAGCCACATGCACAAGGGGACACACACGTCTGGAGTTCATTTGCAGTGGCTGGAGGCCCTGGCATGTGCTCGCTCGCTCTCTCTCTCTCTCTCTCTCTCTCTCTCTCTCTCTGCCTCGTTGTCTGTCACTCTCAAATAAATAAATAAAAATGAATAAAATATTTAAAAATAAAGAAAGAAAATCCAATAATGGTTTATGTAGCAGATTTAAGTCATAGCATTTAAAAATCTGTCTGCATTTTGATGGTGACTAGAAAATATTAAAAATTAAAAATATTAATGCATATGGCATATCAAAGCTCTTGCTATTCTTAAAAATAAAGTTAGGGCTGAAGAAACGGCTTAGTGGCTAAGGTGCTTGTCTGCAAAGCCTAAGGACCCAAGTTTGATTCCCCAGTACCCACATAAAGCCAGTTGCACAAGGTGGTACACACATCTGGAGATCATTTGCAATGGCTGGACACCCTGGTATACCCATTCTCTTTCTATATCTGTCTCTTTCTGTCTCTCTCCCGCTCTCTCTCAAATAAAATAAATAAATTAAAATTTCCATCCCATGCTGTTGTATGGCAAATTTCCTCTGCATTGAAAAGTGTAACCAACTATTGCCAGCATGTCAAAAGCAACTTGGTCTTTCACAAGAAAAGGTGTGGAGAAAGTCAACAGACTCCCACCTGAGATTTAGGTGCCCCCTGCACCAGCTGGGAGTAGCATCCCAGGGGGAAATCTGGGTACCTATGAGCCCACTGAAGTGCTGCTCTGTGGCCTCATACTCCTTGACAGGGACAAGGAGCAATTCTAGAAGCGGCCACAGGGAAGTCAACATTCAGAGTGGAATGAGGCTTCTTGGCAGTGTGGCTGTTCTGGAGTCCCAATACTCTATAAGTAAAGCCCTCATCCTAAGGCTGAGTAAGAAGCATCCATGGAGTGATTTTGTTTGTTTGTTTGTTTGTTTGTTTTGTTTTTTGAGGTAGGGTCTCACTCTGGTCCAGGCTGACCTGGAACTAACTCTGTAGTCTCAGGGTGGCCTTGAACTCACGGCGATCCTCCTACCTCTGCCTCCCAAGTGCTGGGATTAAAGGCGTGCGCCACCACGCCCGGCTCCATGGAGTGATTTTGACACAGGAATCTCCATCAAAGTGGCTGTTTTGGAGGCCCCATGTTCCTATAGTAACCCCTCTTCATGTTCTGCAATAAACTCCTTGGTTCACTGAGCTGGTGTTAGTGTAATCCTACTTTGGTCTGCCATCTTTAACCTATTTGGAGTGAAGACATGTATTTGCATTTCCCAAGAGAAAAGCTTCCCTCCACACATGCAAATTATACACTCGGTAGACTGCTACTGCCTGAAGTGACTAGGACAAAGGCTTCCAAATGGATCAAAAGTAGAATCAATCACAAAAATTAAGATGCTGGTTTAAAACAAAAAGTTAGACTGAAAATTCTAGGGTGTTTCTCTGTAGGATGAAATGAATAAAAACCTAAATCCTGGGCTGGAAAGATGGCTTAGTGGTTAAGCGCTTGCCTTTGAAGCCTAAGGACCCCGGTTCAAGTCTTGACTCCCCAGGACCCACATTAGCCAGATGCACAAGGGGGCGCACGCGTCTGGAGTTCGTTTGCAGTGGCTGGAGGCCCTGGCGTGTCATTCATTCTCTCTCTCTTTCCCCCCTCTCTCTCTCTCTCTCTCTCTCTCTCTCTCTCTCTCTCTCTCTCTCTCTCTCTCTCTCCCTCATTGTCTGTCACTCTCAAATAAATAAATAAAAATAACAAAAAAAATTTAAAAGAAAAACCTAAATCCTTCTTCAAACCCCAGTATGGTCCTCTGAACAAAGACCAAAGGTGAATACACCATTGTGGACCACCTTAGACTCAGCCTGAATGCCAATTCATTTCAGGTCCACATGCAACCAGGAAAGCAAACTTGCCTCATGTGCCCAGGTTTTCCATTGCTGGGTCACAGTAATGTAAAGCTCAAGCTCTGTAACTTCCGTAATGTAATGAAAAGCCAAAACTATGGGCACTAGAAAATCCTCTCAATGATACTGACGCCTTAAAGTAGTTGTTCCAAAACCATACACTAACTACTCACACTTGGTCTGGAATTGGTGTAACTAATATGTCACACTGGCTGAAACTGGTGTATTATAAACATCCGGTGATCAGCTGAAGCCTTCAGAAGCACCCACATTGAAAAACAAGGCAGGAACTTTTTTATAAGAAAATAAGATTCCCATTCCACAAACCTTATTCCCTCAGCAATCTAAATAACTATAGTTAAAGAAACAATTATAAATTATAATTTTGATGAGTCAAATAATTTAAATAGAAGGTACCTTCTCTCTAACGTTTGTTTATTTCATTTTAGATAGAGAATTCATCATTCAAATTATCTTTTCTTCTTCAAGAAGGGAAATAATGAATTTAATTTTCCATGCTCAATATATGTTTATGATAGCTTTAAAAAAGAATGCCACAGGAGGCCTTTATTCATGGAAAATAAAATTGTTTCAGAGATTGCACTGGATGCCCATTATAATTTTTTCCTATATTTCTTTTCTATGTTAATCTTACTTGATAATATGACTAAGCTCTTTGTCAGCAATGTGAAACTTATTTAATGTCAATAAAAAAGAAGGCAAAAATTATGGGCTGGAGAGATGGCTTAGCGGTTAAGCGCTTGCCTGTGAAGCCTAAGGACCCCGGTTCAAGGCTCGATTCCCCAGGTCCCACGTTAGCCAGATGCACAAGGGGGCGCACGCGTCTGGAGTTCGTTTGCAGAGGCTGGAAGCCCTGGCGCACCCATTCTTTCTCTCTCCCTCTATCTGTCTTTCTCTCTGTGTCTGTCGCTCTCAAATAAATAAATAATTAATTAAAAAAAAAAGAGGGCAAAAATTAATTCACTGGATAAAGAAATGAACATGTACTCACATGATCATTAGAGCATTGATAGGTGATCATTAATCACTCCAGGAATGTAAAGCAGGCCTCAGTAAAACTCTACAACATTTGCTTTAGCACAAGGTCTGTGACAGATGAAAAATACATTCTAATGCTTCCCTTATTAATAAAATGCATAACTTATACATCTGAAAAGTCTTGTTGCTAAACCTCTACTGACTGATTTCTCTGTGTAGTACATAAAGTAAAGGGTAGAGAAGTATAACCTTGAAAGTCAATGACAAGTTTATGTACTGGGTAATCTGACTCTTAAGAATCATTTTGAAGAAAGTGAATGTATCTCTTTATGGAAAAAAGTTACATAACATGATAGTTAATATTAAAATATGTATTTTAATCACCATACAAAATATAGACACAAAATGTAGGGTAAGTTACTTTCTTATTAGATGGTAAAAGATGAAAATGCAAGTGATCATGTTAGTATCAGCTAGCTACTATTGTCAGGTAATAAACCATATCAAAACCCAAAGACTTAAAATAACAGCCATTATTACAGTCTACATATCTGTGGATCTACCAGGGTCATCTCGGTTCCACTGGGCTCATGTCTGCATCTGCTCATTCTAGGACCAACAGGTGAACTGGGCCACATCCTTCTTATGATAATGGAAGAATTACTAGACAACAAGTGAAATGAAACAAACACTTTTGAAAGCCTTTGCTTGTATGGTGACTTAAAACATCACCTTGTACAAAGCAAGTCATAAATAGGAAATGCATTCTGTATCTTGATAGAAGGAATGGAAAACTTACCTGGCAAAAAGTATGACTGACAAGAAGTGAATAACAGGATCATAAAGGCAGTCTACCACCTCACTGATAAGAGCCAGGAACAATAGGATTAATACAAAACCTACAATCCATCTAACAAACTAGAAGATAATAATGTCAATTAGGCAAATTTTCTTTTTTGGTTTATTCATGACAGCTTCATCATGTCTTATTCATCCATACATGCATAACCCCAATACAAAGCTGATATAATAATGGAAATGTTGGGAAAGATTATGATCATGGTATATTGTCTATATTCATGGAAGTTGTCAATAAAAAGTTTTTAAACAACTGATCTAAGTAAATTTGGACATACATAATCATTGAGATGTTTTTGGCAGAGTATACAACTAGTACAGTTTGGTGAGAATGTTACACTTTCTCCTCTACAACCTGACTATAAAGTGATGTTACAATGAAAGTAGGCTTCAAAATTCATTATGCTATACATAAAAATATCCATTAGCCATCATACACCAATGTAATAAGATAATTTTTCAAGCTGGGTGAAGTGTGCACTTCCTTGTCCATTTGGACATCCTGATGACTGCAATACATAGCTTCAATCCAAAGTAACTCCACAATTTTCAAACAGCACTATCAGAAAATGCTCCAGAGTTCTGAAAAATCCAGACCTTTGACAACTATTAGCACTATTTATATATGAAAAATTTTCCCAAATTCTTACACTTTATTTTTGCAAGGGAGATACTGAATGTGCAGTTCATTCAGTCATCAATATTACTGAATACACACTTTATCAGGATATAATTATTTTGAATATCTCTCATGTCAAGTAATGAATGTTTCTTTTTTTCTGTTTGCTTTTTCTATTTGTATTCAGTAGAAGCTTTGTATGGACATATCATGTCTTGGTACCATCATTTCCCTCCTCCTTGCTCCCAATCCACTGAGGGCCCTCCTCAGTAGGATTGCTAGTATTCACCATGGACTTGTAGGTTATGAGTTGTGAGAGCAGCAGTCAGTCATTGGGGGGGGGGCGGGCAATGCCTCTGGATATTCCCTCCCATCCTACAATCTTTCCACCCCCTCTTTCAAAAAATTCTCTAAGCCACGGTGGATGTGTTTTAAATCTACTTTAGTGTTGTGCTCTCAGCAGCTTTTCTGCTTTGGTACATTTTGAGTGTCCTAGGTATCTGCCTCCATCACCCTGGCCCAGGTTATCAGGCTCAGGATGGAAGCAGCACTCTGGCTCATCTTGCCAATTCTTCTGTGGTTTCACCTGGGCCCTGGCTAGTGCCTGAGGGTGGTTCTTCTGCCAAGGAGTCAGTTATCTTTTCTTGTTTTGTTGACAGATTTTGGTTGTCCTCAGTTCTTGCTGCCTTGTAAAAAAAAAAAGAAAAGAAAAAGAAAGAAAGAAAGAAAGAAAGAAAGAAAGAAAGAAAGAAAGAAAGAAAGAAGGAAAGAAAGAAAGAAAGAAAGAAACCAATTCTCTAGTGAAGAGTGAGAGTAGGTTAAAGTATTGCAGGAACTTTTCTGAAAAAAATCACTCTAATGCCAGTACAAGTGAAAGTAGAGGAGTTTATTTACCCAGAGGCCAAAGAGCTAGGATGGCTCCCAAAAAGCTCCAGCCTTGAGCTGAGATTTTTACTTTCATTTTATAGTTTTCACAGGTGAGAGGGAAGTATAAACAGAGCATCTGGGTTTTACAGAAGCAAGCCATGACAATTGGCTGAGTTAGCTTGTGTGATCTATATGGTTTCAAAACATGCTTATCACAATGATTGTGATGGGGAGGTAAGATGATGGAGAATGGAATTTCAAAGAGGAAAGTGTGGGGGGGGGGAGGGAATTACCATGGGATTTTTTTTTATAATCATGGAAAATGCTAATAAAAATTTTAAAAAAAACATGCATATCAATCATTCTTATAGTCAGGTTTCCCTAACCATGAGCTCTATTTTAATATGAACTGCCCTTCCCTCTTATCACTCCTCTAGGTTCTTCCTGGATAGTTTTTTCTTTGGGATTTTCTATCTTCTGACAAAGATAAGCTCAGCTCTTTAGCAGTTAACTCAGCCACTTCACTTTCAGCTTTTCAACTTTACAGCTACTTTTCTATCACATTCCCTCTTCTTCACCTTCATAATAATGGCTGGTACTCTTGGTATATTGGATGAACCTACCCACAGCATTTAGAACATGGGGTCCTAACATAAGTCCCAACAAAATTATTATAAGAGGCCCCATTAAATAGGGTCCCCATATACTCCATATTACATTTCTTTGCTGTTCATTTAGAAACATACATATACCTCCTTTCTCAGCAGTAATCAAATTTTGGAAAACCATTGCTGCCAATGGGTCTATCTTCTCTGCTATAGCTCTTATTCACTTCTTCAGCTATTGGGGGAATCCTGTTCTGTACACCACCTGATGGACATGGTACAAGGATCATTCTCTGAACAAGACAACTCAGCATGAGTGACTGTGACTAATCCTACTGTGCAGTTAAAGGGTGGGGGTTGCACCACATTCCTCAAAAAGAAACAGACATTCCTGTGGACGGGGAAGGATATAATACAAGACAATAGTAAAGATCTGTATCTGTTCATGGGTAAAGGGCATAAAAGTCCCTTGGAGCCAAAGTTCCTCTATGGATCCTATGAGGTCATAAAATGAGGTAATCAGTCCAGGAAATGGAAGGAGTTACATACTTTCTATGTGTCTGACTCTCTCTGACCTATTGAGTTTAATTGGGGACATACTGCTATAAGAAGCAGATAAGTTTCCCAACCAGGCAGAGAAAACACCAGTAGGAATGATGGGCATTATGTCCATTTTCCCCAGCATCCCATATTGCATTCCTCAGGCTTTTATTGTGCATGAACCAGTCAGGTTCCAGGATTGTGACAGGAGCATGGTTGTGGTCTCCTTGTCAGGGGCAGACGTCTCTGGATCTTGACCATGTGGGGACTTTTTGGATCCCTGGTAACCTGCTAGGTGCTTACAGTTGGCTGAGGACACTGTCTTCTTGACTCAGATGTGATGAATTTACATCCCTTGGATAATGGGTATATCTCAATTCCCTAAAGGTATGTGGGTCTCCTTATGTTATAGATTTTAAGGGATTACTGTCAATGACAGAAGAATCTGGATCACTTCTATAAATCTAAGCCAAGAGACACTGTACAACCAGCACCACCAACTTTAGCAAGTACAGTCAGAACACAAAATTGTTTACACACCTTAGGGCTGGGCTCTGAAATCTGTCTTAGGGATATATCTCCATTTAATAAGACATATCAAGAGAGATAATCATTGAAGACATTTAATAAAATATATCAACAGAGATTGGACTAATACAAATCAATAACCATCAGGTAATCATAATTATTGAACATAATCTCTGGATTTTTTTTAATGGCAAACAGTGGCTGACTAATCAGGGCCAGGCAGAAGCAGAAGAAAGCATGAGTTAATTCAAGAGCTTACTATTGTAGGCCAGAATCATACAGGGGACCTATTAGTCTGAATCTTAGTCTAAATATTTATTTATTTTATAATATTTTGTGGACATATTCTCTTACTGTGTGATTAAGACCATGCAGCCTACCAAAATTAATGATGGATTGTACTTTTGGAGAACAATGATGGCTCTGTAGAAGAGACTCTCAAGGACCTATAGAGTTCTCTGAGTCTCAGCATTTTCACCTGCTAAAATAAGTCAAGATCATGTTGAACAAGTGGCCTTCTCTCTTTTGGAAAGCACAGAGGTCTTATTTTTTCTCTGACATGACTCACCTATTTCAGATAGACTGACTTGGAGTCCATCTCCAGGTCTGTGTCCTCCCTGACCAAGAAGACAGGTAACTCACCAGAGGTTAGAAGCTGGAAATGTCCATTTATCTTCTGTGTCTCTTTGACCTGGGTTATCCTTTTATCTTCAATGCTTCCAATTGACTTTGGCTTTTATATATGGTTATTAATCAGTAATAGAGACTATACACATATGATTAGCAAAACAGATCTAGTTAAAGAAGTGCAGAACACATCTAGTTAACAAAGCTGATCTGGTCAGAGAATAACTCAAAAGTTTTAAATTTTGATTAGCATTTAAGTTTAGTTGTCAGGTGACAGTATAAGCTATATCTGTAACATAGAAAGCATAGACATTTTATCTTTTTAAATAACTGTCAGTTATGAGTACAGGCAGAACATGTTAGCAGCCCTGAAAACAGTATTTTACCAAAAACTTTAAGTCAATTGATTTGATCTAGAAATTGTATCCATAAAAACTTGGTGTCTATGTTTTAAAACAACTTTGGCTATTCTGTATATCTATACAGGTACCAATTACCCCCAAAATGGAAGCATAACAGCAGAGTTTAAGATCATTTTGCATCATTGAAGATCATTTGAACATGAGGTTGTATCCTAGATTAGGGAACATGTCCTAAGTATCAATATATAAGCAATGAACTTAAGATACCAGGAATGATACAATTATTTAAGTACAACCTTGCCTGAGATTGTTTGATCTCACACAGAGAAAAGCCTAGTCATTGTTGAATTTAACATACATAAAGTAATTCTGTAATCAGATATCTTTAAAGCAATATTTATGACTGCCAGAAGTACCAGGAGACTTCCAGTCAAGATGGCATCCACCTAACCACACCTCACCTCACGGGGAAGGAAAAGGAAGATCTTTGGGGTTCTTTGAGGTTTTTTAGGGGTCTGCAGATACTAGTAAACCTCCAGTAGGAGGGTGCAGAGAAGCAAAGTAAGAAATCTGCTGATTCCCATGCTCTCAGGTAGCCCACCAGTCCCACAACTCCCTCAAGCAGCCATCCCAGCCACAATCCCAGCTGCCTTCCCAGCTGCCATGCTCCCAGGTCCCCCTACACTACCCATAGGCTACTGGACTGTATCAGCAGGCTAGTGTTCCCTTCCCTCAGTTTTCCCACCACTTGGGGACGCCACACCTGATGGCCGTCCCACCCGCTGCCCCACTGTGTGCAGACCAGGTCCTTCTGCATGACCCGCAGGCTGAGCAGACCCAGGTCAGCAGCCTAATGTTCACCCCTCCTTCCCCCTTCCCAACACTGGCACTGCCGCCCATCGGCCCCTCACCTACCCCCGCACATCATCTGAGGTACAGCAGTCCCATCACCCTGCCCTGCTGTGTCACAGGACCTGGAAATCCCATCCACGCCATGCTACATGGACCCAGTAGTCCCATCTCTCACCCCTCAGCATCACAGAACTACCACACAATCTCATCCTCCCCACCTCTGCCACCCTGCCACTACACCAGTCTGCTTTGTCTCATTCCCCCCTATTCCCTACAAGGATGAATAACAAGAAACAACAAGAAAATCAACAGAGGGATGAAAATTATATATTAAAAGGCAGTAGAAAATAGAAACCAAAATGAACAAATTCAAAATTCTGTAGTGTCTCTCAAGAATAGAGTCAGCCATGTGGAGGATAGAAACTCAGAATTGGAAGACAAAACAGAAGAAACAGTTCATGAGTCCAGAAGTTTCAATAAATTCAATTTTTTTGTGAACAGAACATGAGGGAATTGTGGGAATTTTGAGAGTTCCTGTCTTGTTCATGCTGGTTCTGCTGGGTGATTATCATTGAACTTATTGTCCTATAAAGTCCTATAAAGGGTGATTTTGTCACTTTGGCTTTGTTCTTAGGAAAACTGAGTTACCTATTACCTATCTTTTTCTTCCTTCTTTTCCCTTGGCACTGGCCTGTAACTCCCAGTACCAGAATGTGGTTAACATCCACAATGAGCTGTTGATCAGAGAGACCTACAAGGTTTCCCAAAAGAAGACAGATTTCTGCCAGAGCACGTGATTACCCACCAAAGGCTAATGGTAAGACCCTACTGCCGAACAAACCATAAGTTGTTGGAAAAGGCCATAAAGATGCCTGGTTGGAATCTGGAAGAGAGTCAGCCCCCAGACAGTTAGCTTGTCCAGTGCCAGAAGGTGCTACATGAGTGAGTGGGGGGAAATGACCAACATTTGTTCAAGCAACTCATAATCTAAGCTACTCATCAGCAAACAACCTAACATGATGCTCGCCCAAGTGCAATAGTGGCACACAGCCATGGTGGGTAACCAACTGCTCTTGAATTGGCTAACAAATCT
Source organism: Jaculus jaculus (assembly GCF_020740685.1). NCBI lineage: Eukaryota > Metazoa > Chordata > Mammalia > Rodentia > Dipodidae > Jaculus > Jaculus jaculus. Next base: position 99,035,595 of record NC_059108.1, on the reverse strand, counting down.
ACTCAGTGGAATGGAACCCATAGCTGTAACTGGGAAAGAAGTCAGAACCATATCCAAAAATTGAGTCTGCTCTCCAGTATCAAGTTCCCACCAATCTTGGGTTACAAGAGGGACTACACCTATTAAATTCCCTCTAAAATAACAATGGTTTCCCATTTATCCTGTGCTGACTTCACTCTCCATTGGAGAATCTGCTTCTCTTTTTCAGATGGACACAGAACCTGAAGAGAGATTCAGCCCATTGCACCTCACCAGAAACCCAGCTGAAACTATAGAGTAATTGGGGAAATGAGCAAGAGTGCTACTTTCTTGGTAAACCTGGTACCAGCACAAGGGTGAAGGAGATAGAAACAGAGAACACTCAATTCCTACAAAACCAGACATCCAGAGACACAGAGGCTCCCAAGACCTCAGCACTGACCTAAAACAAACCCAACATGGCTCAGGTAATTTTGTGGAAGAGGAGGGTAGAAAAATTGTTAGAGACACATGCTGAGTCATTATGCACTGAGACATTGCCTCTTCCCCATAATTGATGGCTAATCCCACAATGCATGACCCACATTCCCCAATGAAGAGAGTCCCTTTGGTGGGGAGAGGACAAGGAGGAGGCTAACGATGGTACCGACATGACTGTTTATACACTGAGTATGTACATAACTAATAAAAAAAGAATATATGAGGCTTACACAAACTATATTAACAATGTTTGTATATAGCAGGTTTCCTTAGGAAAGGGGTGCTTACTCAGTTTTCCTAAGAACAAAGCCAAAGTGACAAAATCACCCTTTATAGGACTTTATAGGACAATAACTTCAATGATAATCACCCAGCAGAACCAGCATGAACAAGACAGGAACTAACTCAAAATTACAGGGATTTCAGGTGTAATAATCTTATAAGAGAATTATATACTAATAAACCAATTTTAACCTTAAGATCTAGTTTTGTAGGATTTTTATTTTTAGTTAAAAGATTGACAACTAGAGAAACATAGCTAACTTGGTTAAGCACATTAAAGCCAGTCGTTTACAACCATTATCATAACCAGATTAACATCAGTGAGTTAAAGTTTTAAATTTATAACCTGAATACCATAACATCCTGCAACCAGCCTGGGCCATCCTTTGTTACTCTGACATAAGCCCTAGGCTAATAGTCATCTTGTATACATCAAGAAGTTTGTAATCTGATCAAGCACTTTAATACTTAGTTAATAAACTTTGTCTTTAAGCCTTCTGTTTAAACTTAATCATACCTTCATCAACATTCTTTTACCTTACAATCTATGTAACAACTCTTTTTTATCAAACATTTAACATCCAACATTTAAATTTTAAGCTCCGGTTTATCCTGTTTTGCCAGTTTATCTCATTGTAGCTACCAACCAATACTCTCATTGTCCTTACCTTAAGACTTTTTTTAATATGACTATATAAGTTTTTTCTATTGTCCTCAAAAGGTTCTTGCCAGAACATACATAGATTGTATTCTTTGCTGATTTTTTGAACCCCTTTTTTTCTTTTTTTTCCATTTAAAATTTTTTGTTTATTTATTTTTTCTTAATTTTTAAATTTTTATTAACATTTTCCATGAATATTAAAAAAATCCCATGGTAATAAGCTTTCTGAAACACTTTTTTTTTTTTTTTTTTTGAGGTAGGGTCTCACTCTAGCCCAGGCTGACCTGGAATTCACTATGGAGTCTCAGGGTGGCCTCAAACTCATAGCAATCCTCCTACCTCTGCCTTCTGAGTGCTGATATTAAAGGCATGCACCACCATGCCCGGCTTGAAACACATGTTTTAAAGTATGAAAGCAGTTAAAGACTGTTGAGAACATTACTAGAAAAATATAGAAATTCTCTGACAAACTCAGTATTGGGTACTTCTGAATCTAAACATAAATCTTCAGGCTGTTATCTGTTAGCAGTTCCATAGAACAATAGGTAAATTCTAAACAATTACATTAAAAATTTTTTAAAGGAGTTCCCATCTGTCTGCAGCAACTTGGGACTCACCCTTTATCATGCTGGAGCCAAGACCCTGAGATTTTACTGCACCTGCAGACCCCCTGGCTCTGTGAGGCAGGGAAGGCAATGAAGAAGTGCCATCAGAGAGTCCCCTGGGGGAAGCACAAACCCATAGGCCTGTGTCTTGGCCTCCCTATCCAACAATGAGACTTGTGTGTCATGCTCCTCCTCCTACTCCCAGGGCTGTCTGGTCATTGCACAGACAAAGCCTTCAGAGGAAAGCACTAAGTGACATGTTGCAGGTATCTGCTCAAGTGTAGTCACTCACTTTTGTTTTTGCCCTGGAGATTCACCCCAGCTACAGCTTGTGAGAGTAAGAGAGATGAGTCCCCCCCCCACCCCAGCCCCATGTTTCTAGCACCTGCCTGGGACTGGCCCCAGCACCTAATTATTCCTGATTGACTTCTTGCCCCTGGGGAACACAGCCAGACAGCATAACCCTTCTTTTCAAGTGTAGAGGAGCTCTCTCTCCTCTTTGGTAGCTATATGGTTAGGTTTAGGGCTTGAGTGGCTTCCACTCACATTCAGGGATTTTCTTCCAAAAGCATCAGCAACCCCCTTTTCATAAGCTTGGGCCTATCCACACTCAAGCCCTGCCTTTTAGTACTTTATTATTGGATATGTGTTTGGAATCATCTATGTGTTGGTGGGAGGGAGGGACAACAATCTCTGGCCTTGAAGCTTCTGGTCTGACTCTAGCTGAGCTTTTTTTTAATTCCAGGGAGAGTTTTGGATTTTTCTCAGAGTTACAGGGCAGGTCTCTGATAGTCTCATTTTACAACTTTTTAAGAGTAGGAGAAACTTGCATTTTTCCCTCTGTATAATACTAGTTACTTTCAGTGTTTGCTCTGGGGGCCATTTCATATTAAAAGTTGGCCATCTGAATTTACAGAGACCTTTAACTTTCCTGGTGTCATCTTACTGTCATAATCTCTTGAATATTCCCTTTTGGAGTATGGTTTATTTTTGATCATGCAGTCTAGGACAGTGGGCTTTGTGGACAACTTCCCACTGTGTTGGGGCTGCAGAACAAATACAAAGACAAGGCTTTCCTGAGCATGCACTTCTAGGTACAGAAATCACTCTGCAGCCTTAGGGCTGTGAGCCACATCTATATTCATACACTCACATTCATTCATTCATTCAAAAGTTATATATTCCCATTTTAAATCCCTCTGTCTATTACTCCAGAGATCAATAACCAATGTCAACTCAGAATCACATCAATCATTTCAAGAAGCAAATTCACCTCAGAACTACAGTGAGGACCAGAAAAGACCAGTGCCACTCTGGTATGCTATCAGAGCTTCAGATGCAATCTCTGTAGAGACCAGTGCCACCCTGGTATCACATCAGGGCTTTGGATGCAATCTCCTATAGGTGATCAAGCCCACACTGGCTGTATCTGACTAGTTCCAATCTCCAAGGAGTTCTTACCTGGTGTGGACATATGGCTCAACTCATCTCCTTCCATTCAGGAACTCCAAGTCCAGGGTCTTGAAGCCCTCCTGGGCCAACTGGAAGGGGATCCCGGTATCACATCAGGAGCACATGCTTCCCAGTTCCAGAGAGCTTTGATAGGCTGGGTGGCCCAGGAGCAGCAGCCCCTCCTGGCAAAAGAAGATCTCGCTAGGGACTCCAGAGATGTGGGAAATTGTCTGAAAAGATCACTCCAAGGCCACTGTGAGTTTAAGTAAAGGAGTTTATTCACTCAGGGGCCAAAGACCTAGGATAGCTCCTAAAAAACTCTTGAGCTGAGATTTTACTTTCATTTTATAGTTTCATAGCTGAGGAGAGGGATAAGGAGAGAAGCTGAGTTTCAACAAATCAAAATCTAGTCATTAGATGAGTTAGCTTGTGTGATCTACATGGATCCAAAACATTTTTCAAAACATGCATATCAACTCAGGTTGCTCTAACCATGAGCTCTCTTTTAATTTAGTTTTTTTGAGTCAAGCTCAACAGACTGGCATTTTTTCATGAGCGAGAGAGTTGGTGTGCCAGGGCATCTAGCCGCTGTAACCAAACTTCAGATATGTGCTGCCACCTTTTGCACATGTGCAACCTTACACATGCATCACCTTGCATGTATGACTTATGTGAGATCTGGGGAATTGAACATGGGTCCTTAGACTTTACAGGCAATCACCTTAACTGCTAATTTATCACTTTGGCCTTTTTAATTTTAATTTAATTTTAGTTAACTCAGTAGTTTCACTTTCAGCTTTTCAACTTTCAGCTACAAAAGTAGATAAACATTGATAATTTAGAGAGATTTTGATGTGTGTAGTTTCTCTTTTGGCCAAAACTAGTGGGAGCTTCTCACTGGAGACCATAATGTTGGTCACCATAGGACTGTGACTCAGTTCCCAATTCCAGCTATGAGTTCCTTTCCACTGAGCAGATCTCTTAGCCAATCAGAAAGCCATTGGTTATCCACCTAGGCTGAGTCCCACCATTGTACAGGTGTTAATGTCTTGTCAGGCTGGTTGCTTTCAGACAGCAGTGTTCCCTGTTTGATCACAACATTGTTGACTATTTTTCTATAGAAGCTCATGTAGTACCTTCCAGCACTGTATGGGCTAACCATCTGGGAACTGGTTTCTTTCCAGATTCCAGCCAGATCTCTCAATGTTCTGTGACTTGTGACTGCAGCATGTGGTGTCTTCAGCAATAGGGTCTTACCTTTTACCTCAGGCAGGTAATCAAGTGCATTGACAGAAGCCCATCTTGTTTGGGACCTTATAGGTCTCTCTGATCAATAGCTCAGTATGGGTTGTAACTGATTTCTGGTACTAGGAGTTACAAGACAGAGCCAAATGTTTTAAGATTAAGTTGAATCCCTCCCTCTCCAGGGCCCTTATTACCATAAGATCCCCCCATGTTCCTATTGAGGGTTATATCCTTTAGTCTACTATACAGAAGGAGTTTTCTAGGTACCAATACATTTTGGATTTAGTTTTGTATGTGTCTCTCATCACCCTCCTTTCCCCTCTTCCCAAACCTTCCAGACCTATTATCTATTCTTCAAGTTGCCTGTCAGGTATGCCAGCATCAAGATGTTCCAGGTTATGAACCACAGATGAAGGAGAACATGTGGCATTTGTCTTTCTGTGCTTGTGTGAGTTCACTTAGTATGGTCTGTTCCAAGTCCATCCATTTTCCTACAAATTTCTTTATATCATTTGTCATTTCTTCTGAGAAGAATTCCATTGTGTAAATATACCACATCTTCATTATCCATTCATCAAACAATGGGCATCTCAATTGAGAGATGGCTCAGAGGTTAAAGGAGCTTGCTTACAAAGTCTGAATACCTGGATTTGATCCCCCCCCCCCACTGTAAAGCCAGATGAACAAAGTGGTACATGTGTCTGGAGTTCATTTGCAGTGGCAAGAGGCCCTACCATGCCAGTTCCTGCTACCTCTCCACTCTCCCCTTCTCTGAAATGAAATAATGAAAATTTTGGGCATATTTAGATAGATCTGTGACTCCTTCAGAAAAATGAGGCACAGTGGGGATGGGGCGAAGCTTATACTTCCCTGCTTAATCACAGGTGTCTTAAAAGTTGATACAAATGAAGTAAGGAAGAAAATACAAATTGTAGCTGGGTGTGGTGGCACACACCCTTAATCCCAACACTTGGGAGGCAGAAGTAGGACGATTGCTGTGGGTTCAAGGCCAGCCTGAGACTACAGAGTAAGTTCTAGATCAGCTTGGGCTAGAGCAAGACCCTAACTCAAAGAAAGAAAGAATGGAAGGAAGGAAGGAAGGCAGGCAGGAAGGAAGGAAGAAAGAAAGGCAGTGAAAGGAAAGGAAAAGAACAGAAAGAAAGAAAATACAGGATGTAGATTGATGAGAAATTTAGCAAAAAAAAAATAAACAAATAAAGATTCTGGAAATGAAAAGCTAAATAAATAAAATTTTAAAACTGCAAAGCAACACTAATAGATTAAGCAAAAGAAATGTATTAGGACTGGGAGACACAAATGATAAATTAATTTCAGATAGTAATAAAGGAAAAGCTAAGAATTCACTATCAAAGCATTCATGACCTCTGGGCCAAAGTAAAACAAGTGCATTCACAATAATAATAAATAAATTAAATACTTAGGAATAAACTTAATTAAAGAAGTAGAAAACTTCTACAATGGAAACTATAAACCACTGTATAAAAAATTGAAAGACACTTCAGAAGATGGAAAGGCCTCCCGTGTGCATGGACTGTCAGATTTCTGTCATTAAAGTGGACAAAATGGAGCACAGAAGACTGCAGATAACCAAAGCAATCCTGGGCAACAGCCACAATGCCAGAGGTATCACAGTACCAGAATGACTACAACTTTATATGGACACAAGAAGAGACATGTAGAAAAAGAGACAGGAGTGGATTCATAAGCCCATGTAGGCACAGCCATCTGATTCTTGAAAAGGTGATTTACATATAGTTCATCCTCAAAAAAATCCAATAATGAAGATACTATCACTACGTCTATTTTTCACATGAAAATACTGAGGCAGATAAAAGAAAAATATCTCACCAAGGACACTGAAGTTATCAGAATTCAAATTCAGGCAAATTTTATCCCAAATCTAATAATCTTATATATATCTTGTTATTTTCTGAGTACCTAAAACTCTATGATATAAATAATTGTCACCACCCTTTCCTCCTCTCGCCCTCCAAATCCTTCTTATGACTTTGATGTAGAAGTCACCTGAAGCCAAAAAACAGTGGCTTCTCAGCAGCACACACTACACTATTGCTTCATCTTATGCCTCACAATGTCATCTAGCCCCTGCATGTCTCCCTAACAGTCTGGAAGGTTCCTGAATAAGAAAAGCTTTAGGCACCTTTCAAAACATAATGTTAACACTTTATTGCTTTAAGTTGTAAATAACTATAAAATGAATCCTCAAATTACAACCACAATATTTTCTTTGAATGATTAATTTACTGTGAGAGGAAAGGACTAAAATTTAAACACAATTTGCTTATAATTATTGGTACTCCCAAATTGATGCATTTTTTCAATAGTTAATTTGACTATATAGTATTTTAATAACATCCACATGAACTGGACCCTGGTACAAAAGGCAACTCTAACTCACCTTCTGAAGCATTTTAAAATTTTATTGATAATTTTCATACATGTACATAATGTACTTCTATTGTCCTTCTCTTGCACTCTTGTCTCCTAAATCCCTTCAACTGAACCCCTTTTTCTTTCTAAATAGTCCCTCTTCTACTTTGATATCTATAATTTTCTTTTTTTTTTTTCTTTAATTTTCTGTCATTCTCCACCATTCATGACAGAAGGCCCAATATTGTGCAAGTCATGTGCAGGTAACAACAGTCCCTATAGGGTTATGAATGTAATGGTCATGTTTTGTCCTGAAAACAGCATTCCAAAGCACTCCTCCCCCATCCTCTGGCTCTTGCAATTTTTCCAATCCCTCTTCCACAGTGGTTCCTGAGCTTTGGAGGAAGAAATGTATATTTCTCATTTAGTACTAAGAGCACTGAACAGTCTCTTATTATCTGTATTTTGACCAGTTTTGAGTCTCCCTAGTAGTCATTACCATCTGCAGAAAGAAGCTTCTCTGACCAAAATAAACCAATAAGTCTAAAGAAAATTCTTTCTTTACAACAAATAGAAGTAAATACTCTAAAAATAAAAGTTACAGGTTTTGGAATTAGTTGATACTCAAAGCATTTTCTTCACCATATGCATATTATGTATAAGGCTCTCTGATCAGCTGGAAAATGTGGTAACTGCCTCAAATATAGCAATAACCATTATCATATCATAGTCAGAGAGCTTATTTGGAAGTCACACTTAAAGCTTGAGAGTCCAAATGTGATTCAGTGCATAGGATAGAAAGAGTGGGGTGGGGGGACACAGAAAATAGGCAACAGGCAGAAACTATACCACTTCCTCTTAACCATTTGTCTACAGAAATCAAAGAAACTAAGAAAAACCAATGGGCCATGAGGGAATAAAACTCATCATGTCACCAATGTCTGTCATGTTTCTTTCCTTACATTCATCTAATCGATAGCTTCATTCTGATGATCCCTAATAGTAAAAATAAAGGAAAGTGATTGCACAGCCAGGGTATATTAAATTGCATTTCTTCCTTTTCCTTTCTTTTGTGATAGGGAGACAAGTTGGTTACTATTTTCTGGAAGTTTCTCCCAGTTGATAATTTATCTTCACATCATGTGTAATCACTGATATTTGTTCTCACTCCTGTTTAAAAACAAACCTGCAGCCAGTTGAATCTGGTTTCACCTTGCCAAAGGCTGAGAGAGGACTGCAAAAGTGGAACAGTAGTTATTTAAATATTGTTTTCCTCAATAGAGTCCTGTCAGCTATTATTCCTATTTCCTTCTATTTTAGGAACTACTATTGATTTTTCCAAAGTTAAGTCAACTAAATCCTAATTTTTCTGTCAGTATTATTATTGTTATTGTTGTTGTTATGGAATATTTACTCAAGTGCACAGAACACCAGCCACAAATCACACTAACATGGACCTTCAATCTTCACCCCTTAAACAACAGCTACAGTTGTTCTTGTTTCTCTCTTTAGTGTGCATATACACAAACATTATTTAGTAGGAAAGAATTTTTTAATCTTTTCTTGTTTATTTTAATTTTTTATTTATTAACTTTACTTATTTGAGAGAGAAGTAGAGAGACACAGGCAGATTGAGAGAGAATCGGTACACCAGGTACTTCAGCAACTGCAAATAAACTCCAGATGTATACAGCATCTTGTGCATCTGGCTTACATGGGTCCTGTGGAATCGAACCTGGGTGTTTTGGCTTTCAGGCAAGTGCCTTAACCACTAAGCCACCTCTCCAGCCCTCAAATATTTTCTTTAAGAAAATGGATATTATGAAGTGGATATATCCAATGACAAAAATATTTTTGTACATATAAACTTTCAAACATTAATACTACTTGAAAGGATTGCAAAGGGATAATATTCTTTGCTTTAATTTCACTTTTTTCACTATAGTTCACTCTTTATTTCTTTTATTTATTTATTTTTATTTATTTATTTGAAAGAGGCACAGAGAGAGAGAAAGAGTAAGAGAAAGATTTTTTCTTTTTATTTATTTAATTTTTAAGGAGAGAGCAAAACAGACAGATATATACAGAGAATAGGCATGCCAGAGGCTCAAGCCAGCAAATAAACTTTAGATGCTTGTGACACCTTGTGCATCTGGCTTTACATGAATCCTGGGGAATTTAACCTGAGTCCTTTGGCTTTGCAGGCAAGTTCCTTAACTGCTGAGCCATCTCTTCAGCCCTATGCATAGGGTTTAACTATTGATTCAATTCCTCTATCTTGTCTTCTAGGCCTGAAGTTCTGTCTTCCATTTAAGCTATTCCATTGGTGTAGCTTTCCATGGAGCCTTTTGTTTGATTTATTGTAGCTCATATTTCCAGATTCATTTCAACTTGGTTTTTCTTTAGGATTTCCATCTCTTTATTCTGTTCCATTTTCATATCCTGGTTTTTTTCTCTTTATTTCATTCAGCTATTTGTGTTCTTTTGGAAGTAATGTAGGTATTTATTTGCATCCTCTTTGAATTTATTCACTGTTGCAGTCCGGTTCGCATTGCTGGTAGAAATCGCCCAACCAAGAGCAGCTTCTGGGAAAAAGAGATTTATTTTGGCTTACAGGCTCGAGGGGAAGCTCCACGATGGCAGGGGAAAACGAGGGCATGAGCAGAGGGTGGACATCAACCCCTGGCCAACATAAGGTGGACAATAGCAACAGGGGAGTGTGCCAAACACTGGCATGGGGAACCTGGCTATAAAGCCCTTAAGCCCAACCCAAACAATACATTCCCTCCAGGAGGCATTAATTCCCAAATATCCATCAGCTGGGAACCTAGCATTCAGAACACCTAAGTTTATGGGGGACACCTGAATCAAACCACCACATTCACGATATGATTTGCATGTTTAATCCATAACATCTGTAAGTTCTTCATGTAAATTTATAATCATTCTTTTGAATTCTTTGTCTGGTGTTTCCTCTAAGTAGTTTTCATGAGGATCCTTTACTGCAGGATTAGTAGTTCTTGGGACAGATAAACTGACTTGGTTGTTCATGTTATCCATATTGCATTGAGACTTAGGCAGGTTGGGATAGTATTTGGTCAGAATTTTCTGCACTCCTGTGTCAAGTGAGTACTTGGAACAGTGTGTGTGTGTGTGTGTGTGTGTGTGTGTGTGTGTGTGTGTCCAATCTGATTCATGGTGCTTGCAGCTTAGTCTTGAAGATACTTGATACTGCTTTGTGAATGAAGTAGGTGAGGTGACCTCAGTTCAGATGCAGCTGTGTCCTGACCCACATGGGAGTCTTTGTCACAGTGCTGGATCATCAGCATCACAGGGAGAATGACGAAGATGCTGAAGAGAAGCCAGCACCTCTACTCACCAATACTTGATAGGCAACAGCCTAGAGAATGGAGAGGGTGCAGAAGGAAAGGTGACACTAGGACTCACCAACCACTGATAGAAAAGAGAGAGCCAGGGGCAGCAGAGCAGGTGCCAAAGAAAAGCCAACACCTGAAATCACCAGATCACCAGAGAGGGTGCCAGAGAAAGGCTGGTACCCGATCCCCAAATGGCTAAGATGTAAGAGTGCAAGGGGAAAAGAGAGAGTGATGAAGAAAAGCTGCACCCAAATGCACTAATGGCCAATCTGTGCGAGGCCAGGTGACAGAGGGGGTGCCAGACAAAAGCTGGCTCCGGGACTTCTGGTTAAGATGGCAGCGTAGGTACCACGCCAAAGCAGCCTAGGGGGGAAAAAGACCAAAAAAACTCAGCAAAATACACACTTTTACTAAAAAGTGAGGTGTATAGGAAATTGAAGCGGCAGGGAGAAGTACAAGAGTTTGAGAGCATCCAGAGCCTGCACAGGCAGGAAAAGCAGCTCCAGCAGCTCTGCCAACTGCCGCGGCTGCGGCGCACCAGAAAGCTGCCAGGCTCGGCTCCAGCCGCAGGAAAAGCCAGGTGCGGGCACTCTCCCTCACACCACGCTCTCCGCAACTCGGGAAACGTGAGGGGAGAGCGGCAGTGAGCAACGGAGGAGCAGACCACGAGGTAGAAGAACGCTTGGAGCAGTGAGCGAACCAGAGCTACTGCGGCTCCCTCCCCTCCCCCACAGCCTGAGCCCAGCTCCGGCAAACAGAGCAGTGGCCCGGGACCCAGCCACGCCAACTTGGGCTGACAGCGGGACCCAAGCAGGAGCAGAGTTCGGCAGCAACATCAGCGGCTCCAGCACCGGTAACAGCAGCCCCAGCAGCAGCAGACCCAGGAGTGGCAGCAGCGGCAGACTCAGCAGCAACAGCTTCAGGGGGAGCAGCGGCAGTGGACACAGCAGCAGCAGCAGCTTCAGCAGCAGTGGTGGCTCCAGCAGTGGCAGCTACAGCAGCAGCAGAGGCAGTAGCAGCGGTGGGTCTAGCAGCAACACCTTCAGCAGCAGTGGCTACAGACCCAGCAGGGGCAGCTTGAGCAGCAGAAGTTCCAGCAGAAGGGGTGCTGATCTGCAGGGCCACACTTGCCAGGCTCGGTTTGCCCTGCAGGGAAAGCAAGTGCCCAGCTCCAGAAATCAGAACAGCAGCCCGACGACCCAGGCAGCAACTTGACTGAGACCAAAATCATCCAAGGTAACTGGCATTGCACCAGGGAAGGGTCTCACTTGGTCGCAAGCTGACTTGGATCCCTCAACAGACCAGAAATCTTAACCTCTTTGTTGATAGAGGATCTGGTCGATATAATAACTACTCTTGCATACATACTCGGAGCTGTTTTTGATTGAATGTGTACAGTGTTTAGTTAAATTTTAGAATCTACCTGTATTTTATTCCACTCAGCCTGCTTGAATACTCCTATAGCAGGGAAACTCAACCCCTAAGAACATCTTTGTAGATACTCTGAGAGTCTTAAGAGCCACACCTAATACCTTAAGGTCCTACCCTGAAAATATATTACATCAAATCAATTGATACAACTAAGAATACACAGCTAGCTAGAAAATCCAAGCATTAACTTAATCCAAGATGCAAAAATATATACATTATAGCACAAGAAACACTAAAAAGCAAGACGATATAAATCCACCTAAAAGTATTAATGCATCAGAAATGTCCTCCAGTGAGAAAGAGTTAGAGGAAATGCCTGAGAAAGAGTTCAAAAGAATGATTATAAATATGTTCAAAGAGGTCAAAGAACACATCAAAACAATCAAAGAAGAAATCAAAGAGGAAATCAAAGAAGATGAAGGACAACAATTTAATGAAATAAAGAAGGCAATACAAGACATAAATAAGGAAATAGAAATAATAAAGAAAAACCAGTCAGAATTACTAGCAATAAAGAACACAGTTAAAGAAATAAAAAACTCTGTAGAAAATCTCACCAGTAGGATGGATGAGGGAGAGGACAGAATATCTAAGCTAGAAGACCAGGTGGCAGACTTAATGCAGTCCAACAAAGAGAAAGACAAACTTATAGAAAAGTATGAGTGGGAATTTCAAGATATTTGGGACACTATGAAAAGATCCAATATAAGAATTCAGGGCATAGCAGAAGGAGAATAACTCCACTCCAGAGGCATAGTAGGTGTCTTCAACAAAATCATAGAAGAAAATTTCCCCCAAATTGGGAAAGAGGTGCCAATGCAGATACAGGAAGCCTTTAGAACCCCAGCCACAAAAACCCAGAAAGAACCTCTCCTCGCCATATTATAATCAAACTTCCAAACACACACACTAAAGAAAAAATATTGAAAGCAGTTAGAGAGAAAAATCAAGTTACCTACAAAAGCAAGCCCATCAGGATTACAGCAGATTATTCAACACAAACTTTTAAACCCAGAAGGGCTTGGAGTGATATATTCCAAGTTCTGAAAGATAACAACTGTCAGCCAAGGTTACTTTATCCTGCAAAGTTATCCATTCAAATAGATGGAGAAATAAAGACATTCCATGACAAAAGCAGGTTAAAGGAGTATTTGAAGACAAAACGAGCTCTACAGAAAATACTTGATAGAATCCTCCATGCTGAAGAAAAGGAAAAGCACACATATAAGGAACCTAGAAAAAAACAAGCAATACTCAAATACTAGTTAACAGAAGAGAGCGCAGGGAGAACCACAAACGCAAACACACACAATAAAAATGGCAAACATAAAAACACACCTTTCAATAATATCTCTTAATATCAACAGCCTCAATGCCCCAAAGAAAAGACATAGGTTTGCAGACTGGGTTAAAAAGCAGGATCCTACAATGTGTTGTCTCCAAGAAACTCACCTTTCTACAAAGGATAGACATTATCTTAGGGTGAAAGGTTGGAAGACAGTGTTTCAAGCAAATGGGCCTAGAAAACAAGCAGGGGTTGCTATCCTAATATTGGACAGGGTAGACTTTACTCCAACGTTAGTCAAGAAAGATAAGGAAGGTCACTTTATATTGATTAAGGGCACACTCCAACAGGAGGACATTACAATCCTAAACATATATGCACCTAACATGGGGGCTCCCAAATTCGTCAAACAAACACTATTAGAACTAAGATCACAGATAACACCAAACACAGTGGTGGTGGGTGACTTTAACACCCCAATCTCATCAATTGAAAGGTCATCCCGGGAAAAAATAAACAGAGAGGCATCTGGACTAAATGAGGTCATAGAAGGAATGGACTTCACAGATATATACAGGACATTTCATCCAAAGGCTGCAGAATATACATTCTTTTCAGCAGCACATGGAACATTCTCTAAAATAGACCATATATTAGGACACAAAGCAAATCTTAACAAATTCAGGAAAATTGAAATAATTCCTTGCATTCTATCTGACCACAATGGAATTAAACTACAAATCAGTAGCAAGAAAGGCTATAGAGCATACACAAAATCATGGAAACTAAACAATACACTACTAAATGATGAATGGGTCAATGAAGAAATCAAAAAGGAAATCAAAAAATTTATAGAGTCAAATGATAATGAGAACACAACATACCAAAATCTCTGGGACACAATGAAGGCAGTTCTAAGAGGTAAATTTATAGCCTTAAGTGTCTATAATAAGAAATTAGAAAGGTCGCAAGTAAACGACCTAATGCTTCACCTTAAAGCCTTGGAAAAAGAAGAACAAGGCAAACCAAAAATCAGTAGGGGGAAAGAAATAATAAAGATTAGGGCAGAAATTAATGAAACAGAAACAAAAAGAACAATCCAAAGAATTAATGAAACAAAGAGTTGGTTCTTTGAAAGGATAAACAAGATTGATAAACCCTTAGCAAATCTGACCAAAAGAAAGAGAGAAGAGACACAAATTAATAAAATCAGAGATGAACAAGGTAACATCACAACAGATTCCAGAGAAATTCAAAAAATCATAGGAACATACTATAAAAGCATATACTCCACAAAGTATGAAAATCTGAAAGAAATGGATGATTTCCTTGATCTATATGACCTACCTAAATTAAATCAAAATGAGATTAATCACTTAAATAGACCTATAACAAACATGGAGATCCGAACAGTTATCAATAATCTCCCAACTAAAAAAAGCCCAGGCCCGGACGGATTCACTGCTGAATTTTACCAGACTTTTAAGGAAGAGCTAACACCATTGCTTCTTAAGCTTTTCCAGGAAATAGAAAAAGAAGGAATTCTACCAAACTCCTTCTATGAGGCCAGCATCACCCTCATACCAAAACCAGGCAAAGATAGAACAAAAAAAGAAAATTACAGACCAATCTCCCTCATGAACATTGATGCAAAAATTCTCAACAAAATATTGGCAAACAGAATACAAGAGTATATCAAAAAGATCATTCACCCTGACCAAGTAGGCTTTATCCCAGAGATGCAGGGATGGTTCAACATACGCAAATCTATAAGTGTAATACATTACATAAATGGGTTGAAGGACAAAAATCACATGATCATCTCATTAGACGCAGAGAAAGCATTTGACAAAATCCAACATCCCTTCATGATAAAAGTCCTACAGAGACTGGGAATAGAAGGAACATATCTCAATATAATAAAGGCTATTTATGACAAGCCTACAGCCAACATATTACTAAATGTGGAAAAACTGGAAGCTTTTCCACTAAAATCAGGAACAAGACAAGGGTGTCCACTGTCCCCACTTTTATTTAATATAGTTTTGGAAGTCATAGCCATAGCAATAAGGCAAGAGACACACATAAAAGGGATACAAATTGGAAAGGAAGAAATCAAGTTATCATTATTTGCAGATGACATGATTCTATACATAAAGGACCCTAAAGACTCTACTAGCAAGCTGTTAGAGCTGATCAAAACCTAAAGCAGGGCTGGAGAGATGGCTTAGCGGTTAAGCGCTTGCCTGTGAAGCCTAAGGACCCCGGTTCAAGGCTCAGTTCTCCAGGTCCCACGTTAGCCAAATGAAAAGGGGGCGCACACGTCTGGAGTTCGTTTGCAGAGGCTGGAAGCCCTGGCGCGCCCATTCTCTCTCTGTCCCTCTATCTGTCTTTCTCTTTGTGTCTGTCACTCTCAAATAAATAAATAAAAAATGAACAAAAAATATTTAAAAAAACAAACCTACAGCAATGTAGCAGGATACAAAATAAATACACAGAAATCGGTAGCCTTCATATATGCTAACAACAAACACACAGAGGATGAAATCAGAGAATCACTCCCATTCACAATTGCATCAAAAAAAAATAAAGTATCTTGGAATAAACCTAACCAAGGAAGTAAAGAATCTATACAATGAGAACTTTAAAACACTCAAGCGAGAAATTGCAGAAGACACTAGAAAGTGGAGAAACATCTCTTGTTCCTGGATTGGAAGAATCAATATTGTGAAAATGGCAATCTTACCAAAAGCAATCTACACATTTAATGCAATCCCTATCAAAATTCCAAATGCATTCTTCATGGAAATAGAAAAAACAATCCAAAAATTCATTTGGAATCACAAAAAACCTCAAATATCTAAAATAATACTGAGCAACAAAAAAGAGGCTGGTGGTATCACCATACCTGATTTTAACCTATACTACAGAACCATAGTAACAAAAACAGCATGGTACTGGCACAAAAAAAGACATGTAGATCAGTAGAACAGAATAGAAGACCCAGATGTAAGCCCAAGTAGCTATAGCCACCTGATATTCGATAAAAATGCCAAAAATACTCATTGGAGAAGAGACAGCCTCTTCAGCAAAGGGTGTTGTGAAAACTGGATATATATCTGCAGAAGGATGAAAATAGATTCTTCTCTCTCGCCATGCACAAGAATTAAGTCCAAATGGATTAAAGACCTTAATGTCAGACCGGAAACTCTGAAACTGCTAGAGGAAAAAGTAGGGGAAACCCTTCAACATATTGGTCTTGGCAAAGACTTTCTGAATACAACCCCAATTGCTCAGGCAATAAAACCACAGATTAACCACTGGGACCTAATGAAATTACAAAGATTTTGCACCGCAAAGGGCACAGTGAAAAAAGCAAAGAGGCAACCTACAGAATGGGAAAAAATCTTCGCCAGCTATATATCTGATAGAGGATTAATATCTAGGATATACAAAGAACTCAAAAAGTTAAATAATAAGGAATCAAACAAGCCAATCAAAAAATGGGCTATGGAGCTAAATAGAGAGTTCTCAAAGGGTGAAATAAGAATAGCATATAAGCATCTAAAACAATATTCTACGTCACTAGTCATCAGGGAAATGCAGATTAAAACTACATTGAGATTCCATCTCACTCCTGTCAGATTGGCCACCATCATGAAAACAAATGATCATAAATGTTGGCGGGGATGTGGAAAAAAAGGAACCCTTCAGCACTGCTGGTGGGAATGCAATCTGGTCCAGCCATTGTGGAAAACAGTGTGGAGGTTCCTAAAACAGCTAGAGATTGATCTACCATATGACCCAGCTATAGCACTCCTAGGCATATATCCAAAGGACTCATCACATTTCCTTAGAAGTACGTGCTCAGCCATGTTTATTGCTGCTCAATTTATAATAGCTGGGAAATGGAACCAGCCTAGATGTCCCTCAACAGATGAGTGGATAATGAAGATGTGGCACATTTATACAATGGAGTTCTACTCAGCGGTAAAGAAAAATGAAGTTATGAAATTTGCAGAAAAATGGATGGACCTGGAAAGTATTATACTAAGTGAAGTAACCCAGACCCAGAAAGCCAAGCACCACATGTTCTCTCTCATATGTGGATCCTAGCTACAGATGACTGGGCTTCTGCATGAAAATGAAAATACTTAGTAGCAGAGGCCAGTAAGTTAAAAAGGAGACATAAAGGGTAGAGAAAGGAAAGGAGGAGGATACTTAATATTGATATTGTATATATGTAATTACAATTATTGTAATGGGGAGGTAATATGATGGAGAATGGAATTTCAAATGGGAAAGTGTGGGGTTGGGGAGGGAGGGAATTACCATGGGATATATTTTATAATCATGGAAAATGTTAATAAAAATAAAAATTAAAAAAAAAGAGTTCAAGGCCAACCTTGGCTGCACAGTGAGCTCAAGACCAGCTTGCAGTACATGAGATCTTACCCCCAAAGCAAACATGAGACAGACCAACCAACAAAGAATAAAACCCCCAGGAATACCTCCTTTAAAAGTTGGATTTGGGCTGAAGGGATGGCTTAGTGGTTAAGGCGTTTGCCTGCAAAGCCAAAGGACCCACGTTAGCCAGATGCACAAGGAGCGCATGTATCTGGAGTTTGTTTGCAGTGGCTGGAGGCTCTGGTGTGCCCATTCTCTCTCTCTCTCTCTTTCTCTCCCTCTTGCTCTGTCAAATAAATAAATAATAAAAAAAAAAAATTTTAAATTTGGATTTAGCCAGGTGTGGTGGCACATGACTTTCATCCCAGCACTCAGGAGGCAGACATAGGAAGATTACCGTGAGTTCGAGGCCACTCTGAGATTATTCCAGGTCAGCCTGGACTACAGCGAGACCCTACCTTGACAAACAAAACAAAACAAAATTTATCTATAAATTGGGTAAGAGACTGGCAACAGCTAATAAGAAAATAGAGCAATTATAATAACACAGTAATAAAACTTCTGTGGATCTGGTCTCCTGCCCTTTCTTTCTCACTGATTTTGATTTGTTACTTTTTTTTTTTTTTTTAATGTGTGCTTGGTATTGAGCCCAGAGCCTCATGTTTCATGTGCTATTAAGCTATGTACCATTCCAATTTTATTAATGCTTTTATGAGCATTAAAAATATTTTTATTTATTTACAAGCAGAGAGAGTGTATGTGTGTGAGAGAGATAGAGAGGGAGAGAGACAGAAAAAGAGAATGAGAGAAAATGGGTGTACTAGGGACTCTTGTCAGTGGAACTGAACTCCAAGTGCACACACCTCTTTGTACAACTGGTTTCACAAGGGTACTGGGGAATCCAACCCAGGTTGTCAGGTTTTGCAAGCAAGTACCTTTAACTGCTGAGCCATCAGCCCCAAGGTTTTTTTTTTTTCTTTCTTCTGTCTGTATTCATGAGAAATATTGCTCTGAATGTTCTTATCCTATGATGTCATTTTCAGGTTTGGGAGTCAGTTGTTTTGATTTCATAAAATTGGTTGAAGGGAGGTGGCTCCGCGGGTAAAGGCAATTGCTTGCACAGCCTGTTGGCTTGGATTCCTGTGGTTCCATTCCCCAGCACCCATGTAAAGCCAGATGTACAAGATGCTGCATAGATCTGGAGTTGTCTGCAGCCACAAGAGGCCCTGGATTGCCAATATTCCTTCCTTCCCCCCTTCTCTCTCCTTGCCAATAAACGAATGCAAATATTTTAAAAGACTAGTTGAGAAGTATTTCCTTCTTATTTGATCAATTTTGAAAAAAATTAATATATTTTTTGTATATCAGAGAGAATTTACCCTGGGTTCATTTGGATGTAAAGTTTTCTTTAGTATATTTAATATTATTTAAAAAAAATTTTTAGTTGTGGTAGTTCAAGTAATGTGTGTTTCTTGAAAAAAAAATGTTTCACCCATTCTGGTTGTCAAATTTATTAACATGATGTTATTAGCATAGTACCCTATTTTTACTTAATACATGTATAATTTTTATTAAAAAAAAAAAAAAGCTGGCCCCTAAGCTCACCAATGGCCCACCAGTAGAAACCCCTAGGGAACAGAGAAGGCTCCAGAGTAAAGCAGGAACCCAGTCTCACCAATGGCCAATCCACCCGGAACAGAGAAGGAGCTGGAGAAATGATTGGTACCTGAACTCACCTGTGGTCCATGTGCTGAACCACAGGTAAAAGAGGGCACCAGAGCAAAATTGACACCCAAACTCACTAATGACTTAGCTGAGGGAGTATGGGGAACAGACAGCGCTGGAGCAAAGCTGGCGACCATGACTGCTTTTCAAAATATTTATTGGTCATTTGTGTTTCTTCCTTTGAAAAACATCCATTCAATTCTTTAGCTCATTTATTGATTTGGAGATTGAGGTTTATTTTATGAGTGGTTTTGGTGTTTAATTTTAGCATTTATGCATATATTCTATATGTTAATCCCCTGTCTGACAAACAGTTGGCAAAGATTTTCTCACACTCTAAAAATCATCTGGTGATTTCCTTTGCTAGACAAAGGCTTTTAAATTTCATGTAATCCCATTTGTCAGTTCTTGGAATCCCTGTGTGTGTGTGTGTGTGTGTGTGTGTGTGTGTGTGTGTGTGTTACTGGAATCCTTTTCAGAAGCTCTCATTTTTACCGGTATCATAAAATGTTACCCATACTATCTTCCTGCAGTTTAAAGTCTCACTGGGCTTGTTCTTAAATTGTGCTTTCTAGATAAACTGAATTACTATAATACTCTGTCCTAAATGGCCAGACTTTTCATTCTGGATTTTTTTGGAATGTTTAGTAATATATCTAGCTTGTACTTAGACAAATGTCTTATTACGTTCACAAATCTTATAAATCAACTATTTCCCATAAACATGGTCCATCCTGGTTTTCAGTCGTGGTTATCACGAGCAACACAGGAGTGACACTAAGACACAGTAACACAAATATAGTGATTTATGCTTTTATATTTTCTTTTCACTTCACATGACAACCACTGTATGTATGTAATAAATAATAAATGTACATGGAGTCCCAGGTCCAACCAGGTACTAAAAATATAGACATTGTCCTTTTTCTCCAAGTGAATACAATTTTTGAAACTTTTGGTCAACTTGGTTTTTAGTCTAAACCCAGTATTATTCAAACCTTCTTAGTGGGATTGTAAGTTTTTTAACCCAATATTGCTTAATATATATGTGACAGATACAAGCTTTAAAGCTCTGTGAGAAGCAAGATTAGTGGAAAGCAACGATCTGCAGCCTGACCCCACCTCCAAGGCAGATGATTGCCCCTGCTAGAAACCTTTGAACCTCAAAAAACACCATGGTCCTGGAATTGGAGGTGCTCTTTGATTTTTCCAGAGTCATAAACCAGTCAGAGGCCAACCCAGATCTACTCCCATGTCTTGACTCTCAAGTTCCTGCCTCTTTCCAGGAGTCATATTGGTAATCTTAAAAAAAAAAAAAACTCTGCTTGTAGATATTTACCTTTTAATGCTTTATAAATACATAAGCTAGATGTGATTGTATCTTAGAAACAAGAAAGGAAAAGCTTCCTGAATTGCTCCTTTTTTCTTCTTCTTCCTTTTTTTTCTTTCTTTTTTTTTTTTTTGTTTGTTTGTTTGTTTGTTATTGGTTTTTGGCTTTTGGTTTTTTGAGATAGGGTCTCACTGTAGCTCAGGATGATGACCCGGAATTCACCATGTAGTCTCGGGGTGGCCTCAAACTCACAATGATCTTCCTACCTCTGCCTCCTGAGTGCTAGGATTAAAGGGGTGTGCCACCACACCAGCTTTTTTTTTTTTTTTTTTTTTTTTTTTTTGAGATAAGTTTTCACTCTAGTCCAAGCTGGCCTGAAACCCACTCTAAAGCTGGGTCTGGCCTTGAACTCACAACAATCCTCTAACTCAACCTCATGAGTGATTAGATTAAAGATGCAAACCACCATACCTGGCTTTTTTCTTTTCTTTTCTTTTTCTTTTTGTTTTTGTTTTTGTTTTTCTTTTTTAAGTAAGGAAAAGAAGAATTATTGAGTACAAGTTGATAAAGTCTCAAAGTGTCAGAGCAAGCTTACTTGGGATTTTGGTTAGCCTGTAACAGTCTTGCAACTCAAACCAGTGAGAACATCTTGCCTGGCTGGTCAGTTCAGTTATTGTGGCACACAGGGCCCACAAGTTAATGCTACTGTTCAAGACTCTTCTTCCCCAGCATGCTGCATAGCACCTTCCAGTGCTATAAAAGCTCATCAACAGGGAGCAAGCTTCCTGCTCAGCTCATTTTATTTCTCTATGTCCTGTGGTCTGTTCAGCAACAGGTCTCACCATCTAGTTCTAGTGGACAGCCAAGAGAAGTAGCAATAACTGACATGTTTTAGGGTCCTCAGAGGCCTGGGGTTTTCATTTAATAACTCCTAGTTTCTAAAAGCACTGAATTGCCTCTATTTTTTTAAATATATTTTTGTTTATTTATTTATTTGAGAGAGGCAGATAGAGAGAAAGAGAATGGATGTGTCAAAGCCTCTAGCCACTGCAAACTAACTCCACATGCATGTGCCACCTTGTGCATCTGACTTACATGGGTATCAAACATGGATCCTTAGGCTTCGCATGCAAGCGCCTTAACTGCTAAGCCATCTCTCCAGACCATTGCCTTTATTTTGATGGTAGATAATAAGCTGATTTTTAAAAGCCTTAACTTTTCCACAAAATGGATAGATATGAAAAGGATGTTTCATCAGTCTTCACAAATTAGAACCACTATAGCTCAGAGAAAACCAAAGACATTCAGCTCTACATCACTGAAATAATTTCCTATTGCCAGCAACATTCCTAACAAACAGCAATCTTGCCTACACCAAGGATAATAATAAAACACAAAACCATGTTGCTGTCCTTTCCAGGCATTGTTCTTTTGTCCCTTTGTACTACTGCCTCTAGATGTTTCTTTTGTCTTCTTACAGAGTGAAGCTGTTATGCCACAGCTTTATCCACCCCCAAATTGTCCTCCTACTGATAATACACCCTGATTGTTGAGAATACAGTGGCATGTGCACATGGTGGCAAGAATGTGAGCAATGTGTCCCACCATATCATTGTTCATTAATTCACTGTTATGTGAACTACCATAAAACTAATTTGAGCTAGCTTCATCTTTAACTGTTAATCACAATAAAACATTCTTTCTCACCTCATCAATTAGTATATATTCATTACCAGGAACCTACCACTTTTTTAAAAAAGTTAATTCCAATCCTTTATTTAAAATAAAAACATTAACTGTTACCCCGTGCTATGCAGGTAAAACATTAAACCCAAGCTCCTGAGGTACACTGATTTTATATTGCTGATATTGAAATGTGACCCCTATCATTATAGCCTGATTAAAAAAGAAATTTTATGGCATCCCAGCATGCAGTCAGCTTTTAAAGATTTTTTTAAAGATGAAAAGGGTAGAAAAATAATGAATTACAAAGGCAGTTGGCACTATCAAAAGTGCTTAATTTAAAAAGCATTTTCCAGAATTGTGATTCAAGATGTTGATGCTCATAGATAAATTAGTTTATAATTCACCTGCATTAAATTCCTTAATTGTCCAATTACTACTATGTAGAATCTTTACAGAAGCCAAATAACTTCTAGAATAATTGTTTGCTTTTTTTTTTTAAGACACAAATCCCTGGAATAGTATTTTTCTTTTTCAATAAACAACTGAACTTTGTGTTAGAGGTAGAAAGGTATAATATTGTTTCCTTAACAATATCAAAGTACAAAAACAACATCTTTATAATAAAGACAGATTAACAAGATAAAGGCATAAAATTTTATTTGACCAAAGTTTTATGTGACTAGGAATCCTTCAGAAACAAAGACCCAAACTTCTATGGAAAAACACATATACTTATGCTATGGTTTGAAGAATGCACAACCATGTAAAAATAAGATTGGATGAAAAACAGAGTATTACATGGTAATATGCCTGAGGGAACTTAACAAGGTCCCCTCCTTTTTCTTTTTTTTTTTTACATTCTTCTTGGTTTCTCTCTATAGCATTATTTTTATTGGGTCCTCCCAGGGCAAGGCTCCTCTAGGACAAGGTTCTCCAAGGGAAAAGGGAGAAAGAAGTTCAGAGAATGAGAGTTCTGAGTTCTGTTCATTTTGGTTTTTGAAACAGAATCTCACTCAATAACCCAAGCTGTCCTGAACTTACTAGGTAGAAAGGGTTGGCCCTGAATTCATGGTGATCCATTTGCCTCACCCTATAAATCTCAGTGGATTACAGGCATGAACCACCACACCTGATGTGAGTTCTAACTTTTATAACTTGCTGTGGAGGAGCAAAACTAGTTTCATGACCTCCTTTGGAGAACATGAATCCTGATTTCTCTGACTTGCTTTAGATGAGTAGAAAAAGGTGAGAGACAGGAGAACCAGGAGAAATCAGAGACACCCTGCTTCTGAGGACCTTTCCATATTCTTCAGGATAAAATACACAGCATTCCAAGGCCCAATACTTTGAGAAATTTTTGTTCTGTGTCCCAACAGCAGTCAATATATCTTAAAAATTTCTCAATGATATTAAGAAGCCATAGGTGCTTAAAACCCTGTCATTATCCATATTGCACAATTATCTGGTACAAACATAACCTGTTGACTTTCGTATTCATATAAAATGTCATCACATCATCTCAGCCTAAGTGCCCAGTATAATTATAACTTAGTGTGATACCTGCCCATTACTTTCTACCCTGAACCCTCGGGATGACTAAATAATTGGGATCTTGGATGACTGATAGATCTTTATGTGATGTCCCTAGGGCTTTCCAACTACACCTGGTCACTGGCCCAAAATGTCACTCTGCTAGGAAAGGTGATATCACTCCTAGTGTTTTTATGAAAAGTTGATTAGAGTGTGTTGATGTGGTCAGAAGTCAGGGCCTCATGCCAATACTCTAATGTGACATAAAAATTAATTCAGAAGCTCTAGTCTCAGAACATTTGATAACCCTTTTTTCAGAGAATATGTTATACTGTACCCTTATTTATTTATTTCTGTTGGGTGTAACTTAAGTCTAGGTCAGTACAAGTTATTCCCTGAAATACAGTTGTTCACAATTTAAAAGACTATTTATACCACTAATTTAGTACATTTTTCTGAAGATCATTAGAGTTCATTGTACTTGAAATGTGGACCATCTTGGAGATGACTTAACATGGAGATTTTCACATTCCAATTCATTTGGCCTAAGCATCTAGTTAACCAACCTAATCAGTTCCCATATACATCAAGTAGTCTTCTTTTAAGAAGAAATTAAAAAAATGAAAATCCCAAAACAAAAGCAAAAAATAGATAATGACAATAACTCCCTCTAGGGCAAAGTTCAGTCCCTTTTAAGAGATTACAGTTTCATATGTTAATGCTGCTCTCACTTTCAGTTAGAGAAGCTTCTCTTTCCAGATAGTGGTGACTTCTGAGATGACTCAAAGGGAATCATAGTGCTGAGAAGTGACAGAGGAGTGTTCAGCAATGAAATATCTCTATCACACCTTCAAAGGCTCCATTCTGGGAGAGATGGCAGAAAGAATGTAAGAGCCAAAGGAAGGGTAGGACTACTTACAATGCAATCTTCCAGACACAAAATGGCCTGGATATCCATGACCTCACAGTGCCTGGTACTACATACACAAGACTCTCAGAAGGAAAAGATGATGACATCAAAATAAAAGAGAGCCTAATTTAGAGGGGGGGGGGATATGAGGGAGAATGGTTTTGTGAACAGGAAAGTGGGGAGGGGAGGGAAATATCATGGTTTGTTTCTGTAATTATGGAAGTTGTCAACTTAAAAAGGTTCAAAAAATATTGGGATTTTTAAAACATTTTTTAAATTTATTTACTTGAGAGAGAAAGGCAGAGAGAGAATTGGCATGCCAGGGCCTCCAGCCATTGCAAATGAACTCCAGATGCATGTGCCACCTTGTGCATCTGGCTTATGTGGGTCCTGGGGAATCGAACTGGGGTCCTTTGCCTTTGCAGGCAAACATCTTAACCACTAAGCCATCTCTCCAGCCCAAGATTGGGATTTTTAAACCCAGAATACATTCCTGGTGTAAATCCATCACTTAGCATCCATGTGGGCCCAGCTCCATGTGACCCCTGTAGAACTTGAGGGAGAATGGGAACAAAAGTGAATGTGAAGCTCATGCTGTAACAAAGTTCTGTTTAAATGACTCAGGAATCCTGAGCCTTCTGCAAATGGTCTTGAAACTGCTGGCTAATTTGTGAGTTTGTAAACAAGCTAAACTATAGTAGACCTTCACAGTTCTTAACATGTATAACACTCTATGTTCCCCAAGAAATAAGTTGGATTTTTTGTTGATAATATTATTTTATCTATGTATGTGTGTGCTATGCATGTGTATATGCATATTCATATGTGTGTGGATACATGTGTATACACATGCATTGACAGAGGTTGATGTTATGTGTCCTCTTCAATTATTCTTCACATTATTTTTTGAGAAAGATCTAAATATTACCTATTCATCTAGACTAGCTAGACAGGAAGTGCTAGGGATCCTCCTGCCCCTGCCTCACCAGAGCTGGGATTACAGGCACATGCTTCCAAGCTCAGTTTTCATAGTTGCTGGGGATCCAAGCTCAAGTATTCATGCTTGTACAGGAAGCACTTTCCCCAGTGAGCCATCTCCTCAGACCCATGTTAATAATAGGAAAAGGAGGAGGAAGAAGGATAGTGTTATTATCTCAAAAAACATAGGTTTGAATAATATAGGCAAGATGCCTTTTGAGTCATTTCCAGGAGATGGAAGCCAAGATTCAAAAATGAAGAAAGGCCAGGCATGGTGGTGCAGGAGGCAGAGGTAGGAGAATCACCATGAGTTCAAGACCAACCTGAGATAGTGAATTCCAGGTTAGTCTGAGATAGAGTGAAACCCTACTTGAAAAAAACAAAAATTAAAATTAAAAAAAATGAAGACAAAGGGGGTGTAAAAATGGCTTAGCAGTTAAGGCACTTGCCCGCAAAGCCAAAGGACCCAGGTTTGATTCTCCAAGACCCATATAAGCCAGATGCACAAGTTGGTGCATGCATCTTGTATCAGTCAGGATTCTCTAGAGGAACAGAACTGCTAGAATGAATTATACTAAAAAGGAAATTTATTGGATTAGCTTATAATATTCCAGTAGCAGTTGCAAGCCTGAGAATCTAGGAACCCAGTCGCTGCTCAGTCCATGTGGCTAGATGCCTCAGCAGTCCCAATCTGGCACTAAAGGCTTGGAAGCTTCCTAAGGAGCCTCTGGTTTTTGATCCACACAGGTCTTAAATTGTTGCTGGTCTTCAATCCACACTGGAAGGCAGCAAGCAGCTCCATCAGCCAAGTGGGAAGGGGCTCCTTTCAGCCAAAGCTCCTTATATAAAGTTCCCCTCTGAGAGGGGCTGCCCACTCTGGGGGAAGGGTTCACTCTGGGGGAAGGACTTCCTCCTTCAGTTAATCCTTCCTGGAAGCAACCTCAGAGTCCCACCCAAAAGGGATTTCTGTGGATTACTAAACAGATCAAGTTGACAACACCTTAACTATCACAAATCCACCCCTTGTCAACTTGACACCAGACCATATCTTCCTATATCATACTTAATTTCCAAATGAAAACAGTAACTAGCTCATAATTCCATCTAACATGGTATAACTATCCCACATACAACCAGAACCACAAATCTTCCCCAACACTAAGGTTCAGTGAAGAATGTTTAGTCTCTAATATAGTAGGTCTAATATAAATTTAGCAGTTAGCTAGTAATATAATCTTAATAATGGTGCAGATATCTACAAACACTCCATATCAACGTAGGACAGAAACATTGCAATTACAGTCCTCATTTATGTAACTGGTCATGTGGCCTTAGCTGGTATTTGTAACTACCTTCTTCTACTACCCATTCTGTATTTCTTCCACCTTCAGCAAGCACAATAGCAGGTCTTGGCTCTTTACCTGGAAGGGTGACCCATACCTTCATTCCTGAAGGATCTGGGCCATTTATCACATTACCTCTATTGGGTTGTTGCAGTTGTCAATTAACTTTGATAACGGAGCATAATAACACTAAGAAATGTCCCAAAGGATCTCCTACACCCCAGACATACTCTTCTTTACCTCCATTGTGGAGGAGCAGTCCAATTTCCCCCTGGTAGTCAAATCACCCCTGCTATCACTGTGACTACTTTCTTAGCCTGTTCACTTAAGGGCATCAGGAGCCCAAAGTGTCCTGGAGGAAGTCTCAGCTTCCAATTCAATGAAATGTTCTTTGTGCCTCCTGGCAAAAGCACTCCCCCCCTCTGAAGCCAAGACCTGTAGGCCAGCAAGAGTAGAAACCATAGGCATTTGGGCAACTTTCTCATGTAACTTACTTGTGTCTTCAGGGCTTGCTGAAGCCCAATCATGTATATACCACTTCTACTTGATAGACTGCTGCTATGCACATCCAACTTTATGGCCTGGGGCGTCAAATAACATCCAGCTCATAATGGGCAGCTCAGGTAGCATAGTAACTTGATGGCCCATTGTCAAATGTTCAGTTTCCACTAAGGCCCAATAGCTGGCCAAGAGCTGTCTCTCAAAGGGAGAATAATTGTCTGTAGATGATGGCAGAGCCTTGCTCCAAAATCCCAAGGGCCTTAGCTGTGATTCATCTATGGGGGCCTACCAAACCAAGCAGCATCCCTATCTGCCACTGACACCTCAATGATCCACTGGGTCATATTGCCAAAAGGGCAGAGCAGCCTGCACAGCAACCTGGACCTACTGAAGATCCTTCTGAGGCCCACTGAAAACTAGTAGCTTTCTGAGTCATTAGTATATGGGATGGAGTAGCACACCCAAGTGAGGAATGTGCTGTCTCCAAATAGGCCCACTACACATTGTGCTTCTTTCTTAGTGGTATGAGGGGCCAAACACAACAACTTATCCTTGACCTTAGAAGTAATATCCCTGCATGCCCCACACCACTGGACTCCTAGAAATTTCACTGAGGCAGAAGGTCCTTGAATTTTGGTTGGATTTATTTCCCATCCCCTAATGTGCATATGCTGTACCAGCAACTCCAGAGTGGTTGCCACCTCCTGCTCATTTGATCCAATAATCATAATGTCACCGATATAATGGACCAATGTGACACGTTGTGGAAGGGCCAGGCAATCAATATCCCTGTGAACTAAGCTATGACACAGGGCTGGAGAGTTAATATAACCTTGAGGTAAAACAGTAAAGGTGTACTTCTGACCTTTCCAGCTGAAGGCAAATTGCTTCTGGTGGTCTTTATGGATAGGTATGGAGAAGAAAGCATTTGCAAGATCAATAGCTGCATACCAGGTACCAGGGGATGTGTTAATCTGCTCAAGTAAAGAAATCACAACTGGTACAGCAACTGCAATTGGGGTCACCACCTGATTAAATTTCCAATAATCCACTGTCATTCTCCAGGATCCATCTGTCTTCTGAATAGGTCAAGCCATATTGCTGGTAGAAATGACCCAACCAAGAGCAGCACGTGGGAAAAAGAAGTTTATTTTGGCTTACAGGCTCGAGGGAAAGCTCCATGTTGGCAGGGGGAAATGATGGCATGAGCAGAGGGTGTACATCACTCCCTGGCCTACATAAGGTGGACAACAGGAACAAGAGAATGTACCAAACACCAACATGAGGAAACTGGCTATAACACCCATAAGTCTGACCCCAACAATACACTCCCTTCAGGAGGCATTAATTCCCAAATCTCCATCAGCTGGAAACCTAGCATTCAGAACACCTAAATTTATGGAGAACACCTAAGCAAACCATTACACATCTGGAGTTCAGTTGCAGTGGCTAAAGGCCTTGTCATGCTCTCTCTTTCTCCTTCTTTCATAAATAAATCAGTAAATAAATAGATAAATAAAAAATAAGATGGGCATGGTTACACACACCTTTAATTCAATCCCAGCACTTGGGAGACAGAGGTAGGAGGATTGCTGTGAGTTCAAGGCCAGCCTGAATCTACAGAGTAAATTCCAGGTCATTATGGACTAGAGTGAGAACCTATCTCAAAAAAATAAAAAAATTTAAAAATGAAGAAATAGGGCTGGAGAAATTGCTTAGTGTTTAAGACAAGTGCCTGAGGAGGCTAAGGACCCAAGTTCAATTCTCCAGGTCCCACTTTAAGCCAGATGAACATGGTGGCACATGCATCTGGAGTTCATTTGCAGAGGCTAGAAGCCCTGGCACACCTATTCTCTCTCTCCCTCCCTCTCTCTCTCCCTCTCTCTCTCTCTCTCTCTCTCTCTCTCTCTGTCTCTCACTCTGCCTCTTTCCCTCTCTCAAATAAATAAATAAAAATAAAATAATAAAATATTTTTAAATGAAGAAATAAATGTAAATAGATAATTAAAAACTTAAAAGCAACATTGATAATAGTGATGGGGGTAACCAACTACTCTCTAGTTATATTTGAGGCTGGATCCATAGAACAGAATTCATCCGTGGTATTGAAAACCTAGCCCAAAGTCTATGACTAGAATGGCCAGAACCTCTGGGGAAAAGCTACTACTGTTGATTGATTAAATTGATTTGTTGTGCCCATCAAGTTGTTCTCAGTGTTGGTCAGAAAACTTCTGTTTGCAATTAGTGGTGACTACTGAAAAGACTCAAAACTCATCAAAGTGCTGAGAAGTGACTGTTGAGTGCTCAGTGCTAAAAGAGGCATCTTTATCAAGCCCTCCAAAGTTCATTGAACATTACAGAAGAGGAGGCAAAATGTATGTAAAAATGACAGATGATAGGATGGCTGGAGAGATGCCTGCAAAGCCAAAGGACCTCGGTTCGATTCCCCAGAACCTACATAAGCCAGATGCATGAGGGGGCACATGCATCTGGAGTTCATTTACAGGGCTGGAGGCCCTGGCACACCCATTCTCTCTCTGTTTCTCTCTCTCTCTCTCTCTCTCTCTCTCTCTCTCTCTCTCTCTCTCTCTTTCTCTCCCTGCCTATTTCTGTATCTCTATCCCTCTCTCAAATAATTAAATAAAAATACTTTTTTAAAGAACCAGATAATAGGGAAGCATACTTTGACACAATGTCATCAAGACTTAAATTGGTTATTAAAATGATTATTTCACTATGACTATATTTAACTGCACAAGACCTGCACAATATTGGGTCCATTAATATTCTATCAGGATAATGAAGGAAAGCAAAAAAGTGACATCAAAGTAGAAGAGGCACTAGTTTGAAAGAGGAAGGAGTTCAGTGGGAGAGGTAAGGGAGGGGGACCAAGAGAAAGTAACAGGAGACAATTATGATCAAACTACATTATATACATGTGTGAAAATTGTCAAAAAGCTTTTTAAAATCATCACTGTAATTTAAACTCAGAGGTTGAATATCCAAAGAGTAATTTCATATATATTTAAGTTAGCTGACAAAGGAAAAAGCAGTAGCTCATGATAAAAAGCATCATAAAGACTACACTGGACCCATTAATCTCTAGGCACATTTGTGACCTTTCCTCTTTTGAGCCTTATTTTTGTGGGTCCTAGCTTCTTTCTTTATGGCCTGACTTTCCTTATGGGTTCATGTTCAAGTTGAGAGATTGAATCTGTTCACCTCTGGCCAAATTTCAAGGTGTAGTAAGGTCAAGACACCCTTTGAAGTTTGGAGTACAAGATATGCTATTTTTATATAACTGTTTTCAAAGCTACCTTAGAAAATTATTGGATCTGATGGTGAAAGATAGACAGACAGAGTAAAGAGAATTCAAGTCTACACTGCCAGTATGCAGACAGGGAAAATGAGATGCATAGAAATTATATTATATTATTCATATTCACACTGCTACATTTGAAATTCACTATAGCAATCTGAGAATCCAAAGCACAGGGCTTTCTAAAGCAGAAGAAAATAAGGTGTTTCTCTTAGTGTCATAGCATGTGTGTAAGGGGAGCTGAGGACAAAACTCAGGGCCTTATGCACACTTGGTGACCACTAAGCTACACCCCAGCTCTGAAATATTCTTAACAAATATTTATTTTTCCTAATGTGGTCTTCTGAGTAAAATTGCTTACATTTGAGTACTAGAATTCTTCAGTTTAAAACCTTTGAGACTTGAAATGTGTCTTAAAGGGATTATGCACATAGTGATGACAAATAAAAGTTTGTTGAGTCAAGAAGATCAGTCATTAAAAATGACTTCAGATGATTATTTGAACCAAGTCCCATCTCTCCCATATCCCAGTCTCTCTAAACCTTGAAAACTTCAGTGTCTTTCAGTTCCCCAATCTGTAGTTGTCAGCATATCTCAGCACCTGTTATCCTCTTTAGTATCAGTTTATTTTCCTAGTTACCATCCTGACTCCAGGATCACAAAATGAATCTGTTCAATAATCTGCAGGACTGATAATATGAGTCATGATTGTAATCATGGTCAGGGCAGATGTCCTAACTCATCTCTTTCATTCTTTTTCTATTACATAATGCCAGTGAATAAATCCACCAACTGTTCAACCTTGGGTTGAACAACTTGAACATCTACAAAGTAGTGGTGCCTTCATTTTACCTTGTTGAATCGGTGATTTTTGG
The DNA here is from genome assembly GCF_020740685.1 of Jaculus jaculus. Lineage (NCBI taxonomy): Eukaryota > Metazoa > Chordata > Mammalia > Rodentia > Dipodidae > Jaculus > Jaculus jaculus. The sequence goes on along the minus strand of NC_059108.1, from coordinate 99,003,782 downwards.
CTTCATGGGAAGCAGCATTATTGAAATAAAACAACTAAATACTGGCAGGAGTTTACTTAGGTATTAGGCCTCTCAGTGGTCAGTGTGGAGGCTGAAGTACCTTAGAGTTAGTAGATAACCTCATAATCTCTTCACTTTCATAGGGACTTAGATTTCTACCTTAAATATTTGTTCTATTCGTGACAATAATAAGGCCATTTTCTGTACAGAAGAAATGAAAGCAAAATTAGATTTGTGAATTCTCTTTTCTTTGTCACCCATCTATTATTGAAAGCTTCTATACTTACAGACAATAAACCATGATAATTCCCTCCCCTCCCACTTTCCTCCTCACAACTCCACTCTCCATCATATACCCTCCCTCTCTCCACTAGTCTCTCTTTTATTTTTATGTCATCCTCTTTTTTTCCTCATTTTGAGGGTCTTGTGAGGTATTTTCTAAGCACTGTAAGGTCATGGATATAGAGGCAAATTTTTGTCTGGACAGTTGCCTTGTAAGAAGTGGTACTCTCCCTTTGGCTCTTACATTCCTTCAGCCACCTCTTCCACAATGGACCCTGAGCCTTGGAGGGTGTGATGGAGATGTTTCAATGCTCTGGCTTCCCCCAGAGAACTATGCCACTATTGCACTCCTTCAGTCATCTGGCCTGTCTGGCCCAACTTGAGACTCCCAGTGTCTGCTGTTTTCACTGCTGATGACTTCTGTCTCCCATAGGACTGCATAAAGTACAGCTTTTTCCAGCTTTCAGTTGGCTGGTCTACAGAGAGAAGGTTTTCAGCTCAGCACCAATTTGACTTCTCAGTGACCTTGCCACCTAGGCATGTGAAGTCTTCAGCAATAGAGTCTTACAACCTGTTACCTGTGGAAAACCATAATAATTTTTTTTTAATGAAGGAAGGATTCTGCTTCTTCTTCCCCACTTCATCTGACAAGAACTGCCTATTAGATAATATAATAAGCCTTTAGAAAGGGCTCGTGGGCTGGAGAGATAGTTTAGTGGTTAAGGCACTTGCCTGCAAAACCTAAAGACCAGAGTTCAATTCCCCAGTACCCACATAAAGCCAGATGCACAAAGTGGCACATGCATCTGAAGTCTGTTTGCAGTAGCTGGAGGCCATGGCATGCCCATTCTCACTTTCTGTCTCCTATATCTCTCTGTTTGTACATAAATAAATAAATAATAAATAAATATTAGAAAGGGCTTGTGCCATGTAATTACTCCATTTTTTTCTTCTCACCTTATTAAATCTATCTTCCTAAAAATCTAGGCCTTTTATTATTCTCAGTCTTTCTTATTGATTATCACTGGGCCTGTAGTCTTGTAGTCACAGGCAACAGGCTGAGAATCAAGAAGACCTGAATTATAATTTGATCATGAAAAATTACGTAACATCTGAGCTCCATTTTTTTGTGTGTTTTTGCTATTGTTGCTGTTTGGTTGTTTTTTTTTTTTTTTTTTTTGTTGTTGTTGTTGTTGTTTTTGGAGGAAGGGTTTCATTCTGGCCCAGGCTGACCTGTAATTCATTGTCTCAGGCTGGCCTCAAACTCATGGCACTCCTCCTACCTCTGCCTCCTGGCTGTTGGGATATAGGTATGTGCTACCATGCCCAGCTTCCAGTTTTTAAAATATTTTTACTCGTGTGTGTGTGCACATATGCACAGTGAGGCACAAGCGTCTCTTGCCATTGTAAGCAAATGCTACATGCTTGCACCATTTTTTGCAGTTGACTTTATGTGGATGCTGGAGAACTGAAGCTGGGTCAGCAGGCTTTGGAAGCAAGTGCCATAAATGACTGAGCCATTTTCCCAGACCCATTTTTGTTTTAAGAATGGCTAATTGAGTACAATGCAAAAGAACATTGGGTTGGGTAGAAACTAATTGCAGTCTAAATTTCAATTTTATAACTTGAAAAGAGAAGCTGATATTGTGATATCTACCTATCTAAGTGATAGTTTGGCATTTTGGAGACAGCTTTAGCTGTAGACAGAACAAAACAATCTAACTCATATCCTCTACATGAGGTCAACACCCTTGTTTGTATGTTGAAATTAAATATAAGAAGTTCTCTGACTATCATAGGCCCATCTTTTAGGAAGTTGACTTAATTTAAAAGGTGTAAAGCTCAGAATAGAAGCCAGGCACGGTGCCGCACACCTGTAATCCCAGCACTTGACAGGCTGAAGTAGAAAAGAGCTCAAAGCCATCTGCGATATGTAGAGCCTGTCTCAGAAAAATAAAAATTGACTTCTAGTCCAGATGGCATCTGCCTAACCTCACCTCACCTCATGGGGAAGGAAAGGCAAAAACCTTAAGGTTGGGCTGGAGAGATGGCTTAGCGGTTAAGCGCTTGCCTGTGAAGCCTAAGGACCCCGGTTCGAGGCTCGGTTCCCCAGGTCCCATGTTAGCCAGATGCACAAGGGGGCGCACGCATCTGGAGTTCGTTTGCAGAGGCTGGTAGCCCTGGCGCGCCCATTCTCTCTCTCCCTCTATCTGTCTTTCTCTCTGTGTCTGTCACTCTCAAATAAATAAATAAATAAAATTAAAAAAAAAAAAACTTAAGGTTCATTGGTGCATTTAGGGGTTAGCTGATTCTAGCAGACTTCCAGTGGGAGGGTGTGGAGGAGCAAAGTAGGGAATCCACTGATTCCCATGCTGTCAGGTAGACCACCAGTCCCCTAACCCCCTCAAGCAGCTGTCCTAGCCACAGTCCCAGGCACAGATTCTTCCTGCACTAACTGCAGGCTAAGTGGACCCAAGCCAGCAGGCTAGCATCCCCCACCCTAGGCTTTCTCAGCTCCACACACTTGCAAATGCCATCACTCTCACCGCTGTTCCCCACCCCCATGTGCAGACCAAGGCCAGCAGGCAGCATCCCCACCCTAGGTTTTCCAAGCTCCACAAGTACACAAATGCCAGGACACTTGCCACTACCTCCCAACCCCATGAGCAGACCCAGGACAACAGGCTAGAGTCCCTGCCCTAGACTTTCTGAGCCACTATGATGGTCAGACCACAGCATAAAAGGAATAGCACAAAAAATCAAATTCAAATAAATCCAACAAGATTGTCCAGGCCCACAATAGATGTCTTTAATTAAAACATAGAAGAGACAATATGATCAGATACCCAAAGTTAAGATACAAGCTATGCAGCCCTGGCCAAGAAATTAACAGAAACTCAACAAAGGGCCAATAATTGTATGAATGGCGTACTCGCTAAAGTAGACCTAATAGAAAAGAACCAGGAAGGGTTCCAGAAATAGTTAAATGACCTGAAGGAGAGTAAAAACAAAAAGATTAAATCAACCAGCTGGCTAAACTCAATGAAGACATAAAAAAAATGCAAGAATGAATTACAAGAAGCATTAAGAAAATCATAAAGGGATGTGAAAAGGGAAATTAACAGAGGGATAGAAACTATACATTAAAAAGCAGTAGAAAATACAAACTAAACTGAACAATCCCAAAACTCTATAGATGCTCTCAAGAATAGAATCAGTCAAATGGAGGATAGACACTCGGAACTGGAAGACAAAACAGAAGAAACAGATTGAGTCTAAATATTTTAATAAGTTCAAAATTTTTTTGCTAACTGGACATGAGGGAACTGTGGGATACCCTTAACATCCCAACATTTGGATTATGGGAATACCAGGAGGGTAAGAAATTCAGACCAAATGCATGGAGAACTTATTCAACAAAATTATTGAAGAAAACTTCCCCACTCTCAAAAGAAAGTTCTATCAAGTTACAAGAAGCTAACAGAACTCCAAACAGACTGGACCAAAGGAGATATTCTCCAAGACATACTATCATTAAGACTCTAAACATAGATCAAAGAGAAAGTCCTAAAAGTAGCTAGGAAGAAATAACAAATTACATATAAAGGAAACCCCATCAGAATTACTTCAGAGTTCTCAGTGGAAACTCTGAAAGCCAGAAGGACCTGGAATGGAACACTGCAAAGTCTAAGGACTTATGGCTTCCAACCTAAACTACTCTACCCAGCAAAAGTATCCCTCATAATAGATGGTGAAAGAAAACCTTTCCATGATAAAACTCAGCTTTACAACTATATGAACACAAAGCCAAAACTACAGAGAGTACTTCAGGGAATTCTCCACACAGAATAATCAAATAACCAATCTCAAGTGCTCACAAAAAGCAGATCACAATAGCCAAACTCAGAGAAGGCACAAAAAACTACAAAGTCCAAGAAAACACCAAATTACATAAACCACAAGAATATGGCAGGGGTTAAGTCAAACCTCACAGTTATTACCCTAAATATTAATGGCCTTAATTCACCCATCAATAGACATAAGCTAACATGGTGGATCAGAAAATTAAACCCCTCAATTTGCTGTCTTCAAGAAACACACCTCACCACGAAAGACAGCCACCTCCTCAGGGTGAAAGTGTGGAAAATGATATTCCAAGCAAACGGAAATAAGAAACAAGCAAGCATAGCCATACTGATAACAGATAAAATAGACTTCAAACCAAAGGTAATTTAAAAAAGACAAAGAAGGCCACTTCTTACTTATCAAGGGAATGATCCAACAAGAGGATATCACAATCATCAATCTTTATGCACTAAACGTGCACCACAATTCATACTTGACAATAAAACAAAAATAACCACCAACATCATCATAGCTGGGGACTTCAATACTCCACTATCATCAATAGATAGATCATCCAAACAGAAAATTAACAGGGAAGTAAGAGAGCTCAACAAAATGATAGACTAATTAGACCTAACAGACATCTACAAAACATTCTAACCAAAATCCACAGATTACATATTCTTCTCAGCAGCCCATGGAACCTTCTCTAAAATAGTTCATATACTGGGCCATAAAGCCTACCTCCATATGTTTAGGAGAATCAACATAATTTCAGGCATGATATCAGATCACAATGCTATATTGCTAGAAATTAACCACAAAATATGCCCCAGGAATGCAACCAGATCTTGGAAATTGAACAACACACTTTTAAACAATAAATAGGTAGTGGACAAAATAAAAAATGAAATTTAAAAATTTCTAGAAGTGAATGACAATGAGAACACAATGTACCAAAATACATGGGATACAATGAAGGCTGTCCTCAGGGGAAAAGTCATTGCACTAAATGCCTTCATAACAAAGACAGAGAGATTCCAAATCAACAACCTAACCATCTACCTAAAGGCATTGGAAAGACAAGAAAAATCCAACTCAAAAAAAGCTCCAGAAAGAAATAAATAATTATGATCAGAGCAGAAATTAAGGAGCTGTAAACTAAAATAAGAAAAGAAAACTGAGCAAATAAAAATCGGGTTAGGCTTTTGACAAAATGCAACATCACTTCATGGTCAAAACATTGGAGAGAATAGGCATGGATGGTTTATGTCTCAACATAATAAAAGCTATATATAAAGCACCTAAAGCCCAAATAATACTTAATGGGGAGAGACTGAAGGAATTCCCATTGAGATCAGAAACAAGACAGGGGTGTCCACACTCACCTCTGCTCTTCAACATAGTACTGGAAGTCCTAGCTCAAGCAATAAGACAGGAGAAAGAAACAAAAGGGATACAAATTGGGAAGGAAGAAGTTAAATTAGCCCTATTCACACAACTTGATTCTATACATAAGAGACCTGAGAACCTCCATCTCAAAACTCTTAAAGGTGATTAACTCCTTCAGCAAAGTAGCAGGATACAAAATCAATGCACAAAAAATCAGTAGCCTTTCTATATGCAAAAGACAAAAACACAGACAAAGAAATAAATGACATGATCCCATTTTCAATAGCAAAAAAAAAAAAAAATACCTTAGAATAACATTAACCAAGGATGTGAAAGACCTATACAATGAAAACATAAGAACACTCAAGAAAGAAATTGAAGAGGACTTGAGAAAATGAAAAGACCTCCCATCCTCCTGGGTAGGCAGAATTAACATTGTGAAAATGGCAATCTTACCAAAGGTAATATACAGATTTTATGGAATACCAATAAAAAATCACAACTTTTTCTTCACAGAGATAGAAAAAAGGATCTCAAAATTCGTGTGGAATGGAAGTAGGCTTCACATATCCAAGCATATCCTCAGCAAAAAAAATACCTCTGGAGGCATCACCATACCTGATCTAAAGCTATATTACAAAGCAGTATAATAAAAACATCAGGGTACTGGCATTAAAAACAGTATTATAGACCAATAGAACAGAATCAAGAACCTGGACTTTTGGTCAAGTAACTACAGCTACTTGATATTTAACAAAGGCCCTAACAATGTAGGCTGGAAAAGAGACAGCATCTTCAACAAATGGTGCTGGACAAACTGGATAACGATATGCAGGAAAATGAAATTCAATCCACACATCTTGCCATGCACAAAAATAAAGTGTAAATGGACCAAAGACCTCAATATAAGACTGGAAACTCTGCAACTACTGGAAGAAAAAAAATAGGAGGAACTTTTCATGATATAGGAATGGGAAAAGACTTCCTGGGGGGGGGGAAAAAAAAACACCCAGTAGCTCAGGAATTTAAACATTCACTCAACTATTGAGATCTCATGAAGCTGAAAAGTTTATTCACAGACAAAATACAATAAGCAGAGCCAATAAATTACCCACAGAATGGGATAAAGTTTTTGCCGGCTGTACAACTGAAAAAGCCCTGCTTTCTAGAATCTACAAAGAACTCAAAAACCTAAAAAATAAAGTCAAACAACCCACTCACAAAATGGGGCAAAGAACTTGACAGGGAGTTCTCAGCAGAAGAAATACAAATGGCAAATACACACTTACAAATAATTCATCATCCTTACTCATCAGAGAAATGCAAATTAAAACAACTATGAGATACCACCTTACCCCAAACATTAAAAAATCCAATGAAAACAAATGCTAGTGAGGATGTGGAGAAATAGGAACCCTCATTCACTGTTGGTGGAATGTAAGATTGTACAACCACTATGGAAAGCAATATAGAGACTCCTCAAAAGGTTGACTATAGAGTTACCAATAGACCAAATTATTCTCTTACTGGACATGTACCCTATAAGCTCCATGCCTCAGTTCAGAGAGATTTGCTCAACCATGTTTATATCAGCTCAATTTGTAACAGCTAAGAGCTGAAATCAACCCACATGTCCATCATTAGATCAATGGATACCCAAGATGTGGTATATCTACATGAAGGAATTCTACACAGCAATAAGGAAAAATTACACAATGAAATTTGAAGAAAAATGGTTAAACTTGGAGCAGTGAACTCACCCAATCACAGAAAGATAATCATCACATGGTCTCACTCATCTGTGGCTCCTAATCTGAATCTGCCTGAGATGCTGACATGTCTAATAAGCATCTCGAAAACTGGGCAATAGGGAGGGTGGAATGAGAGGGGAGAATAAGGGGGAGCACACAAAACTGGATCCAAATGACAATGGCACCATAAAATTCTATATCCTAAAAGACAGACTAAATGTTTGAACTTTAATCGGGTCCTTAGAGAGAACACCTGAATCATAGGGCCCTGGAGAGGGTATGATGAAGACTAACCTGAATCTTCTCCTGTTTCTCTTTCTTTCTCTCCCTCCCTCTTCTCCCTTTCTCTCTTATATTACCTATCTTTTTCTCCCTTCTTTTCCTCTGGGCTGGCCTATAACTCCCAGTACCAGCATGTAGTTAACATGCATGATAAGCTTTTGATCAGAAAGACCTACAAGGTTTCCCAAAATAAGACAGATTTCTCTCAGAGTACTTGATGACCAACCAAAGGTTAGTGGTAAGACCCTACTCCCAAAGACACCATATGCTGTTGGTACAGAACATGGAGTGACTTGGCTGGAATCTGGAAGAGAGTCAGTCCCCAGACAGTTAGCTCATCTAGTGCCAGAAGGTGCTACATGACTGACTGGGGCAAAATGACCAACAAACGTCTGTCCAAGAAACTCGTGGTCTAAGCTACTCAACAGCAAACCTGACATGATGCTCACACAAGTGCAATAGTGGCACACAGCCATGGTGAGTAATCAACTGCTTTTGATTTGGCTAATGGAACCTCTCAGTGGAATGGAACCCATAGCTGGATCTGGGAAACAAGACAGAATCATATCCAAAAAAATGATTCAGCTCTCCATTATCAAGCTCCCACTAATCTTGGGCTACAAGAGGGCCTATACCTATTAAATTCTCTATATAATAATAATAATGGTCATCCCATTTATCTGGTGCAACTTCACTCTCTGCTGGGGAATTTGCTTCAAAACACATGAGTTTATGGGAGACATATTCAGGGAGCATTGTTGTTAATCACTGGCATGGCATTTGCATAGTGGGCATATATACCAGCTATGGGCACTTCTGCTGTTAATATTCTATTTTGGGTTTAATATATAAGCCATATCAGGCATGTTGAGCTCCTAAGCTGATGGTAGACCTCCTGAACTATACATATGGGAATATAGATGATAAAACAAAAAGAAAATCCAAAAGACAAAATAACTGCACATACATACATCCCAACACAGTAATGCAAGAAATACCAAAAAATTAAAGACATTATTCCTCCAAAAAGTATGAATCTCACAGTGATGGTTTCCAGTGAGAGTGAAATAGATGAAATGCCAGAGAACTCCAAATAACATTTATAAGAATGTTCAAAAAGATCAAAGAAGGAAACAAACTCATGAAGGACTCACAAGAGAACACAGAAAATCAGCTTAATGAAATAAGGATAAGGACATTAATAAAAGATATGAATGAACTCCATTGGGATGACTGGCATACCCAATGAGGAGGGTCCCTTTGGATGGGGGATAGCAATGAGGGAAAGGATGGTACCAACATATGCTGCATATAAACTAAGTATGTCTATAACTAATAAAAAAATTAGTTTCACAAAAAGACTGGGGAACTTTCAATGTGAAATAAATGTAACATAGTAGACATCTAAAAAGTTAGTTTCTTAGATAACTTTTACTTAAATTTTAATTTAATGTTATTTCATGTTTTCTGTGTGTGGTTGTTTGATTCAGGTGTCTCCCATAAATTTATGTGTTCTGAATGCTTAGGTCACCAGCTGATAGCAATTTGGGAATTGAATCCTCCTGGAGGCAGTTTATTGTTGAGGATTGGTTTATGGGTGTATAGCCCGCTTACTCTTGCCAGTGTTTGGTACACTCTCCTGTTGCTGTTGTCCACCTGATGATGGCCAGGAGGTGATGTCCACCCTCTGCTCATGCTGTCATTTTCCCCTGCCATCATGCAGCTTCCCCTAGAGTCTGTAAGCCAAAATGACCCCCCCACACACACACACAAAAAAAAAGTATATTAATGAAGATTTCAGTAAAGAGAGAGGAAAAAAATGAAGAAAAAACAATCTGAAATACTGGAAATAAAAAATAGAAACCAGGTGTAGTGGTGCATACCTTTAATACCAGCACGCGGGAGGCAGAAGTAGAAGAATCATTGTGGAGAGGGCCTAAAGCGGACGTGAGGGGAGCGGAGCAAGATGGCGGTGCAGGTGGTGCAGGCGGTTCATCTTGAGTCTGACGCTTTCCTAGTTTGTCTCAACCACGCTCTGAGCACAGAAAAGGAGGAGGTGATGGGTCTATGTATAGGGGAGTTGAATGATGACACAACGAGCAACTCCAAATTTAACTGCACTGGAGCTGAAATGCGCACAGTTGCTGAAAAGGTTGATACTATCAGAATTGTTCACATTCATTCTGTCATCATCTTGCGGAGTTCTGATAAGAGGAAAGACCGAGTAGAAATTTCTCCAGAGCAGCTGTCTGCAGCTTCAACAGAGGCAGAAAGGTTAGCTGAACTAACAGGTCGCCCTATGAGAGTTGTGGGCTGGTATCATTCCCACCCTCATATAACTGTTTGGCCTTCATATGTTGATGTTTGAACACAAGCCATGTACCAAATGATGGATCAAGGCTTTGTAGGACTTATTTTTTCATGTTTCATAGAAGATAAAAACACAAAGACTGGTCGGGTACTGTACACTTGCTTCCAATCAATACAGGCCTGGAAGAGCTCGGAGTATGAGAGAATTGAAATCCCTATCCATATTGTACCTCATGTTACCATTGGGAAAGTGTGCCTTGAGTCAGTAGTAGAGCTGCCCAAAATTCTGTGCCAGGAAGAACAGGATGCCTATAGAAGGATTCACAGTCTTACACATCTGGACTCAGTAACCAAGATCCATAATGGCTCAGTGTTTACCAAGAATTTGTGCAGTCAAATGTCAGCAGTCAGTGGGCCACTCTTACAATGGCTGGAGGACAGATTGGAACAAAACCAGCAGCATTTGCAGGAGTTGCAACAAGAAAAGGAAGAGCTTATGGAAGAACTTTCTTCTCTAGAATAAAGCAGGAGGAAAATGTGGAAAAATGAAAATACCCAGCACAAAACTATTAAGCTCAATCAATTCTGAAGATGATAAAGTTGGAAGACTCACATGACCCAACTTCATGACTTATTATAAAGCTACATTAATCAAGATAGTATGGTATTGGCAGAGGGAAAGACACATAGATCAATGGAACAGAAAGGCGAGTCCATAAGTATATCCACAATAATATGCTCAATGATTTTTGACAAGGTGTAAAACTATTCAGTGAAGGATAGCCTTTTCAACAAACCATGCTGAAGCAACTGAACCCCACCAGCTAGCAAAAGGAAAAGGAAATGAACTTCAGCCAAAATCTTACACCTTCTATAAAAGTATTTCAAATGTATCATGGATTTAAATGTAAGATGTAAAACTTTTAGCCAGACATGGTGGCACATGCCTTTACTCCTGGCACTTGGGAGGTAGAGATAGGTGGATCACTGTGAGTTCAAGGCCATCCTGGGACTACAGAGTGAGTTCTAGGTCAGCTTGGGCTAAAGTGAGACCCTATCTCTGAAAAAAACTTTTAAGAGAAAATCATATAAGAAATATCTTTAAGAGATAAATTCTTAAACTCAAAAGCGCAACCCATAAGAAAAGGGTAGCTATATTGGGCTTCATCAAAATTAAAACCTTTTATTCTGTAAAAAATATTAAAGACAAATTATTTGCAAATCATGTAGTATCTGATTAGCTTGGAAAACATTGTACTCAAAATCTCAACAGTAAGAAAAAAACAAAAACTAGTTAGGAAATGAGAAAAGAACATGAGTAGACATTTTCACCAAAGAAGATGTATAGATAGCAGATAATCACATGAAAATACATTGAACTTCATTAGTCATTGGGTAATGCAAATTAAGACTCCAATGGGATATGACATGCATTGATTAGAACGACTAAGAACAGAACAGTGAAAATGCTAAATGATGTCGAGTATGCAGACTAGATTTTCCATATGTTGGTGGCAGGAATGTAAAATAATATAGCTACTCTGAGGAAAAGTTTGGAAATTTCTTGTAAGGTTAAATATATACTAATCATGTAATCCAGCAGTTGTATTCCTGGACATTTATCATTTATCTGTGTAAACCTGTGTTGGCACAAAAAAACTTGCACAAAAATTTCATGGCAGCCTTATTTGTAATAACCCAAAACTGGAAATAACCCAGATAGCCTGCAATAAATAAATGATTAGACAAATTTTCCCTACCATGGAATGCCATTCTACAGTGGAAAGGAACTATGCCACTCACACATACAACTTAAATGGACCTAGGGGAAATGTTACAGTAAATGAAGAAAGTTTGTTTCAGAAGGACATGTACTGTATGGTCGAATTTATGTAACATTATTGAAATGTCAGAATTATGGAAAGGAATAACAAATTAATGTTTGGGCAGATACAGACTGGATGTTATACGGCATACATAACTAAAGGGATGGAACAAGCATTCCTTTGTGCTGAGCAAATAGTTTTGTATCTTAGTTCTGTTGCTAAAACTGTGTAAGTCTGTACAATGCAAATCAATGCATGTGAAATCTAGCAAAACAAAATAAAGTCTGTAGTTTAGTTAACAGTATTAAAAAAAAAAAAAAAGAATCATTGTGAGTTCAAGGCCAGCCTGAGACTACATTGTGAATTCCAGATCAACCTGGGCTAGAGCAAAAAACTACCTCAAAAAAATAAATAAATAAACAATGCCAGGCATGGTGGCACACTCCTTTAATCCTAGCACTCAGTAGGCAGAGGTAGGAGGATCACCATGAATTTGAGGCCACCCTGAGACTACAGAGTGAATTCCAGGTCAGCCTGGACTAGAGTGAAATCCTACCTCAAATAAAGATTAAACTATAGATAGAGAGAGAGAGAGAGAGAGAGAGAGAGAGAGAGAGAGACAGAGACACCACAACCCCACAGAGAACACCTGCAATCCCACTGAGGAGCATCCTCAATGGAATGGTGGCAGTGACGAGAGAAAAGAGGGTACTAACACATAATGTATCCATATGAAACATCTTGTTAGTAATAATAATAACAAACATTTAAATTTTTTAAAGAATAAGTCAAATAAGACAATGTGGAAAATTCACCAATAGAGTGTACAAAGAAAAGACAGAATATCTGAGCATTAAGATAAGGTGGAGGAATTTGAACATATCAACATAGATCAAGATAAATTAATAAGAAGGTATTGGTAAGACTTTAAGATAGATGGGATACTATGAAAATATTGCATCATATGATAACCCCAATAGTTGCAGATAAGGCATTTGACAAAACCCAACATCTCTTCATTTCCTTCATGATAAAGTCATGAATAAAGGGAACATATCTCAACATGATAAAGGCTATATATGGCAAATCTATAACCAACATTATACTAAGTGGAGGGAAACTCAAAGCATTTTCACTAAAATCAAGACAAGGGTAAGTATTTTATCCAATACTATTCAATATAGTACTGGAAGTCTTAGCTAGAATAATAAGACAAGAGATACAACTAAAAGGATAGAAAAAGGAAAGACATAAGTCAACTTATCTTTATGTTTAGGTGATATGATTCTATATATAAGGGACCCTAACAACCCCGCCAGTAAACATTTTCAGCAAAGTAACAGGATGCAAAATTAATACACAGAATCAACAGCCTTCCTATATGCTAATACCAAATGTGTTGAGGATGAAGTCAGGGAAACAATCTCATCCACTTTTGCCTCAACAACAACAACAAAAAAAAAAACCTTGAAATAAGCTCAACTAAGGAAATTAAAGACCTCTACAATGAAAACTTTAGACTCTTAAGAGAGAAATCAAAGACACTAGGAAATAGAAAGGCATATCATTTTCATGGATTGGAGGAATCAATATTATGAAAATGGTTGTCTGACCAAAAGCAATCTACATATTTAATACAATCCCCATCAAAATTTAAATGCCATTCTTCACAGAAAGTAAGAAAAAATTCTAATATTCATTTGGAAGAAAGAAAAAGAAAAAAAAAAAACTTAAGATAGCCAAAGCTAGCCTGAGAAACAAAATAAACCTAGAAGTATCATGATACCTGATTTTTAAAGTGTAGTGCAGAGCCATAGCAACAAAGACAGCATGGTGCTGGCACAAAGACACACACACACACACACACACACACACACACACACACACACAGATCAATGGAACAGAATAGAGGATCGACATATAATCCAATGTAGCTACAGCCAAAAATACTCATTGGAAAAAGATAGCCTCTTTAACAAATGGTGCCACAAAAACCGGATATTTATATGTGGAAGAATAAAAGTAGATCTTGATGTCTCTCCATGCACAAGAATTGACTCCAAATGGATCAAAGACCTGTCAGACCTGAAACTATGAAACTGCTAGAGGAAAAACTAGGGGAAGCACTTCAACATGTAGTCCTAGGCAAGGACTTTCAGAACAGAATTCTACTGTCTCTGAAAATAGGCCAACAATCAACCAATGGAACCTGATGAAATTCAAAAGCTCTTGTACAGGCAGGGAATGTTATTCAGTGGTAAAGCACTTGACTAACATGCACAAGAACCTGGGCTCAATCCCCAGCACTGCACAAATAGTTCATACACACATATATACATATACACATACATACATACATACATACATATACACATACACTTTTGTACAGCAAAGAACACTGTTAATCAGGCAAAGAGGCATCCTGAGAATGGGAGAAAATCCTTGCCAGCTATATGTCTGACAGTATATTTATATCTAGGATATACAAAGAACTCAAAAACTTGAATAAGAAGAAATCAGAAAACCCAATAAAAATGGGCTATAGAGCTGAATACAGAGTTCTCAAAAGAAAAAATACAAATGGTCAATATTTTTTCAAATGTTCTACATCATTAGACATCAAATGTAAAGTAAAACTATTTTGAGATTCTGTCTCACACTGGTCTAAATGGTTATCATCAAGAAATCAAATGACAATAAATACTGACCCAGGTGTGGAGAAAGAGGAACCCTCATCCACTTTTGGTGGGATTATAAACTGGTACAGCTGTTATGGGAAACTGTGTGGAAATTTTTGAGACAGCTAAAAACTATCTACCATATGATCTGGCTATACCATTCCTGGACGTACACCCTAAGGACTCAATATGTTACTATCGAGATACTTGCTCATCTGTGTTTATTGCTGCTCTATTCACAATAGCTAGGAAATGGAATCAACCTAGATGTCTATCAATTAATTAATGGATAATGAATATGTAGTGCATATACACAATGGAGTTTTACTTAGCTCTAAAGAAAAGAAAATTATGAAATTTTCAGGAAAATGAATAGTCCTACAAGCACAGTCTCAGAAAAAACGTACCACATGTTCTCTCATATGCAAATCCTGGCTTCAAGTTTTTGGATTTATATGTGAACTGGAATATAAGTCAGTGGTGGAGGCCAGGAAGGTAGGAATGGGCCATGAGGGAAGAGGAGGGCTTCAGGGGAGAGAAGAGTAGATATGTACATAGAGGAGCAGAATATCAGGGTGTTGAAAGGTCTAAGTGGGCTCAGGGGAGAGCGATGGAAGGAGGATGGGGTGGGATGAGGAGTAATCAAAATTAAAGATATTATGAATATGCCACATGGAAACCTACTTCAGTAGCTAATTGTTTTATAGTTTATGGGAGGAAGAGATTTATGTCAGGCTTATAATGGTAGGTATGCAGAGGGCTTGAGCTCTGCCTGTGGTTCCTGGTGTGGGCTTGCTTTTGGTGGTGCTGATGGTAGTTCCTTCTCTTTCTGCATGGATCTATGAAAGGGGGAACAGCTTGTTCTGCCATTAAGGAACTTTCCCTGGATCGATCTGTTATCTAATTTTTAAAAGCATAGAATGTGGGGAGAAATACCCTGAGGGAGTTGATAACGCTGCATCCAGTAGCCATAGATTGTTACAGGAAAATCCAAGTGACAGGGGAGTTACTGCCCCATGAGTTATTGGTCAGGGAGGCTCTTGAGGCTCCAGAAACAATACAGGCTACTGACAATGCTATCAGTTGCCCACAAGGACTAGATTGGTAAGACCTTACTGCTGAAGATACCACATGCTTTGGCTGCAGAACACTGAGTCTGCTAAGCTGTCATAGTGCTGAAAGTGCTATGCAGACTGTTGGGAGAGAAGTGTCATTAACAATCTTAACCAGCAGTGAACTGTAAGCTTTACCACTGTCAGCCAAGCAAAATATGCCAACTGGTACAATGGTAGCATGTCTGTTTGAGGGAAACCAACTGTTCACTGATTGGATTTGAGGACTACTCTACAGGAAGGAGTTCATGACTGGTACTGAAAACCTACTCAAAAGCCTACATCTGGGGAATTCATGAATCCTAGGGGGTAACATGCTACTGTTGTGTGGATAAATATATATATTATACCCACTAAATTACCTTTGAAAAACTCTATAGTATTAAATGAAAACCTAGTTAAAACCCTATGGCTAGGGAGTTCATGAACCCTAGAAGATAACAAACTACAGTTGTTTGGCTAAATGTATATATTATGCCCACTAAATTGCCCTCTAAAAATCTATATTTATGCCCATGTATGAGTGTGACTCTCACCTTGAGTTAGAGAAAATTCTCTTTTTAGATGGCAATAACTTCAGAGAAGACTCAAAACTCATTAAAGTGTTAAGAAGAGTGTTTAGTACTAAATGAGACCTCTCTATCACAACCTCCAAGGCTCAGAGACTATTGCAGAAGAGGTAACAGAAATAATGAAAAAGCCAAAGGATGGGGAAGAATGCTTTGGAACACTGTCTTCCAGACACATAGAAGTTGTTTCATTCATGTCCTCACAGCATCTGTCATTATCTGCATAATATTGGGCCTATCAACATATTGTCATGAATAATGAAGGGGAGGGAAAGGGATATCAAAATAGAACAGGTAATACTTATAAAGAGGAGGCTCAGTTGAATAGTATAAGGGAGAGGATACAAAAGAGGGTGGGGGATTACATAAAAATTATAATAAAGTTTTTAAATTTATATAAAAAGAATGCTAATTATATCTTAATATTTCTATCACTGTATACATATGTCATATTGCATTAAAATAGAAAAAAAAACTGGGCTGGAGAGATGGCTTAGCAGTTAAGGCATTTGCCTGCAAAGCCAAAGGACCTCGCTTTGATTCTCCAGGACCCATGTAAGCCACATGCACAAAGTGGTACATGCATCTGGAGCTCATTTGCAATAGCTGGAATCCCTGACATGCCCATTCTCTCTCTATCTTTCCCTCTCTCAAATAAATAAAATATTAAAGAAAAAAACTAATATTAGGCTAAAGTAAAACATTGTATTTTGGAAACCATGCTGGTAAAGCTGTTGAGGAGCTACACAAAAATAATTTTGGAAGGCTCTCATCAAGTACATGATGATCTCTGTTACTTTGTTTTTCATTCACCTCTAATCCTGGAACAGATTTGAAGAACAGAGTACAATAATTGAAGGAGTAAACATGCAAGTGTCACACAATAATTGCACTAGGTTAAGGAGGGAAAAATAGGCTCAAACCCAAACCGCCCATCCAGTGACTTGCTACATCCCACATGAAGGAGTTAGCCTTCATGCTTCCTGGGAAATGTCCTTAATCTACATTTGTTATCAACAACATCAATAGGCTCTTCCTCTAATGAATCCTGATGAGAAAGCAGCACTATGAAAGCATTAGTAGCACACCTACACAGCACAACCTTGGCTCCTGCCATGGCTTTTCTGAGTTCCAAGGGGCTTCCTAACTTATCTTTAGAGGTGGTTCCTTCTCCACCTGCCCCACCACCACCACCTTCCATTCTCCACATATACCAAGAGGGATCTCATCAAAAGGCAAATCTTGCCAGGTGTGGTGGCAAACTCCCTTTATCTCAGTGCTTGGGATGCAGAGATAAGAGAATTGCTGTGAGTTAGAGGACAGTCTGAGACTACATAGTGAATTCCAGGTCAGCTAGAGTGAGAGTGAGACCCTACATCAGAAAAAAAAAAAAAAAAAAGGCAGGGAGGGGGGACTTCTGGTTAAGATGGCAGCGTAGGTACCACGCCAAAGCAGCCTGGGGGAAAAAAAGACCAAAAAACCTCAGCAAAATACACACTTTTACTAAAAAGTGAGGTGTATAGGAAACTGAAGCGGCAGCAGAGAAGTAGGAGAGATCCAGAGCATCCAGAGCCCGCAAAGGCCGGCAAAAGTGGCCCCGGCAGCTCCGCCAACCGTGGCGGTGGCGGGGCACACCAGAAAGCCGCCAGACTCGGCTCCAGCCACAGGAAAAGCCAGGTGCGGGAGCTTACACTCACACCACGCTCTCTGCAACTCAGGAAACGTGAAGGGAGAACGGCAATGAGCAGCGGAGGAGCAGAACGTGAGGTAGAAGAACACGCGGAACAGCGAGAGAACCAGAGCAGCTGTGGCTCCCTCCCCTCCCCCTCTGCCTGAGCCCAGTTCCAGCGAACAGAGCAGCAGTCCGGGACCCAGCTAAGCCAACTTGAGCCGACAGCGGGACCCAAGCAGGAGCAGAGTTCGGCAGCAACATCAGCACCTCCGGAACCGGTACCAGTGACCCCAGCAGCAGCAGACCCAGGAGCGGCAACAACAGCAGACCCAGAAGCAGCAGTAGTTCCAGCAGCGGGGGTGCTGATCTGCAGGGCCACAGTTGCCAGGCTTGGTTTGCCCCGCAGGAAAAGCCAGTGCCCAGCTCCAGAAATCAGAACAGCAGCCCAACGACCCAGGCAGCAACTTGACTGAGACGAAACTCATCCAAGGTAACTGGGTTTGCAACAGGGAAGGGTCTCACTTGGTCACAAGCTGAATGGGATCCCTCAACAGACCAGAAATCTTAACCTCTGTGTTGATAGAGGATCTGGTTGTTATAATAACTACTCTGGCAAACATACTTGGGGCTGGTTTTCACTGAATGGGTACAGTGTTTAGTTAGCTTTTAGATCTACCGGTGTTTTATTCCACTCAGCCTACTTGAATACTCCCATAGCAGGAAAACTCAACCCGTAGGAGCACCTTTGTAGATACTCTCAGAGTATTAAGAGCCACACCTAACATATTAAGCTCCTACCCTGAAAATATATAACATCAAATCAATTGATACAGCTAAGAATACCCAGCTAGCTAGAAAATGCAAGCATTAACTTAATCCAAGATGCAAAAACATATACATTATAGCACAAGAAACACTAAAAAGCAAGACGATATAAATCCACCTAAAAATATTAATGCATCAGAAATGACCTCCAGTGAGAACGAGTTAGAGGAAATGCCTGAAAAAGATT
This sequence comes from Jaculus jaculus, assembly GCF_020740685.1. Classification (NCBI taxonomy): domain Eukaryota; kingdom Metazoa; phylum Chordata; class Mammalia; order Rodentia; family Dipodidae; genus Jaculus; species Jaculus jaculus. The sequence continues at coordinate 98,985,050 of NC_059108.1, read as the reverse complement.
TCAAAAGAATGATTGTAAATATGTTCAAAGAAGTCAGAGAACAAATCAAAGGAGTCAAAGAGGAACTTAAAGAGGAAATCAAAGGAATCAAAGAAGATGCAGGACACCAATTTCATGAAATAAAGAAGGCAATACAGACATAAATAAGGAAATAGAAATAATAAAGAAAAACCAGTCAGAATTATTAGCAATGAAGAACACAGTTAATGAAATAAAAAAATCTGTAGAAAATATCACGAGTAGAATGGATGAAGGAGAAGACAGAATATCTAAGCTAGAAGACAAGGTGGCAGATCTAATACAGGCCAACAAAGAGAAAGACAAACTTATAGAAAAGTATGAGTGGGAATTTCAAGATCTTCAGGACACAATGAAAAGATCAAATATTAGAATTCAGGGCATAGTAGAAGGAGAAGAATTTCACTCAAAAGGCATAGTAGGTGTCTTCAACAAAATCATAGAAGAAAATTTCCCCCAAATTGGGAAAGAGGTGCCAATAAAAATACAGGAAGCCTTTAGAACCCCAGCCAGACAAAACCTGGAAAGAACCTCTCCTCGCCATATTACAATCAAACTTCCAAACACACACACCAAAGAAAAAAATATTGAAAGCAGTTAGAGAGAAAAATCAAGTTACCTACAAAAGTAAGCCCATCAGGATTACAGTAGATTATTCAACACAAACTTTTAAAGCCAGAAGGGCTTGGGGGGATATATTCCAAGTTCTGAAAGATAACAACTGTCAACCAAGGTTACTTTGTCCTGCAAAGTTCACAATTCAAATAGATGGAGAAATAAGGATATACCATGACAAAAGCAGGTTAAAGGAGTATTTGAAGACAAAACCAGCTCTACAGAAAATACTTGATAGAATCCTCCATGCTGAAGAAAAGGAAAAGCACTCAGTTAAGGAACCTAGAAAAAACAAGCAATACTCAAATACTAGTTAACAGAAGAGAGCACAGGTAGAACCAGAATCACAAAAAAAAAAAAAAGGCAAACATAAATATATACCTTTCAATAATATCTCTTAATATCAACGGCCTCAATGCCCCAATGAAAAGACATAGATTCGCAGACTGGGTTAAAAAGCAGGATCCTACAATTTGTTGTCTCCAAGAAACTCACCATTCTACAAAGGATGGATATTATCTTACGGTGAAAGGTTGGAAGACGGTGTTTCAAGCAAATGGGCCTAGAAAACAAGCAGGGGTTGCTATCCTAATATCGGACAGGGTAGACTTTAGTCCAACGTTAGTCAAGAAAGATAAGGAAGGTCACTTTATATTGATTAAGGGCACACTCCAACAGAAGGACATTATAATCCTAAACATATATGCACCTAACATGGGGGCTCCCAAATTCATCAAACAAACACTATTAGAACTAAGGTCACAGATAACACCAAACACAGTGGTGGTGGGTGACTTTAACACCCACTCTCATCAATTGACAGGTCATCCCAGGAAAAAATGAACAGAGAGGCATCTGGACTAAATGAGGTCATGGAAGGAATGGACTTAACAGATATATACAGGACATTTCATCCAAAGGCTGCAGAATATACATTCTTTTCAGCAGCACATGGAACATTCTCTAAAATAGACCATATATTAGGACACAAAGCAAATCTTAACAAATTCAGGAAAATTGAAATAATTCCTTGCATTCTATCTGACCACAATGGAATTAAACTACAAATCAGTAGCAAGAAAGGCTATAGAGCATACACAAAATCATGGAAACTAAACAATACACTACTAAATGATGAATGGGTCAATGAAGAAATCAAAAAGGAAATCAAAAAATTTATAGAGTCAAATGATAATGAGAACACAACATATCAAAATCTCTGAGACACAATGAAGGCAGTTCTAAGAGGTAAATTTATAGCCTTAAGTGCCTATATTAAGAAATTAGAAAGGTCGCAAGTAAACGACCTAATGCTTCGCCTTAAAGCCTTGGAAAAAGAAGAACAAGGCAAACCAAAAATCAGTAGATGGGAAGAAATAATAAAGATTAGGGCAGAAATTAATGAAACAGAAACAAAAAGAACAATCCAAAGAATTAATGAAACAAAGAGTTGGTTCTTTGAAAGGATAAACAAGATTGATAAACCCTTAGCAAATCTGACCAAAAGAAAGAGAGAAGAGACACAAATTAATAAAATCAGAGATGAACAAGGTAACATCACAACAGATTCCAGAGAAATTCAAAAAATCATAGGGACATACTATAAAAGCATATATCCACAAAGTATGAAAATCTGAAAGAAATGGATGATTTTCTTGATCTATATGACCTACCTAATTTAAATCAAAATGAGATTAATCATTTAAATAGACCTATAACAAACATGGAGATCCGAACAGTTATCAATAATCTCCCAACTAAAAAAAGCCCAGGCCCGGACGGATTCACTGCTGAATTTTACCAGACTTTTAAGGAAGAGCTAACACCATTGCTTCTTAAGCTTTTCCAGGAAATAGAAAAAGAAGGAATTCTACCAAACTCCTTCTATGAGGCCAGCATCACCCTCATACCAAAACCAGGCAAAGATAGAACAAAAAAAGAAAATTACAGACCAATCTCCCTCATGAACATAGATGCAAAAATTCTCAACAAAATATTGGCAAACAGAATACAAGAATATATCAAAAAGATCATTCACCCTGACCAACTAGGCTTTATCCCAGAGATGCAGGGATGGTTCAACATACGCAAATCTATAAATGTAATACATTACATAAACGGGTTGAAGGACAAAAATCACATGATCATCTCATTAGACGCAGAGAAAGCATTTGACAAAATCCAACATTGCTTCATGATAAAAGTCCTACAGAGACTGGGAAGAGAAGGAACATATCTCAATATAATAAAGGCTATTTATGACAAGCCTACAGCCAACATATTACTAAATGGGGAAAAACTGGAAGCTTTTCCACTAAAATCAGGAACAAGATAAGGGTGTCCACTGTCCCCACTTTTATTTAATATAGTTTTGGAAGTCTTAGCCATAGCAATAAGGCAAGAGACACACATAAAAGGGATACAAATTGGATAGGAAGAGATCAAGTTATCATTATTTGCAGATGACATGATTCTATACATAAAGGACCCTAAAGACTCTACTAGCAAACTGTTAGAGCTGATCAAAACCTACAGCCATGTAGCAGGATACAAAATAAATACACAGAAATCAGTAGCCTTCATATATGCTAACAACAAACACACAGAGGATGAAATCAGAGAATCACTCCCATTCACAGTTGCATCAAAAAAAATAAAGTGCCTTGGAATAAACCTAACCAAGGAAGTAAAGAATCTCTATAATGAGAACTTTAAAACACTCAAGCGAGAAATTGCAGAAGACACTATAAAGTGGAGAAACATCCCTTGTTCCTGGATTGGAAGAATCAATATTGTGAAAATGGCAATCTTACCAAAAGCAATCTACACATTTAATGCAATCCCTATCAAAATTCCAAAGGCTTTCTTCATGGAAATAGAAAAAACAATCCAAATTTCATTTGGAATCACAAAAAACCTTGAATATCTAAAATAATACTGAGCAACAAAAATGAGGCTAGTGGTATCACCATACCTGATTTTAACCTATACTACAGAACCATAGTAACAAAAACAGCATGGTACTGGCACAAAAACAGACATGTAGATCAGTGGAACAGAATAGAGGACCCAGATGTAAGCCCAAGTAGCTATAGCCACCTGATGTTCAATAAAAATGCCAAAAGTACTCATTGGAGAAGAGACAGCCTCTTCAGCAAATGGTGTTTTGAAAACTGGATATGTATCTGCAGAAGGATGAAAATAGATTCTTCTCTTTCATCATGCACAAGAATTAAGTCCAAATGGATTAAAGACCTTAACATCAAACCGGAAACTCTGAACCTGCTATAGGAAAAAGTAGGGGAAACCCTTCAACATACTGGTCTTGGCAAAGACTTTTTGAATACAACCCCAATTGCTCAGGCAATAAAACCACAGATTAATCACTGGGACCTCATGAAATTATAAAGATTTTGCACTGCAATGGACACAGTGAAAAAATCAAAGAGGCAACCTACAGAATGGGAAAAAATCTTCGCCAGCTATATATCTGATATAGGATTAATATCTAGGATATACAAAGAACTCAAAAAGTTAAATAATAAAGAATCAAACAAGCCAATCAAAAAATGGGCTATAGAGCTAAATAGAGCATTCTCAAAGGAAGAAATACGAATGGCATATAAGCATCTAAAAAAATGTTCTACGTCACTAGCCATCAGGGAAATGCAGATTAAAACTACATTGAGATACCATCTCACTCCTGTCAGATTGGCCACCATCATGAAAACAAATGATCATAAATGTTGGCGGGGATGTGGCAAAAAAGGAACCTTTCTACATTGCTGGTGGGAATGCAATCTGGTCCAGCCATTGTGGAAAACAGTGTGGAGGTTCCTAAAACAGCTAAAGATTGATCTACCATATGACCCAGCTATAGCACTCCTAGGCATATATCCAAAGGACTCATCTCATTTCCTTACAAGTACATGCTCAACCATGTTTATTGCTGCTCAATTTATAATAGCTGGGAAATGGAACCAGCCTAGATGTCCCTCAACAGATGAGTGGATAATGAAGACGTGGCACATTTATACAATGGAGTTCTACTCAGCAGTAAAGAAAAATGAAGTTATGAAATTTGCAGAAAAATGGATGGACCTGGAATGGATTATACTAAGTGAGGTAAGCCAGGCCCAGAATGCCAAGTGCCACATGTTCTCTCTCATATGTGGATCCTAGCTACAGATGACTGGGCTTCTGCATGAGAATGAAAATACTTAGTAGCAGAGGCCAGTAAGGTAAAAAGGAGACATAACGGGTAGAGAAATGTAGGGAGGAGGATACTTAATAGGTTGATATTGTATATATGTAATTACAGTGATTGTAATGGGGAGGTAATATGATGGAGAATGGAATTTCAAATGGGAAAGTGTGGGGGTGGGGAGGGAGGGAATTACCATGGGATATATTTTATAATCATGGAAAATGTTAATAAAAAATTTAAAAAAAAAAAGGGAGGGGGAAGCCAGGCATGGTGGCACACACCTTTAGTCCCAGCACTGGGGAAGCAGAGGTCGGAGGATCACCATGAGTTCAAGGCTACCCTGAGACTACATAGTGAATTTCAGGTCACCCTGTGCTAGAGTGAGACCCTACCTTGAAAATCAAACAAAAATAAATAAATAAATAAGGAAGAGGGGGCTAGAGAGATGGCTCAGTAGCTTAGACACTTATATGCAAAGCCTAATAATCTGGGTTCATATATGTGTAGGTAGCGGAAAGAGTGTAAGAGCCAAAGGAAAGGTAGGACTCCTTACAACATGCTCTTCCAGACAAAAAATGGCCTAGAAAAAAAAAAATGGCCTAGATATCCATGACCTTGCAGAGCCTGAAACTACCTACACAATACCATCATGATAGGAGGAAAAGATGATGACACCAAATAAAAGAGACTGATTGAGGGGGGATTGGATAAGATGGAGAGTAGATATCAAAGGGAAAGTGAGGGGAGGGAGGGAATTACCAGGGATTATTGTCTATAATTATGGAAATTGTCAATAGGACAATAATAAATTTTAAAAAAAAGAAAAAAAAAGGCAAATCTTTCCATATGAACCCTCCTGCTGATAGCACCTCAGTGACTTTCCATTTCTATTAGAATAAAAACTAATCTTTAGGCTGGAGAGATGGCACAGTGGTTAGAGGAGCTTGCTTGCAAAGCCTGATGGCCTGTGTTCAATTTTTCAATACCCATGTAGAGTCAGGTGCGCCAAGTGGCACATGTGTCTGGGATTAGTTGGCACTGACAAGAGGCCCTAATTTTCCCATACTCATTCTCTCTCTCTCTTTCTCTAATATATAAATAAAAATATTTAAAATGTATTATAAAACAACTAATCTTAACTAGCCTTCATATTTCTTCCAGGTCAAGACTTAGCCTCACACCCATCATGTCCCTTCATAATACACAGCCTTCTCTGTCCTCCAGCCACAGTGGATGTCTCTCAGTAATTTGAACCCTGCATTGTGCCTTTCACCATTGGTCATATGCCCACAGTGCACTCTCAGCATTGAATGCTTCCTTCCAGTAGCCCTGTCACTCCTATCACTCCTACCATCTTCGTATTTACTTAGTTTCTGTTCATCATTTAGATATGTACCTCAGAATAACTGTACACTATCCTTTATGGCACAAACCATAATTGTAATTTAAATTCCATTTGTAGATTTATTTGATGATGTCTGTTCGGCACTAATAGATTCAATGTGAGCAAGATATATATCTATCAAAATATATTTGTTTGACCATGTGTGATGTCACATGTGTTTAATCCCAGCACTTGGGAGTTAGAGGTAGGGGGATTGCTCTGAGTTCGAGGGCACCCTGAGATGACATAGTGAATTCCAGGTCAGCCTGGGCTAGAGCGAGACCCTACCTCAAAACAAAAAAAAAGCAAAAAGATAAATACATATATATATATACTTTGTTAGGTTAATGAATGAATAATTAGCAGCTTACTGAAATGTATGGACAATTTGAAAGAGCTAAGAGAATAAAAAATGCCTCTTCATACAGCAGCAATTCCAGAAAAAAAAAGTGATTCTCTTATACCATGAGTACTTTCCAAATGAACAAGTTGTTCTCAAATAACATCATTTTTTGTTGTTATTTTTGTTTACTTGTTTTGAGGTAGGGTCTCACTCTAGTCCAGGCTGCCCTGAGCCTGGGATTAAAGATGTGCAACATCATGCTGGACTTCTGAAGTAACATCAATTTGAAAAACACAAAAAGATACTTGCTTTTCTAGTATACATATCAAAAACAAAAGACACAAGAAAATAATTAAATATGAGATATAGTTTGAATTCTGTCCTTAATGGCACACTTGACATTGTCAACTTAGAAATGCATCAGATTTTTAACAGATCTTAGGTTCTCTGCCCTTAATCTTCACTGATTCCTATTTGATCTGGTTTTAAAAATAGCACCATGCTGAGAACAGAATCTGAAGAGGTTGATAAAAATACAAAACTTATTCAATAAGTAGTCACTTTCCATTTCCTCCTGAGTAAAAGGAAGTGTCACCCTCTTTGTGACAGCTTCTTACTGTCAGCAGGCCAGATAATCCATCTGTTTTTTTAATTAAACAGACTGAGCATTGCTTCATTTGCATTGGGTACTCTCCAACCTTTCTAATGATTTCTACCCATAGAGCAGCTTATCTGTTCAATGTAACTTCAAGAATGATGCCTCATTTTTCACTTTTTCACTAAAAGTAAAGATTCTGATTTGCTGATATATTAACTTTCTTAACATGTATTAAAAACAGATGCTATTTCCGGGGGGGGGGAATGTATGATTAATGTTTTAATTTAACTAACTTCACTTACTTTTTTTGTTGGTATATATAGTAGATATAGTGATGTGCATGTTTATGCACATATGTGAAAGCTGGAGGAGGACATCCAGTGTCCTCGATCACTCATCTGCAGTCTCTCACTGAACCTAGAGCTTACCATTGTATTAACTGGACTGGCTGACCAGCAAGCCCTAGTGATCATCCTGTCTTTTCCCCACTTACTACTTCAGTTATGGACAAATGTGATATCAATTACCTTTCTTGTTGCTGGGATAGAAGCCTAACAAAAATCAATGTAAGAGAGGAAGTGTTTATTTCCAGTTACAGTCCATAATGGCAGGTGAAGCATGACAGCAGGATCATAAAGCAGGGCTGGTCCCACTGTGTTAGCAGTCAGGAAGCAGAGACTAATGGATGGTAGTGCTTAGCTAGCTTTCTCCTTGTTATCCAGTCCAGGTCTCCAACTCACGGAATGGTGCTGCTAACAGTCTTCACACCTCGGTTAACATAATTAAAATGACCCCTCACAGGTGTGCCCAGAGAACAAGTTAATCAAATAATCCCTCACAAGCATGCTCACTAGCTTATTTCCTAGATGATTCTAGATCTTCTGGAGTTGACAATCAGTTTAAACCATCACAGCAGCCATGCCAGACTTTTAAAAAAAAAAAATTTGTTTTGTTCATTTTTATTTATTTGAGTGAGAGAGAGAGAGAGAGAATGAGCATGCCAGGGCCTTCAGCCACTGAAAACAAACTCCAGACACATGCACCCCCTTGTGCATTTGGCTAACATGGGTCCTGGGGAATCAAGCCTTGAACTGGAGTCCTTAGGCTTCACAGGCAAGCACTTAACCACTAAGCCATCTCTCCAGCCCAATGCCAGACTTTTTATGTAGGTGCTGGAGATCCAACTCAGATCCTGATACTTACACAGCCATCTCCTCAACCCAAGCTCTGAGTAAAGTTCTATTAAGTCTTCTCTTTTTAAAAATATTTTTATTAATTTATTTTCAAGAAGAGAAAGGTAGAAAAGACATAGAGTAGGCCATGCACTCCTTCTAAATGTAATTAGCAAGAAATTTATTACCTTACCTTGCAATGTCTATAGGAGGCAGCTTCAGTTAACAGCAGTGAGCAAACACAGTTGGTCTAACTGCACTGTCCAACATACCCCCAAATGCACTCCAAAACTTCCTCACTAGCTCATCCTAATTCTTTTGTGGGGGAGGTAGGGGGTGGTTCAAGGTAGGGTCTCACTCTAGCCCAGGCTGACCTGGAATTCACTATGTACTCTCTGGCTGTTCTGAAACTCACAGCAATCCTGGGATTAAAGACATCCACCTCCATGCCTGGCAAAGAGAAAGAATGAGAACACCAGGGCCTTTAGCCACTGCAAACAAACTCCAGATGCATGCACCACTTTGTGATCCTGGATTTTTGTGGGTACTAGGGAATCAAACTCAGGTCGTTAGGTTTTGCTGAGCCATCTCTCTGGCCCTACTTTCCTCTTTCTTTAGATGCTTCTCCAAGAGAGTGCAGGGCAACCAACCAGTCCTCAGAACAAGCAATCTACCTTCCTCTACATGCCCTAAACTACATACAAAGTGAAGAACAAAAGCTTAATGTTACCATACAAAGAATAAAAAGAGGACTCAAGGGTTAGGCTGGACTGGCCTCCTCTCAAGTGCTAAGGTGATAAGTGGATGAAGAGCCATCAATGAAGAGATCAGAAAATGGAGCAATTCCTCACTAAGGAATTCTCACAAACCTGCTCCAGAAATCCCAAGCTGTGAGCAAACCTTGGAAAGCCATAACCTGGATACCCCTCCTCCATGATACACAAGTCTCTGACAAAAGCAAAACTAAACAAATAGGATTATATCAAACTAAAATGTTCTGCACAAGAAATGAAACAATCACAAGAATGACACCTGACAATATCCACAATACCCAAGTAAACCCCAAATCCATGTCGATAAGTAATAATAAACAGTCTAGTTAATGTGAACAAGGAGGGTATGGATATAGCTCAGTGAGTGAGCACTTCACTGGTATGCCCAAGGCCTAGCTTCCACCACCAACAGTGGTAGCTTCTCAGCCATGTGGCTAAGAACAAATGTGGGATCTCTTCTTATCACTTTAATATCTGTTATGTCCTCTATCTGAGGACAACCTGTTAAATGGATATTTGGAGATGGAGCAAAGAGATGGAAAAGGAGCTTTCTACATCTACTTCATGCACAAACCTGACATTGCAATATCTCTAGGTATGGCCCTCTCAGGGGTAATAAAATCTTGTGTGACGGAAGAGAGGAAGAAGGTGGGGGAAGCAGACCTAAATAGGGATTTCTCAAAATAAGACACATACACAAGTACATGAAAAAATTCTCAACCTAATTATGTCCATGAAAAGAACCTCTCTCAAAAAAGAGGGATTACTAGTAATAAAGCCAGGAGAACAAGCCCTTGCAAAGATATGGAAGAACTAGAATCTGTACACACTATTAGTAGAAATGTAAAATAGTACACCTATTGGGGAAAATGGTATAGTGGTTTCTCAAAAATTTAAAAAGAGGGCTGGAGAGATTGCTTCATGGTTAATGAGCCTGCCTGTAAAGCCAAAGGACCCATATTCAATGCTCCAGTACCCATGTTAGCCAGATGAACAAGGTGGCACATGTTTCTGGAGTTTGTTTGCAGTGGCTGAAGGCCCTAGCATGCCCATTCTCTCTCTCTCTCTCTCTCTCTCTCTCCCTCTCTCCCTCTCTCTCTCTCTCTCTCTCTCTCAAGTAAGTAAATAATTTACTTGAAAAAAATTTTTAATAAAAAAAATTTTTAAGAAAAAATTACCACATGATCTAAAAGTTCCATAGGGTAGGGAAGATGTATTAGTGGTTAAAGGCACTTGCTTACAAAGCCTGGACTCAATTCCCAAGCCACCATAGTAAGCTGGACACAAAAAGTGACACAACTCACTGATCCCTTGGTGACAACTAAAGAACTGATATTCTGTGATGAAAAGAAAAACAAACAGTGGCACAAGCATCTGATATTCATTTGCAGCAACAAAAGGCTCTGGTGCACCCATACACACACACATCCACACATTCAAAAACATGCAAATAAATAAAAATTATTTTTAATACATGTTTTATTTTTACTTAATTATTTATTATTTGAGAGAGAGAGTGAATGGGCATGCCAGGGCCTCTAGCCACTGCAAACAAATTCTAGATGCATATGCCACTATGTGCATCTGGCTTACATGAGTACTGAGAAATTGAACCTGGGTCCTTAGGCTTCATAGTCAAGTGCCTTAACCACCAAGCAATCTCTCCAGCCCAAAAATTAATTTTTAAAAAAAACTAAAAATTAAAATCCCACTAAGGGGTAAATATCCACATATATAAAGATATAAAGGAAGTGAAACCAACATACCAAATAGACATCTTCACTCTCATGCTTACTGAAGCACTACCCATAACAGCCAAGAAATGGAACAATCTAGGTGTCTATTAGTGGATGCATAGAGTCAGAAAATGTGATATATCTGTAAAATGGAATACTATATAACCATAACAGGGAATGAAACCTGTCATTTGTAACAACATCAATGGTATTAGAGATCATTATGTTAAATGAAATAAGTGAGGCACAGCAAGAAAAGTACCACATGATGTCATTCACATATATAATTTAAAAGTTAATCTCATAGAGTTAAGAGTACAGGAGGCTGGGGAGAGTGGGGGAGGAGAGAGACAAGGAATGGGTAGTCAATGGGTGCTAATCTATAATGAGATAGAAGTAAAAAGTTCTAATATGCTATCACACAAGAAGACTATAGAGATTAAAAATGTGTATTTCAAAAAGCTAAAAGAGGGGCCAGGTGTGGTGGTGCATGCCTTTAATCCCAGCACTCAGGAGGCAGAGGTAGGAGGATTGCCAAGAGTTTGAGGCCACCCTGAGATTACATAGTGAATTCCAGGTCAGCCTGAGCTAGAGTGAGACCCTACATCAAAAAAAAAAAAAAGAAAAAAGAAAGCTGAGAGAGGGGCTGAAAGGTGGCTTAGCAGTTAAAGCATTTGCAAAAGACCCAGGTTTGATTCCACAGTACCCACATAAGCCAGATGCAAAAGGTGGTGCATACATCTGGAGTTTGTTTGCAGGCGCTGGAGGCCCTGGTGTACCCATTCTCTTTCTCTCTTTCTGCCTCTTCCCCCCCTCTCTCTAGTAAATAAATAAAAATATTTATTTTTTAAAAAGCTAAGAAAAATAATATTGAACATATTCAAAATAAAGAAGGTGGTATATATGTTTACCCTGACTTGAACGTACAATTTACATAAATACTAAGTTATTATGTAGTACCCCATGTGTGCAACATTTATGATTTTATGTATTTAAGCTTTTAAATCAAATTTCACCCAGTGATGAAAATGCAGAGGTCTCCAGTTTAAAGAGGATAAAGGAATTTTCAGTAACTGCTGTTGAGAACAGGCATGATTGTAGAGAATTGTGAAAGGAAAGCTCAATGGTATTGAGAGGCCAGTATATGTCTGAGATGATGAATCTTCTATGCAGCCAATGTATGAATTTTCTCCAAAATAAAAACATGGGTTATAGCAGTGCCTGTTGTCTGAGTGTCACAAAGAAACAAGGGCTTACACTTTAAACACAGGCAAGTTTCCCTGTACTATGCTCTGAGCACAGTTTGATGGTTTAAGCTGGTGAATATGACTCGAAAGAAGGTAGAGCGGTTTACAACCACAGGCAAGAAGAAACTGCAGGACTGACAAAAACTCAGACCAATCTCCCAGTTGAACTTGTAACTTGGCTTTAAAATATATAAACATGGGATAGAGAGATGACTTAGTGGCTAAGGCACTTGCCTGTGAAGCCTAAGGATCCAGGTTTGATGCTCCAGGTCCCATATAAGCCAGATGCACATGGTGGTGCATGTGTCTGGAGTTCATTTGCAGTGGCTAGAAGTCCTGGCATTCCCCTTCTCACTCTCACTGTCTCTCTCTCCCCTCATCTCTCTGCCTCTAAAAAATAAATAAATAAAAATCTTTATATGTATATATGTATGTTTGTTTGTTTGTATGTATGTGTATATGTATGTATACCTCATCCCTGAGATGAGCCTTGCAGAATGTGGTTTAAATGTCCTGTTTGAGGCTGAGAACACAGTGGTCACTTATTCTCAGCAATTTTGCCAACTATGCATCTCTGCATTAACCACTGCCCATTGTAGTGAGAAACCTCTATGATCAAGGATTCAAGCATTACTAAACTATGCAAACAATGAATATTTAGAAGGCAGTCAGTCTGATGAGCTGCCCATTTAGCATAATCACAGTAGTAGATTCTTTCCAGGGATCTAAATTTTTGTCTAGGTTCACAGTACCAGGCAGGAAATGATTCTAGTGAAGCAGGCCTCAAATCCAAATTAGAAAGTGCTTAATTACTTCTTGTGGTGGTTTAAATGAAATGTCCCTCACAGGCTCATTTTTGCTTGTTTGATTGGTTGGCTTGGTTTGGTTTGGTTTTTGGGGGGTTTTCAAGGCAGGGTCTCGCTCTAGCCCAGGCTCACTTGGAATTCCCTATGTAGTCTCTGGGTGAACTTGAACTCATGGCGATCCTTCTACCTCTGCCTCCCAAGTGTTGGAATTAAAGGCATTCATGTGTTTTTAATACTTTTTCTCAACTGGTGGCAACTTGAGAAGGTTGTAGAGCCTTTGGGAGGTGGAGCCTTGCTGGAGGAGATATTACTGTCAGGGAGTGAAGATCTTGAGGTTTATTAGTCTGAACTGAGAGTTCAGAGCTAACTCGCTCAGATTACTTCCTTACTGCTGCTGTGACAAGATGTGATGCCCCTGGCTGCCTGTTTTGCCATGCTTTCTGCACCATGATAAAACCTCCTTGTCAAACTATAAGCAGAAATAAACCCTTTTCTCCCATAAGCTGCTTTTGGTGGGGTATTATGTCCCAATGAGAAAAGTAACTGCTACACACCTATAACATTTATGCCACTATTGCACCAATGGGCAGGTCCTGCCTGGCATGTCAGAATTGGAGTACCCAAGGCCCACCTCTGCATAGACCTATTGATGGCTTTTCTCCCTCAGCAGCTTTCACCGGGCCTTCTGGTAAAAAGAAAGCCAGCCAAAAGGAAGCTTCCAGCTCAGTTCTAGTTGTTTCTTTGAATCCTGCAACCAAAGCTCCTGGTGTCTTCAGCAATAGGGACTTACCATCTAGTTTTAGTTGGCAAGCAAGAGCAATGGGAATAGTCTATTTTGTTTTAGGGGCTGACAAGTTGGAAAGAACATAACAGTATGAGAACACGAAATTGGGCTACAAAATACGGTCTTCTGGATGCAACATGGATGTAACATTCATGAATTCATGGCAACTGTAACTCCCTGCCAAGATTGAGCATGTCAATACTTCACCATGAATGGGGGGATGGGTACATGAGGCCCCATACCTCCCATGTAGTTAATGATAGCTGATTGTTGCTGGGAGAGGGGAGTTGGGTTCATTAGTGGTGTAGCCACTAGTAAATTGCCCATTCAATGGTAAATAACCTTCCACCTATAACATGCAAACAACCCTAATGGGTTAAAAAAGGCATGAAAGCAAGATGAAAATTAATAGGGAAGAATAATTGTGTTACTAGGATAAGTAAGGGTACTTAGGGACATAAGATCAAAATACTTTATATACAAGAATGAAAATGAGCCGGGCGTGGTGGCGCACGCCTTTAATCCCAGCACTCGGGAGGCAGAGGTAGGAGGATCACCGAGAGTTCAAGGCCATCCTGAGACTACATAGTGAATTCCAGGTCAGCCTGAGCCAGAGTGAGACCCTACCTCGAAAAACCAAAAAAAAAAAAAAAAAGAAAGAAAGAAAGTGTCAAAAATAAATAAAAATTGTTTTAAATATGATGGCACCAGGTAGAGGTTTCTGAGACAGGTAAAAGTAGATTTACCATATGACCCAGCTATACTACTCCTTGTCATATATCCTAAGTATTCTACTTATTACTGTAGAGACATGTGCTTATCCATGTTTATTGATGCTCTATTCACAATAGCTAGGAAATTGGATCCAGCCTAGATGCCTTTCAACTGATGAATGGAGTTTTATTCAGCTATAAAGAAAAATGAAATTGTGAAATTTTCGGAGAAATGGATGGATCTGGAAAACATTGTACTAAGTGTGATAACCCAGGTTCAGAAAGGCAAATGTGGACTGAAGAGATGGCTCAGCAGTTAAGGTGTTTGCCTGCAAAGCCTAACGACAAGGGTTCAATTCCCTACTACCTGCACAAAGCCAGATACACAAAGTTATGTATGCATCTGGAGTTCATTTCCAATGGCTGGAGGTCCTGGCAGCCCATATGTTTGTCCTCTCCCTCTCTCCCTCTCCCTCCCTCCCTCTCTCTCTCTCTCTCCTTGCAAATAAATAAAATAAATATTTTGTTATAAAAGAATTTAGATCCTGGGTTGGTCATACCACTGAAGTAACTATTGAGACCTGGGCCACATCCTTTCTCTGTTTCACTTCCCATGAGATGAACATCTTCCTTCACTACACACTTCTGTCATGATGAACCATGCTGTCACAGGACCAAGCAATAGCAACAAGTGACCAGTGACTTAAACCAAGAACTAAAAATAAACCTTTCCTCATTATAAGTTATCAACTGTCTTTTATCATAGCGATAAAAAACTAACATAGACCTTAATCTTCCTAGTCATAGTTTATCTTGTAAGTACTATTTTTTAAATTCCAAGATAAACCAGGCTTAGAAATATTTATTCAATCCCATCATAACATCTTAAGTATAAATAGAGCTCTTTTGGACTAACCATACTTATTATAGGCTAAAATATTTCTTATAAATTATATATATAACACATTATATACATATATTAAGCTCCCAAAAGTAGAATAAATATTTCTGTGTCATAGCTATGACTATTTTTAAAGATATATATTCCCAAAAATACCATGAGTTTTATTTAGGTAAACAGTAGCTCACACTAATAAAATAAATACACTGCCACGTTATTATCCCCATCCTCATTAAGGCAAATAGCCAGCACCATGACTAACCTGAAGCACTATAAATAATGACAGCACTACACTGACTGATGCATAATTCATGAAAGCTAATTCTTCCCAGGCCTTGGCAGTTCTCTCCCAGCCAGCTGAAACAATACAGAATGATTACAAAGATGTATCATTTATAATGCTGGCATATATGTCTTATCGATTAAGCAAGCTCATTTATTTAAAAAATAATAATCATGTGTGGCTAGTTTGCATTCTAAATGTTTGCATTTGTAGGATAATGTAATGCAAATGTACCTTACTGGAGTTTTAAAATGAAATAATGTTCACACAATGTCTGCTTCACACTCACAACCTGATTTAGAAGTGAACTGGGGCTCCAAGAGTAAGAAGGTGCACCCAGTGGCACGCAGAGGCACCGTGTTATGCTCCAGGCCCATCTCTTCACCAGCCTGGAGGCATCTAGCATCAACAGGAATGATCCCAAGAGTCAAGGAAGCTGAAACACTGGTTCTGCTCTAGATCTGCCATTGACTTGATCTGACCTGAGCCTTGTCTCTGCTTTCCTCTGTGTCATTGCAGAATGTGGACTGGAATACCATGAGATTCCTTCTTATTTTCATATTTAACAATCTGCATTACCAGAAAGCAAATATAGCTTCCAGGCATATTCTACTCAACTGTAAGAATCAGAGCAACATCTGTGGGCTAGAGAGATGGCTCAGTGGTTAAAGGCATTTGCTTATAAACTTGATGGCTGGGTCAGTTCCCCAGTACCCACATAAAGCTATACACACAACGTGGCACATGCATCTGGAGTTTGTTTGCAATGGCAGAAGGCCCTGGTGTGCCCATTTCTTTCTCTCTCAAATAAGTATTTGAAAAAAAAAAGCTACACAGCTCTTTTATTCACCAGTGTGTCTTCAGTACTGTGATGGATAAGGTGTTGTCAACTTGATCTGTTTAGTAATCTACAGAAATCCCTTTCTGGTGGGTCTCTGAGGTTGCTTCCAGGAAGAAATAACTGAAGGAGGAAGTCCTTCTCACCAATTTTGCAATTGGGCTCCTTCCAAGTCCCAGACCATCCAGCCAGACCATAGGCCACAGCCCATGAATCAGTGTATAACTGCACATCTGGCCATTTTCTTTTCCAAACAAAATGCACAATCATGTGCATTGCCCAAAGTTCTGCCCATTTGAAGACTTCCCTTCATCACAGTCCTTCAGAGTTGTCCCAGAAAGGGGTTGTAATGCTGCAGCTGTCCACTTCTGGGAGGTGCTTACATAGCATGCTGAACCATCTGTAAACCATGCCATTGTCCTCTCCTCCTCAGTTAGTTGATCATAGGGCACACCCCATGATGCCATAGGTGCATGCTTGGGGACAGAAGGCATTAGAACAGGACTAGAAACCATAGGCCTGTTTAGTAACTTTGCCAAGATGTGAGTTTCTTACAACATATTTTTGCATTGATGTTATACACAGGGTCTCAATCCTGAAGCATTAGTGAATAAACTAACTTCTGAGATTGAAATGAATTTTTTTTTCCTCTGAGGAACAGTACTACAAATATGATCACATCAATTACTAAAGGATTTTATCTATCCCTCTCTGTAAGACTCCTGGTCTGTCCCAGGGTGATAATTTCTAAATACAGAGAATCTGGTAAGGACAGATGTTTATCTTTAAGAATAAACTGGGAAGTCAACAGAGAAATTAATTTCAACAGAACAAGTTACTTCATGGGGTTGGGGAGATTGCTCAGTGGTTCAAGGCCCTTGCTTGCAAAGCCTGATGGGCCGGGTTCTCTGGGTGACTCCTGGGTGACCGGGGGACTTGGCTCCTGGTCAGGGGTCTTGGCACAACAATAATGAGTATAACAGTATTTATGAGGTTTACAGAAGCTCCTCCACTTAAAAGGAAGTGATGTCCTGATAAACCCATGCTAATATTGTAAATTGAAAAATGTGAGCTGGGTGTGGTGGCACACACCTTTAATCCCAGCACTTAGGAGGCAGAGGTAGGAGGATCACCATGAGATCAAAGCCACCATGAGACTACATAGTGAATTCCAGGTCAGCCTGGGCCAGAGTGAACCCCTACCTTGAAAAAAGAAAAAAGAAAAAGAAAAATATTCTTTATGTGCCTAATTTACAGAACATCACAGCTTAGCAGAATAGGACACTGTAAAATATCAGTTGATTACCCTTACATTTTTGTGACTGACTAGGAGCTGCTGTTGACTGCACTAACTGTGGTAGTATATTGCTATCTTAGAAAAGTAATAAATTCAAAATCTGATACTGAATAAATGTGTATTGCTTTCACATCATTGTAAAGTCAAAATTATCAAATAAACAAACCATTGGGGTCTATCTGTACACAAAATATGTGACAAATTCAGAGAGTTACTAATATACATTCATAAAAATATTTTTGCAACTTGCCAGAATACTTATAACATCAAATGAACAGCAGAATACATAATTGTTCAGCAATTTAGTTAAAGTTACAGCAAATACATTTTAGAAAAGACTAAGAATAAACATGAAATTATTAATAGTTTTTCAGGCAGGGAGATGAAGCAGAATTTTAGGAAGCATTCTCTTACCCTTCCACATGCCTGGTCAGCCTCCTTATATTTTGTGTCTGGATACCAGACAAAATTACATTGCAAGGGTAATGCTGATCATAACATCAAACGACCCCCCTCTGGCAGATTCTAACAGGAAATCAGTCAACAATGAAGAACATTTGGCAGAATTCCAATCCCAGCAATACCAATTATAGAGGGTCAGTGTGGAGCTGAAAACAATGGCTTAATTACTGGCACAGTAATTAGCTAAAACTTCCACCAGGAAGAACTCTTGTTCTTCTGGTCAAATTGCTTCTAAAGATAAACTCTAAAAAGGGCCAGAGACCCAATGCCCAGCCAGAAGAGGGCATGCAGCAAAGACAGAAGAATCACCATGGGTTTCAGTGCTGTGAAAGGCTTGCTTTGAGTTTGAAAGGAAAGCCTATCTGAAAATTTTTAGACCATGATACTTTATAGAAGGAGCAACATTTGGAAGACATAGCTCAATGGCAGTATTAATGGCATAATGTTGTTATGAGACTCTAAATACTGAAGCCAAGTTGCCCAGCTCAAATCTCAGCCCCACCATTTACAGGCTTAGTGACTTTTGAAAAGGCCCTTAAGTTCTTTGTGCTTTGGTTTCCTCATCTCTAAAACTGACATAATTATGCTACTGTGAAAATTGAATGGATTTATCTGTAGGTAGTAATTAGAAAAGCACTGGCAACTATATGTGTCTATGATTAAAATTTTTCCTCTGCATTGAAAGTAATTCTTTTATTTAAAAAAGTATGAAGCTTTTGAATGTATCACCTTAATTTATTATTGGTTATTTAAATAAGAGTATAAATAAGTCTGAGTACAGATTTGGAAGAGAAATATGAGTAATCAGGAGAAAAAAATACAGAAAGACATGGAATCACTAAGCAAATTCTAAGGTGGTAGAAAGAAAACACTGCAAGATCCATAATATTTCACTCATAGTTATTGTTGTGCCAAGACCCGTGACCAGGAGCCAAGACCCCTGGTCACCCAGGAGTCACCCAGAGAACTGCCACAGAAGCCAAGACACTCAAATGTAAAAGCAGCACGTTTCTTTATTGCAAGCCTAGGCCTGGGCTCTATCCACACAGTCCGGCACAGCGGTAGTGAGGGAGAGAGCCCCACCCCTCAGAGAGAAGGGGTTTATATAGAAAAAAAGATCACCAAGATTACATCATATTGCAACTTTTAAAATTATTGGTTCTAAGAGGATGAGCATGGGAATTTCAGAGAGGGCACGTGTGGGAACTCCAGCCTACTTATCTTTGGTCAGTAACTTGTTTGCAGAACCTATCTTTTGCAAGAGCTGTTTGCAGAACCTATCTTTTATAAGAGGCCAGGGCCTTTGTGGCTAGGTATCTCTGGAATGTCCTTGGGTAGAGGCTTCCCAGGAATTGGGGGTGGGGGCTATAGCTAAGCAAGCATGGATATAGAAGCAAAAATAGCACGTTAGTCAGCTACTTCCTCATCTGAGTCACAATGGCTGTCTGATTTTAAATGGCAGCACCACTGTCCAGCCACTAAGCGAGGTCACAGAAGCCAGATGTAGCACACTACTTCTCCTTGGTCTCTCAGTTATATCATTGTCACAGTGTGTGACACATAAAAGATTCCCAATGATTATTTGTTTCCTCCTTTTTTTGGGGGGTGGGGGTTCAAGGTAGGGTCTTACTCTAGGCCAGGCAGACCCAGAATTCATTATGTAGTCTCAAGCTGGCCTTGAATTTACAGTGACCCTCCTACCTCTGCCTTCAGAGTGCTGGCATTAAAGGCATGTGCCACAATGCCTGGCTATGTGCTAATTATTTAAATAAGTTGGTTAATTAAGAAGTGCTGAAAATAAATAATATAATTGATATTTTTTGCCTCACTTAAGTCTAAGAGGAGGCTGGCAGTATTCATTTTAAGTGGATTAGTATAAACATAGGACAAGAAGACCTGTATGCGTCCACAAAATAAAGCAATAAAAGTATTTGAGAAAAGTCAAACAGTGGTCTGAAGCTATGCAAAGGACTCAAAAATTAAATGAAAGGTATTCTTAAGACTTACTGGAAGAATCATGATTCTTTTTTTTTTTTTTTCTTTGAGGTAGGGTCTCCCTCTAGCCCAGACTGACCTGGAATTCACTGTGTAGTCTCAGGGTGGCCTCAAACTCATGGCAATTCTATCTCTGCCTCCCAAGTGCTGGGATTAAAGGTGTGCGCCACCACGCCTGGCTAAGAATCATGATTCTTATGCATGAAACAGAAACTAACATTAGAGGACTTCTGGGTAAGATGGCAGCATAGGAGCCATGCCAAACCAGCCTAGGGAGGGATTTAAGCAAAACCACAGCAAAATACATTCTTCCAAAACTGGAAGGAGTATAGGTTATTCTTAGACACAGTGGAGAAGCTGGAGAGACCAAGATCCACCAGAAAGGGAGAAAATGGCCAGAATCCCACTGAGGTGCTAGCGGCCTGCCAATCCACATGATCCACACACCAACCCATCACTGCCATGCCAGGCACACCAAGGCAGCAGCAGCAGAGACCAAACAAGGGAATTTTCCAACCTCATCAGCCTCCTTGCAAAGTCAAGAAATCTGAAGGAAAGACAACTGAAAACAACTAAGGAGGTACTTAAAGGGATATAGGCAGGAGTGTGTGAGCAACTCCAGGCATTCTGCACTCTCCCATCCCCCAAACATTAGAGCCACAAGCCTCTGGCATTCAGCCCCCAGTGGCAGCATATCCAGCACAACTGATCAGAACACCAGCTCCAAAGCACAACACAGAAGGACTGAGGTGGGCACTCAGCATTGGTGAGATTAGAAGGCACCCCAAAAGGTAATGAGACCGACTGCCAAAAAAAAAAAAAAAAAAAAAAAAAAAAAAAAAAAAGGTACATAGGCCTGCATTGGAAGAGCTAATCTCTCTTTCAAAATCAGGGCAGGTAATGGGTTACATATTCTTGGTTGGCTTCACCATTTTCAAATAAGCTGTATTTGGGTGTTGAATATTGATGCCTTTGATGTTTTCAGATTTACAGGGCTTTTGTCTTTTGTTTCTGTCATTATTGGGGGCAGGGTCTGATTCAGATACAGGCTAACTTGAAACACAATTGGGAATAGAATTCTCTATCTCCCAGCTGACAAGATTAAGAATGTAGAGCAGCACACACCATTAAGGATTTTGGCTTTATAAGACTATCCACTTGTTTTAATCCCCACAATTGCATACTCTGTGCTGGTTTTTATTGAATGTGTAGATTGCTCAGTTGAAGTTTAGAATTTGCCAGCAAATTGTACCACCCAGTCCACTACTATACTTACTTAGCAAGCAAACTCAACACCTAAGATTACCTCTGTGGTTGGATTGGGGTACAAGAGCTACACCTGACAACTTAAACTCATATCCTGAAAGTATATAAAGGTGGATTGTCTCATGTAAAAATATTGCAGTGAAGTAGAAAACCCAAGTATCAAATAAATTCGGGATGCAAAAGTCACTACATTATAATACAAGAAACACCAAGAATCAAGACAATACAATCCCACCAAAAATTATAAATCCATCAGAAATGATCATCAATGAGACTGTTTTAGATGAAATGCCTGACAAAGATTAAAAAAAAAAAGGATTGCATCTATACTCAAAAAAATCAAAGAATACATGAAAAGAATCAAAGAGGAAAACAAACTCCTGAAAGAGAACACAGGAAATCAGTTTAATGAAATAAGGAGGTCATTACAAGATAATTCTATTAGGGAAATAGAAATACTGAAGAAAAACAAGGCTGAAATTCTAGCTCTGAAGAACACAGTCAATGAAACAAAAAAAAAAAAATACTCTGTGGAAAGTCTCACCAGTAGAATAGATGAAGGAAAAAATAGAATATCTAAGCTATAACACCAGGTGACAGACCTAATACAATCCAATAAAGAGAAAGACAAGATAATAGGAAGGTATGAATAGGAATTTCAAGATATCCAGAACACTATGAAAAGATAAAAGATAAGAATGAAGGGCATAGTAGAAGGAGAAGAATTTTAATCCACAGGCTTAGTAAGCATTTTCAACAAAATCATAAAAGAGGGCTAGAGAGATAGCTTAGTGGTTAAGTGCATGTTTGTGAAGCCTAAGGACCCAAGCATGAGGCTCAATTCCTCAGGACCCATGTAAGCCAAATGCACAATGTGGCACACACATCTGGAGTTCATTTGCAGTGGCTGGAGTCCTGGTGCACTCATTCTCTCTTCTCTCCCTCTCTTTCTCCCTCTTTCTCTCTGTCAGATAAATAAATAAATAAAAATTTAAAAATCATAAAAAAAATTTCCCCAAATTGGAAAAGCCATGCCAATACAGATACAAGAAGATTTTAGAACACCAAACAAACAAAACCTGGAAAGAACCTCTCCTTGCCATGATATAATTAAACTACTAAATACACAAACCAAAGAAAATATATTGAAAACCATTAGAGAGAAAAAGCAAGTCACCTACAAAGGCAAGCCCATTATAATAACAGCAGATTACTCACAAGAGAGCTTGGAAGGATGTATTCCAAATTCTGAAAGATAACAACTGTCAACAAAGATTACTTTGTCTTGCAAAGCTATCTATCCAAATTGATGGAGAAATAAGGATATCCCACAACAAAAACAAGCTAAAGAGCCAAGCGTGGTGGTGCACGCCTTTAATCCCAGCACTCGGGAAGCAGAGGTATGAGGATTGCCATAAGTTCGAGGCCACCCTGAGACTCCATAGTGAATTCCAGGTCAGCCTGGGCTAGAGTGAAACCCTACCTCGAAAAACCAAAATTAAAAAAAAAAAAAACAAGCTAAAGGAATTTATGACAACTAAACTAGCTTCACAGAAAATATTTGAAGGAATCCTTCATGCTGAAGAGAAAGCAAAACACACAAAGATGAAATAGGAAAAAATAAACCACACTCAAATAACAGTTAAAACAAGCGAGTAAAGGTGTGGAGAGCCCCTTGGGCCAAGCCCTAAAGATGGCGCCTGACGGAAAGTTCTATGCTTGGGACAACCAAGTCCATATTTGGAGGAGCTCGCCCTCACCACTGCTCATTGGCTTCTGATGCTTCCATATTTGGAGGAGCTCACCCTCACCACTGCTCATTGGCTTCTGATGCTTGCCTGGAGAGGTTGTTGACTGGAGAGGTTGCGTTGCCTGGGGTGATTGGGCAGAGTGAGTGCGCTTATAAGGAAGCCCCGCCAAGGCTCCGGGGAGATGAAGCTTGAAGTTGCCTGAATAAACTGCTGTAAGAAGAACTGGTGGTTGTGTCTTCCTTGCTGGTCGAGGCGGACACGACAAGTGGTGGCCTGTACGGGGAACCCAACTCCCCCACCGAAGAGTTCAGAACTTACAACAGTCAGGGGTGCGCGCAGTGTAAGTCCCCGGTAAATTGGGTTTACAACCCCAGGGTTTGGGGAAGGTCCACAGGAAAATTAGAGGCTATTTAGGACGCCAGGAAGCAGGCGCTGGAAACAACCCCAGGGTTTGGGGAAGGTCCTCAGGAAAATTAGAGGCTATTTAGGACGCCAGGAAGCAGGCGCTAGAAACAACCCCAGGGTTTGGGGAAGGTCCTCAGGAAAATTAGAGGCTATTTAGGGTTGGAATTGAGTAGAGCCACCCTGCAATGTTTCTTGAAGGAATGTGATAAGGGAACGATACAGCAGCCCCCTGGTTTGCCGTGTCGGGAAACTTGACAGTGACCAGTTGGGAAAAACTAGGAAGAGATTTAGATTTTGCTAGAGAACATGGAACATTTATAAATTGGATTCGTCCATATTTAAAAATCCCTAATTATGTCTTAAAGCCACTATTCAAAATATTAGAGGGAGATACAGCTTTAAATTCACCTAGAATCCTGACAGAAGATGCCCGAAAAACTATTAATGTATTAATGTATTAATGAAGAGATTTCTACTGCCCAATTACATAGAGTAATAGAAGGAATGCCTGTAGATCTTTGCATCTTGCAAACAGTAGAACAGCCCACAGGTGTATTATGGCAGCAAGGTCCTCTGTTGTGGATACATCCTAAAAGCTCTCCTGGAAAAACAGTGGAGCATTTCCCCATGGCTGTGGCTGTTCTTGCTATTGAAGGACTCCGCCAGTGTCTACAACATTTTGGGTTCATGCCACAGACTCTTATTGTGCCTTATGACAGTTATCAAGTCAGAGTCTTAACTGCAACTATAGATGCTTGGGCCATTTTAAGTTGTTGCTTTGATGGAAAAATAGATAATCATTATCCTAAACATCCTCTTATGACCTTTTTTAAATTGCATCAGGTTGTGTTCTATAAAGTGACAAAAACCCAGCCTATAGTTGGGGCCAAAAATATTTTTACAGATGGATCTAAAACAGGCTGTGGTGCTTACATGGTTGATTCTCAAGACCCTGTTATCAGGCAGTTTCTCCCTAACACTCCACAATTAGTGGAGCTTCAGATAGTGCTAGAAGTCTTTAAGGATTTCCCTTTTCCCTTTAACTTAATCTCTGACTCTAATTATGTAGTCACTTTGGCTAAAGATTTAGAAATAGCTGGAAAGATTAAACCCTCCACTGTTACATTTAAATATATTAGTGAATTACAACTTTTAATCTGGAATAGAAAAAATCCCTTTTTCATACATCACATCCGAGCACATAGTGGCCTGCCTGGACCTCTGTGTGAAGGAAAAGACGTGGTTGATAAATGTTCTAGAATGCAGTTTATATTTTTGGCCTCACCTTTAGAACTAGCCAGAGAATTCCATTCTCAGTTCCATGTAAATGCCCGAGTGTTACAATTAAAATTTAATATAACACGCAGCTAATCTGTCCAGGCTCTTATCCTCCCAATTGCAGGGAAGCTGGTCTCAAGGTTTTTCTACTCGAGTGGATCTTTCTCTGGCAACTGGGCTGACGACATGGATCTCCGCTGCAGTGAATCATCTAAAAGAGTGGGCGGGCATAGGAGCCCTGGGGGGAATGCTGATATTAGTTTGTGTGGTGTGCATGTGGTGTATTTGTCACCTCAAAAGGGCACAGGCCCGCACCTCTGCCATGATAGCTCAGGCCTTTGCTGCGATAGAAGGACAGTCTCCCCAGATTTGGCTTGCTGCCCTTAAATAGTGGCTTCCTAAGTATTCATCACACTCGGGGTGCGAGGCAAAGCACTGCACAGGGGGTTGCCTACGAGCAGTTGGGCGACTCTCTGGGAGGCATGTTTGATTGCATGAAGGTTGTACTCCTATTCCTTCCCTTGGGAAAAGGGTACTTGCACACCAGGGATCAGACCTCTACCTCCACCCGTTGTGTCCTGCTGTTGCGCCTTTTAAAATAATAAACAAGGGGGAGCTGTGGAGAGCCCCTCGGGCCAATCCCTAAAGATGGCGCCTGACGGAAAGTTCTATGCTTGGGACAAATAAGTCCATATTTGGAGGAGCTCCCCCTCCCCGCTGCTCATTGGCTTCTGATGCTTGCCTGGAGAGGTTGCATTGCCTGGGGTGATTGGGCGGAGGGAGTGCACTAATAAGGAAGCCCCGCCCGAGGCTCGGGGGAGATGAAGCTTGAAGTTGCCTGAATAAACTGCTGTAAGAAGAACTGGTGGTTGTGTCTTCCTTGCTGGTCAAGGCTGACGCGACATAAAGGGAAAACAGGAAACACTATAAAATAAGAAGACTAGTGAGATTAAGTACATGCCTTTCAATAATAACTCAGTATCAATGGCCTCACTGCCCCAACCAAAAGACACAGGCTTGCAGACCGGGCTAAAAAGCAGGATCCTGCCATCTGTTACCTCCAGAAAACTAATCTCTCAATAGCAGATGGACACTGTCTTAGGGTGAAAGGATGGAAAAATGGTATTTCAAGCAAATGAGCCTAGGAAACAAGCAGAAGTTATCTTCCTAATATCTGACAGCATAGACTTCAAACCAATATTAGTGAACAAAGACAATGAAGGTCATTTTATTCTGATTAAAGGAACACTACAATAAGAGGACATTACAATCCTAAACATGCATGTACCTAACATGGGGGCTCCCAATTTCATCAAACAAATGCTATTAGACTTAAGGTCATAGATAAAACCAAACACAATTGTAGTGAGTGACTTCAACACCCCACTCTCATCAATTTACATTTAATCCAGAGGTATCTGCATTAAATGATGTATTGGAACAAATGGACCTAACAGATATCTACAGAACATTCCATCCAAATGCTGCAGAATATACATTTTTCTCAGTAGCACATGGAACATTCTCTAAAATAGACCATATATTAGGACACAAGGTAAATCTCGACAACTACAGGAAATTTGAAATAATCCCTTGTACTCTAACCACAACAGGATTAAACTGCAAACAGCAACAAGAAAAACTACAAAGCATACAGAAATTCATGGAGAGTAAACAGTACATTATTGAATGATCAACGGGTCATTGCAGAAATCAAAAAGGAAATCAATAAATTCATAGACTCAAATGAGAATACAACATACCAAAACCTTTGGGACACAATGAAGGCAGTCCAAAGAGGGAAATTTGTAGCTCTAAGTACCTATATTAAGAAATTAGAGGGCTGGAGAGATGGCTTAGTGGTTAAGCCCTTTCCTGTGAAGCCAAAGGACCCCAGTTCGAGGCTTGATTCCCCAGGATCCACATTAGCCAGAAACACAAGGGGGCACATGCATCTGGAGTTCATTTGCAGTGGCTGGAGGCCCTGGCATGCCCATTCTCTCTCTATCTGCCTTGTTCTCTCTATGTCTGTCGCTCTCAAATATAAATAAATAAACAAACAAAACTTAAGAAATTAAAGAGCTCACAAGTAAACAATTTAATGCTACACATAAGGGCCTTGGGAAAAAAGAACAAGGCAAACCAAAAATCAGTAGATGGGAAAAAATAATATAGATTAGGGCAGAAATTAATGAAATGGAAACCAAAAAAAAAAAAAAAGAAAAAATCCAAAGAATCAATGAAATAAATAGTTGGTTCTTTGAAAGGATAAACAAGATTGATAAACCCTTAGAAAATCTGACCAGAAGAAAGAGAGAAGTGACAAAATTAATAAAATTACAGATGAAAAAGTACCATTACAACAGATAGCAAAGAAATTCAGAAAACAATAGGGAAATAATTTAAGAATATATGTGCCTCTAAGTTTTAAAATATGAAAGAAATGGATTACTTCCTTGATTCACATGACCTACCAAAATCAAATCAAGATGAGACAAACCATTTAAATATATCTATAATAACTATGGAGATCCAAGCAGTTATAAAATGTCTCCCAACAAAAAAAGTCCAGGCTCAGATGGATTCACTGGTGAATTTTACCAGACCTTCATGGAAGAACTAACACTACAGCTTCTCAAACTTTTCCACAAAATAGAAAAGGAAGGAATTCTACTGAACTCCTTCTATGAAGCCAGCATCACCCTAATTGCAAAACCAGACAAGACAGAACAAGAAAAGAAAATTACAGAACAATCTCCCTCATGAACATAGATGTAAAAAGTCTGAACAAAATATTGGCAAACAGAATACAAGAATACAGGGCTGGAGAGATGGATTAGCCATTAAGCACTTGCCTGTGAAGCCTAAGGACCCCAGTTCGAGGCTCGATTCCCCAGGACCTACGTTAGCCAGATGCACAAGGGGGAACACACATCTGGAGTTTGTTTGCAGTAGCTGGAAGCCCTGGTGTTCCCATTCTCTCTCTCTCATAAATAAATAAATATAAACTAAAATGTTTTTTTTAAAGAATACAAAAATATATCAGAAAGATCATTTACCCCGATAAGTTGGCTTTATTCCAGGGATGCAGGGTTGGTTCAAAATATAAAAATCAATAAACACATCATATAAATTGTTCAAAGGACAAAAATCACATGATCATCTCAATAGATGCAGAAAAGGCATTCAACAAAATCCAACATCCCTTCATGGTAAAAGTATTACAGAAACTGGGAATAGAAGGAACATATTTCAACATAATAAAAGCTATTTATGACAAATCTACAGCCAACATAATACTAAATGGGGAAAAATCTTGAAACTATTCCACTAAATTCAGGAACAAGATAAGGGTGTCCACTGTCCTGACTTTTATTTAATACATAACAATAAGACAAGAGACACTTATAAGAGGGATACAAATTGGAAAGGAAGAGATCAAATTATCATTATTTGAAGATGAAATGATTCTATACATAAAGAACCCTAAAGACTCTACCAGCAAACTGTTAGCTCTGATAAACACTTTTAGCAACATAGCAGAATATAAAATAAACACACAGAAATCAGTAGCTTTCCTATATGCTAACAACAAACATGCAGAGGATGAAATCAGAGAATATCTATCATTCACAATTGCCTCAGGAAAAAAAAAAATACCTTGGAATAAACTTAACCAAGGAAGTGAAGGATCTCTATAATGAGAACTTTAAGTCACTCAAATGAGAAATTGCAGAAGACAAAAGGAAATGGAAAGACATCCCATGTTCTTGGACTGAAAGAATCATATTGTGAAAATGTCAATCTTACAAGAAGCAATCTACACATTTAATGCAATCCACATCAAAATTCCAATGGCATTCTTCACAGAAGTATAAAAAAAAAATCCAAAAACTCATTTGGAAGCACAAAAAAAAAAAAAAACCACTCAAATAGCCAAAACAATTTTAATCAACAAAAATAAGGCTGGTGGTATCACCATACAGGATTTAAAGCTATATTACAAAGCCATAGTAACAATGAAAGCATGGTAGTGGCACAAATACAGGCATGTAGATCAATGGAACATAATAGAAGACCCAGATGTTAATCCAGGTAGCTACAGCCATTTGATTTTTGACAAAAATGCCAAAAATATTCATTTGAGAAAAGAATAGCCAAGTGGTGCTGGGAAAACTGGATATCGATATGTAGAAGTATGAAAATAGATCCTTGTCTTTCTCCATGCACAACAATCAAATCCAAGTGGATCAGGGACCTTAACAGCAGACCTGAAACTCTGAGACTGCTAGAGGAAAAGGTAGGGGAAACCCTTCAACATATTGGCATAGGCAATGACTTTCTGAATATAACCCCAGTTGCTGAGGAAATAAAACTACTAATGACCCATTGGGATCTCATGATTATAAAGCTTTTGTACAGCAAAGGACACCATGAATCGAGACAACCTACAGAATGAGAGAAAATCTTTACCAGCTACACATCTAACATAGGATTAATATTAAGAATATACAAAGAACTCTAAAAACAGAACAATAAGAAATCAAACAACCCAATTTAAAAAATGGGCTATGGGGGCTGGAGAGATGGCTTAGTGGTTAAGCGCTTGCCTGTGAAGCCTAAGGACCCCGGTTCGAGGCTCAGTTCCCCAGGACCCACATTAGCCAGATGCACAAGGGGGCGCATGTGTCTGGAGTTCGTTTGCAGTGGCTGGAAGCCCTGGCGCGCCATTTCTCAATCATTCTCTCTGTCTCTTTCTCTGTCTCTGTCACTCTCAAATAAATTAATAAAAAATGAACAAAAAAAAATTTTTTTTAAATGGGCTATGGAATTAAATAGAGAGTTCTCATCAGAAGAAATACAGATAGTATATAAATATCTGAAAAAGTGTTCTACATCCTTAGCCATCAGGGAAATGCAAGTTAAAACTACATTGACTTTCCATCTTACTCCTGTCAGAATGGCTACCACCAAGAAAACAAATGACAATAAATGTTGGCAAGGGTGCAGAAAAGGAGGAACCCTTCTACACTGTTGGTGGGAATGTAATCTGGTACAGCCATTGTGGAAATCAGTGTGGATGTTCTTGAGAGAGCTAAAAATAGATTTACCATACTATCAAGCTATAACACTCCTAGGCAAATATCCTAATGACTCTTCTCATTACCTTAGAGATACTTGCACAACCATGTTTATTGCTGCTCTATTCACAATAGCTAGGAAATGGAACCAGCCTAGATGTCCCTCCACAGATACGTGGATAATAAATATGTGATACATTTACATAATGGAGTTCTGTTCAGTGGTAAAGAAAAATGAAATTATGAAATTTTCAGGGAAATGGCTGGATCTGAAAAGAATTATAGTAAATGAGGTAACCCAGGCCCAGAAAGCCAAATGTCACATGTTCTCTCTCATATGTGGATCCTAGCTACAAATGTATAGACTTGTGTGTGAGCTGGAACCAAAAGTTGATAGCAAAGGTCAGTAAGCTAGAAAAAGGCTACAAGGGAGGGAGGAGAAAGAAGGACTTAAGGGGATGGCACTGTATATATGTAAGTAGAAGAACAGATTACAGGGAGGTGAAAGGCCTAAGCAAGGCCAGAGGAAGGGATTGTGTAAAAGAAAGCTGGGGGAGGGTCAATCAAAATTCAACATATTCTGAATAAGACATATGAAAACCTACTTTTTTGAATAATGACACATCCAGAAGCCACAGATTGTTACTAGAAGATTTTCAGTGCCAGGGGTGGGATACCTTCCAGTGAGTTGTTGTCCAGGGAGGACCTGGTTGCCTCCAAAATATTACAGGGTATTGCCAAGGCCCTTAGTTTCCCCTGAGAAACAGATGGTAAGACCATATTGCTGAGGAATTCAAATGCCTGATTGGCAAAGTCATTGAGAAATCAAGCTGATGCTGAGCAGAAAACCTCCCTGTAGACCAGCCAACTGAAATCTGGAAAAAACTGCACTGTATGCAGTCTTATGGGAGACAGAAGACATCAGTGGTGAAAACAGTGGACTCTGGAAGCCTCAAGTTGGGCCAGACAGGCCAAATGACTGAACACGTGCAATAGTCGCATGTCTATTCTGGGAGAAACCAACATCTCTCTAACTTGACTGAAGGCCTGCTCTATGGGAGGAATATATGCCTGGTACTGAAAACCTAATCAAAAGCCTATGGCAGGGGAGGTCATGATCCCTAGAAGTATAAAGCCTACTTTTGTCTGGATAAATGCATATATTAATTTCACCAAATTGCCCTGAAAGCACTATACATAATGTTCATATTCATACATTAAGGTTACTCTCACTTCTGGTTAGAGAAGCTACTCTTTTTCAGATGGCAATGACCACTGGGATGACCCAAAGAAGAAGAGGCAGAGGAATGTCTATCACTGAAACATCTCTATAACACCCTCCAAGGCTCAGGGTCCACTGTGGAAGAGCCAAAGGAAGGGTACCACTCTTTTCAATGCAACTGTCCAGACAGAAATTGGCCTCTATATCCATGACCTCAAAGTGCCTAGCAATACCTACACAAGACCCTCATAATAGGAAAAAAAGATGATGGCATCAAATTAAAAGAGAGACTAGTGGAGAGAGGGAGGGGATATGATAGAGAGCAGAGTTGTGAAGCGGAAAGTGGAAAGTGGGGGAGTGGAGGGAAATATCATGGTTTATTGTCTGTAAGTATATAAGTTGTCAATAAAAAAAAATGAAAAGAAACTATCATTAAAGAACATAGAGCAAAGAACTAACTTATCTCCAATTAACAGAAAGTTTTTTTTTATTTTTTATTTTTATTTATTTATTTATTTGAGAGTGACAGACACAGAGAGAAAGACAGATAGAGGGAGAGAGAGAGAGAATGGGCGCGCCAGGGCTTCCAGCCTCTGCAAACGAACTCCAGATGCGTGTGCCCCCTTGTGCATCTGGCTAACGTGGGACCTGGGGAACTGAGCCTCGAACCGGGGTCCTTAGGCTTCACAGGCAAGCACTTAACCACTAAGCCATCTCTCCAGCCCAAGTTTTATAACAATTTAGAAGGCATACAAATCATCAACCTTACCAATGCTACAAAGACCCATTGATTCTGCTCCACACAACACTAGCCAGCAGCAAATGGGTCTTAGGGACCTTGAGTAACTTAAATGAAATCATAAATAACTTAGCTGGAAACCCTAAGATTTTTTTTCTTTGTTAGTAAAGTACATACACAGTGTGTAAACAGCCATGTTGGTACCATTGTTAGCCTTTGCCTTGCCCTCCCCCTTCAAAAGGGACCCTCCTCATTGGAGAATGTGGGTCATGCATTTTGGGGTTAGCCATCACTAGTGGGGAAGAAGCAATGTCTCTGTACATAATGTCCCAACTTGTGGCTCCAACAATCTTTCTTCCCCTCTTCTGCAAATTTCCCTCAGCCATGTTGGGTTCATTTTAGGCCTACTTCAATGATGAGGTCTTGGGAGCCTCTGTGTCTATGGGTTTCTGGTTTGGTAGGAGTTGAGTGTTCTCTGTGTCTATCTCCTTCACCCTTGTGCTGGTACCAGGTCCACCAAGAAAGCAGCACTCTTGGTCATTTTTCCAATTACTCTGTGGTTTCAGCTGGGGCTCTGGTGAGGTGCAATGGACTGATTCTCTCCTCAGGATCTGTGTCCATCTGAAAAAGAGAAGCAGATTCTCCAATGGAGAGTGAAGTCAGCACCAGATAAATAGGATAGCCATTATTATTTTAGAGGGAATTTAATGGGTATAGGCCTTCTTGTAGCCCAAGATTGGTGGGAACTTGATATTGGATTCAATTTTTGGATATGGTTCTAACTTGTTTCCCAGTTCCAGCTATGGGTTCTGTTCCACTAAGCAGATCTGTTAGCCAATTCAAGAGCAGTTGGTTACCCACCATAGCTATGTGCCACTATTGCACTTGGGTAAGCATCACATCAGGTTGTTTGCTGCTGAGTAACCTAGACCATGAGTTGCTTGGACAGAAGTTGGTCATTTTCCCCTAGTCACTCATGTATCATCTTCTGGCACTAGACAAGCTAACTGTCTGGGGACTAACTCTCTTCCAGATTCCAGCTAGATCTCTCCATGTTCTGTTCCAACAACATATGGTGTCTTTGGCAATAGGGTATTACCATTAACCTTTGGTGGGTAATCATGTGCTCTGACAGAGATCTGTCTTCTTCTGGGAAACCTTGTAGGTCTCTCTGATCAACAGCTCATTGTGGATGTTAACTGCATCATGGTACTGGGAGTTACAAGCCAGTGCCAAGGGAAAAGAATGAAGAAAAAGGTAATATAAAAGAGAAAGAAAGGAGAGAGAGAAAGAGAGAAATAGGAGAAGATTAAGGTTAGTCTTTATCATACCCTCTCCAGGACCCTGTGATTCAGGTGTTCCCTCTAAGGGCCTGATGAAGATTCAACATTTTAGTCTGTATTTCAGGATATAGGATTTTATGGTACCATTTGATTTGGGTACAGTTTTGTGTGTCCCTCCCCCTTACCCTCCCCTCCTGCCCCACCCTCACTATTGTCTGGTCCTTGGGATGCCTATTAGGTATGTCAGCATCTCTGAAAGATTCAGGTTAAGAGCCACAGATGAGTAAGACCATGTGATGATTGTCTTTCTCTGATTGGGTGGGTTTGCTGAGAATGATCAGTTCCAAGTTCAGCAATTTTTCTTCAAATGTCATTGTGCCATTTTTCCTTACTGCTGTGTGGAATTCCATCATGTATATATACCACATCTTGATTATCCATTCATCTAATGATGGACATCTGGGTTGATTCCAATTCTTAGCTATTATGAATTGAGTAGCTATAAACATGGTTGAGTAAATCTCTTTGAGCTGAGGCACAAAGATTTTAGGGTAAATGCCCAGTAAGGGAATAACTGGGTCTGTTGAAAACCTAAGATTTTATTGGTAGCATGTCATACATCTCAGAGATCAAAGAGGACCTCATCCTCCCATGGAAACTGTCACAGAGTTCTTCTAATTATCTGCATTACTATCACTTTATATTTCTTCCAAATCCTTCCCCATCTCAATGTAACACCCCACCCCTTTATTATGGAAAGGACAGGTAGGGAGGAAGAAAATGGAGTATTGTCAGAGAAGAAAACTTATTTCTCTTGTTGTAAAATGTTTCTAAATCTTTCTGGTTTAATGCCTTTTTTCATCTTTCAAATAAGACATTAACAACAGCCTTTGAAAAACAGGTCTCAAAATCATAAATGTTTCAAAAAAACAAAAAAAAGTCATAAATGTTAATGTAATCCAACTTCACCAGTGCCCACATTAACTTTGTTTTCAGAAGCACCAGTGACTGACCCTAAGAAAATGAGACTCCAGGTCTCAGCTAACTGATTCTCAAAGACCAGTGGTTTTCAACCTTTTTTTTTTTTTTTTAAGTTTTTTAAGATAGGGTCTCACTCTAGCTCAGGCAGACCTGGAATTCACTATGTAGTCTCAGGGTGGCCTTGAACTCACAGTGATCTTCCTACCTCTGCTTCCCAAGGGCTGGGATTAAAGGCATGCACCACCACGCCCAGCTTCAAACTATTCTTTGCAACTGTTTAGTGGATCATAAAATCAATTTTTAATTTATATTATATACATATATAAGTATACATGTCTTAGCTCAAGGTATTAAATGCATACACTCCCAACCACCACTGCAGCCATCAGTAGGGAGTTCAGAGCTGATCTCACTCTCAAACCCAGAGCAGTAAGTAGTACTGGGTGATCAGGGCCCAGAAAGTAGTGAATACCGGGAAGAACCAAGACCTATCAATATGACAAAAAAAAAAAAAAAAAAAAAAAACTAGCCAGCTGCCTAGCAGAAGACAAACCAGCTCTATAACATCTCATGTTGTCCAAAAGAAACTACAGAGGAAGTAAAGACTTAAGTCCAGTGCTGAACACACTGCTGGGCTGACAACCTTCTCCTAGAAAATGGTTATAGGCAGTGAAGAGACTCACAACCTCATCAAAGCAGGAATTCAGAGGATGTAGAAAGCCCAACACTATAGGAGAACTTATAACAGGCTTACCAAGGCTTAAGAAACATTGTGGAAGATGGTACAGAAAAATTATAAGAGCCATGGGGTTGGAAGGTATACCCCAAGACATTTCCCCTGCACTGAGGCTGGTATATTCATGACCCCACAATGAATACAAACAACCTCACTGTGGAGGGTCATCAATGGAATGGCGACAGGAGATACAAGAGTCTAACCAGCTTCTCCTTTCTGTCTCTGGCATTTTGGCCTGGCAGGTTACAGCGCAAACATGGCTAAGTCCAAGAACCACACCATGCCAGTCCCCAAAATGACACAGAAATGGCATCAAGAATCCCTGATCACAAAGATATAAATTTCTTAAGGGGGTTTCCCTAAGTTCCTGGGGAACATGCATTTGGCAAAGAAGCACAGGGAGGCCCTGAAGAAGTTGCAGGCCAACAACACGAAGGCAATGAATGCTCAGGCTGAGGCTGTCAAGGCCCCTGTAAAGCCCAAGCAGGCTAAGCCCAAGCCCCCAAAGGGTCCCAGCTCAGCAGACTTGCTTTCATCACCCACCCCAAGTTTGTCTACCTACATGACCAAGAGTCACAGGCTCTGCCAAACAAGAACCAAGGCCCAGACTGCAGCTCCAGCTAAGGCCCAGATACAGGCTTTGCAGCTTTCACTCCAGTTCAGAAATGCTCCCAGGCCCCTGTGAAGGGCCCAGAGTAAAGCTCTCTATCCACCAATGTAAAGACAGATGGACTGGCATGTTCCCTTGGCTGATTACAGATGGCTGGTGTGCTGTGGCATTTCTACAAATAAACTCAAGGCAGGATCTGTTAAAAAAAAAAAAAAAAGAAGAGTATAACCAGATGGGAATATAACCAACATGTAATATGTTCATACTATAAAGTGCATAATAATAAAAATTATTTAAAATTAAATATAAAAATATACTCAATGTATTTTTACTAAAAAATTATTTTTCCATACTGGATTGAACTTGGAACTTTGTGTGCTAGGCAAGTACTCACCCAATGAGCAATAGCCTCATCCCCTTACAAGTTAAAATATTTTTAAAACACTTATCTATTAACAGGGAACAAAGATCTACCACACTGACATCTAGCAACAGAGCTATATTTAGATAATTTTTAGCAAACACAGGGAGAAAACAAGCAATCTCATCTGCTTACACCTTATAATAAATGTCAAAAGTCAATTATCAATAGAATATTTCAACCTGCTTCCTCTAATAGACCTATAAAAAACTCCAGATTTGTATGCGGGAGTCACTTTCCTTGGCCATTTGCTATGTAAATGGCCAAGGAAACCATGTAAATGGTTATCATTTTCCCAGGTATGAAAATAAAGTCCTTTGTATGCTTAAAACTGAATAGGTAGGTAGGTAGGTAGGTAGATAAATAGATGATAGATAGATAGATAGATAGATAGATAGATAGATAGATAGATAGATAGAATATGGAAGTATAAAAATGATGAGCCTGTGCCTATACCTAACATGGGGGCTCCCAAATTCATCAAACAAACACTATTAGAAGTAAGGTCACAGATAACACCAAACACAGGGGTAGGGGGTGACTTTAACACCCCACTCTCATCAATTGACAGGTCATCCCGGGAAAAAATAAAGAGAGGCATCTGGACTAAATGAGGTCATAGAAGGAATGGACCTAAGAGATATATACAGGACATTTCATCCAAAAGCTGCAGAATATACATTCTTTTCAGCAGCACATGGAACATTCTCTAAAATAGACCATATATGAGGACACAAAGCAAACCTTAACAAATTCAGGAAAATTGAAATAATTCCTTGCATTCTATCTGACCACAATGGAATTAAACTACAAATCAGTAGCAAGAAAGGCTATAAAGCATACACAAAATCATGGAAACTAAACAATACACTACTAAATCATGAATGGGTCAATGAAGAAATCAAGAAGGAAATCAAAAAATTTATAGAGTCAAACGATAATGAGAACACAACATATCAAAATCTCTGGGACACAATGAAGGCAGTTCTAAGAGGTAAATTTATAGACTTAAGTGCCTATATTAAGAAATTAGAAAGGTCACAAGTAAACGACCTAATGCTTCACCTTAAATCTTTAGAAAAAGAAGAACAAGGCAAACCAAAAATCAGTAGGCGGGAAGAAATAATAAAGATTAGAGCAGAAATTAATGAAATAGAAACAAAAAAAAAATCAAAAGAATTAATGAAACAAAGAGTTGGTTCTTTGAAAGGATAAACAAGATTGACAAACCTTAGCAAATCTGACCAAAAGAACAAGAGAAGAGACACAAATTAATAAAATCAGAGATGAACAAGGTAACATCACAACAGATTCCAGAGAAATTCAAAAAATCATAGGGGCATACTATAAAAGCATATACTCCACAAAGTATGAAAATCTGAAAAAAATGGATGATTTCCTTGATTTATATGACCTACCTAAATTAAATCAAAATGAGATTAATCACTTAAATAGACCTATAACAAACATGGAGATCCAAACAGTTATCAATAATCTCCCAACTAAAAAAGCCCAGGCCCAGATGGATTCACTGCTGTATTTTACCAGACCTTTAAGGAAGAGCTAACACCATTGCTTCTTAAGCTTTTCCAGGAAATAGAAAAAGAAGGAATTCTACCAAACTCCTTCTATGAGGCCAGCATCACCATGATACCAAAACAAGGCAAAGATAGAACAAAAAAAGAAAATTACAGACCAATCTCCCTCATGAACATAGATGCAAAAATTCTCAACAAAATATTGGCAAACAGAATATAAGAGTATATCAAAAAGATCATTCACTCTGACCAAGTAGGCTTCATCCTAGAGATGCAGGGATGGTTCAATATACGCAAATCTATAAATGTAATACATTATATAAATGGGTTGAAGGACAAAAATCACATGATCATCTCATTGGACGCAAAGAAAGCATTTGACAAAATCCAACATCCCTTCATGATAAAAGTCCTACAGAGACTGGGAATAGAAGGAACATATCTCAATATAATAAAAGCTATTTATGACAAGCCTGCAGCCAACATATTACTAAATGGGGAAAAACTGGAAGCTTTTCCACTAAAATCAGGAACAAGACAAGGGTGCCCATTGTCCCCACTTTTATTTAATATAGTTCTGGAAGTCTTAGCCATAGCAATAAGGCAAGAAACACACATAAAAGGGATACAAATTGGAAAGGAAGAAATCAAGTTATCATTATTTGCAGATGACATGATTCTATACATAAAGGACCCTAAAAACTCTACTAGTAAACTGTTAGAGCTGATCAAAACCTACAGCCATGTAGCAGGATACAAAATAAATACACAGAAATCAGTAGCCTTCATATATGCTAACAACAAACACACAGAGGATGAAATCAGAGAATCACTCCCATTCACAATTGCATCAAAAAAAAAAAAAATAATAAAGTACCTTGGAATAAACCTAAGCAAGGAAGTAAAGAATCTCTACAATGAGAACTTTAAAACACTCAAGCGAGAAATTGCAGAAGACACTAGAAAGTGGAGAAACATCCCTTGTTCCTGGATTGGAAGAATCAATATTGTGAAAATGGCAATCTTACCAAAAGCAATCTACACATTTAATGCAATCCCTATCAAAATTCCAAAAGCATTCTTCATGGAAATAGAAAAAACAATCCAAAAATTCATTTGGAATCACAAAAAACCTCGAATATCTAAAATAATACTGAGCAACAAAAATAAGGCTGGTGGTATCACCATCCCTGATTTTAACCTATACTACAGAGCCATAGTAACAAAAACAGCATGGTACTGGCACAAAAACACACATGTAGATCAGTGGAACAGAACAGAGGACCCAGATGTAAGCCCAAGTAGCTATAGCCACCTGATATTCGATAAAAATGCCCAAAATACTCATTGGAGAAAAGACAGCCTCTTCAGCAAAGGGTGTTGGGAAAACTGGATATATATCTGTAGAAGGATGAAAATAGATTCTTCTCTGTCGTCATGCACAAGAATTAAATCCAAATGGATTAAAGACCTTAACATCAGACCTGAAACTCTGAAACTGCTAGAGGAAAAAGTAGGGGAAACCCTTCAACATATTTGTCTTGGCAAAGACTTTCTGAATACAACCCCAATTGCTCAGGCAATAAAACCACAGATTAATCACTGGGACCTCATGAAATTACAAAGATTTTGCTCTGCAAAGGACGTAGTGAAAAAAGCAAAGAGGCAACCTACAGAATGGGAAAAAATCTTCGCCAGCTATATATCTGATAGAGGATTGATATCTAGGATATGCAAAGAACTCAAAAAGTTAAATAAGAAAGAATCAAACAAGCCAATCAAAAAATGGGCTATGTAGCTAAATAGAGCATTCTCAAAAGAAATACGAATGGCATATAAGCATCTAAAAAAATGTTCTACATCACTAGCCATCAGGGAAATGCAGATTAAAACTACATTGAGATACCATCTCACTCCTGTCAGATTGGCCACCATCATGAAAACAAATGATCATAAATGTTGGCAGGGATGTGAAAAAACAGGAACCCTTCTACACTACTGGTGGGAATGCAATCTGGTCCAGCCATTGTAGAAAACAGTGTGGAGGTTCCTAAAACAGCTAAAGATTGATCTACCATATGACCCAGCTATAGCACTCCTAGGCATATATCCCAAGGACTCATCTGATTTCCTTACAAGTACATGCTCAACCATGTTAATTGCTGCTCAATTTATAATAGCTGGGAAATGGAACCAGCCTAGCTGTCCCTCAACTGATGAGTGGATAATGAAGATGTGGCACATTTATACAATGGAGTTCTACTCAGCAGTAAAGAAAAATGAAGTTATGAAATTTGCAGAAAAATGGATGGACCTGGAAAGGATTATACTAAGTGAGGTAACCCAGGCCCAGAAAGCCAAGCACCACATGTTCTCCCTCATATGTGGATACTAGCTACAGATGATTGGGCTTCTGCATGAAAATGAAAATACTTAGTAGCAGAGGCCAATAAGTTAAAAAGGAGACATAAAGGGAAGAGAAAGGAAGGGAGGAGGGTACTTAATAGGTTGATATTGTATATATGTAAGTACAATGATTGTGATGGGGAGGTAATATGATGGAGAATGGAATTTCAAAGGGGAAATGTCGGGGGGAGGGAGGGAATTACCTTGGGATTTTTTTTTATAATCATGGAAAATGCTAATAAAATTTTTTTTAAAAATGATGTGCCTATGTATCGAATATGTAGATGAAAAGTGCTAGTTCTTCTTAATATGGACTACATGGGCTCTTTGTTGAGACTTTATCTGGCAGAACACTTGCAACACAGGCCATTACCTCATAGGGTGTGGGAGAGAATGCCCTAAAGCAATGAGCTGCAAGTTATGATAAGCTTTCTGTTTATCCTGGATAAAAGCCTACAATCTAGTAGCCAGTAGGACAGCTGAGAAGACAGATCAGCATATAAGTGGAATGACTTCTTTGTGCATTTCCATCTTGATGTTTCTTGCTTATGTACCCTAGAAAGGTCAGCCCCACTGATAGCAGAACTGCCTTGAATATTAATCTAGGAATAGGTGGAGCAATTGACTCCATGACCATTGCTGCTTATGATTTTGCCATTTCTATTTCTGGCATCCTTAGAGGTATTATATGTGCTATGTATCAAAGTGACAAATTCGTAAGACTGGTTGTTTGCCTCACTTTTAGGCTGTGTATATAAAGGTATTCAAACAACATTTTCCCAAGAAAATCATTTTTTCTTGTGCTCACAAATCTAAAATAGGAATTGAAAAGCACACAGGAGCATGCAGGACTTCCCACAGAGCAGAATAAATCAATTTCACTTTAGTCTCACCTCTTTACCCCCAAATATGGCCATTATACTACTTAGAACTGACATAAATAGGAGAAGAAAATGCATGAGGTAAGAGAAGCTGGGCAGATGTACTATTAAATGTCATTTTTCATAGCATTAGCAATTTTGCAGTAGCACTTAGAGATGCATTATAATATTCAATACATAGTACACTTTGGCACAAAAGACAATATTCATCTCCATTTTTCAAACAAATGGAGGCTCAGAAAGATAAAAACAAAACTGTGTCTCAAACCACAGTCCATCTGATCCTTCCATTTGCTGCTCTGTTCTCTGTTGACCCAACATGAGTGAGAGTTGTTCAAAAGCAATGAGCTGAACTCTAAAACAAAGCAAAACTTGAAGGTGGTTTACAGGTCAATCCCTGTCAGACTTGATAATTCTCTAACATTGCATAGGTCTCAAATAAATATCTGCTCTGGTCACAGCTCTCTGCTACCATACTAATTATTATGGCACAAAGCCAGCCAAAGCAGTGATGAGAACCATCTGGAGCAAAGTAAATACTCCATTTGTGCCCATTCACTCAGGACCAAACTAATTTTTATAGTTAGGCCTTTCAAATATAACTTTAAAATCAAGAGATGATTCCATGTTGACTCTGTTTGTTAAAAAAAAAAATAAAAATAACTAAAAAATAACCAAAGAGCTGGGTATGGTGGCTCATAAGCAGAATACCAGCATTTGAAAGATGAAGCAGTAGGATTACTATGAGTTCAAGGTCAGACAAGGCTACATAAGTGAGTAAGACCATGTCACAGGACAAAAAAAGTAATAAATTAAAAAATTAAAAAACTAACCTAACAAGGAACCCAAAGTCCTAAGTTGTTATTCCCTTTCATGTATGTGTGTGTTGAGAGGAGGAAATCTGTGTAGATGTAACAAACAAACAAACAAAAAATAGTTGTGCCACCACCTCAATCTTTCCCAATTCTCTATTGCCAAGAAAAAAATCTAAGCTACTGAAAAAAATGAACAAAACCACTTTAATGAATATAATACTTTGTTTTTAAAGAACTTTGGATGTTTCCAGTGTGTGAGGTTCTATCTGGCTCAGCTACCAGAAAAAGAAATGGTAGTGGGAGACTCGCAGAGCCCCTGTAATCCAGAACCTGGCAATAAGCAATAATAGTCCCTTGATGCCCAGGTTTTTCTCCCTCTCTTGCTTTCTTTCCCATAACAATAAGCTACAAATTTGACTCAGAAAAAATGTTCACAGTTGGAACCTCTCAAATCCATATAGTAACTATCATGGAGATAACAATTCCTAACCTTTGCCCTCATTTAATGATATGAAACACCCCAAAAGTTTTAAACTTGTGATGTGGTCCTGTGAGTGGTTTGTTGTTAACATTACTAGTATAGGATTTGGTGAATATAGTTTATTTTGGCTTAGTGCTTTTGATTTTTATTTCATTGTTTTAGTTGTTGTTAGGGGTATTTTTGCAATTATAATGTTATATGACTTAGTAATATAAACAAATTCTCATGATTGCATTCAACATACATTACATAATCCTAAATTTAAAATACATGATTTGTAGGAAAAAAATCACAGATATCAGACAGTGAAATATTCTTGCTATGGAGTTAACAAAGGTTTTACTTTTTCTTTTTTTAGCTTAGTAATTACGTGTGGTGCTAACAAGAAAACCCAGGACTTATACTAGGCAAGCATACTAACTACTAAGCTATTCCCTAGAGCTCATACAGTTACTCTTTACCATATTAGTGATTAACTACCTGGTAATATTCTTTCTCCAGATCTTTATTTCTCCACCAGAAGAATGGAATGGACAGACTGGAAGGTGAACGAAGAAACAAACACTGGACTTTTGGTGGCAGCAGGTTTGCCAACCAAGGGCAAAGGCATTACAGCTCTAACTCTGGGTGGTAGGAGGTTTCCCACCAAGAGGGCATAGCAGTGATAGTTATACCTCTGACTTTTGGCCAAGGGCAACAGAAGCAGATCCAGCTGCCCAAGCCCCACCCTCAGAGGCAGAATGAACACAGGCAACTGGCCTGGCAAGAAGGGAGAGGCAGACACACAAACACACTTGCCCCCCTCCCCAGGCAAGAAAGGCCTCCTCCAGCCAGTCTTCTTTAAAAAAAAAAAATTCTTTTTATTTATTTATTAGAGACAGAGAGAAGAGAAAGAAAGAATGTGCATACCAAGGCCTCTAGCCACTTCAAATGAACTCCATATGCATGCACTACCATGTGTAGCTGGCTTACCTTATCAAACCATCTTTCCAGACCAAGGTGTTCCCTCCACCTGCACCCCAAGCGCTTTCTTTGGATTTTTTAAAATATTTTTTTAAATTTATTTAACAGGGCTGGAGAGATGGCTTAGCGGTTAAGCGCTCGCCTGTGAAGCCTAAGGACCCCGGTTCGAGGCTCGGTTCCCCAGGTCCCACGTTAGCCAGATACACAAGGGGGCGCACGTGTCTGGAGTTCGTTTGCAGAGGCTGGAAGCCCTGGCGTGCCCATTCTCTCTCTCTCCCTCTATCTGTCTTTCTCTCTGTGTCTGTC
Organism: Jaculus jaculus; assembly: GCF_020740685.1. Classification (NCBI taxonomy): domain Eukaryota; kingdom Metazoa; phylum Chordata; class Mammalia; order Rodentia; family Dipodidae; genus Jaculus; species Jaculus jaculus. The sequence goes on along the minus strand of NC_059108.1, from coordinate 98,941,715 downwards.
ACTCTCAAATAAATAAGTAAATAAAAATATTTAAAAATAAATAAATAAATAAATAAATTTATTTAACAGAGAAAGAGAGAGAATGGGCTAGCCACGGCCTCCAGCCACTGCAAACGAACTCCAGACATGTGCGCCCCCTTGTGCAGCTAGCTAAGGTGGGTCCTGGGGAATCGAACCTGGGTCCTTTGGCTTTGCAAACACCTTAACTGCTAAGCCATCCCTCCAGCCCCAGTCTTCTTTCTTAATATCCAGTGAGTCTGACAGCCTGAGGAGCTAAGGGTGAGAGTTTTATAAGCACAGGCAGACCTTGATTGTTCATACGCATTAGGTGAAAAATCACTGGGACAAATGACAAATGGGGAAGATGGGCCCTTAGCTTCCTAGCCATGTGGAGCAGTGGGAAATAGCTTAGTGATTAGTGCGCTGGCCTAATATGCACAAGGTCCTGGGTTTTATTGTTAGGACCATACATACACGTGCACCACACAATTAATATGTTTAAAAAAAAAAAAAAAAAGAAAGAAAGAAAGAAAAGAAAAAAAAAGGGAAGCCAGGTGTGGTGGTGCACACCTTTAATCCCAGCACTTGGGAGGCAGAGGTAGGAGGATCACCATGAGTTGGAAGCCATCCTGAGACTACATAGTCAATTCCAGTTCAGCATGGGTCAAAGTGAGACAACTATCTCAAAAAAAAAAGAATAAAAGGGGGAAAAAAAAAAAAAGTTAAGCCTATGTCGAACACCATAACAAGAATATTTCACTGTCTGATATCTCTAATATATTGATATATTTTTTCTTACAAATCATGTATCTTAAATTTAGAATTATGTAATGTGTGTTGAATGCAATCTTTGGAATTTGTTTATATTACTAAGTCATATAACAATTATAATTGCAAAAGCTCTGAGGAGAAAAGCAGACATCAAAGTCATTTGCATCTTAAGGTGGGGCTTCCAAGCCCCTCCTGCCTGGGACTGATCTATCCACTTGCAGCTCCAATCAAAGTCAGCATGGAGCCTCCTTTCCTATCTGAGAAGAACTGCTATTATTTGAAAATGGTTATTGTTTTACTTTCAAAAAGGTTTTCTATGTTAATAATTTAAAATTAATTAAGAGTGTAGTACTCAAACTTATCATATGGTAAACATTTTTACAATGCATTTGTGCCAAGGAATAAAATTGAAATTATATGTTGACTTTCATGTTGGCTGTGTGTACATAGGTCATCTTGAAGTTCCTTTTTTTGCAACTGCATGATATCATTTATATAGGATTATGTACCCAACAACATCTGAGGCTAAATGGCTTCAAATGCCACATAACTGCATTGATCTAAGAACTCACTGTTGCTCAGACTAAGTAGCCCAGTAATGCATTACAGATGCAACAAGGACTTGAATAGATAAAGTGTCTGCTTCTATTTTCTTTTTCCTTTTTAGAGATGAGGTCTGGCTATGTTTGGCTTTGAACTCTATGTAGCCAGGACCTCTACCTCCTGAGTGATGTGATTACCAGGCTATGCCATCACTCCTGGCTACTAGTGTCTGCTTCTTATAGATAGTATTTCTCAGATGAAAATGAAAAATAGTGCCCAGCACCAAGGAGGAAAAGACAAAAGGATTCCAAGTTAGAAACCAGCTTGGGCTACATAGCAAGACCCTGACTCAAAAAGGCATTTTTTAATACCTGGTGTGTAATGCACACTTTTAATCTAAGCAGTGGGTTCAGGGGAAGATAGAGACAGGAAGAACTCACTGGGGCTCATGGCTAGTCAATCTATTGGAGAGCTCCAGACCAAAGGAGGTACCTGTCTCAAAAAAAAAAAAAAAAGTGAATGGCATTTTTGAAGAATCACACTAAGGTTGTCTTCTGGCCTGCACACATAGGCACACACGCATGTGCACCCACATGTACATACACACATACACATACATGAGTGAAATGTTTTAATGTAACAAAATAAGGTACTGAGAAAATTTCTCAGTGGTTAAGGGTGCATACTTGTAAAGCCTAATGTCCCAGGTTTGATCCCCCAAAATCCATGTAAAGCCAGATGCACAAAGTGGTGGGAGCATGTATTTGGAGTTTTCTTCTTCTCCTTCTCCTCCTCCTCCTCCTTCTTTTGTAGAAAAAAGTGACAATCTAAATTGTCATGGAAAGGCACAAGGTAGTCATCTGAAAGGCGTATTCCATTGGATCTGAATCTGTCATCCAATTACAAAAGATGTAAACCAGGACTGGGGTTTATGCAAATTGAAAATTGTTGGCATTTCTAGAACAACAAATTCTGTAATACTGTGCATTAAAAGTTTTCCAATTTAGAAATCTCAATTTGCAGCACTCTGAATAGCCTTAGGATTGATTAGTGAAGTCTATCTATTCACACTCTATTTTTTAAAAATAAAAAAACAGGGATTAATTATCACTCTTTCTTAAGGTTCTCAGCGATCCAGAATGAGTCCAACTTTAATGCCTTAAATCTTATTTTCCTAGTGGTTTAGGGAAAATGGAGACATAAATTACAAATCAGAAAGCAAGCCAGGCATGATGGCACATGCCTATAATCTCAACACTTAGGAAGTGGAGGCAAGAGTATCATGAGTTGGCAGTCAACCTCTACTGCATAGCAAGGTCCAGACCAGACAGGGCTACTTGAGATCCTGTTTCAAAAAGAAAGGAAAGGAAAGAGAAAAAGAGAGAGAGGAAAAAGAAAAGAGACTAAACAAAGAGCAGACATTTCTGATAAAAATGTAAATATTAAGAAGTTCTCAAAATTTTCCTACTTCCACAGGTCATAATCAGCTGTTACAAACTCAGTTTGTATTTAAAAAGGAAAGTAGCTAGTTCTAGAAAGGAAAAAATGGAAAATAACTTCAAAGAAGAGCACTCCTCCAAATCCCCAAATTCCCCCACAGCTGTTGTGGGGTGTAGACAGGGCCTGATGAGCCAGCAACAGGCAATGCCCCAGAAGAACCTCTGTACCAGGATGCTGTGGACAACTAATTGTCTCCTCCCCCAGCTGACCTGAGCTGAGCAGCTTTATTAAGTGGCACTCCCACTTGAACTAAGGTGATCCTTCCTAGTGCTGGGATTAAAGGTGTGCACCACCACACCTGGCTTTGGGCTGATAGTCTTGATGGCAAGCTTCATTGTGGTGGGGGAAAGCATGGCAAAAGCAGAGGCTAGATGATACTCCTTGTGACAGACGGTGGAAAATACCAGTAGGAGAGTGAGCCCAGCTCTAGTAAGGCAGGTTGGCTATAGCACCTCAAAATCACCCCCCCACACACACACACACCTCCTCCAGCAAGATTCCACCTCCACAATTGCTACCTGCTAGCGGGAAGGGACCAAGCATTCAAAATACATGAGTTTATGGGAGACAAATGATTCAAACCACAAAAAAAAAAGTTTTTTAAAAAAAAGGGTGCAGGAGAGACAGCTTAGCAGTTAAGGTGCTTACCTGTGAAACTCAAGAACGCTTGTTTGAATCTCTAGGTCCCATGCAGTAGCCAGATGAAAAAGTGATGTAAGCATGCAATGTCACACATGTGCACAATGGGGCCTACACATCTGGAGTTTGTTCACAGTAGCTGAAAGGCCTTGGTGCACCCATTCTTTTCTCTCTCTCTCTCTCTCTCTCTCTCTCTCTCTCTCTCTCTCTCTCTAAAATTTAAAGAAAAGACACTCCAGAGGCAGAGATAGGAGGATCTCCATGAGTTTGAGACCACCCTGAGAATACAGAGTGAATTCCAGGTCAGCCTGGGCTAAAGTGAGACCCTACCTTGTAAGTCAAAAGAGAGACAGAGAGAGAGAATACCAACAGGTTATATTTTCCTCCTGTCTACATATGTGAGATTCAGAAAACATTAATAATTATCCTGACTTAAATTTTATTAACCTTTTCAACATTTAAGTATTTTTACCTTTCAGAATAAAAGAAACATTGGTTTAAATATTATTTCCACAATTCAAATTACTACATACGATGAGCAATTGAATTGGAAGTACTTTAGAGGTTATAGGCACCTTCCCAGAACATAGTAACAATACACAGAATCCAAGCATCTTACAAGACTCCTTTGTTAGAAATAAAAACTTCCAAGGATGGTTTTATGACAACCATAAAATTGTGCCAGTGTTTCTGCAGAAATAAAGAGGGAGTATTTTATCCTTCTTGCTGAGATTTTCATCAGCAGTTAGAAGTCCCTGCAGTTTTACCACTAGTATCAAAATTTTATCAATTAGCATCAAGAGAAAAATAAAAGCTAGATTGAAAAGTTCAAATATTACAAAATAGGAAAGGGAAAGGGCCAAATAAGATTATTAATAGATGAAAATTAGGTCATGCAATGTTTTCCTATCTTTATCTGACAACTCAGTAATACCACACTTAGAAAACTAACAATAGATCATATAAAGGAAGTTCCATTATACAGAATTATGATGTTTTGCATAGATACTTTAAATTTTATACATCTAATAATCGAAAATTCAATGTTAACACAGTAAGTTGAGATAGTTTTTAATTTAAAAAGTTGATAAAAATAATTAATGCCCTCATCTGAAGTATAAATGAATTTTTAATTCCTTAAAGGAATTCTGTATAACATAATAGGAATTTGAGAATTAGTATGCAATTCTGAGGATCAAGGTCCTTTCTAGAAGCATAAAATATTCAATTAACTAGTCTGTAGAATTTTTAATTGTGACACTGAAATGTTAAGCAGAGCATTAACATCTATTATTCTTCATGAATTAATATTTTCCAAGACTGTACACACTGTCAGCTCTACAATAACACTTTAGGGCACAATTTAAGAATTTGGGTTTCATTTCTCAACCCATGTTAAAAGGTAGTGTTTAATTCAGATTGAGTTCACTTGCTCCCTCCCTCTCTTTCTTCACCCCACCCCTCTCTCTCTCTCCTATAACCCACAAAGCATTGTTTCAAACCAAGGAGGTAGTATGCTTGCTTAAACACAGTATATTTTAATATTTTAGGATAACTTATTACATAAATTCAAAATCAATAAGATGTTCCAAAATTTCCCATGCTATGTTGTGAGGAAATATTATCTATTATCTTAATATGCTTTACATCTTGATTTTTTCCTTCCCCAAAATGAAAACAAAACAGAAAGAATGAGGTTCTCCATCCATTTCCAGAGAGAAAGGCATCTTGCCACAAGAATTCAAGGTTACAGGATAAAAAGAGCCTGCAGTAGAGTATTAATATGCCACTAAATAATGTGTGGCAAGAAGTGATGCCAAACAGTATTTCAGAGCCTGGGCTGTAACGTCAGAAAGGCAGCCAGACATAGAGCTGGCATGATGGCTTAGCTGTTAGAATGCTTTCTTGCAAAGCCTAAGGACCCAGGATCAATTCCCCAGTACCCATGTAAGCCAGATGCAAAGGTTGTTCATGCATCTGAAGTTAATTTACAGTGGCTAGAGGCCCTGGTATGTCCATTCTACCACTCTCTCCCTCTCTCTCTCTCTCTCTCTCTCTCTCTCTCACACACACACACACACACACACACACACACACACAAATAATTAAAAAAAAAAGGCAGCCAGACATAATCTAAATATTAGGATCACTAATTTACTACCTGTTTCCTCATCTGTAAATGTGAATAATGGCAAATGTACTTTACCAAGATATTATGAGACGTATAACTTAATGAAAAAAGAATAACATTGAATTTACCTTGGATAACTAGAAAGTGATCAGGTATTTATCTTCTTTTCTTATAATAAAATTCTGAGCCATTGATTGTTACAGGAAAATTCCAGTGCCAGGGATGAGATACTTTCCAGTGAGTTGTTAGTCAGAGGCCTCTGATACCCTCAAAGTATTACAGACTATTTCCAAGGCTTTTGGTTGTCCATCAGAACTAGATAGTAACACCCTATTGCTAAAGATTCCACATTTACATGCTACAAAGTACTGACAAAGCAAACTGAAATTAAGCTGGAAGCCTCCTCCCTCTTGATTGGTTGTCATGGTGCTGGAAAGACCTATGCAGCCTGCTACAGAAGAAAAGTCACCAATGGTCCTAACGAGCAGTGAGCCCTGAAAGTTCTGTTTGTCCATCCAGGCCAAATGTGCCACTTGGTGCAATGGTGATGAGATCAAAATTGGGGTAATGAAATTTAGAAGCTCCTGCCCCAAAGTTATGTCCTGACTATATAGGCTTTTGTATTGGTCATGTCCTGTACTGTGTAGACTTTTGTGCATGTTATGTCCAACACTGTAGTTTTCTTTTTTTTTTCTTTTTATTGTTTCAAGGCCATGATTTATATTGCAACTTCTATCCCATATGGTAAATCATCTGTGTTTCCTTTTTATCTTTACAGCAAAACTGCAAGCATCTATCTGTTAACTAACCATTTTTCTGTTTCTGTAAAACTTACCTATCTCATACTCAAGGTCTCTGGCACTAGGCCAAGGCTCTGGGTTCTGAGACTTAACAGTAATGAGAGTAATCTAAGGTAAGGTATAAAAGCTTTGAACCACCAAGAATCAAAATCCAGGCTTTGGAAGAGATTCCCCTGGGCCCACGCTACATGAAAATAAACTTTCTTTCTGGTTCTCTACTCAGTCTCAGGTGCCAGTTGTGGGTGCGTCAGCTTCCTACATCAGTGGCATTTCTGTTATGGGAGAAACAACTGCTTTCTTATTGGGTTTGAGGCTCACTCCACAAGAGGGAATTCCTGCTGGTTCTGAAAACCTAATCAGAAACCTATAGCTGGGGAGGTCATAAGCCCTACGGTAGGGAAACTACTACTGTTGTTTGGCGAAATGAATATATTATGCCCACCAAATTACCCTCCAAACACCTGTAGGCAAGTGTTTTAACCACTGAGGAATCTTCCTAGCCCTCTGTACATACTTGTGTCTATGCCACATATCCATATATTATTGCTATTCTCACTTTTGGTCAGAGAAGCTTCTCTTTTCATGTAGTAGTGAATACTGGGGAAACTCAAAACTCATGAACATGCTGAGAAGTGATAGTGGAATGTTCAGCACTGAAACATCTTTATCACACCCTGCATGGCTCAGGGACCACTGAGAAAGAGGTGGCAAAAAGAATGTCAGAATAGGGGCTGGAGGGATGGCTTACCAGTTAAGGCATTTGCCTGAAAAGCCAAAGAATCCCTGTTCAACTTTACAGGTCCCATGTAAGCCAGATGCACAAGGGGGCACATGCATCTGGAGTTTGCTTACAGTGACTGGAGGCCCGACATATCCATTTCTCTCTCTCTCTCTCTCTCTCTCTCTCTCTCTCTCTGTCTCTCCCCTCCTCCCTCCATCTTTCTCTCTCAAATAAATAAATATTTAAAAAATAAAAGATCAGCCAGGCGTGGTGGCGCACACCTTTAATCCCAGCACTCGGGAGGCAGAGGTAGGAGGATCACCGTGAGTTCAAGGTCACCCTGAGACTACAGAGTTAATTCCAGATCAGCCTGGATCAGAGTGAGACCCTACCTTGAAAAACAAACAAACAAAAAAAAAAAGATTGTCAGAGTCAAAGGATGGAAAGAACTTACAATACTGTCTTCCAGACACAAAGTGGCTGTGGTATTCATGACTCACAGTGGCTGATGCTACCTACACGAGACCAGCCTAGTGAGGGGGTGGGAGAGAAGGAGGGATTCAATGTAAGGGGGATTTGGGTCAGAAAAAGGAAAGGTGATAGGAGGGGATTATGATCCTTGTATATTGTATATTGTTTATATATACTGAAATTATCAATAAAAAGTTTTTTTAAAAAAGTAAAATGAGGGTAGAGGTGGCATTTGTGAGATAGCAGCTTGTACACTTAGCAGGTTGTTATTTAGGAGAGGCATGAAACACATGCGTAATGGCTGGCAGTGCTCTCTGTGTTCTTACACTGCTCTGCTCCAAGCCAAGTTCTCCTTTACTGCTGGTCCTGGGGATCAACAGCAACATCTCTGCATCTAGCACCAGCCTTCTACTGCAAATTCACAGATGCAATAGTGTCCTAAGAGCTAACAATCCCCACAGGCTTCCATTATTGTTCACTTTATGCCCTGTTTCCAAATTTCTCTACAAGCTCCAGTTCACCCACATCAGAACCACGTAATAACTTTTCTCTGATCCTAGAATTCTACTATTTAGATCATCATGCTTTTCTTACAATTGTGACTAGATCAATTTCTATAACAAATCCTAAGTCAGTACTATTCACAGTGGTTCTGTTCCTCTAATTGCACCCTAGGACTAGATTGGAGGAGACCAAAAGGTCTCCACATGGCCCTAGTGATACACAACAGCATCCAGTGTAACAGACATCCAACCAGGAAAGCTCAGCATGAACACCAACTTTTAACATGGTTGCACAACTCTGAAAATATCAAAATGAGTGAATTTTATGGTATATAAATTATATCACAATAAAATTTAAAAACCCAGACTTCCACAAAATGTTTTCTAATTCTGATGCAACTTTTCCCAAAATAGAAAGAGCTTTATTTTTTTTTTTTAAGGTAGGGTCTTGCTCTAGCCTAGGCTGACCTGAAACCTGAAATTCACAATTCACTATGTAGTCTCAGGCTAGCCTTGAACTCATGCAATCCTCCTACCTCAGCCTTCCAAGTACTGGGATTAAAGGCATGTACCATCATGCCTGGCAAGCTTTAATATTTTGCTTAAAATACTCACATGAATACTCACCTGAGTAGTTCTAACTTCAATACAACTCCAGGATTACAGAGAGATTTGAACTTGTCTGTAGCTCTAATTGATTAGCAAAAGTTGCCTAGAGTACCATACTAAGACTAACCCATGAGAGCTGGGATTACATATCAGTGGTAAAGTATTTGCATTGCAGGGGCTATAACCTTATTTCCCAATATCACAAATTAATTAATTAGTTAATTAATTAAAATTAACAGTGAATATGAACAGTCCTTCAAGGCCAAGGGGAAAAATGAGCAGCATGATTATTATATTGGAACAGTTTCTTATATAAGTTCAAATCAATAAGATGTTTCAAGTCTAAGTCTACTTTCAGAGGGAAAGTTTGCAATTAGCGCTCTCTTCTGTGGGAAGAAAATTGGTAGTGACTATGCTTTCCATCCCTGAAAAATATAATGTGGTTTGTTATTATTTAAGTGCCATTTCCTATTAATGAGATTTTTTTTTTACAGTACATTTATTTTAACCCTTGTGTGGATAGAAAAATCCACCCACAGTTGTGAAAAGGCAACTGTTAGCAAATCCACAGAAATTACTAAATTAGCTTTGGTCCAGAATAGGCCAGTTCAAACTGCCATGAACATACCACCAACTGAGGTGTGGATACTTACATTTTTTAAATACATTGGATGATGGAGAGACAGCTTAGTGATTAAGGCACTTGCCTGTGAAGCCTAAGGACCCATGTTCCAGATCCCATGTAAGCTAGATGCACAAAGGTGAAGCAAACACAAGGTCAAACATGCACACTAGGTGGTGAAAGCATTTGGAGTTCAATTGCAATGGCTGAGGCCCTGGTGTGCCAATTCTCTCTCACACACACACTCACTCTCTAAAATAACAAAAGGACCGGAGAGATGGCTTAGCATTTAAGGCATTTGCCTGCAAAACCAAAGGGCCCAGGTCCAATTCCACAGGACCCATGTTAGCCAGATGTACAAGGGGACGCAAGCATCTGGAGTTTGTTTGCAGTGGCTCGAGGCCCTGGAGTGCCCATTTTCTCTGTCTTTCTCTCTGTCTTTCTCTCTCTGTCTCTATCTCAGTCAAATAAATAAATAAATGAATAATAAAATGTTTTTTTAATAAAATAAAAAATATATTTGGGACTTCCAGGTAAGATGGCAGCATAGGAGCCATACCAAACCAGCCTAGGGAGATTTTAAGCAAAACCCCAGCAAAACACGCTCTTCTTTTGAAAAGTGAAGTATAGGTTATTCTTAGATATAGCTGAGAAGCTGGAGAGACCAAGATCCACCAGAAAGGAGGAAAATGGCTAGAGGCCCACTGAGCCACTTGCAGCCCATAATACACGCTCCACGCCCACCAGGAATGCCACCCAGCCAGGCGCACCAGGCAGTAGCAGCAGCAGAGAACAAGCAGCAGATTTTTCAACTTCATCAGCCTTCTTACAAAGTAAAGAAATCTGAAAGAAAGACAGCTGAGATCAACTAAAGTGCGAACAACTCCAGAAGTCTGAACTCTCCCATTCTCCACCATCAGAACCACAAACCTCCAGCATTCTGGCCCCAGTGGCAGCACAGACAGCGGAGTAGATCAGAGGTACAGCTGCACAGCTCAACATGGAGGTATCCAGGCAGGCACTTAGCATTGGTGAGACTGGAAGCCACCCCAAAAGGTAACAAGGCTGACTGACAAAAAACAAAATAAAACAGGTACACAGACCCGCACTGCAGATTATGGGGTAGAACAACACACACTGTTAGGGATTTTGGCTTTAGACAACTATCTATTTGTTTCAATCCCCACAATTGCATACTTTGTGCTGGTTTTTATTGATTATGTATGTTACTCCATTGAAGTTTAGAATTTGCCAGTAAATTATTCACCCAGTTCACTAGAATACTTGCTTAGCAAGCAAACTCAACACCTAGGATTACTTCTGTGGCTTGATTGGGGGACAAGAGCTACACCTGGCACCTTGAACTCATATCCTGAGGGCATATAGAGGTGGGTTGCCATGTCTGGGAACACTGCAGATAAGTACAAAACCCAAGATCAAATCAATTCAGGATGAAAAAGTCGCTACAATATAATACAAGAAACTCAAAGAATCAAGACAATACAGTCCCACCAAAAACTATAGATCCATCAGAAATTAACACCAATGAGACTGTTTCAGATGAAATGCCCAACAAAGATTTCAAGAAAATGGTGGTATCTATGCTCAAGAAATCAGAGAAGAAATGAAGGGAATCAAAGAAGAAAACAAACTTCTGAAAGAGAACACAGGAAACCAGCTTAATGAAATAAAGAGGTAATTATAAGGCATGAGTAAGGAAATAGAAATACTGAAGAAAAGCCAGGCTGAAATCCTGGCTCTGAAGAATGCAGTCAATAAAATAAAAAACTCTGTGGAAAGTCTCACCAATAGAATAGAGGAAGGAGACAACAGAATAAACTAGAAGACCTAAAAGATCTAAATACAGTCCAACAAAGCAAAATACAAGCTAATAGCAAGGTATGAATGGGAATTTCAAGATATCCAGGACACTATGAAAAGATCAAAGATAAGAATTCAGGGTATAACAGAAAGAGAAGAATTTCAATCCAGAGGCTTAGTAGGTGTTTTCAACAAAATCACAGAAGAAAATTTTCCCCAAATTTGGAAAGAAATGCCAATGCAGATACAAGAAGCTTTTAGGACACCAACCAGACAAAACCTGGAAAGAACCTCTCCTTGCCATGTTATAATTAAACTACTGAACACACAAACCAAAGAAAATATTGGATTAAACTACAAATCAGCAACAAGAAAAGCTACAGAGCATACAGAAATTCATGGGGACTAAACAGTACACTACTGAATCATCAATGGGTCACTGAAGAAATCAAAAAGGAAATCAATAAATTCATAAAATCAAATGATAATGAGAATACAACATACCAAAACCTTGGGACACAATGAAGGCAGTCCTAAGAGGGAAATTTACAGTTCTAAGTGCCTATATTAAGAAATTCAAGAGTTCACAAGTAAACAATTTAATTTTACACATAAAGGCCTTGGAAAAAGAAGAACAGGGCAAACCAAAAATCAGTAGATGAGAAATAATCATAAAGATTAGGGCAGAATTTAATGAAATAGAAACCAAAAAAAAAAAAAAATCAACATAATAAAGAGTTGGTTCTTTGAAAGCACAAACCAGATTGATAAACCCTTAGCAAATTTGACCAGAAGAAAGAGAGAAGAGACAAAACTTAATAAAATTAGAGATGAAAAAGATACCATATAACAGATACCAAAGAAATTCTGACAATTATAAGGATATACCTTAAGAACATATATGCCTCTAAGTTGGAAAATCTAAAAGAAATAGATAATTTCCTTGTTTCATATGACCTACCAAAATTAAATCAAGATGAGATAAATGATTTAAATAGACCTATAACAAGTACAGAGAACCAAGCAGGCATAAAATCTCCCAACAAAAAAGATCCCAGGCCCAAATGGATTCACTGGTGAATTTTACCAGACCTTCATGGAAAAACTAACACCAATGCTTCTCAAACTTTTCCATAAAATAGAAAAGGAAGGAATTCTACCAAACTCCTTCTATGAAGCCAGCATCATCCTCATACCAAAACCATAGATCCTTGTCTTTCTCCATGCATAAGAATCAAATCCAAGTGGATCAGAGGCCTTAATAGCAGACCTGAAACTCTGAAATTGCCAGAGGAAAAGGTAGGGTAAACCCCTCAACATATTGGCATAGGTAATGACTTTCTGAATATAACTCCAATTGCTCAGAAAATAAAACCACTGGGATCTCATGAAATTACAACATTTTTATACAACAAAAGACACTGTGAATAGAGCAAAGAGACAACCTACAGAATGGGAGAAAATCTTTGCCAGCTACACATCTGAAACAGAATTAATATCCAGAATATACAAAGAACCCAAAAAACAGCACAATAAGAAATCAGAAAACCCAATCAAAAAATGGGCTATGGAATTAAATAGAGAGTTCTCATCAGAAGAAATACAGATGGCATATAAACATCTTAAAAAGTGTTCAGCATCCTTAGCCATCAGGGAAATGCAAGTTAAAACTACCTTGAGATTCCATCTCTCTCCCAGCAGAATGGCTACAATCAAGAAAACAAATGACAGTAAATGTTGGCGAGGATGTGGTAAAAGGGGAACCCTTCTGCACTGTTGGTGGGAATGTAACCTGATACAGCCATTGCAGAAATCAGTGTAGGGGTTCTTGAGACAGCTAAAAATAGATTCACCATATGATCCAGCTATCGCACTCCTTGGCGAATATCCTAATGACTCTTCTCACTTCCTTAGAGATACTTGCACAATCATATTTATTGCTGTTCTATTCATAATAGCTAAGAAATGGAAGCAGCCTAGATGTCCATCTACAGATGAATGGATAATAAAGATGTGGTACATCTACACAATGGAGTTCAACAGTAAAGAAAAATGAAATTATGAAATTCTCAGGGAAATGGCTATATCTGGAAAGGATTATACTAAGTGAGGTGACCCAGGCCCAGAAAGCCAAACACCACATGTTCTATCTTATATGTGGATCCTAGCTACAAATGTATAGACTTGTGCGTGATCTGGAACGAAAAATCAGTAGCAGAGGCCCATAAGCTAGAAAAAGGCTATAAGGGAGGGAGGAGAGGGACAGTCTTAAGGGGATGGTATTGTATATAGGTAAATAGAAGAACAGATCACAGGGAGATGAAAGGCCTAAGTGAGGTAAGAGGAAGAGATAGTATAAAAGAAAGGTGGGGGGAGAGTCAATCAAAATTCAAGATATTCTGAATAAGACATACAAAAATCTACTTTCTCAAATAATGGCAAATTCAGAAGCCATAGATTGTTACTAGAAAATTTTCAGTGCCAGGGATGGGATACCTTCCAGTTAGTTGTTGGCCAGAGAGGTCCCTGTTGCATCTAAAACATTATAGGCTATTGCCAAGGTCCTTGGTTTCCCATGATAAAGAGACGGTAAGACCCTATTGCTGAAGACTTCACATGCCTGAGCGACAGAGTCACTGAGAAATCAAGCTGGTGCTGAGCAGAATACCTTTTCCCTTTAGCCCAGCCAACTGGAAGCTGGAAAAAGCTGCCCTATATGCAGCCTTATGAGAGACACAAGTCATCAGCGGTGAAAACAGTGGTCACTGGAAACCTCAAGTTTGGCCAGACAGGCCAAATTACTGAATGAGTGTAATAGTGGCATGTCTGCTCTGGGGGAAACCAACTGCTCTCTAATTGGACTGAGGGCCCACTCTATGGGAGGGAATATGTGTCTGGTACTGAAAATCTAATCAAAAGCACATAGCAGGGGAGGTCATGAGCCTTAGGGATATAAAACCTGCTCTTGTCTGGATAAATGCATATATTTCTCTCACCAAATTTCCCTGAAAGCACTACACTTAATGTTCATACTCATATATTAATACTACTCTCACTTCTGGTTAGAGAAGCTTCTCTTTTCAGATGGCGATGATCACTGGGATGACCCAAAAGGCTTCATAGTGCTGAGAAGGGACAGATGAGTGTCCAGCACTGAAATATCTCACACCCTCCATGGCTCACAGTCCATTGCAGAAGAGGTGGCAGAAAGAATGTAAGAGCCAAAGGAAGGATACCACTCCTTACCTACAACAGTCTGAGCAGAATTTGGCCTCGATATCCAAGACCTTGCAGTGCCTAGCAATACCCACACAAGACCCTCATAATAGCAGAAAAAGATGATGACATAAAATTAAAAGAGAGACAAATGGAGCGGGGGGATATGATGGTGAGCAGAGCTATGAAGGGGAAAGAGGAGGAGGGGAGGGGAGGAAAATACCATAGTTTGTTGTCTGTAAGTATAGAAGTTGTCACTAAATATATATATGTTAAAAAAAAAAAAAAGTTGAGAGCCGGGTGTGATGGCACGCGCCTTTAATCCCAGCACTCAAGAGGCAGAGGTAGGAGGAATGCCATGAGTTCCAGGCCACCCTGAGACTACATGGTGAATTCCAGGTCAGCTTGGACTAGAATGAAACCCTACCTCGAAAAAAAAAAAAAGCAGAAGAAGAAGAGGACAAGGGGAGAGAAGAGTACCCTGACATGGAATAAAGCAGAGACTCAAGGACAAGACCTAGATGCAAGATCAAAGTGACACCAGCTGACTTGGTGACATAGGGCTTCTTCTATTCCCTCTATGGAAAGGCCAGAATGTTCCCAGCAGTTAGGCAAGTCACACTCTAGTCTCCGTCCCCACCTACCTGCCTCTTTTTATTGTTCTGTTGCCTCTCACTGTTGAAAGCTTTGTGTAACCAAAGCATACTGTGGGATATTATTCTTAATATTATGAAATGCTTGTTTTTATTTTCTAAACTTTAAAAGTATTTCAGAAATATATATATATATATATATATATATATATATATATATATATATCACTATAAAATATATGTTTATTTTTTTCTTGGCTTAATGCTCCTCTGGAGAATTCATAACTGTGATTTATAACCAACTATTTAATGGGCTGAAAATTGCAGTTAATACAAACAGTACAAATAAAATTTCTTTTTAAAAATGCAAAAAAGCAATACATTGGGCTCACTCAAAAAAATAGAGACTTATAGAATTAAATACTAATATGCACAAAACCCTAAAAATAATCTTACAGATAGTAACTGCTTACTAAGTGTAAATTACTGCATCACTATTGCCATAGTACTCACTGAGGAATACAGTGAAATTTATCTGCTCTGTGTGCAAGGCAGTCAATAATCTCCACTAATGGCCATCTGTGTCTTCCTTGAACATAACCAACTCTATTAGTTACTTTCTCATTGCTGTGAACAAACACCTGGCCAGGAGCTACTTAAGGAAGGAAGGGTTTTATTTTTCAGCTTACAATATCAAGCAGTCTTTTTGTGGAGGGTGGGCTTGTTGCATGTCAGCCAGAAGCAGGAAGCAGTGAGTAAGCAGGAAGTTGGGCCAGCTATAAAATCTTAAGGCCTATCTCCTCAGTGACCCACTTACTCCAGGAAAACTCTGCCTTTAAAAAGTTCTATAACATTCCCAAACAGTGCCACCAGCTTGGGACCAAGTGACCATGCACACAAGCCTATGGGTGACATTTTACATTCAATTCACAACACCAACCAACAGAAAATGGACAGTTATATACACAGTAATTCAGTACAGGTAAGCCAAAAACCAACAGCTTGAAATCATAAGCATTTATTTAGCACATAGCAAATAAATGGGTCAGCAATTTAGAGTGGGCTGGCTTAGACAGTTCTCAGCTTACTAGGGTGACTCAGTTAAATTTATGTTAGCAAATGTCCAATAGTCTGGCTCACAAATTATTCTCCTGGTACCTGCAAAGGTACAAATGAAAACAAAGTTCAACATACAAACCTTGTTCAGCCCTCTGCTTTTATTTTTTTTTTATTATTTATTTATTTATTTATTTGAGAGCGACAGACACAGAGAGAAAGACAGATAGAGGCAGAGAGAGAGAATGGGCGCGCCAGGGCTTCCAGCCTCTGCAAACAAACTCCAGACGCGTGCGCCCCCTTGTGCATCTAGCTAACGTGGGACCTGGGGAACCGAGCCTCGAACTGGGGTCCTTAGGCTTCACAGGCAAGCGCTTAACCGCTACGCCATCTCTCCAGCCCAGCCCTCTGCTTTTGTTCCATCGCCTAACATCCCTTTTGCCTAACAATTCCCCAGGCTTAGTGTACAGGTAAGGGTGGACCAGATCCACCTGTCTACCACAGGAAGCTCTGCAGAGGCACATGGTAAAGGACGTAGATTTAGGTACTGAAGTGTTATGTTAGGCCATCATTGTCATCACACAGGGAGTTTACTAAATCAAAAGACAGCCCAATGTAATCATCATGACAGATATACTTAGGGTTAATCACACAGTCTGTCTAGCTTCTCTGATTTGTCTAGTTAATTGTATGGCATTACAACTCATGTAAGTGTAATCAATCCTCAGTGGCACATTAAGTACCATTAAAATATTTGATTAGGTTCTTCATAAATTATCTTTTGCAAGCTGAAAAAATGAAAACAGTTTTGTCTATTATATTTCATGTAATGAAAAATAATTCTTCTTATACTGTCAATAGTCCATTTGCATCATCATACTTTATGTATGACAGATATGATCTGATAATTCCTCCTTTATTATGGATACTATACATTTATTGTTATGCTTAAAATATAAGTGCCACATCACTTGGTTAATTCACATCAGCTTGTAGATAAATAAAACCTCCAATGTTTTCATGAACTATTTTAAGGTGAGCTCCTCTTACAGGGAATTTCACATAGAATGGCCCAATAAACCTGAGCATATAATTTAGTTACAGTACATCAATATGACATCACATAGTTTTGGTGTTACCAGTTGGAATTGGCATGATTATAAACTAGCTGATAAGTTTGTAGTTTGAATGAGATCATGACATAGACTCATTTGTTTTCAATGCTTGGTGCCCCAGCTGGTGGCAATTTGAGATGGTTTGTTACTGTAGTCTGTCTTTGGCGTATTATAACCCAAAAGCTTCACCTTGTCAGAACTAACTCACTCTCTTTCTGCTGCCAGATACTGTTGCAAGAAGTGACACCCAGCTCCTGCTTTGTCATGCTTCTCATTGTCATGATGAAATTTCCCCTCGAAACCATAAGCTGAAATAAAATCTTTTCTCCCATAAGCTGCTTTTGGTCAAACTCTTGACTCTCCTGACTCTACTTCATGAGTGCCAGCACTTCAGGCATGAGCTCTCACACCTGACTGGATATAATAATGGAGGAAATCATAAAGTGCAATGCTAAAGCAAAAAATCAAAACAATGGCAACAACATAAAACCAGGCTGTTTGTCTGTCTGTGTTTGAGTTTGAGAATGGGTCTTTTCTATAGGCCACTCTGGACTAGAGCTCATTATTTTGCTTAGGCTGCCCTCTAATTTATTTTAATCTTTGCACCTCAGTCTCTTGAGCAGTAGGATTTCAGGCATTAGCCACTACAGCAAGATAAATAACATCTTGGTAAAAAGAAATACTGTCCTATAAATAGGTGCAACCATTAAACTGGTGCAAACAGGAAAATAGACAGACTTTGCGCTATTCCAAATACAATCTCTCTTCTCAGGAAATGGGCA
Organism: Jaculus jaculus; assembly: GCF_020740685.1. Lineage (NCBI taxonomy): Eukaryota > Metazoa > Chordata > Mammalia > Rodentia > Dipodidae > Jaculus > Jaculus jaculus. The sequence goes on along the minus strand of NC_059108.1, from coordinate 98,923,822 downwards.
TTCTCCAGTGTAGCAGGAACTGGAGGAATGGGTTATTTTGGTTTGGATTTACTTTGCATGTTCCATTCTCTGAGGGTGAAAGTAAGAATTTTCAGAAACATGTAAAACTTTTGGTTCATATTATTAAGCAATACCCTCCTACTTCTTCACATCCTAAATCTAAATAACAATAACACTACATTCTCAGACACTGGATGGAGGGAAAGCTTTTATTTTCTGTACTCAGATTTTTTTTTTTAGAATAATTAAACATTTCTCCACACTGAGTTCATTCCAAACTATATCCATCCACTGTCAAAGCACTTACTGTATTAGCTACTTTAATCATTGCTGTGACAAAACACCTGATAAAAACAACTTAAGGAAGGAATGCTTTCTTTTGACTTAGGGCTTGAGGGGATAAAATACATGGTGACATGGATAGGTGATAGGTACATGAAGCAACTGGTCACATTGTATCCCATCAGGAAGAAGAGAAAGATGAAGCCAGGTGTGGTGGCACATGCCTTTAATCCCAGCACTTGGGAGGCAGAGGTAGGAGGATCGCTGTGAGTTCAAGGTCACCCGGAGACTACATAGTGAATTCCAGGTCAGCCTGAGTTACAGTGAAACCCTACCTCGAAGAACAAAACAAAACAAAAGAAGAAGAAGAGAGAGATGAATGCTGGTGCTCAGCTGGCACTTCTCCATTTTCCCTTTTTATTCAGTCTGGTACCCTAGGTAAAAAGGGATATGATTTCCTTTGTGATAAGACAAATTATTGGATTATGGGTTTGGAGTTTTGTGTTGGGGGGATCCTATGTATATCACATCCTTAGCATTTTTTAAGTTTATAGTCAATGATACCCCTACAAGTTTTTCACATGTGCTATGTCACACATGGGGTGATGGTTGTTCTTTTGTCATCTTAGAAATACAGCTACTGGGATAGCTTACATGTTAAAGGAACTTGCTTGTACAGCCTGCCAACCCAGGTTCAATTCCCTAGCACCCACATAAAACACACATACACACACATGCATGCACATGAACAGACATACGCACAAATAATTTTCTTAAGTGTATCATTTAATAATGTTAGAAGGTTTCTTTTTTTAATTTGACTTTGCACCTTTCACTCCCACTAATCAGTATTATTAGATACTAATTCTATCATTCAGAATATTAGCTATGTCTCCCAGCTTCATCATTTGCCAAGTTAATGAATATGTTATTTTAATAAAATAGTGTTAAAAAGTATAATTCAGCATTTCAAAGGTACATTACTAGAGATATACCTTGGGCATTATCTGCACACAGCCTTCAAGCCAGTTCCAAATCCAATTTCTGCATTTTCAAATGTCTATGCCTTGAAAGCATACTTGTATTTTAACAAGAAACTGAAAAACAAAAAGCCTTCACGGCCAATATAATTAATTTCTAAAGATGAAGTAAAATTTTAGAGTTATAGGAGGAAGTCTTTTGACAGAAGAGTTCTGTTGTGGTTATCTATCTATAAACCTATAAACATTATCTTTACCTAGGTTTTTAATTCCTTATTTCCACAATGGTGATTAAATTGTTCTGAGAATTTATACAAGTACAATCTTGAGTGAAGCTGACTTAGAGCAATGTGATACACAGATTTCCTTTAAGCAGAAGCTCTAATATATACCACTTCTCATGCAGACATTGGTAGCAAGCAGCTCCATATACACAATTCCTAAGGTTCCAGGCAATGACAGAGGCCTGTGGCAAAACATTAAAATGATTTGCCAAATAAAATTTGGGAGAAGTCAGAGTTTCCAGGTAGGAAGTTTGATTTTTGGCATATATAAGTACCTATGATCATGCTCTGAAGTCATTTAGTGCCGGAGATGGCAAGCATGCCATTTCAGGATCACGAGGAATTGAGCGCTGAAGAGCTGCTTGACATAGTTCCAGCCCAGCTGTCTCTTCCTTGAAGTCCAATGTGGCCCCTCTATAGAAAAATCTTTGGCTCTCTACGCTACAGAAATATGTGATTTTCTGTATAATGTTTGTCCTTCTCTGTCTTTCACTTGGTGTCCCAATCTCTAAGTTTACTTTTCCAGTAAAAATTGGTGTCAGTAAAGTGTTGGTCAATGTATCTGAAAAAGGCTCTGGCATAGAATTGGAAAAACAAGAAAATGGGTCAAAGATAATTGTTTTCCTTAAAGGCCTTAAAGAAAGTCAGGCATGGAGTACAGTACACTTAGGAGGAAACAATGAACCTCCTGGAACAATGTAAACATTGTTATATGACTAATTTTTCTAAATGGTGGCAATTGCAATTGACTCTTTACCAGGAATCCTTATAGAAAAACAACCGAAGTCAGAAATAGTTCAATTGGGGGGACCAAAGTTTAAGTATTGGAGGGATGTGAAAAGGAAAATGCAAAATAAATAATTAAAGGATAAATGGATCTGCTGGATCAGTGATTAATGATGGGAAGCCCCATTTGTGGTTGTTTTACCTCTCACCTTTAATAGAGTAATTGAAAGTAGAAGTCCAGGAAAGCACAAGCGCTTGACCGCACATACATGGGGAAAATGTGAAAACAGTTAATCATTACAGGGGCCTGATGACTTTACTTGAGGTGAATAATTATGGGATTGTTTGATAATAAGGAATAACAAAAAGTTTCTATGAATTCTGTAAAATTGTACCTTTCTTGAAGTTTGTTCTTGCATGACGTGATCAGAAAATAAAAAAAAAAGACTGAGACTAAGATCTGTGGCAGCAGAGAAGGAGAAATATAGAAGCATGGAAGCATAGAAACAGGGAAAAACAGAAAACAGAAAAAAAGACAAAAAAATAGAAAAAAAAACAAGAAAAAAATAGAAAAATAAAAAAAAATAGAAACAGAAAAGGAGGCAGAGAGAAAAAGAGAAAAACTCAGCTGCCTTCTGCATTAGCCTGTCAGCTTGCATCAGAACTTGACTTCGAGTCGTTATTTCACTGCTCCCTTTCACACCTCTCTTCGGGGACCCTCCTTCAAGCCAGGGCTGGACCCCAGCAATTTAGATGGAGCAATTTTATGGCCATCCTCACAACACTCTGTCACTTCTCTAGAATGTAATCCCTGACTCAGGGACAGCCCGGTGACTCATAAGCTGCAGTTGTTTTATTTTTAGTACACAGCACAATACTGTGAGGGTTGCAGATGTTTAGAGACAAAAACAGAAAGAAAAAGAAAGAAACTAGTAAGATCAAAGTAATTACTCCTTGTACTTAAAAAATAAAAAAGTGCCTCTTTCTGTTTGAATCTTAATGCATGCCACAGAGTGGATGGGGGAGTGGTACAGCCATGGCATATTCAGCAAGAAGTGTATGCTGTCCATTTCTCTGAGGCCTTCTGCACCATGACAAAATGGCACGAGTGCAAGTGAAGAATATGGGCTCCTAGTGGTAAGCCAGGTTAAGCATCTACCACACTGTTTCTGTTTCCCATAGGGTGTGTCAGAGATGTATGAGAGAAAAGGCATTTGGGACTGGCTCCTTTCCAGCTCCAAATAAACCTTTTTATTTTATTTTGTTTTGTTTTATTTTATTTTTGGATTCGAGAGAGAGACAAAGAAGCAGAGAGAGAGGGGGGGGATGGGCATGCCATGGACTCCAGCCATTGCAAATAAACTGTATGTACATGTACTGGGGAATTGAACCTGGGTCCTTAGGCTTCACAGGCAAGCGCCTTAACTTCTAAGCTATCTCTCCAGTCCCAAATAAACCTTTTTATCAAGCATGAGAACATGATGCTCTAATTGCACTAAATTATAAACATGATTCCAAACACCACTTGTTGAAGTGATACTCACTCACTTAGGTAACAAAATGCTTGCCAGTAATTAATTTCACTTTTCCCATTTTCTATCTCCTTTAGAAAATTTTTATGACTTGGTCATGTAAATTAAATCAGAACTTAGAATATTATTATACAATTCAATTATTTTTCTTCTCTCAAATAAATTTAAGTTAATGAAACCACATATCTGGTCTTATTTTATAGTACACTGAATGATTACCTTTTGGTATTTCAGAAAAACTACTCCTTAGAAGTAATACTGGGTTTCCTTCACATTGGAAAATTAAGTGACTAAATGAACCTAGCTAGATCCCAACAATCACAGCATCAAATATCAGCGACATCACCTCAGGATATCCTCAGGTAATTAAAGAAAAACAGGTTTAGCAGAATGAACTTCAGTATGGTTCATAAAAACAACATGATGGCCATCAATTTTTGGTCTAATGTAAATGATGCAGACATCAGAAACCCATGTACAAGATGTAGCCACATACAATTAATTGTAAGTAATTATATAATAGCATATAATTCTAGGATACTTGAGCATTCTTACTTGTATTATAGCACCTTGCTATCCAAGTGTGGTTTGTAAATCTGTGGCACTGGCCTCACCTATCTAAACTTTCTTAAAATGCACAGTCTAGGTCTGAGAAGATGGCTCAGCTGCTGAAGGTGCTTGCTTGCAAAGCTTGTCAGTCCCTGTTCAATTCCTAAGCCACTGGATGGTGTATTGAATGGTGTTTGTTTGAAGTGGCAACAGGCCCTGGTGCACATGCGTGTATGCACACACACGCATGCATACACACAAATAAGTAAATATTAAAAATTAATAATTCTGGGTATAATGGCACATGTCTTTAATCCCAGCACTTGGGAGGCAGAGGTAGGAGGATTGCCGTGAGTTTGAGGCCACCCTAACACTACATAGTGAATTCCAGGTCAGTCTGGGCTAGAGTGAGACCTGACCTCAAAAACAAACAAAAAACTAAATTATTTAATAAAATAGGGCTGGAAAGATGGCTCAGAAGTTAAAGGCACTTGCTTGCAAAGCCTGACCACCTGGGTTTGAATCCCCAGTACCCCTGTAAAACCAGATGCTCAAAGTGACACATGCATCTGGAGTTCATTTGCAGTGGCAAGAAGCCCTGATAAGCCTATTCATTCTCTCTCTCTCTCCTTGCAAATAAGTAGTTTTAAAAAATTAATAAAATAAATTTAGGCAGGGTATATACGCTTATTGGTAGGGCGCTTACCTAACATATGTGAATCCCTAATTTCAATCCTCAGCACACACACACACACACACAAATAAATAAGTAAAAGTGTAGACTCCTAAGCTCCAACTCTATTTCTTTTGTTTTGTTTTGGTTTTGGGCTTTTTTTTAATATTTTATTTACTTACTTGAGAGAGAGAGAAAGAATGAGTATGCCAGGGCATCTAGCTGCTGAAAACAAACTCCAGACTCATGTGCCACTTTGTGCACCTGACTTACTTGAGTACTGGGGAATCAAACCTGGATCCTTAGGCTTCATAGGCAAACTCCTTACCCACAAAGGCATCTCTCCATCCCATTTTTTTGTTTTGTTTTGTTTTGTTTTTTGAAGTAGGGTCTTGCTCTAGCCCAGGCTGACCTGAAATTCACTATGTAGTCTCAGGGTAGCCTTGAACTCAAAATAATCCTCCTACCTCAGCCTCCTGAGTGTTGGGATTAGAGGCATGAGCCATCATGCCCAGCTTCCAATTCTACTTCTTGAGTCTAAATTTTCATCTTATGTTTAAAGTACATCATACAACTGCATAAAATGGCTTTGTGTAACCCTGCATAATTAAAAATTAAAATTTTGGGCTGGAGAGATGGCCTAGCGGTTAAGCGCTTGCCTATGAAGCCTAAAGACCCCGGTTCGAGGCTCGGTTACCCAGGTCCCACGTTAGCCAGATGCACAAGGGGGCGCACGCATCTGGAGTTCGTTTGCAGTGGCTGGAGGCCCTGGCGCGCCCATTCTCTCTCTCTCCCTCTATCTGTCTTTCTCCCTGTGTCTGTCACTCTCAAATAAATAAATAAAAAATGAACAAAAAATATTTTAAAAAAATTAAAATTTTAAGTTTGCACTTTAAACAGAATCCCAGCTAATTCATATTCACATTAAATTTGACAAGCACTGTTATTGTAGACTTTAATTGTCTCTTCTAGTACTGACCTTCCATAGCCAAAATCCTATATGCCTGTTCAAATACCTAAGACATGTTAATAATAGACGATTGAGTCCTGTATAAAGTAACTGGAGTAAAAAAACTATTGTAAATTATAAATAGCCAATACCTAAATATTGAGTGCAGATCTGTGACTGTTGGCAATGGCATCTCAGAGGAACAGATAAAGTTTATTTCCTATTAAGAAATTATATAAAGTTGTCAAATAATGAATAAATAACTGTCTAAGGTGGCAAGAATAAGAAGGAAATGAAAATCTTTGATCGGGAAAACAAACCTACTGGATATGAAAACATCCTCCCAGTGTGCTTTCTGTTTGGAAGGTTGTAAGAGATGCTGCTACACAGGGCAAAATGAAACAGCCCTGCAGAAACCAAAGCACCTCTGGAGACACACAGGCAAGAAGAAAATCATAATGTCAACATGAAGTCTCATTTGAAATAGGTAATGTTCTGAAGTGATGGCTCCATTGATAAAAGCACTTGCTGGCTGAGTTTTAACTCTACTTCAGTGATGAGCTCTTAGGAGGCTCTGGATCTCGGCTTTGGTAAGTGTTCAGTATCTTCAGCATCTGTCTCCTTCACCCTGGCACTGATTGTCAGGCTCACCATGGAAGCAGCACTCTTGCTCCTCTCCCCACTTCCTCTATGGTTTGGCCTGGCCCTTGACTGAAATGTGGGGGGTGGTTTACCTCCTCTGGTCTCACTACCTTCTAAAAAAGAACAGATTCTGCCAGGTGTGGTGGTGCATGCCTTTAATCCTAGCACTCGGGAGGCAGAGGTAGGAGGATTGCTGTGAGTTCAAGGCCACCCTGAGACTACAGAGTTAATTCCAGGTCAAACTGGACCAGAGTGAGGCCCTACCTCAAAAAAAAAAAAAAAAAAAAAAGAACAGCTGGGCGTGGTAGCGCAGGCCTTTAATCCCAGCACTCGGGAGGCAGAGGTAGGAGGATTGCCGTGAGTTTGAGGCCACCCTGAGACTCCATAGTGAATTCCAGATCAGCCTGGGCTAGAGTGAGACCCTACCTCGAAAAACCAAAAAAAAAAAAAGAACAGATTCTCCATCAGAGAGTAAGGTCAACATAAGTTAAATGGGATAAGTGTTATTAATTTAGAGAGAGTTTGATGGATGTAGCCCCTCTTTTACCACAGCTCAGGTAATTTTGTGGAAGGCATTGCCTACCCCCCATAACTGACTGCTGCTCCCACATGCATAACCACAACCCCATGGGGAATACCAGCAACCCCACTGAGAAGGGGAATGGGGCAAGAGAGGAGGGGAAAGATGGTACCAACAATACATGTAAAGTATGTTTTTAATTTTAACAAAAAAAAAAAAAAAAAAAGAAACACTTTCTGCACAATCGTGAGGTTCAGAGTTCAGATTCCTAAACCTACCCACATCCTGGGTGAGCAAATGGGCATGGCAGTCCACTTCCAATCCCAGTCCATGGGAGACCAAGACAGAGACTCAGTAAATAAAGTGAAAAGCAAACTAAGACACATAATATTAACCTCTAACCTCCACATGTTTGCACACACACATACATGTCCCCACACACATGAGCACACACACACACAATAGAAGGGCTGGAGAGATAGCTCATCAGTTAAAGGTGCATACTTATAAAGCCTGAGGGCCCTGGTTCAATTCCTCAGTACCTACATAAAACCAAATGCACAAAGTAACACACACATCTGGAGTTGGCAGAAGGGCTGGTGCACCCATTCTTGTCTTGTTGTCTTCTCTCTTTTTCTCTCTCTCCCTCTCTTACTTTCATTGCAAGTAAATAAAAGTATATTTAGAAAAATAAATAAGCACTAGAACTGTACAGAACCTATGGGGCTCACCTGCTGCAGAGCATTGTGGGACAGGTCCTTCCTTCTTGCCTTGCTACTCCCCACTCCACCAGTCTGCAGACTGAGGGGAGAAGCCTAAGCCCTGTCTGTGGGCAAAATTGCTCCTTAAAAACATCACTACTGACCCCATCTGAAAAACTTGGTATAAATTGAATCTCTCCCAGCTATCACCAGAGTAAGTTTTCTATGCACAAGCATGTATATGTGTATATGTATATATATATATATATATATATATGCATATTGTATGTGTGTATTTGTGTGTGCATGTTGGTATGGGCTTGGATACATGTGTATATGCAGGCACAATTTTCCTAAATGTACATAATCTATTGTTATCATAATCCCCTCCTATGGTCTTCTTTACTCCCCTCCTCCATCCCCCTTTCCTTTTCTTATTTTGCTTAAATATTTTTGGTAATTCTTATTTATTTATTTATTTATTTGAGAGAGAGAGAGAGAGAATGGGAGTGCCAGGGCTTCCAGTCACACTGTAAACAAACTCCAGATGCATGTGCCACCCTGTACATCTAGCTTACATGGTTTCTGGGGAATCAAACCTGGGTCAATTAGCTTTGCAGGCAAGCGCCTTAACTGCTAAGCCATCTCTTCATCCCAATCCCTGTTCTTTTTTGATGCCTTTTGTTTACCCTCCTCCATCATCCATAATAGAATGTCGATTATCTCAATTTTGTGCAGGTCTTGTGTAAGTAATGAAAGCTGAGAGTTCATGAATGCAACTGTTCATGACTTATCTCCCTCCAGCAGCCTACACAGCACTACAGAAGTCAGCCAGCAAGGAAGAGGCTTCTAACTCAGTTCCAGCTTAATTTCTCAGTGTGCTGTAACCAAAGTATATGATTTCAGTAGCAACAAGGTCTTACCATCTAGCTCTGGTTAAAAAAAAAAAAAAAAATGAGAGCATTGGCATTAGTCTGTATTGTTTTGGAGGCCTCTGGGGACTTCTCTGACCAACAACTCATGCCCTGGCACTGGGAGTTCCCTGTATGCCTGGCATTTTTAGTGGGTTCTGGAAATGGAGCTTAGGCCTTGTGCTTATGAGGCATCTTCCCAGCCCCAGAATGAATTTTTAACAACCTTAATGAAGTACAATTGATATGACAAAAGAAGAAAACAGAAAGGAAGTTAGGAGCCAGGCATGGTGGTGCACGCCTTTAATCCCAGCACTAGGGATGCAGAGGTAGGAGGATCACCGTGAGTTCAAGGCCACCCTGAGACTACATAGTGAATTCCAGGTCAGCCTGGACCAGAGTGAGACCCTACCTTGAAAAACCAAAAAGAAAAAGAAGAAAAAAGAAAGAAATGACACAAGGAAGGAAGGAAATTAGGGAGAAAAGAAAGGAGGAAGAGAGGGATGGAGGGAGAGAAAAGGGAGAATATAATTTAATGAGTTTTTTTGTTTTATGAGAAAGAAATAATTGGCATGTCAGGGCCTCTAGCTACTGTAATCAAACTCCAGACACATGTGCCACCTTTGTGCCCATACATGACCTTGTGCATCTAGTTTACATGGGTGCTGGGGAGTCAAACCTGGGTCCCTAGGTTTCATAGGCAAGTGCCTTAATCACTAAGCTATCTGGACATCACCTCTGCCATGGCAGGTAGAAATAGCAACAAGTGAGAGATCCTAGTCCTGGCAAGGGGTAATTGGCTATAACACCCTTACACCCATGCCCAAGAACACACAAGACTGCACTTCCCAAATTGCCAGCAGCTGGGGACCAAGCGCTCAGTACACATGAGTTTGTGGAGGACATCTGATTCAAACCACCACCAGAAGATAATAAACATATCCATTATCTCCAAGTTTCTTTGTGTCTTTTGTGTGTTTTATTTTGTTTTGTTTCATAGAAAGAATTCTTGGCATGAGATTTATACTCTTAAAATGTTTTTGTGGTACTGGAGATTGAGTGTAGGGTCTACCCAAGGGCTCTAAGATTGACATATGTCTCTAACCCTCTTTTAACTTTTTGTGTTGAGACAAGCTCTTTCTAAACTACCCAAGCTGGTCTTTTTGCGGGTGTGGGGGCAGTTCCAGGTAGGGTCTCACTGTAGCTCAGGCTGACCTGGAATTCACTATGTATTCTCAGGGTGGCCCTGAACTGACAGCAATCTTCCCACCTCTGCCTCCCAAGTGCTAGGATTAAAGGTATGCACTACCACGCCCAGCCCAAACTGATCTTGAATTCACTTTGTAGCCCAGGCAGCCCTTAACCTCCTTAGTGGGAAGAATGAAGAAAACTGTAAAAATACATATAAAGAACTTAATACTTGTCAAAGGAATGAGTGAATGAATAAATGAATATCTTTCCAATAAAGCTTTTAAATATCACAATATATTTTCAGTTTAATAACTTGATTCTAAACTTGGCTAAATTTGTAAATCAATGCCTTTATAATTTTTTGTAGAAAGTACAGCTGTTCCATGCAAAGATGTAACTTTTAAATAGCAGTAATATTTTAGCTAGACACCTCTGAGACATTGAAAGGCAATGCTTGCCATCTAGTGGAAACCTGTTAAATTCCAGTGCATCTTGACTTCTGGCAAATTCTTGGATTAAAGGAACCATTCATTTTATAGTACCTTTGTGAGAAACTTCCTTCACATCCTTTCAGTATACATTTAAATGAAAATGCTCTGTAGTAGAAGAAACTGATAATAATAACAAACTTGAATTTTCCTTTAGTCAAAAGGCTTTATAAGAGAATATACATATCATGGTGCATATGCCAGGCTTGGGGGAAAAAAATCCAGAAAATGATTAACTATTGAAAAGATACCTAACATGTCATCAGGACCAAGAATATAAGTAGACATGAGTTTCTGGATTCTTTCCTGATTTAAATATCCATTTCATTGTTTCTGCAAGTTACTTTCCTTCTCTTTTGTGTTTATCACTAGAAGAAGTCTGACAAGGAAGTTACAGCCTACTTTGTCTCTCCAGAAACTATCTCATTTTCTTATCAAAAGCCTCCTAGCCAGGTGTGCTGATATATGCCCAATACTTAGGAGGATTACAAATTCAAGGCTATCTGAGCTACTTGGTGAGTCTGAAATCACCCTGGGCTACCTAATGAGACTTGTCTCATTTTTTTAAAATAGTAAACACTTTTCTTTTTTTAATTTTTTTTTGATTTTATTTGAGAGAGAAAGAGACAGATAGAGAAAATTGGAATGCCAGGGCCTTTAGCTACTGAAAATGAACTCCAAAACCATGCACTGCCTTGTGCATCTGGCTTATGTGGGTCCTAGGGAATCAAACCTGGGTCCTTTGGCTTTGCAGGAGAGTGCCTTAACTGCTAAGCCATCCCTCCAGCCCCAAACAATTTTCTGAATGGATTATCATGTTTAATAAGCCATGCTTGGTTTGAGATTAGTATTACTCCACTAGGGCCAAGGAAGTGGCTCAGCAGATAAGAGCACTTGCTGTGCAAGATTACTGAACAATACCAAACTGCCCAGTAAGCACTTTTCTTAATGTTAATAACCATATAGTAATACTACTTTCACTTTTGGTTAGAGAAGCTTCGCTTTTCAGATGACAGTGACCTTGGGATGACTCAGAAGACACCATGGTGCTGAGAAGAAGTGACAGAGGAGTGCTCAGCTCTGAAACATCCCTATCACACCTTCCATGGTTCAGGGTCCATTGCGGAAGAGGTAAGAGTCAAGGGAAGGGTAGGACTGCTTACACTGCACTCTTCCAGACACAAAATGGCCTGGATATCCATGACCTCACAGTGTCTGGCACTACCTACACATGACTAGTATAATAGGAGGAAAACATGATGACATCAAAGCAAAAGAGAGACTGATTAAGGGGGGGGCACATAACGGACAGTGGAGTTGTGAAGGGGAAAGTGAGGGGGAGGGAATTATTGTCATGGTTTATTGTCTATAATTATGGAAGCTGTCAATAATAAAAAAATTAATAAGACTTCATGTTTTTAATGAAATCAATAAGAAAGAAAACAACAAAAATTTTTGAAAAAAAAAGTTACTGAGCAAGCTTGAAGAGTTCGATCCCCAGCACACAGGTCAAAAGCAAAGGCTTGCTTCCTGGTCGGGCTGGCAGAGATGGGACGCTGCGCTGCTCAACTCCAGCTGCTCTGTTTCCGGTGCTTTCTCCTGCCATGAGCTTTCTCAAAAGTTTCCCACCGCCCTGGACGGCCAAGAGCCTAGGGCAGCAGCCGCCAAACACCAAGGCGGTGCTGAACCGGAAGGGACTTGGCACCGGCACTCTTTACATTGCCAAGAGCCGCCTGTCTTGGTTAGATGGTTCTGGATTAGGATTCTCACTGGAATATCCCATCATTAGTAAACACGCATTCTCCAGGGACCTAAACGCCTGTCCACAATTGCATTTGAATGTTATGGTGAATGCCAAATGTGGAGAAGAATCAGAAGAATCTCTGATGAAGACGAGGAAGACAGTGATAATGATGTTGAACCCATAACTGAATTTAGATTTGTGCCTAGTGGTAAGTCAGCCTTGGGGGCGAAGTTCAGGCAGTGTGTGAGTGCCAGGCCCTGCATCCCCACGGGGAAGACTCGGACTCTGATGACTGCGCTGATGAAGACTAGAAGTGGAAGCTCAAGAACAAGGACAAGGATGTGCCTACATTCTACACCTATGAAGCAGAACTCTCCCACTTTATGGCAGAAGGACAAGCCACACTGGAGAGACTGGAAGGAATGTTTTCTCTGTCTGTGAGCAGCCAGTATCATATGGCTGGAGTCTGGACAGAAGATTCAGTAAGAGATATGAAGATGGTATGGAGGTGGGCACCATGCCAGCAGTTGCTGGGCAGTTTGAGGATGCAGATGTGGATCACTGAAAACAAGTTACGCTGTTAAACGATTCTGCTGTAACTAGGAGAGAGCTTGGTGCCTCTTCCACTCTGGAGTAAGGTTAATGAAAGGCCTTCTTCCTTTTCAAAACTCACTTAAACCAGTTCTTTCTCAAGACAAATGACACTGAGGCAGCAGGTTGTCACCAGCAGAAGCCTTTATTAACATAGGGGGTATCTATAGTTCATCATTTACCCTCAAACTTCCTGAGTCTAGGTGTGCTTTCAGTAGGCCTCCAATTCTTGCCTCTGCTGTACATACACATGTCTACCTGGTGAACCGCACAGAAGCTTGAGAGTGGGTGCTGGGGGTGGGGGAGCTGCTGGAGCTCAGATGTCTCTGCAGCCAAGAAGTCCTTACCCCCAAGAGAAAAGGCAGCGGTCTCAGACATCAGCTTGTGTCATTTTCCACAGAGGTGAGGGTAAGATCGATTGATTAGGCCCTGTGGGGATGCCATCCTGACAGCCAAGCCTGCACAAGGGCTTCCGGCTGCTTCTGCTCCTTCTGCCTGTCCTGCCAGCCTGCTCTTGTGGTCTCCCAGGTTACATCCTTGAACGTCAAGTTAGTTTTCTGTTACAGAACAAAAAGTCTGATTATGTCCTCAAAGTACTGCTAATGATAGTGTTTTGTCTTTATAATAGTTTAACAAATAAATCAAGCTTTTGTATTTAAAAAAAAAAAAGGCATGGTTGTGCGTGCCTGTGACCCCAGTGCTGAGGTGGTCAGACACAGCCAATCTAATCCAAAAAAAGCCACTTTAGTTTAGCTGTCTAAGCAAAGTAATGCATGTGAGCAATAGAAAACATCTAGTCTTCCTGTAGCCTCCACATATGAACACATGGGGCACACACATCTGCACACACAAGTGCATATACTACTCACACAATGAACTACACATGAAAAACTTATCCCTTTAATCACTCACAATCTAAGAAAAACCATGCAAGGCTACCCCATGTCTCAAGAAACAAATTATACTGGCAGAGTCATGAGCTTTGGCAATGACATACAGTTGTTGGGTCAAAATGGTAACTAATCTACATGTTGAAGAAGACTCCTGCCCTAAAAAGAACAGAACTTGACAAAATTATGGGTGATAATTCTTAAAACAGACAAGTAAGTGGATTCCATAAAATTATTTGAAAGGTTAATGGTTTTAAAATATAATGAGGCAGAAGCTGTGGTGAAGTAGGAAAAAATATGCCAGTGACACCAGGGAGATATACATTCCTGCAGAGAATGGAGTAGACCATGGTGCTCAGCAACCTCTGTCTTTCAAGACAACTTTGGCCTGAAACAGGACCACAAACAGAAAAAGCATACAATTCTCTACTGAAAATGGTATTTCCTTACTTCAGAACCTAAGGGGCTAACATTTTATGATTTGTCCCCAGACTTGCCACAAACTTCACATGGCATCTTGTCCCACAGTTAAAACCCTTAGATAAATAGATTTTTAAAACTGCATGAGCCAAGAGGCAAGGCCACCTGCACCCCATCCCAGGCCTATTGTTGAGCTTTTTCCAAAATTGGATCCCACTTAGTTTGCGGCCTTAACAGTATATGGGCAGGATAAGTGTTCCTGGGTATGCAGTTGTGCTGCTTGTAGAAATCAGAGGTCCAGCAGCTATTGGATTAAATGGTGCAATAATTTGCATTTTACTTTGAAAGACAGTTCAGGCACATCATGAACCAACAAACGCTGAAAATATTTACAGATGTGGTAAGAACTTAAATCCTAATAGAGCTTACAAAATAGTGCCATCAGCTAAGACCAAGTGTTCAACACACAAGTTTGCAGAAGGCACTTTATATTCAGGGAATAACACCCTGCAATCTGCTAATGATACCTATGATAGAAAAGAAGACTATTGATTAAATTAATAGTCTTGAAAGGAAAGATTGTCTTGGATTATTAGGAAGGAGGGAAAACCATTCAGGATAAGGCAGTGTGACAATGGAAGCAGATTAATGTACTCTGAAGATAGTGAGAGGGAACATGTAGCAGTTACCTTCTCATTGCTGGGACAAATACCTAAACAAAAGCAGCTTATGGGGGCTGGAGAGATGGCTCAGCTGTTAAGACACTTGCCTGCAAAACCTATCAACCCAGGTTCAATTACCCAGTACCCATGTAAAACCAGATGCACAAAGTGGCACATGGATGTATAATTCATTTTCAGCAGCTAAAGGCTCTATTATACCCATTCACTCTATTTGTCTCTCTCCTATCTCCCTCTCTGATTGCAAATAAATAGAGTTGCAAGGGGATGCTTCATCATGGCAGGAAAAGGTTGAAGTAGAGGAGTTGTCATGAGTTAGAGGCCAGCCTGGTTTACAGAGTAAGGTCCAGGTGAGCCTGAGCTAAAGTGGCACCCTGCTTCAAAAGGAAGGAAGGAAGGGATGGAGGGAGGGAGGAATTTTAAAAAGGAGCCAGCATTTGGGAGGCAGAAGTAGTAGGATTGCCATGAGTTTGAGGCCTCCCTGAGACTACATAGTGAATAACAGGTCAGCTTGGGCTAGAGCAAACCCCTAGCTTGAAAAAAATAAATAAAGGGAAAAAAATTCTTTTTTTTTTTTTTTTTTTTTTTTGGTTTTTCGAGGCTGACCTGGAATTAACTATGTAGTCTCAGGGTGGGCTCAAATTTACAGTGATCCTCCTACCTCTGCCTCCCAAGTGCTGGGATTAAAGGCGTGCACCACCATGCCCAGCGGGGGAAAAAAAAAATGTTCTAAGGATGAAAAAAAACTATCTCCAAGATGGTAAATACTCATGTTCTTTGAAGTAGATGTAATGAATAAACACTTACTCTGGCCTCATCTCTTTCATCCTCAAGAAACTCTGAACAAAAGGTTTCGCTCTGAGGAAATCAGCATGACAGAATAGATAGAAAGGATAGCTGCAGGACCCCCAGATTGAGACAAGAGCTGTGACCTTTTTATTACTCACCATTTAACTCATGTCTGTGGGGAGAGAGAAATTTCCAGATTGTTTCTTAGTGCATATTTCCTTCATACAAAAATGTGAGACAAAAAAGCCAAGTGTGATGGCTCGCATTTTTAATCCCAGAACTCAGGAGACTGAGGTAAGAGGACCGTCATGAGTTCAAGGTCAACCTTGGCTATAGTGAGGCCCTGCTTCCCACTCCCCACCCCCAAAAAAAAATGTGAGTCAAAATGAATTTTGGCTTAACTGCTAGTTTAATAAATCAGGATTATCAGGACCGGGGAGATGGCTAAGCCAATAAAGGTGCTTGCTTGCAAAGCCTAGGTTCAATTCACCATTAAAGCCAGATACACAAAGTGGCATATGTGTCTGGAGTTTATTGGCAGTGGAAAGAAGGCATACCCATTCTTTCTCTCTCTGGGACAGACAGTCTTTGCAAGCAAGTGGCTTTAGCTAATAAGCCATTTCCCCAGCCCCTGAAATGAATGTTTTCCCATCATCACTCACCTGGTAGAATAGCTATCTCCAGTTTATTCCCTGGAGAGCCCAGCATTTTTAAAACTGACCAAACATAGGTAAGAGCCTGGATTTTATCCCCAATAGCCTCCCCAGTTTCCTAAAACAAAAAGAACAGAGGAAAATAATAAATCTTTAACAGAAAAATGAGGCAACATTTCATGGCATGCATATTACATAAAATAATAAGCTTTTCTTTCCATATACAAAAGATGGTGACTATACTCATTGCCATTTAAACTGTAGCATACATTTAGCTTATTTCATCCACAGTGTAGCAATTACTATAATTGTACATTCTGTTTTAAAAGCTCCAACTATCTTTGAGGGGTCTTGCATAGACACAGGACCAATATAATAATAAGCATTGCTGTACTTGTTGCCCCGTCCCTCATAACAAAGACCACTCCCTGAAAACAAGTTAAGTTGCTAGTAGACCATGAGTGAGTTGGGGAGATGGCTCATGGGATAAAGCACAAGCCATGATAGTGTGAGTACCTGAGTTTGAATCCCTAGGACCTATGTAAAGTCAGACAAAAATACTGTGCTGAACATTCCAAAAAGTAAGGATTTTGAATGTTTTTCTACAAATGATAAGTGTTCAAGAAGCTAAATATGTTTAACCTAATTTAAAGATTAATGTTAATTGTGTAACTAGTTTAAAACCAATAAAGAAAATATTTTTATTAAAAATAAATATATTTTACAATATATTCTATAATTTTGTATGTAAACATTAACATATTGTGTAATTGCAATAGTTGGGCGTTGGCAAAAGAAGGATTGTGAGCTTGATACCAGTCTGGACTACATAGCAACATCTTGTTGAAATAAACAAATTGGGCTGGAGAGGTGGCTTAGCGGTTAAGTACTTGCCTGTGAAGCCTAAGGACCCCAGTTTGAGGCTCGATTTCCCCAGGACCCACGAAAGCCAGATGTACAAGATGGTACATGCATCTGGAGTTCATTTGCAGTGGCTGGAGACCCTGGTGCGCCCATTCTCTCTCTCTCTCTCTCCCTCTCTCTCCCTCTCTCTCTCTCTCTCTCTCTCTCTCTCTCTCTCTCTCTCTCTCTCCATATTTCTCTATCACTCCCAAATAAATAAATAAATAGAAATAAATAAACAAATTAATAAATTTAAAGTACCTGCAAGAAATTTTGCCATCTGTATATCTGACAGGTGTTCAATTCTAGACTATAAAAAAAATTCATAAAATTAACATCATAAAACCAAATCATCCAATCACTAAATTAGTGAATTAATTGAATTTATAGTTCTTAAAATAAGTGTGAATGGCCAATAAATATTTGATTTTTGTTTTGTTTTGTTTTGTTTTGTTTTTCAAGGTAGGGTCTTGCTCTAACCCAAGCTGACCTGGAATTCACTATGTAGTTACTCTTAAAGTGGCCTTGAACTCACAGTAATTCTCCTGCCTCTACCTCCCAAGTGCTGGGATTAAAGGTGTATGCCACCACACTCAGCCTTGGAAAAATTTTCAACTACTTAGTCATCAGGAAAATGCAAACCAAAACAATACTGAGATTCCATATCATCCCCACCACAATGGCTATCATTAAGAAAATAAATAACAACAATGCTACAGAAAACTAGGAAAAAATAAAAGCTTATGTACTGCTAGTGGGAATGTAAATTAGTAATTGTAAATTAGCCACTAGGAGAGCCAGTATGGAGTTTTCTTATGACACTAAAAACAGAACTATCAAATGATCCAGCTGTAATAATTTGAATGTCATGTCCCCCAATAGACTCAGGTGTTTTTTATTAAAACATGGATTTTCAGCTGCCTGGGTAGAAGATGTCACTGGGGGCAGATCCTGGGGTCCAGCCCAAAGGTGTTACTAGGGCAGATCTGTTTCGAGCCTAAAAGGTATGCAGAGCACTCATAATTCTGTCTGAGTCCCTGATGTTTGCAGAGGTTTTGTGCTTCTTTGTGGCACTGACTGGCTGGGTGTACTTTTCTCTCTGCTTGGATCTGTGAAAGGGAGCCAGCCTGTTTCACTATTTTGGAACTTTCCCTGGATCTACAAGCTTCAAATAAATCCCTTCCTCCCATAAACTGTGTCTGGTTTGGAAGTTCATTCCAGCAACATGACACTAACTACAACACCAGCTTTACCTTTCCTGGGTATACACTCAAAAGTCAGGCTGGAGAGATGGCTTAGCGGTTAAGTGCTTGCCTGTGAAGCCTAAGAACCCTGGTTCGAGGCTCAGTTCCCCAGGACCCATGTTAGCCAGATGCACAAGAGGGCACAGGCATCTGGAGTTCGTTTACAGTGGCTGGAGGCCCTGGCGCACCCATTCTCTCTCTCTCTAGCTGCCTCTTTCTCTCTCTGTCTGTTGCTCTCAAATAAATAAATAAAAATAAACAAAAAAATTTTTTTTTAAAGATTCTAAGTCAACATACCATAGAGATACTTGCACATCCATGTTTACTGCTGCATTATTTATAGTAGCTAGGAAACTAAACCTGTGTAGATGTCTAGTAATAAGTAAAAGGTCGAGCTGGGCGTGGTGGCGCACGCCTTTAATCCCAGCACTTGGGAGGCAGAGGTAGGAGGATCGCTGTGAGTTCAAGGTCACCCTGAGACTCCATAGTGAATTCCAGGTCAGCCTGGGCTAGAGTGAGACCCTACCTTGAAAAATCAAAAAAATAATAATAATAATAAGTAAAAGGTCAAGGAAAATGTAGAACAGATACATAATGGAATTTTTGTCTGTTTGTTTGTTGGTTGGTTGGTTGGTTTTTGAGATAGGGTCTCACTCTCCTTCAGGCTGACCTGGAACTCACTCTATATTCTCAGGGTGGCCTTGAACTTTTGGCGATCCTCCTACCTCTGCCTCCCAAGTGCTGGGATTAAAGCCGTGTGCCAACACACCCAGCTCACAGTGGAATTTTATTCAGCCATAAAGAAAAATGAAATCATATTTGCAGGAAAATAGATGGACCTGGAAATGAGCACATTAAATGAAATAAACCAGATCCAGAAAAATACATGCTTTCTCTCATATTCATTACCTAGATTAAAAGTTGTATTCATATGTGTGTATAGATGTATGTATATGTATGATAACTCAAAAAACCAAAAATAGATCATGAAAGCAATATTAGGGAGAAAAGAAAGGGTACTGAAATACATGTGGCATGAAAGCAGAAGAGTGGACTATTTGGAGGGAGGAAGGAAACAAGTCAGAGAAGGAGCAGGGAGCGTGGGGACAGCAGTAAGGAACAGCAGTAAGGAACAGCAGTAAAATGAAACACATGTATGAAAATGCCATGATAAAACCCATTATTTTGTATGTTAACTTCAAAAAATTAAGAAAAGGACACAGATTCACCAGATTCTGAAAGGACTCCCTTGAAGAACAAATATCTCAGAGACCAGTGGGGAGAAGAGTTCCTGCCCCAGCCTTGGGGCAGACACACTCCACATCATCAGAAGATTTCTGCACTTGCTTTGGGGGCAGATTGGCTGGTCTTGCCTCCAAGACCCACTACTCCCTAGCTAGGTCTCCCTAGCTGTAACACCAAGGTCTCCCTTTGTTATCCCAAGGCCTGTCAAGAGTTCGGGTTATAACCACCTTTGCACACCCACAGCTGCTAGAAGCCCAGTTGTTGTTCCAATTGTTATATTCCTGTGTAAATAATTCTTGGGGATTTTTGTTGTTGTTGTTTCTTTGTCTTATTTTGTTTTGTTTTCTGAGGCTGAATCTTACTGTAGCCCCAGGCTAGCCTCAAATTCACAACAATCCTTCTACCTCTGCCTTCCAAATGCTGAGATTAAGGGCATGTGCCACTACACCCAGGTAGCTCATTAAAATAATAATAATAATAATAATAATAATAATAATAATAATAATAATAAAGTAAGGGCTGGAGAGATGGCTTAGCAGTTAAGGCACTTGCCTGCAAAGCATAAGGACCCAGGTGGTACATGTATCTGGAGTTCTTTTGAGTGGCTAGAGACCCTGATCTGCCCAATCTCAATCTCTCTCTCTCTCTCTCTCTCTCTCTCTCTCTCTCTCTCTCTCTCTCCCTCTGTCAAATAAATAAATAAACTAAATATTTTTTAAAAGTAAGAAAATAAACCAAGCGTGGTGGTGCATGTCTTTAATCCCAGCATTTAGGAGACAGAGGTAGAAGGATTGCCAAGGTCAGAGTGAGATTACCATGTGAATTCCACATCAGCCTGGGCTAGGGAGAGACCCTGCCTCAAGAAACGAAAAAAAAAAAAAAAAATTAAGAAATAAGAAAATGTAGTTTACATGCACAATGGAGTTTTGTTCTCACAAAGAAGAATGCAAGTATGTCATTTTCAGGAAAATATACGGGACTGGAGATAATATTACATATGATAATATAAGTATATAACATCACATATGTCATACATAATACATATATGTCATATATATGTGGAAAGTCCTAATAAAATCCATTCTTTTCTATGTTATATATTTTAAAAATAATAAAATTAAAAGCAAGGGCATTTTCCCTTTCAATGTGTATTTTAGGTGAAAGGAGACTTTTCTGGTCTGAAAGAGCCAAAACTGTGCTTTTTATAGTACATGAACAAAATGAACCTTAAAAAAAAAACACAGATTTGCCTCTTAAAAGATCACAGAATTACAGTTAAAAGGGACTTAAGGTTACTTTCTTCACACCCCCTTTTGGGACTTACCCTCATGATATTACCTTCCCAAAGTGGTTACCTGGCTTTTTGAACCTATGTGAAAAGTTAATATTTCTTGAGGTAAGACCCTCCATCCTCTGAATGTTCTGACTTTGAAAGTTCTCTTTTATGTTTAGCCAATATGTCTCTTTAGATTCCACTCACCAGTTCCTACCCTAACCCAGGGGGCCACACATAACCTTGGGGTTACACTCAAACTTTTCTACAAAGTAGCCAGTAAATATTTAAACAGAACTGCCTAAGTCCCTCCAAGTCCTCCTTTCTGTAGACTTCAATAAGTTTGTATCCTTTCTTTTCATCTCACAATTGGAAAAACTTTACTATACTCAACATAAAAGTAATGTAATGACTGTAGCAAGCTAAAAAACTATAATGTACATAAAATATGAAGTAAAAGCCCTTCTTTTAATCCTTTCTCTTAAAATAACCACAACTGTTTATTTATTTGTAAGCAGAAAGATAAGAGAGACAGAGAGAATGGGTGCACCAGGGCCTCCAACCACTACAAATGAACTCCAGGTGCATGTGCTACATTATGAATCTGGCTTTATGTGGGTCCTGCAAACAAACTCCAGTTTGCAGTGGCTGAAGGCCCTGGAGTGCCCATTCTATCTTTCTCTCAAATAAATAAATTAATTAAATATTTAAAAAATATATTAACTGTGGGAGTTGGAGAGATTGCCCAGTGGTTAAGCTGCTTGCCTGCAAAGCCTAATGACCCAGGGTTTGATTCCGCAGGACCCACATAAAGCTAGCTGAGTTCCTTTTTTCTTTCTTTCTTTCTTTTTTTTTTTTTTTTTTCTGAGGTAGGGTCTTGTTCTAGCTCAGGCTGACCTGGAATTCACTATGTAGTTTCAGGGTGGCTTCAAACTCATGGTGACACATGACTTTAATCCCAGTACTTGAGATGCAGAGGTAGGAGGATCACCATGAGTTCGAGGCCACCCTGAGACTACATAGTGAATTCCAGGTCAGCCTGAGCTAGAACAAGACCCTACCTCAAAAAAGCAAAAAAAAAAAAAAAAAAAAAAAAAAAAAGGTGGGAACCCTACTTTCTGATGACAAGTCTCCTAATCTTCACTATGACTAAACTCATGTAGATCCAAACACCCTGATGTGATGTACTGACTGGTAAACCCTAAATCACCTTGTTCATCACTAGAGACAGAGGTTTAGGATGAAGGAGGGGAGAGGGCTGGATTCTAGAAACAAAGTTAGATTATTGTTGCCAAGGAAAAGAGCTATTACAAAGGCCATCAGCAAATGACTACTGCAAATCTCACATTTACTGCTGACCAAATGAAATGCCAATCAAAACCCTGCTGTCTTTCTCACAGAGGATATAAGTCTGTTAAGGTGTGAATATAAAATGGCTCCCTGAGACTTATGTATCAAAACCTAAGTCTCCATAAAGTAGCACTATCTTGGGAGGTTCCCAGACACTAGGTCTTTTAGGAGATGGGGCCTCACAAGAGGAAGAAGGTTACTGAAGGTAGGCCCTTGGGCTATGTTGGCCCTGACCTCTTGCTCGCTTTCAAGCAACCATGGCTAGAACATGTGTCCTCTGCCACATGCTCCTGATGCCTTGCTGTAAGTCCAGAGTAAAGAAACCAAGGACTGTGGACTAAAATTACTGAAACTGTAAGAAAAAATAAATCTCCCTAGCCAGGTGGGGTGGTGCACACCTTTAATCCCAGCACTTGGGAGGCAGAGGTAGGAGAATCACTGAGAGTTCGAGGCCACCCTGAGACTACATAGTGAATTCCAGGTCAGTCTGAGCTAAAGTGAGACCCTACCTCGGAAAACCAAAATAAATAAATAATAAATTTTTCTTCCTTTAAGTTGTACCACTGAGCTATTTATTGGGTCACTGTGATGCAAAAGTAACTAGCAAAAGGTTAAGGCCTCCAAGTCCTGGAAAAATGACAGAATCATCAGCCTTCTCTTCAGGTGAATATGGATGAAGTAGAACATAGACACATTGATATCAAGCCCTACTAAAGAATCCATTGTGCCCTGGCTCATCAGTTAAGGCACTCAGCTGCAAAATCTAACAACATGGGTTTAATACCCCAGTGCCCACATAAAGCCAGATGCACAAAGGGGCACTTACATCTAGAGTTCATTTGCAGTGGCCAGAGGCCCTAGCATGCCCTCTCTCACTCTCTTTCTCTCTGTTTCTCTCTCATGCTCTCTTTATGGTGTATGTGTACGTGTGTGTGTGTGCATGTGTGTGTGTATGTCTGCTTACAAATAAATAAATAAAAATATTTTTAAAAAAGAATCCAACCGGGCATAGTGGCACACACCTTTAATTCCAGCACTCAGGGGGCAGAGGTAAGAGGAACACCGTAAGTTCAAGGCCACCCTGAGACTAGTAGTGAGTTCCAGGTCAGCCTGAGCTAGAGTGAGACCTTACCTTGAAAAAACAAACAAACAAACAAAAGAATACAATAAAGAGGCCTAAATACAAGCTGGACTCTGGACAAAGGGGTGGCACTCCCTTTATCCCAGACCCCATGCAGGTTTAAGGCCCCAGACCTTGTCCAGAGACAAATGGCCAATTTGTCTCTGACAAGGAAAAGGGAATAACAAACAACATATAATTTTGGTTTTCTTTATAGTTCCTATCTTTTAAACACCTGAAGTTACCTCTGTCAGATAAAATTTCTCACTAGACAAAAAGGTCAAATGAGTAAACTGACTCAAGGTATTTGATCAGGTTATAAACTCTTTATGAAAGATAAGCACCAGACTT
Organism: Jaculus jaculus; assembly: GCF_020740685.1. Classification (NCBI taxonomy): domain Eukaryota; kingdom Metazoa; phylum Chordata; class Mammalia; order Rodentia; family Dipodidae; genus Jaculus; species Jaculus jaculus. Next base: position 98,900,141 of record NC_059108.1, on the reverse strand, counting down.
GCCTAAAATGTATATTAAGGTAAAAGCATATGATAGAAATGCATCAAGTAAATGATCTCTCTTCTCTCTCTCTCTCTCAAATATCAACACAGGGTATGATCCCTATACTTAAGGTAATACAACCAAAGATTACCTTTAAAATAATACCCGTTAGTTCCTATACCATTCTGAAACAGACCAGGAGAGACCCATATCCCAAGCTTCCACAGAGGGGACAAGGAAAAAAGCTCCTAGGAACTCTCCCCACCCCAGTAGAGCATTTAAGCTATCAAGACAGGAGTAAGGGTAGAAATCTTCATACTTAGGCTTTAAAATAGCAGTGGCAGTCCTTATATGCCATGATGTAAGGCACATGCAGAGGCTGGGGAAATAGTCTGCAGGAACTTGAGCTTGGGAGCTGGCCTTGTAGGATGAACATAGACATTCTATCTTGGATCTTCCTTGCTCCAAGAGACACATAGATCACACTTTGTGTCCCCTTTTGATTGGGGAAAAAACAGGGAAATTTGGGTTAGGACTCCTATAGGAAGGAGATTTTTTTAAAAAATAATAATAATTTCAGCTGGGTGTAGTGAAGCATACTTTGATCCCAGCACTTTGGAGATAGAGGTAGGAAGACCTCCATGATTTTGTGATCACACTGAGACTACATAGTGAATTCCAGGTCAGTCTGGGCTACAGCAAGACCCTACCTTGAAAAGAAAAAGCCAAAAAAATAACCCTAATTTCTTCTCCAAAATGTGGCTGGAGGAATGTCCCCTCCAACAAGAAGATTCAAGACAGCATGGGCATAACCTGACTCCAGATTTTTCTTTCACTTTCCTCCACTTCATTTTAGATGGGATAATCAGCTTCCATGATACCTCAAAAGACTCTGCTAGCTTGTCTCCTTGAAAACTGGGCTCATTTAGACAATACAAACAACAGCAATTCCCATTACTTTCTCCAGAGACTTGAGGAGATAATGGAGCAGGAAATTCTTCTTAAAGATAAATTTTTAACTTAGTCAGCACCTCATATTCCTAAGAAATTACAAAAATTGGTAGCTGAATCAGATAAGAGCTTAAGTTGCTCCACATGGCAACTTCTATTTGTCATAATTGGGAAGCCAAGAAAAAAAAATGAGAACAGAAATGAAGATTAAAAAAAAAAAAAAAAAAAGGGAGCTAGGTGTGGTGGCACACACCTTTAATCCCAGCATTCTGCAGAGGCAGAGGTAGGAGGATCGCCATGAGTTTGAGGCCACCCTGAGACTACATGGTGAATTTCAGGTCAGCATGGGCCAGAGTGAGACCCTACCTCAAAAAAAAAAAAAAAAAAAAAAAAAGTCACCAGGAGATCATAACAGCAATGAAGCTTGTTGAGGGACAGTTTTAACTATTGAAACAACTGAGTCTTAAAATAAAGGTTCATGTATAAGTGTTTAATTTCCAAATATGAGGTCCTCATAACTACAGACATTGTGGCTCTAAAGATAGCTCCTGTTTTATTTATGCTAATTCTATCAAATGATCATCACTGGGTTTAATCACTTAGGTTTAAGTGATTTAATTTCAGTCAGTATAACTTTTATCCTCTGTCAGGTAAAATATGTTGGAATAGCTTGTCTAAGCTTTATCAATTTTAAGTCATGGGTAAGACAAAAAATTGTTTTATGTTAATAAAAATTCCTATTATACATAAGATCAATTGCTATCCAAGATTACACTGAAAACATTGGTTGTTAAATACTGTTTTCTCTCTCAAAATAGATTTGTCAAGGATTGTATTAGAGTTTAGCTGTTTTGACACAACAATGACTACCAGGGTCTAGCCCTGACTTGAAGGAGGGTCCTGGAAGAGAGGTTTTAAAGGGAGTGGTGCAATAATGACTCGAAGTCAAGTTCTGGTGCAAGCTGACAGGTTAATGCTGAAGGCAGCTGAGTTTTTCCATCTCTCTTTCTCTCTCTCTCTCTCTCTCTCCCTCTCTCTCTGCTTTCCTGTTTTGTTTTGTTTTGTTTTCTCTTTTTCCATTTTTTTCTCATTTTTTTTGTCTTTTTCTCTGTTCTCTGTTTTTCCCTACTTCTATGCTTCTATTCTGCCATAGCTCTTAGCCTTAGTCTTTCATTTTCTGATCATGTCATGCAAGAGCAAACTTCAAGAAAGGTACAGTTTCACAGAATTCATAGAAACTTATTGTTATTCCTTTATATCAAACAATCCCATAATTACTCCCCTCAAGTAAAGTCGTCAGGCCCCTATAATGATTAACTGTTTTCACACTTTCCCCATGTATGTGCAGTCAAGCACTTGTGATTTCCTGAACTTCTACTTTCAATTATTATATTAAAGGTGAGAGACAAAACAACCACAAATGGGGGTTCCCATCATTAATCATTGATCCAGTAGATCCATTTATCCCTCAATCATTTATTTTGAATTTTCCTTTCCATGTCTCTCCAGTACTTAGATTTTGGTCCCCCTAATTGAACTCTTTCTGACTTCAGTTGTTTTTCTGTAAGGATTCTTGGTAAAGAGTCATAGTTTGCTGCAATTGCCACCATTTAGAAAAATTAGTCATTGAACAATGTTTACATTGTTCCAGGAGGTTCATTGTTTCCTCCTAAGTGTACTGGACTCCATGCCTGACTTTCTTTAAGGCGTTTAAGGAAAACAATTATCTCTGACCCATTTTCTTATTTTTCCAATTTTATGCCAGAGCCTCTTTTAGATACATTGACCAAAACTTCACTAACACCAATTTTTACTGGAAAAGTAAACTTAGAGATTGGGACACCAAGTGAAAGACAGAGAATGATAAACATTATACAGAAAACCAGATATCTGTAGTGTAGAGAGCCAAAGAATTTTCTCTAAAGGGGCCACATTGGACTTCAGGGAAGAGACAGCTGGGCTGGAACTGTGTCATGCAACTCTTCAGCACTCAATTCCTCGTGATCCTGAAATGGCATGCTTGCCGTCTCTAGTAAATGACCAGATTCTGTTCCATTCTACATATAGTAACTAGCTTATTTCTGAAATCTCAAGTCCAGTACTTATAACAAAATTAACTCTTAAGACATATTCAGTGCTTTAGGGTACAGCCTCATGCTCAAACAATGGTCCTCATTTAAGAGAAATAATTTCAAGCTCTGTGGTTCTGTTTCCAACATTCTCTGAGTAAAATCGGTACCCACACAGGTATCTGCACTAATCAGAAATGTGTTCAAAACAAGTACCAAGTCATTATACTATCTTATTTGTTCTTTTGCTAACAATTTATAGGTTAAATTAATTGGTTTAGATGCATATTATTTTCAAGAGTGATAACAGGTTCTGCCTATATTTATAGCCATCAAATGTTTAAAGGATAAGACATGCCTGGTTTCTATACTTCAGATATGGTCTAGGCCATTCAACAAAATAATTTAAAACATTTGTATCATTCTTTTTTATATATTTTATTTTTTATATATATTTTAGAGAGAGAGAGTGAGAATGGGCTTACCAGGGCCTCCAGCCACTGCAAATGAACTCCAGATGCATACACCCCCTTGTGCATCTGGCTTACTTGGGTCCTGGAGAGTCAAACTGGGATCCATTGGCTTTGCAAGCAAATGCCTTAGCACTAAGCCATCTCTCCAGCCCCACATTTATGTCATTCTTTAACTGGATAGGTTTCACTAATCAAATATGCTACATATGTACACCCTTCAAGTTTGGTGTAGCATCCTTTCTAAGTGTTCTAATAATCTATGTAGAAGCCAAAGCCAATTGGATTCACTGGAGGTAAAAAGCCCAATATTAGCAGGCGTGGTGATGTATGCCTTTAATCCCAACACTCGGGAGGTAGAAGTAGAGGTAGGAGGATCATCACGAGTTCGAGGCCACCCTGAGGCTACATAGTGAATTCCAGATCTGCCTGAGCTACAGTAAGACCCTACCTCGAAAAAACAAAAAAAAAAGGCCCAATATTTTGGCCCCTGCTCCCAGGTCATGAGGCCACTGGAGATGATGGGACACTTTTTTTTTTTTTTTTTTTTTTTTTTTTTGGTTTTTCAAGGTAGGGTATTGCTCTTGCCCAGGCTTACCTGGAACTCACTATGTAATATCAGGCTGGCCTTGAACTCACAGCGATCCTCCTACCTCTGTCTCCCAAGTTCTGGGATTAAAAGTGTGTGCCACCACACCCAGCTGATGGGACACTTCTACACTGTCCCCCTTGTAAGTCATCTGTCTTCCTTATCAGGGAGGATACAGAGACCCAGAAACAAACAAAAGTACTGCTGTACAGTCTGAAACAGGAGAATCACAACGGAGTAAAAATCAGTCCTCTTGGATTCCCAAAGAAGGGAAAGCTGCTTTGCCAGCATGGTCCTGACTCATCCTAATAGACAACACCAGTATTAGAAAAGCTATAGGGCTATTCCCGGGTCCCTAAAGTCCCCTTTGGAGTGCCATTAGTGACCTCCAAAATTAATCCTTGATTAAATTTTGGCTATCTGCTTGGTCTTAAGCATTCAGAGAGAAATGCATAGTCAAAGATAAAGGGATACCTCAAATATTATATAAATGGTCTATTAAGTAACACAAGAGCTTTCCAAAAGGAGAAACAAATAGGGCCTTAAGACATTTTGTCCCCATCTCTAATAGTTCTAATTCTACAATAAGGAAAAACAATCATAGATGTCAGAATGGGTATTTTCAAATCTAAAATATACATATGGAAGACTCTGACCAAGGATTGCTTAGTTTAAAAAAGCTTCCTTATACTGGAAACAATGGTTAGTCCCTTCTGACTTGTGCCAGGAGATCATTAAATAAGCTCTGAGGCCAAAAATATATTGTACAGCCCCTACTGGCACCCAGTGATTCTATAGTACCAACCTTTGGCCCTAGCTACCCCCAGAACAAATTTTAAAAGGTACAATCTGGGCTGGAGAGATAGGTTAGTGGTTAAGGCACATGCTTGTGAAGCCTAACTAAGGACCTAGGTTTGATTCTCCAGGTCTCACATAAGCCAGAAGCACAATGGTGGCACATGCATCTGGAGTTTATTTGAAATGGCTAGAGGTCATGGTGCACCCATTCCCCCTCTATCACTCTTTCTCTCTCTTCTTCTCTGTCTCAAATAAATAAATAAAAATAAAAATCTTGAAAAAGGTACACTCTGGAAGACAATTACACAAAATATGGTATATTCACCATTATCAAGATTAAATGTTGGGCTAGAGAGAGACCCTACTTTGAAAAAAAAAAACAAACAATTAGCTTGGGCTCTACCTCAGGAAGGAGGACACTAAGAAGGCACTGAACCAAGCAAAGATGCGGGGGAGGCACCCATGTGGGGCCCATGGCCAGGACCACCAGCCAGCTATATGATACCATTCCTATTCAATTAAGCACAGTATTATGTGCCCACCCATCCCCATCAATGGTGAGGTCCCAGACTGAGTCTGGCCTGGCCTCTGACATTCATAGTGGTGTCAGCAGGCAGGAACCCACCATGGATGGCACCACAGCTGAATTCTGGCCAGGTACCACTCCCGTGCAGCATCCTGCTCAGCCACCACCACAGCTTTGCAAGAAATGGCCTACTAAAGACTTCCAGTTTGGGTAAATACTTGGTAAGGGCTCTTTTCTTTTCTTTTTTTTTTTTTTTCTTTCTTTTTTTTTTTTTTTTTGGTTTTTCGAGGTAGGGTCTCACTGTAGCCCCAGATGACCTAGAATTAACTATGTAGTCTCAGGGTGGCCTCAAACTCTCAGCGATCCTCTTACCTCTGCCTCCCAAGTGCTGGGACTAAAGGCATGAGCCACCATGCCCGACAGAGCTCTTTTGACAGGACCTTAAAAAACAGAAAAAAATTGTTTAAATTAAGATATGCACATCCAGATCACAGATTTTTGAACAGCAAAAGTATTATCTTCAGAGAGAAAACAAGCCAGGGCCAACTCATTCATAGGAACAGCTCAGTATGTTTCTCCAGAGCTGTTTACAGAAAAGTCAGCCTGTAAGAGTTCAGACCTTTGGGCTCTTGGATGTATACTGTACCAGTTTGTGGCAGGACTCCTGACACTCAGACGTGGAAGTGAATATCTTATATTTCAGAAGATTAGTAGGGCTAGATAGATAGCTTAGCGGTTAAGGTGCTTGCCTTTGAAGCCTAAGGACCCAAGTTCAATTCTCCAGGTCCTACATAAGCCATATGTACATGGTAGCACATGCATGTGGAGCTTGTTTGAAGTGGCTAGAGACCCTAGTGTGCCCATTCTCACTCACTCATTCTCCCTCTCTCCTTCTCTCCATCTCTAATAAATAAATAAATGAAAATAATATATTTTTTAAAAGATTATTAAACTGGAATATGGGCTGGACAGATGGCTTAGTGGTTAAGGCATTTGCCTGCAAAGCCAAAAGACCTTGCTTCTATTCCCCAAAACCCATGTAAGCCAGATACACAAGGTGGCACATGTATCTGGAGTTCTTCTGCAGTGGCTGGAGGTCCTGGCATGCCAATTCTCTCTCTCTCAAATAAATAAAATAATTTTTAAAAAACTGGGGCTGGGAGTGGTGGTGCACACCTTTAATCTCAGCACTCGGGAGGCAGAGGTAGGAGGATTGCCATGAGTTCAAGGCCACCCTGAGACTACTAGTGAATTCCAAGTCAGCCAGAACTAGAGCGAGACTCTTATCTTGAAAAGAAAAAAAAAAAAACTGGGATATGATTTCCCAGAATAATTCTTCTCTAAGGCAAGGGACCTTGTGGAAAAGCTCTTGGTTTTAGATGCCACAAAGTGGTTAGGCTGTTAAAAGATGGAAGGGTATGAACCCCTCAAAGCTCATCCATTCTTTTATTTTATTTTTTCTGGTTTTTTGAGGTAGGGTTTCACTCTAGCCCAGGCTGACCTGGAATTCACTGTGTAGTCTCAGGGTGACCTTGAGCTCATGGTGATCCTCCTACCTCTGCCTCCCAAGTGCTGGGATTAAAGGCATGTGCCACCACGCGTGGCTATCATGCATTCTTTGAGTCCATCACATGGGAGAATTTGAACCAGCAGACGCCTTCAAAACACAAAGCTTACTTGCTAGCCATGACAAAGGAAAATGAAGACTACTATGGCAACTTTGACAATCTCATGAGCCAATCTGGCTGCATGCAAGTGTCATCATCCTCCTCATCCCACTTCCTCTGTTCAGTGGATGGCAGCTCACCCCACAGGCTGGGCAGCAACGTAGAGCAGTACATTAATGATTTAGACTTTAGCTGTCTTTTGAACTGAACTTACAGTTTTCCGTAAATGAAAAGAGGTTGTTATTGGAGAAGCAGACCAGTGGAAACCCTTGGCACCAGTTTGTAGAAAATAATCTAATAATAAAAATGGGTCCAACAGATAAGCAAAAGGGTTTATTTGCATGACAGTGGCAGTTACTACTAATAGAAGAACCACATTTATATTACATTGATCCTGTCAACAATGTTCTGAAAGGTGAAATCCATGGTGATGAGAACTCTGGCCAGAGGCCAAGAATTTTAAAACTTTCTTTGTCCACATGCCTAACAGGACATATTGCCTGATGGATCCAAGTGGGAATGTTCACATGTGGTGCAGAAAGATCCAGGAGGTTTGGAGGCAGCAGTACCAGAGCCACCTGGATACCACCGTGCAGTGACATGGCTTGTGGCCAGAATGCCCTTTGCTGCCATGACACCTGCCCCAGCATGGCTCAGCCACCACCCAGGATGCTTCCAGACCACCTGCCAGGAGAATACAGACAGTTCTCTTTTCTGCCCACTCCCATTGCAATAGTACTCTTCACCAAGGAGCTTCTACACACTTCTGTTGGGGTGGCCACCAGCTCACTATGGATTCAGGGTTCTTTGTATGTATACTCTTTTCCTCAAATCCCTCATGTTTGGCCCTAGAGATGTGACCAGGCTAACATGCCCCCTGACATGACTAGGGGCAGGATTTGTGTGGTCCCTGCCTTACATCAAGCAGGCTGTGTGGTAGGCAAATGCAGATAGCTTCAGCAGTAGAACACCCTCATTGGGCTCTGCTTCTGCCATCTACCTCCTAGCAGATCACCAATGAAGTTGGATACCAGGACAGGTGTTTGTCTAGGAGGGGTGCTCTCAGACTGCAGCTCAGGCAGCACCAGCTGGTCATTGCCGAGTACAGTCCTGCCCTATACCTGGGTTACAATCTCTGTGTGGAAGAGTAGAACCACAAACCTTCCTGGAAATCTTTGTGAAGATTTAAATGTGAGGGCTGCATGCCCTCTGAAGCAGGATCAGAGAGGATCTTAGTATCAGAATCTCCAGGATATGTCAGCTCACTGCCCAGCCTCACATGCTCCTATTCATGCTATGGGTAAATGCTTCTGAGCTAGGTCTGTTCTGACATCTATGTTGAAAATCTAAAGCTTCCTCAGATTGCCTGGTCACATAAAGGGTGGACTTTGCCTGGAAAGAATGTTACCATTGTCCAGCATATGGGAACAGTCCACATAAACCTGAGCCTGCCCAATTTGGTATTCTGTTCTAGTTTTAAAACCACATCCTCTAATGCTATAGTAACAGTGTTCTGCTCTATAATATAGATGTCTGGAACATACAAAAAAAATTAAATGTTGTGTACATATTCCTGATAACTCTGCTAATATCTCATCTGGTGTTTTTTTCTTTTGTATTTCATAGAAGTTATTTTTAATGGGACTTGATCTCTTCTGTGGAAATTTTAAATAAACGTTGGCTATCAATCAATCTATTTTGTTTATGTAAAATATTATGGTTGTACATTCTGCCCTTGACCACTAACTTCATATGCCAAGTTTCTACAAAGTTCAATGTGTCAATATCTGACTTCAGAGATGATAATTTTACATTGTACAGATTTTAACCACTATTGGCTTTAATTTCTGTCAATCAATTGCACCAGTGATAATCATAATGGACTATATAGAAAACAGAGGGCAGTATGTCCTTCTTAGCAAAGCCATTCATCTAGACCTAGTGCCTAAGTCTTGAGATTTGTAATCAAACTATGTAGGTTAAACTGGGAAAGTTATTCAATCGTTCTATCTGACTGTGGATTAAATGAGATTAATATTAGGACCTGAGCCACAGGGTCCTTGTGATGACTGAAGCATACTGCAGGCAAAGGGGTTCATTTATATGGCATATAAAAGCTATGTAAAAACTGATAACTCTTTTTATTTTTTGACAACTTCTGTAATTATTTCTAATCTATTTTGAAATTAACTAGTTTCCTCAAGCCCTTCGTTTTTATTTTTTCTCTCTTCTCTTCCATTTCTCTCTTCCTACTTCTCTCTCTCTTTCAGTCTCACTCTGTAGCCCAGGTTGGCCTCAAATTCATAATCCCCCTGTATCAGTTTCTTGTGAGAAGAGGCATGTATGCATGTTATATGCTACTGATAGGGACTAGGAGTAAAGTAACCCTGTTTTATAGGCGGCTAGTTACAAACCCAAAGAGAATAAACAGATAATCTGTCCTGACAGAGCCAGTGAATACAAAGGTTTTTTAAAGAACAGAGTCTGGGAACTAAGTTCTAAAAAAGTTCAGACCCATCAAAAGGCCTAAAACCCAGACTCATGTTGATCCACACATACAAAGCAACCAAACTTTTGTCTAATTCATCAGCCTATCAAAAGCTTTCATGTACATTCAAAGTAACCAATTATTTGTCCAACTCATCAATGTATCAAGAGCCCCTCCAACACATTGAAAATAATCAATCCAATTCATATGCCCAAGTGTATCAAATCACTAGCCAACCAGAAGACCCAACATATATTCAAAGTAACCAATCCACTCCACCTGGTCCTGGTGCTTAATTTATATCTCCAAGGGTACAACAATCCCTGATCTAAGTCACTATGGGCCTGCCTACTCAGAGACCCCCTTCTAACTCAGGAGCTTTTCTGCTTCAAGGTCACTTGACTTTCTAACAAACCCTTGCAACTTGCTCTCCTGCTATGTCTGTACTTGGTATTCTTTGTGATCACTGGACAACAAACTCAAAAGCCATTGGCTTGAGGAGTTTTAATGACCATTGAGTGTACAGCACTGTTATCCCTAAGCTAAGCCCATCCAAGAAAGATTCTATCATTCTCAAAACCCACAACACCACTACATCTGGCTTGAATCTTTCTTCCATTTTTTGTTGCATGTGTGTGATATGTGATCTTTGCACATGTGTATACAAAAGCATGTACCCCATGTGTATGCCTTCTGAGATCAGAGGAGAAAAATGGAACATTGGGTGTTCTCTTTTCACTCATCCATGTAATTTTTCATTCCTTGAGATAGAATTTTGACCTCAATCTAGAGCTTCTGTTCATTAACAAGCCCCCAAAATTCTCCAGTCTCTGCCCTCCCACAGACTAGGGTTATAGACATGCCATGCCTGGCTTTTTATGTGGTTCTGGGGAGCTAAACTTGATGGTCTCTGACCAGAGATGCCTTCATGCTTGAGTAGCAAGCATTCTTAAGTGCTAAAACATCTCTCTAGCCCATGATATTTTTAAAAAATACCACATTAGGGTCTGAAGAAAAAAACTTAGTGGTTAAGGCGCTTGCCTGCCAAGCCTAATGATCTGGATTCAATTCACCAGTACTCACATAAGCCAGATATACAGAGTGGTACATGAATCTGGAGTTCATCTGCAGTGGCTGGAGGCCCTGCCCATTCTCTCCTTTTCTCTCTCTCTCTCTCTCCTCTCCCTCTAATCTCTCTGCTTGCAAATAAATAAATAAAATATTTAAAAAAAAACTTTAGGGCTGGAGAGATGCGTTAACAGTTAAGGCGCTTGCTTGTAAAACCTAAGGACTCAGGTTCAATTCCCCAGTACTCACATAAACCAGACACACGGGGTGGTACATGCATCTGGAATTCATTGCAGTGGCTAGAGGTCCTGGCATGCCCATTCTCTCTCTCTCTCTCTCTCTCTCTCTCTCTCTCTCTCTCTCTCTCTCCTCTTCCTCCCCCCTTTCTCTCTCTCAAAAAAAATAAATAATTTTTTTTAAGACTTTAAGGGCTGGAGGGATGGCTTAGCAGTTAAGGTGTTTGCCTGAAAAGCCAAAGGACCCAGATTTGATACCCCAGGATCCACATTAGCCAGATGTATGGGGGGCACATGCCTGGAGTTCATTTGCAGTAACTGGATGCCCTTGTGCACCCATTCTCTCCCCCACCTTCTCTGTCAAATAAATAAATATGTAATTTTTTTTTTCGAGGTAGGGTCTCACTCTGGCTCAGGCTGACCTGGAATTCACTATGCAGTCTCAGAGTGGCCCTGAACTCTTGGCAATCCTCCTACCTCTGCCTCCCGAGTGCTGGGATTAAAGGCATATGGCACCACACCTGGCCTAAAAATTTAATTTTTTAAAAAAGACTAAATATTCCCACATTGGGAGAAAGCTTCAACACTTGATAGTTTGATGAATATATTCAAACTATCTAAACCATACCATAGTTTCTTCAAACTTGTCAAGACATTGCAAGTTAGTGAAAAACTTAAAAAGAGATTAAGAATTATATATGCCACATGATCCTGAAACATATTATTTACTATAAAGAGTATCATTGAACAATTAGCAAAACTTGAAAGCCAGAGTGGTGGCACATGCCTTCAATCCCAGCACTTGAGAGGCAGAGGTAGGAGGATTGCAATGAGTTTGAGGCCACTCTGAGACTACAAAGTGAATTTCAGTTCAGCCTGGACTAGAGTGAGACTCTACCTCAAATAACAAAACAAAGAAAGTAAAATTGGGGGCTGAAGAGATGGTTTAGCAGTTAAGGCGCTTGCCTGCAAAGCTTAAGAACCCATGTTTAATCTCTCTCCACATCCCATGTAAGCCAGATGTGCAAAGGTGAGGCAAGGTCACATGTGACCACTAGGTGGCACAAGTGTCTGGAGTTCAACTGCAGTGACTGAGCCCTGGTGTGCCAATTCTCTCTCTCTCTCTCTCTCTCTCTCTCTCTCTCAAAAAAAAATTTTTTTTAAAAAAGTAAAGTTTGATTTGGGTCTAAAGATTAGAGGGGAAAAATATTCCTCTATGTAAAATTTTTGATCTTAGATCAACACAGAGAAAAATCAACTCCTACCAAATCAGAGATCCAGAGACCCAGAGGCCCCCAACACCTCATCACTGAAGCAGACCAAAAATGAACCCGGCTCAGGGAAATTTTGTGCAAGAGGGGCCAGAAAGAATGTCAGAGCCACATGTTGGGCCATGATATGCAGACATTTATCCTACCCATAACAGTGGGCTAACTCCAGATTGCATGACCCATATACCTCAACAAGGAGGGGCCAAGGGGAGGGGGTAGGTAATGGATGTGCCTAATAATGATACCAAATTGACTGTATTCCCTGGATACAAAACTAATAAAAAAATCAAAAGGAAAAAAAAATGATTTTCATGGGCTGGAGAAATGGCTTAGCCATTAAGGTGCATGCCTGCATACCTAAAGACCCAGGTTCAATTCTCCAGGTCCCACATAAGCCAGATGCACATGGTGGTGCATGCATCTGGAGTTTGTTTGCAGTAGCTAGAGGCCCTGGCATGCCCATTCTCACTCTCTATCTCTTTCTCTCTCCCTCTCTCTGTCTCTAATAAAAAGTAAATTAGCTGGGCGTGGTGGCACACACCTTTAACCCCAGCACTCAGGAGGCAGAGGTAGGAGAATTTCCATGAGTTCGATGCTGTCCTGAGACTACATAGTGAATTCCAGGTCAGCCTGGGACCAGAGTGAGAACCTACCTCAAAAATACAAAATCAAATAAATTAATTAATTTTTAAAAAAATTTTGGTCTTCATCATTATTTTACAGCTATTAAGAAGAATGTGTTTTTCTTTTTCTTCAAGGTAGGTTTTTCCTCTAGTCCAGGCTGATCTGGAATTCAGTATGCAGTCTTGGTGCCTCAAACTCAAGGCGATCCTCCTACTTCTTGCCTCCCAAGTGCTGGGATTAAAGGCATGTGCCACCATGCCCAGCTTTAGAGAATGCTCTTGGTTGTAAGAAATGTGCACTAAAAATATGAGTGGAAAAGACCAAAAACATTGTCTGAGGCTGGCCTCAAACTCATGGCAATCCTCCTACCACTGTCTGGGATTAAAGGCAAGTACCACTACATCTGACAGTTTTTTAAGGGATTGGTACTGTATTTGCAACTTTCAGTAAGCTTGAGAATACTTTAAAATAGACGGGGCTGGGAGCACCAAGTGAGCCCAGAGAAGTGATTGGAGACAAAGCAAGCTAAATAAATGAAATTGTTTCATCTTAATAAAATAACATAGAGCTGGAGAGATGGCTCAGTAGCCAAGGTGCTTGCCTATAAAGCTTAATGACCTGGGTTTAATTCTCCACTTTCCACAGAAAGCCAGATGCACAAGGTGGTACATAAATCTAGATTTCATTTGCAGAGACTAGAGGCCCTGGTGCGCCCATTCTTCCTATTCTCATATTTCTTGATGATAAACCTCTCCATATTTTGACAAGGATATCAATGTATGTGTCTAGAAATCTCTTCTTTTCTTTTCTTTTCTTTTCTTTTCTTTTCTTTTCTTTTCTTTTCTTTTCTTTGAGGTAGGGTCTCACTTTAGCCCAAGCTGACCTGGAATTCACTATGTAGTCTCAAGCTGTCCTTAAACTCACAGTGACCCAACCTTCCTACTTTTACCTCCCAAGTTCTGGGGTTGTGTATGCCACCATGGCCAACTAGAAAGCATTTTAAGTGTACCATAGCAATAATGAAAATGAAAGGAAAAGTTATCAACTTCCAGAAATCAAGAGAGGGTTTTGAAACAAGTCTTGAATCCTAGATTTAGTAATTTCTAAACTGATTTAGCCAGGTGTACTGATGCATGACTTTAGTCCCAGTGCTAGGGAGGCTGAAGTAAGAAAATCTCTATGTATTTGAGGCCAACTTGTGGCTGGAGTAAGTTCCAGGTTAGCCTGAGCCAGAGCGAGACCCTGCCTCAAAGAATAAATAGATGGTCAGTAGATAGACATAGATAAACGATTCATTCAGTGGACTAGAAGTACAGGCACTGGATGAAGAACTAGGTTGGGTAAATATAAATAAATTAATTAAAATTGAATGAATAAATGAATGGATAAGCTGATATTTTTTCCCCAAAACACATTAGGGCAAAGTGTAGAGAACTCAGATAAGTATGCACAGCTGTTAGAGGATGCATTCCTTTTTGGCTACAATGGCTAGGCTTGAGGCTTACTGTGTAGAGCATTTCTCAGCATGTAGTCAAGCCAGGTAGACTGGTGTGTACCTGTAAGCCGAGAACTTGGGAAGACATGGCAGCAGGATTGCTGCAACTTTGAAGCTAAAATTATACACTGAATTTCAGGCCAGCCTGGGCTTCAGAATGAGGCCCTGTCTCAAATAAGCAAACAAACAACAACAATAAAATGTGGTCCACAAAAACAAAGAAAAAGAAATCTATTGGGTTTTTTTGTTGTTAGGTTTTTTGTTTGTTTGCTTGTTTTTGTTTTTTGAGGTAGTGTCTCACTCTAGCCCAGACTGACCTGGAATTCACTATGTCATCACAAGCTGGCCTCGAACCACAACAATTCTTCTACCTCTGCTTCCCAAGTTCTGGGATTAAAGGCATGCACCACTATGCCCAACAGAAAAAGAAATCTTAAAGTACATATTGAAGTACAGAAGGTCCCAGATGCAAAGCAATCCTGAGCAAAAGGAACTAATACTAGAGCTGTCATTATACCTGATTTCAAGATGTTATACAGAGCCATAGTAACAAAAACAGCACAAACAGCACAGTACTGTCACGGAAATAGACACACAGATCAATGAAATAGAATGTAGGACCCAAATATTAACTCAATTAGCTACAGTCATGAGAATATCAAAAATATACATTGGAGGGCTGGAGAGATGGCTTAGCAGTTAAGGCGTTTGCCTGCAAAGCCAGAGGACCCAGGTTTGATTTCTCAGGACAGACGTTAGCCAGATGCACAAGGGGACACACATGTCTGGAGTTCATTTGCAGTGGCTGGAGGCCCTGGAGTGCCCATTATATTTCTCTCTCCCTCTCTCCTTCTTTCTCTGTAAAGAAAACAAATAAATATATTAAGTATATATATATGCACACACATACACACATTTGAGAAAACAAAGCCTCTTCAATGAATAGCATTGGGGAACTGAATATCTGAAAGTAGAGAGAGACTAGATTCCTTTTTCTCTCTGTACAAAAATCAACCCCAAATGGATGAAAGACATT
Organism: Jaculus jaculus; assembly: GCF_020740685.1. Lineage (NCBI taxonomy): Eukaryota > Metazoa > Chordata > Mammalia > Rodentia > Dipodidae > Jaculus > Jaculus jaculus. Next base: position 98,884,871 of record NC_059108.1, on the reverse strand, counting down.
AATGTAAGACCTAAAACTAAAACTTTTAGAAGTCAAGAAAACACTTTAAGATATAAACATCATAAAAAGCATGCTGAATGGGACTCCAGTTACTCAATAAATAATACCAACAATAGACAAGTGGGACCTCATGAAATTAAAAACCTTCTGCATAGCAAAGGAAGCAATTAATCAAATAAAGTAGATGCCAAAGAATGAAAGTCTTGGCTAGCTATAAAACTGACAGAGAACTGATATCTGGATTAAAAAAAAAAAAACTCTAATAACTAAACATAAACCAAACAACTCAATCAATAAATGGGCTAATGAAAGGAACAGAAAGTCCTCAAAAGATAAAACACAAATGGTTAAAAAACACATGAAAAAAATGTTCAACCTTACTATCTATAAGAAAACAAATAGCAGAGATTCATGGCTGTAAAAATTGCTGAAAATAAATGACTACTGGGTGCTCAGCTTCACACAGGACATCAAAACTAATCCTTCCAGCCGAGCGTGGTGGCACACGCCTTTAATTCCAGCATGAGGCAGAGGTAGGAGGATCACCATGAGTTCAAGGCCACCCTGAAACTACATAGTGAATTCCCAGTCAGCCTGGGCTGGAGTGAAACCCTACCTCAAAAAAACAAATTTTTAAAAATACATAATAAGCCGGGCATGGTGGTGCACGCCTTTAATCCCAGCACTCAGAAGGCAGAGGTAGGAGGATCTCTGAGAGTTCGAGGCCACCCTGAGACTACATAGTGAATTCCAGGTCAGCCTGAGCCAGAGTGAGACCCTACCTCGAAAAAACAAAAAAACAAACAAAAAAAAATAATAATCCTTCAAATTCTCAGGGAACATCATGGAAAAGAGGGAAGAAAGAATTTAAGAAGATGAAAAGCAGGGCTGAAAAACATTGTCTTCTGGACATGACATGGCTCTCATGAACTCATAGCAGCTGTGATTTATAGCACAAGACTGAGCCTGTCAATACTTCATCATTGATGGGGAAAGGATACCACATCTCAGACTAACTAATGGCAGCTAATAGTTGCTGGGTGAAGGGAAATCACTGGTGAGTTGCCCATTCCACAGTAAATAATCCTCCACCCATGATCATACAAGCAACCATAATTTTACTCAGTGTTTGCAAAAAGGCATGAAAAAGCCGGGTGTGGTGGCACACACCTTTAATCCTAGCACTTGAGAGGCAGAGGTAGGAGGATTGCTGTGAGTTTGAGGCCACCCTGAGACTCCATGTGAATTCCAGGTCAGCCTGTGCTAGAGTGAGACCCTACCTCAAAAAGCCAAAACAAAAAAAAAAAAAGGGCATGAAAATAAGATGGAGGTTAATGGAGAATAAGAAGGGTGAGAAACATGAAATTACAAAGATTTTTCACTGCAAAGGACACAGTGAAAAAAGCAAAGAGGCAACCTACAGAATGGGAAAAAAATCTTCACCAGCTATATATCTGATAGAGGATTAATATCTAGTATATACAAAGAACTCAAAAAGTTAAATAATAAGGAATCAAACAAGCCAATCAAAAAAATGGGCAATGGAGCTAAATAGAGAGTTCTCAAAGGAAGAAATACAAATGGCAATATAAGCATCTAAAAAAATGTTCTATGCCACTAGTCATCCGGGAAATGCAGATTAAAACTACATTGAGATTTCATCTCACTCCTGTTAGATTGGCTACAAACATGAAAACAAATGATCATAAATGTTGGTGGGGATGTGGAAAAAAAATGTTGGTGGGAATGCAATCTGGTCCAGTCATTGTGGAAATCAGTGTGGAGGTTCCTAAAACAGCTAAAGATTGATCTACCATATGACCCAGCTATAGCACTCCTAGGCATATATCCTAAGGACTCATCTCATTTCCTTAGAAGTACATGCTCTACCATGTTTATTGCTGCTCAATTCACAATAGCTGGGAAATGGAACCAGCCTAGATGTCCCTCAACAGATGAGTGGATAATGAAGATATGACACATTTATACAATGGAGTTCTACTCCATGGTAAAGAAAAATGAAGTTATGAAATTTGCAGAAAAATGGATGGGTCTGGAAAGGATTATACTAAGTGAGGTAACCCAGGCCCAGAAAGTCAAGCACCACATGTTCTCCCTCATATGTGGATTTAGCTACAGATGATTGGGCTTCTGTGTGAGAAGGAAAAAACTTAGTAGCAGAGGTCATTCACTGTAGCAGATTTTTGCACTTTGTCACTGGTGGGGGATGCTAATTGATAACAGGACAGGAAAAGCCTATTTGAGGACAGGTAGCAGAAGTTTCTGTACCTTCCTCTCAATTTTTCTGAGAACATAAAAAATGATGTAAAAACTTGGGGCTGGAGAGATGGCTTAGAGGTTAAGCGCTTGCCTGTGAAGCCTAAGGACCCCAGTTGGAGGCTCAATTCCCCAGGACCCACGTTATCCAGATGCACAAGGGGGTGCATGCGTCTGGAGTTCATTTGCAGTGCTGGAGGCCCTGGAGAGCCCATTCTCTCTCTCTCGCTCTCTCTCTCTCCCCTCCCCCTGCTCTCAAATAAATAAATATACAAATAAATAAATAAAAATTTTTAAATGATGTAAAAACTAACATATATTCTTTTAGTGCTTAACAATGCTCATCTCTAAATCCATGTGAACATTTTTTACTCTCAAAACTAGAATGGAGCTAACAGAACAATTTACTCTCAAGGCAGGGAGGAAGCACACACAGCATGTACTTTGGCAGGACTCCTCAAAATAGACACCCAGACCAGAGACCTGATGTCTTGACAACTCCCATACAGCACGTCAACAGAACATACCACCCAGTTAGGTGCCATGACTAGTGATAGTCAGCTATGGAAAGCAATATTCATGAGCACAGGTGCTATGTTGCTACAAAAGATACCAAGTTATTTCAGAAAGTGCAGTTTTGTATACACACCAGTAATTTATAGTTCTCACAACATTCTTTGTCCAGGGGAATTTACTGAGCAGGGTCAAATTTATTATAAAGAACAGTCTAATTAATAACACCATTGGCATTTTTTATTAGGTTCTGGGGAAATATAATTAGAAAGTTAGCCCAACTTCCAAATTGCCCACAAGTTTGCTAATTTTACCCATTCTATGTTGCTTTCCCAACTTTCCATAAAATCACTGAAACAGAGAAGAACAAAAGTCAAAACCTAAAACCAAGACTGATTATTTTGGAGCCAGGAATGAAGAGAAATTATATTAAGCAATAGAATCTATGACTCAACATTTATGAGAGAGACTACATAAAATAATTACCTAGCTGGATGTGGTGCTGCATGCCTTTAATCTCAGCTCTCTAAGTAATTTTTTTTATTTTTATTTATTTATTTTTTTTTTGGTGTGTCAAGGTAGGGTGTCACTCTGGTCCAGGCTGACCTGGAATTAACTCTGTAGTCTCAGGGTGGCCTTGAACTCACGGTGATCCTCCTACCTCTGCCTCCCAAGTGCTGGGATAAAAGGCGTGCGCCACCACGCCCAGCTTTTTTTTTTAATTTTTTAGGTAGGGTCTCTCTCTAGCCCAAAGTGACCTGGAATTCACGTAGGCTTGGGCTGGCCTCAAACTCACAGTGATCCTCCGTCATCAGCCTCCTAGTGCTGCATGGGATTAAAGGCATGCACCACCGAAGGACCAATTCCTGAATTGACATTTCATTCACACTGTTGGGAGAAGTTTCTATTGGCCTCATATTTTTATATGTCTTGTGAACACATTGACAACTTTTGTTCTAAACTAAACTGTTTTCTAGAGAGTTTGTATAGTGTAGTGTTGAGCTGAGAACAGAGAGAAATGATTGACAATTTCTATTAAAACAAAATAATTATTTTATTTAATTATTTCCCAGATATCCCAACACTGGAAGACACTTATCACTGAAAACTCAGTTGCCACCTGGAAAAAGATGACTACTTGACAGTTTTATACTTAAGGCCTCTCTTGCAGCTTTTTGCCCTAGTTTGCCTTACAGAGCACCAGCAGACAAGCCTGGAGTAGTGCGCTGGTTACTGTGTTTGTTCAGCTCCTCCCAATCTTTCCTCCTTCCTCCAGAGTCTAGTTTCCACTTGAACTCCACCCAGGAGAGGCACCAGCAGAAGAATTGAAGATGGAAGGAAAGGGAGGGGTTGCAGTCAACTTCAAGTCCTGGACAGATATCTGAAATACCCAAAAGCAGTTTATGGGATGATATGGTTTATTTCAGACTTACAGAATCCAGGGGAACAGCATCAATAGCAAAAAGAAACTGGCTCACTTCCACAAATGCAAAACAGAGACACACCATCAAGCAAACAGCAAGTACAACCAGCACAGACAGCCAGAGCTCCGTACTGCTCTCCACACACCTTACTACTGGACTCAAGATCCAATCCCAAGCACATCTTAGGGCTGGATCCCAAGATTTGCCCCCAGTGACCCATCTCTTCCATAGTAGGGCTCTTCATACTGGAAACCAAAGATTGCAGCCTGAGCCTATGAGGCCATGCATTCAAACTACCACAAGAGGGTTTGGGCCCTTTATTCTCTTCTACCCTCACTCTGCCAATTTCAGCAGTGAATGCTTTCCTCAACTTTCAGACAGAGTAATTCATGGGTGTTCTTTCACACACAACACAGATCTCACCAGGTTCCATTCACACCATTCTTTCCCTTACCTTTATATATATATATATATATTGGGGGGGAGCTCGAGGTAGGGCCTCACTCTAGCCCAGTCTGACCTGGAATTCACTCTATTCTCAGGGTGGCCTCAAACTCAGTGATCTTCCTACCTCTGCCTCCCGAGTGAAATAAATATATTTTTAATGGGAAGCATAAACTGGGTGTGGTGGTGCATACCTGTAATCCCAGCACTCACGATGTGGAGGCAGGAGAATCAGATCAGTATCATCCTCAGCAATATAGTAGTTGAAGGCCAACCTGGGCTACATGAGACCATTTCAAAAAAAAAATCAAGGGCGGGGGGGGGGTGTGAGGGAAAGCATGAACAAATGCTACTATCAGTATGTGTGAGGTGAGGCCTAGGAGCAGACAAATGTCAGCTCAAAGATGACCTTACAAGACACATCATGGATCTTGGACTTGCCCTGTAGGCTCTATAGAAACCCTAAAATACTTCAAGTTTCAGCTTTAAATTTATCATGCTGCAAAAAAAACTGAAGGTTTTTATATAGACAAGGCTAGAAGATGAAAGTCATGAAGACATGATAGAAACAAAAAACTGCAAAACTTTTGGTGAGAAATATTGAAGGTCATGCCTCAGCAGCAGAGGGATTGAGGAAATAGATAGGATATTGGTGGTTATTTGAAATTGGAAGGCAGACTAGGAGAAAATTTTTTATTTTGTTTTTTTGAGGAAGGGTTTCACTCTAACCCAGACTAACCTTGAATTCCCTATGTAGTCTCAGGGTGGCCTTGAATTCATGGCAATCCTCCTACCTCTGCCTCCCAAGTGCTAGGATTAAAGGCATGTGCACCACAAGAAATTTTTTAAAATTCAGAATGGGCTAGGTGAGGTGGCGCACTCTTTTAGTCTCAGCACTTGGGTGAGGTAGGAGGATCACTGTGAGTTCAAAACCAGCCTGAGACAACAGATGAGTTCTGGGAAGACATTATGAATTCTAAGTCAGCCAGACCCTGCCTCAAAACAAACAAACAAAAATAGCAAAATGAAAAATCCATAATTTCTCTTAGACTTCAGACTTAACAGCGGGAAAACAGCCTTTCCCTGAGATAAGAATAGGACAGAACTGAATAGTTTAAACCTTTGGGGGTGGGACAGGTTGACAAAATGACTAAGAGGTCTATTCTGCATATATTGAGCTGGAAATATCTTTGGGAAGTCTGGGGGAAATTGTCCTTTTGGTACAGGGAAATACCTTTCATTCAATCTGCTGACCCTGGTCACTATGGAGGACATTGAATTCTGAGTTAGGGAAAAGAGAGTGAGAGAGGAAAAAAGAACAAAGTTGTCTTGATACATGGCAGCTGACAAGAGTCCCTGTGCAGGCATACATTTAACCACAAGATGGCATGAAAGCTAAGCTATAGGAAAGCTCCACTCAACTTCCTTCAGGCCACAAAGCCATAACTTAAGGTGGTGTGGTTTTTGTTGTTAACAAAGTACTATTCACTGGAGAATACAGCTGAAAAAAAAATTAGAACAATCTAAAACAAGCTATACAGGCCACAGTATGGTCTAGGAGTTAGAAAAATCATGTATACTGAGCAGACACCTGAGGAAACATAAGAGTAATGAAGATGTTTGTTTAAATTGGACATCAGAGGGCTGGAGAGATGGCTCAGCGGTTAAGCGCTTGCCTGTGAAGCCTAAGGACCCCGGTTCGAGGCTCGGTTCCCCAGGTCCCACGTTAGCCAGATGAACAAGGGGGTGCACGCGTCTGGAGTTCATTTGCAGAGGCTGGAAGCCCTGGTGCACCCATTCTCTCTCTCCCTCTATCTGTCTTTCTCTCTGTGTCTGTCGCTCTCAAATAAATAAATAAATAAATTTTAAAAATAAAAAATAAATTGGACATCAGAACCTGTGTGAGAGAAGGTGTGAGCTATCAATATGAACAAGAAGGTATGAAAGGAGCCCAGTGTGATGGTGCACACCTTTAGTCCAAGCATTCGATAGGCTGAGGTAGGAGGATCACCATGAGATCGAGGCCACCCAGAAAATATATAGTTAATTCCAGGTCAGCCTGAGCTAGAGACTGTTAAAATCAGGTTTGCACTGCTGGCGGAAATCACTCAACCAAGAGCAGCTTGTTGGGGGAAAAAAAAGTTTATTTTGGCTTACAGACTCCAGGGGAAGCTCCATGATGGCAGGGGAAAATGATGGCATGAGCACAGGGTGGACATCACCCCCTGGCCACCATCAGATGGACAACAGAAACAGGAGAGTGTACCAAACACTGGCAAGGGGAAACTGGCTATAATACCCATAAACCCAACCCCAACAGTACACTGCCTCCAGGAGGCATTAATTCCTGAATCTCTATCAGCTGGGAACCTAGAATTCAGAACTCCTAAGTTTATGGAGGACACCTGAATCAAACCACCACATTCTGCCCCTGGTCCCCATAAGCTGAAACCATACATAATACAAAATAAAATACATGCCTCGGGAGGCAGAGGTAGGAGGATCACTGTGAGTTCAAGGACACCCTGAGACTACATAGTGAATTCCAGGTTAGCCTGGACTAGAGTGAGACCCTGCCTCAAAAAAACACAAAACAAAACAAAACAAAACCCACAAACAAAAATGCAATACATTCAGTCCAACATTAGAAGTACCCATAGTTATAGTTTTTATAATCCCAGTGATATCCAAAGATCCCCATAGTCCAAGTGCCCTGGCCAGTGGGGAGTTAAACAAGGACCCGAGGGGAAGTTAACCTGAATGGGAGAAGGCAAATAAGCACAAGAAGGAGACCAAGCCAAGTTTCTGGTCAAGGCCTCGAGAGTTTATTCTTACATGTAGGTTTATATAAGGTTGTAGGGGTAGGGGACATAATTAGGCCAAAGATCACAGAGTTACTGGTTAAGCCACAATGCCTTTGTTTCTTCATCAGTTACCGGCAGCATGGGAGAGTATTCACCCAAGTGTACAATTTCTTTGTTTCTGGTAGTTGAATATTAGATGAGGAAGTAGAAACTTAACTTGCTATATGGCGGTTTCTGTTAACATTACCGAGGTTTGGTTCATAGCTCCCAACATCCAAGGTCTTTTAACTGAGCCATAATACCAACCCCTCTCAAAACCATAATGGCACAGAATAAACATTCACACTTCAAAAGATGGCATTGGGCATAGGAAAGAAATATTCAACCAATACAAGATTTAAAACAACCAGGGAAAGCATCAAACTATGTAGCTCGAAGTCCAACAATCTTAACCAGTGACAAGTCTCCAAGTCCAGCAAACAGTCTCTGGACTTCCAATTTTGTCCCTCTAGCTAGGCTACTCACAGTCCTGGAAAACTTCATCCAGGGCCAGCTGCTCTCCTTAGCAGCCATCTCATGGTCCTGGCATCTTCACTGGGTTTCCACTGCAAACCATGGTTTATCCTCACAGCTGTATTGAGTCTCCATGCAGCCATCCAGCAAACCTGCTTCACACTGCCCATGGCCATTTCCAAACCACAAGACCACATTGCAAACTTGATGACCCTCTCTTTCAATTTGTTAATCCAGGGAGGAATAAAACAAACTTTGAAGAAGAGGACACTCCTTGAGCATTCAGGCCCTTTCAAAAGAGTGCATTCTTTCTGTTGTCCCAATGCAGGTCAGCTGGCCCAATCTCAATGATTGTAACCTGTCAGCTGAACAGAGAAGCAGTTTTGGTCCAAAGATTTCTTTCTGTGCCATATCCCCATGCAAATACCAGTCCATTTCTACACATTGCAATCCTGTACAAGTTCTCAGGACAGGGGCATAACAGCAAGCTGCTCACACAAACTACTTTTATCTCAGTCCAGACAAAGCTCTTACTCACCCTCATAAACCAAACATCACAGTCCTTAGTCCTTACTGCATTCAGGTCTTTCAACTCTGACCAGAATAGTCCATCAAGGAGAATGGAATTTCAAAGGGGAAAGTGGCGGGTGGGGGGGGGGGGGAGGGAGGGAATTACCATGGGATTTTTTTTATATAATCATGGAAAATACTAATAAAAATTAAAAAAAGAAATATACTATTGTAAACAGATATTTCATCAAACAAAATAAAGGCTTTATCAGATGGAAATATTAAAAAAAAAAAAAAGAATAGTCCATCAAGCTGTACTTACAGAACTGCAAGGCATCTCTTAGGCCATGGTTTCAAATTCTTCCACATTCCTCTTGAAAATCAGCTCGAAAAGGCTAAAGCCACACAGTCAGGTATCTAGCAGCAGTACTTCTCCCAGTACCAACTATATTGTTGCAGACAGGTTCACATTACTGGCAGAAATAACCTGACCAAGAGCATCTTATGGGGGGGGGGAGGGTTTATTTTGGCTTGCAGACTCAAGGGGAAGCCCATGATGGCAGGGAAAATAATGGCATGAGCAGAGAGGGTGGACATCACCCCAAGCCAGCATCAGATGGATAGCAAGAACAGGAGAGTGTGCCACATACTGGCAAGGGGAAACTGGCTATAATATCCATAAGCCCACCCCCAACAATACACTGCCTCCAGGAGGTGTTAGTTCCCACATCTCTATCAGCTGGGAACCTAGCATTCAGAACACCTAATTTTATGGGGGACACCTGACTCAACCAAACCACCACAGAGACCCTACCTTAAAAAAAAAGAAGATACGAAAAGAAGCTATCCAGCAATTAATTTGACAATAACAACAAAGATACTATAAGATCTATATACCAATAAGTATTCCAGACCTCAGTCCATGTAGTTGTTAAAGTCCAGGTATCATAAGTACAATGCTGTATTACATATGGTCATCCTGCCCTCATGGACCTTAATAAATGCCATTGTGATGATTTGACCACCTAATCTTTGACAAACAGGCCAAAAATATTCAGTGAAAAAAAGATGCCTTATTGAACAAAGAATGAAATTAGATCCATATGTCTCTCCCTATACAAATAACAAGTCAAAATGGATCAAGGAGCTGGGCATGGTGGTACATCCCTTTAATCCCAGCACATGGGAGGCAGAGGTAGGAGGATCACCATGAGTCAACAGCCTAAGACTACATAGTGAATTCCAGGTCAGCCTGGGCTAGAGTAAGACCCTACCTCACAAAAAGGAAAAAAAACAAAACAAAACAGGATCAAGTATCTCAATCTAAAACCAGCAACACAGACAGAAAGTACTAGAGGAAAAATAGAAAATATGCTGCAAGATACAGGCATAGGCAAGAACTTTCTGAACCAGACTTCAATAGCACAAAAGTTAGTCACATGAATCAATAAGTGGGACTACATGAAACTAAAAAGTTTCTGCACAGCAAAAGAAAGCATCATTAAAGTGAACAGAGAGCCTACAGAATAGGAAAAAAAAAAAATCATTACCAGCTATACTTCAGACAGGGGGATAATAACCTGAGTTTACATTAAACACTGACAAATTAGATTGTAAAATACCAAATGAATGAATGAACTGAACAGATACTTCACAAAAGGAGAAATTAAATGGTCAACAAATACTTACGAAAATGTTCAATATCTCTAGCCATCAGGAAAATGCAAACAAAAACAACTTTGAGATAACATCTCATCCCAGTCAGAATGGCTTTTATCAAGAAAACAGACAGCAGGGCTGGAAAGATGGCTTAGCAGTTAAGGTGCTTCCCTCTGAAGCCAAAGGACCCAGGTTTTATTCCCCAGGACCCAAATTAGCCAGATGCACAGGTGGCTGTGCCTGGAGTTCATTTCTAGCAGCTGGAGGCCCTGGTGCACCCATCTCACTTTCTCTATCTGCCTCTTTCTCTCTCTCAAATAAATTAATTAATTAAAAAGAAAACAGCAAATGCTGGTGAGAAAAGAGGAATTCTCATCCATTGTTGGTTGGAGTGCAAACTAGTATAGCCATTATAGAAATTAGTAAGGCGGTTTCTTAAAAAGTTAGAACTAGACCTCTCATACAACCCAGTCATATCACTCCTGGGCATATAACATAAGTTATACTGTTCTAAGGATGGTAGGGTTCATTTTTTTCTGCCACCCTGAGACTATATAGTGAATTCCAGACCAGCCTGTGTTAGAATTGAGACCCTACCTCAGGAAGAAAATAATAATAATAAGAGATAAGAGTGCCAGATGTGGTGGCACACGCCTTTAATCCCAACACTCAGGAGGCAGAGGTAAGAGGATTGCTGTGAGTTCAAGGCCACCCTGAGACTACATAGTGAATTCCAGGTCAGCATGGGCCAGAATGAGACCCTACCTCAAAACACCAAACATAAATAAATAAAAAGGAGATAAGGGGCCGGAGAGGTTTAATGGTTAAGGTGCCTGTCTGCAAAGCCAAAGAACCCAGTTTCAATTCCCCAGGACCCACATAAGCCAGATGTACAAGGTGGTACATGTGTCTGTAGTTCATTTGAGGGCTGGAGACCCTGGCATGCCATTCTTTCTCTCTCTATCTGCATCTCTCTCTCTCTCTCTCTCATAAATAAAATAAAACATTTAACAACAACAACAAAAAAAAAAAACAGTTAAGATGGCAGTGAAGGAACCACACCAAAGCAGCCTAAGGGAGAAAAAGCCCCCCAAAATAACAAAATATACTCTTCTACTGAAAAAAAAAAAAGTGAGGTATATAAGAACGTATCAACCACAGCAGAAAGTAGAAGAGATGTAGAGCATCTAGAGCCCACAGAAGCAGGCAGAAGTGGCCCAGCAGTGGCAAACAAGGTCCAAGTGGCCACAACTGTAAGTCTAGGACTGAGCCACAGGAAGAACCAGGTGAGGAGATTCTCCACTCACACGGGCCTCCTTGCAAACTAAAGAAACATAAAGAAAGGACATCAGAGACCAACGGAGCAGCTAGTGAGGAAGACGATGGCAAGGACCAGCAGAAGAACTTCAGGCACCATCCACAGCCTCCCCTCCCCCACCACCAGCGCAAGTGCCAACAAGCACCAGAGACCTGGGGAAGGGAGCTCGCCTACACAGCACCCAGCACAGGGTATTGAGCAGCAACCCAGTAACCCAGCCAGCCTACCTGAGACCACAGGGCAACAGACAGGGACCCAAGAAGGAGCACAGCATAATTGAGACCAACCCCATCCCAACCCTTAGCAAATCTGACCAAAAGAAAGAAAGTAGAGACACAAATTAATAAAATTACAGATGAAAAAGGCACCAACAACAGATACCAGAGAAATTCCAAAAATCATAGGGAAATACTATAACAGCATATGCTCTACTAAATTTAAAAATCTACCTAAATTAAATCAAAATGAGATTAACCACTTAAATAAACCTATAACAAGTATGGAGATCCAAGCAGTTATCAAAAATCTCCCAACTAAAAGAAGTCTAGACCCAGAAGGATTCACTGGTGAATTTTACCAGACCTTCATGGAAGAACTAACACCAATGCTTCTTTTTCATAAAATAGAAAAAAAAAAAAGGAATCCTACCAAACTTTCTACAAAGCCAGCATCACCCTGATACCAAAAACCAAAGACAGAACAACAACAACAATAAAATTACAGACCAATCTCCCTCATGAACACAGCTGCAAAAATTCTCAACAAAATATTGGCAAACAGAATACAAGAATATGGGCTGGAGAGATGGCTTAGCGGTTAAGCGCTTGCCTGTGAAGCCTAAGGACCCCAGTTCAAGGCTCAATTCCCCAGGACCCATGTTAGCCAGATGCACAAGGGGTGCATGCATCTAGAGTTTGTTTGCAGTGGCTGGAGGCCCTGGTGTGCCTCTCTCTCTCTCTCTCTCTCTCTCTCTCTCTCTCTCTCTCTCCCCCTCTCTCCCTCTTTCTCTCTCTCTCTCCCTCTCTCCCTCCCTCCCTCCCTCTCTCTCTCTCTCTCCCTCTCTCCCTCTTTCTCTCTCTCTCTCTCTCCCTATCTCCATCCCTCCCTCCCTCTCTTTCTCTCTGTCTGTCACTATCAAATAAATAAAAACAAAAACAAAAAAAGTCTTTAAAAAAAATAATACAAGAATATATTAGAAAGATCATTCACCCTGACCAAATAGGCTTTCTCCCAGAGATGCAGGGATGATTCAACATATGCAACTCGATAAATGTAATACATTATATAAGTGGACTGAAGGACAAAAATCATGTGATCATCTCATTAGATGCAGAAAAAGTGTTTGACAAAATCCCTTCATGATAAAAGTCCTACAGAGACTGGGAATAGAAGGAACATATCTTAACATAATAAAGGCTATTTATGATAAACCTACAGCCAACGTAATGCTAAATAGAGAAGAACTTGAAGCATTTCCACTAAAGTCAGGAACAAGACAAGGGTGTCCACTGTCCCCCCTTTTATTTAATATAGTACTGGAAGTCTTAGCCATAGCAATAAGGCAAGAGACACACATAAAAGGGATACAAACTGGAAAGTAAAAGATCAAATTATCATTATTTGCAGATGACATGATTCTATATATAAAGGACCCTAAAGACTCTACCAGCAGCTGGGCATGGTGGTGCATGCCTTTAATCCCAGCACTTGGGAAGCAGAGGTAGGAGGGTCACCATGAGTTTGAGGCCACCCTGAGACCACATAGTGAATTCCAAGTCAGCCTGAGCTAGAGTGAGACCTTACCTGGAAAAAAAAAAAAAAAAAAGGCTCTACCAGCAAACTGTTAGAGCTAATAAACACCTATAACCATGTAGCAGGTACAAAATTGTTGGGCACTGCCAGGCACAGGCTGGAGCCTTCAGGAGAGGGGCCTGAACTGCCAGGCATGGCTAAGGACCCCAGGCTACAGGAGGCCACTCGCTCTCCAAGCCCAGCACACCTGAACTTAGGCTCTGCCCATAACCCTGTAACCTTTGGCCAGTTGCCTAGGAAACTCCTTATCAGTCTTCACACAGCCCATGCCCCTGAGACCCTAGATCACCTGACCCCCAAACACACACCGTTGCCTACATGCTGGAATGAATGTCCCCATATGCTAAGTGGGCATTAGAAATGAACCCAGAGGACACAGGAACCCACAGCTGGTGCCTGAACAGGGACCCTATGAGATAGACAAGTAGGTGAGTGATCTCCCAGAGGGACTGGGAGACATTGGCCCATGTGGCCTTGCTTCCACGTTTTTGAGGGCTGGCAGGTTTCTCTTTTGCCTCCTTTATTATTATTATTTATTATTATTTATTTTCAGTTCATTCCACTGCATGGGACCAGACATGATGAACTGGCAACTGATGTCTCTTGGCCAAGGCCACTCTTCATTATTGACTGAGGGCCAACTGCCCTCTGCCTGGACCTAAACAACCTTTTAAATATTGGCAAAAACCCTTTATTTCTCTTTCCTCCATCAGACAGAAGCTATTTTTCCCTTTTTCCTCCTTGACTTTAATATTGTCTCCCAGCAAAAGAAATCACAGATTCATAGATTACAGGCTCTCCTGAAAGTTAAGGGAATTAAGCTCACCCAGAGGGAGGCTGGCTGACTTTTGGGAAGTCCTCCAGATCACCCCCTGGAGTTCTGGGCATCCATGTGGCCCAGACACATGGACCCACATATGTTATATGGCTAGGAAATGAAAAGTTCAGAAAAGAAATTTCCCCTCACCCCCTTTAAGTGGCAAGACTGCAAGCCAGCTTTGCAAGTGCTCCAAAGCAGCTCAAGTTAGTCAGGCAGCGGGCTCACATATGCCCACATAATGGCACCTCAGCCCATGCAGGCACCATGTCTCCATCTCCTCTCCCAGCACCCCCTCCCTGTGGGTCCCCTCCTTCTTCAACAGCCTCCCAGTGGTCCTGGAGGCCCCATCTTTTCCCAACGGTCCCAGACACTCCGCGCCCCCCCCCCATCTTTCCCCTTCAGGTAGCTGGACACAGACTCTGGCAGTCATCTCTACCAGTCTTGGCCATTATCTCCATGTGAACTAGACTAGACGCTGGGTGAGTGCCTGGGAGCTGGTCAGAGCTGATCTAAGGAGTATGCAAGCCCTGCCCAGCTGCCACAGTGCCAGCACCAAGCGGCAAGAAAGAAAAAAAAAAAAAAATCCCAGCACTCGGGAGGCAGAGGTAGGAGGATCGCTGTGGGTTCAAGGCCACCCTGAGACTACAGAGTTAATTCCAGGTCAGCCTGGACCAGAGTGAGACCCTACCTCGAAAAACCAAAAAAAAAAAAAAAAAGGTCATGTTTATCTAAAGCCTATGGTGAACTATGCCATACTTTGTTACTTGATATCACAAATATAATTACCAAGTTTATGTTCTAGGTCAACTTCAATTTACATAGAGGATTACTGAAAACAAAAGAATTCTCTCTGAAGTGGTGACTTATAATTTGTCAGGTATTTTAAAATTTTTAAAAATAATGATTGTAATGTCCTGTTACTTAAAAGGAGAAGGCAACTGACCTGACTTCTAGGCCAGCCTGCCTCAAGGTAGCACCAAATTTGCCTTAGTTACTCCTAATAAAATCAGTTTCAAGTGTATTGTTGGTATTAATGACATAAAGTTGTCTTTAGACTACTTGCTTGTCAGTGAGTAATAGGATTAAACAATTTGGTGTAGTTTTTCTTAATAGCCTTAAGATGGCTAATAATGGGGTTAAATGGATCTGGAGAGATGGCTTAGCAGTTAAGGCATTTGCCTGCAAAGCCAAAGAATCCCGGTTTGATTCTCCAGAATCCATGTAAGCCACATGTACAAGGAGGCGCATGTATCTGGAGTTTGTTTGCAGTGGCTGGAGGCCCTGGCACACCCATTCTCTCCTTCTCTCTTTTTATCTCTCTCTCTCTCTCTCTCTCTCTCTCTGCCCCTTTCTCTCTCAAATAAATAAATAAAATTCTTTTTAAAAAATAATGGGATTAAATGAGTTGATTGAAGGAATTGGAAAGGAAGTTTTCAATGGCGGAACATAGAATGCTCATTAAAAATGCTTTTTGAGGGCTGAAGAGATGGCTTAGCAGTTAAGCACTTGCCTGTGAAGCTTAAGGACCCCAGTTCAAGGCTTGATTCCCCAGGACCCACGTTAGCCAGATGCACAAGAGGGCGCACGTGTCTGGAGTTCGTTTGCAGTGGCTGGAAGCCCTGGTGCACCCATTCTCTCCTCTCTCTCTCTCTCTTTCTCTCTCTCTCTGCCGCTTTCTCTCTGTGTCTGTTGCTCTCAAATAAATAAATAAAAATAAACCAAAAAAAGAAAATTTCTAAAAAATGCTTTTGAGTGGTACTTAGATTAAAATGTTAAAATATGTGGATAAAGATGTGCATATGTAGGAAAGAATTTTCAGGCTAAATCTAAACACCATGCCTAAAGTTAGAGATTTTTCAACTCGTTACAAACTCTTAAGAAACAAAAAACTAATTTTCAGGCTAAAATATGTTGGGATAGCTTGCGTAAGCTTTATCAAATTTAAGTCATGGGTTAAACATAAATTGTTTTATGTTACTAAAAATTTCTATGGTACATAAAATCAATAACTATGAAGATTAAGCCAAATCATTTGTTGTCAAATGGTGTACTTTCTTCCAAAAAAAATTTATCAAGGGTTATATTAGAGCCAGGTGTGGTGGTGCACGCCTTCAATCCCAGCACTCGGGAGGCAGAGGTAGGAGGATCTCTGTGAGTTCAAGGCCACCCTGAGACTCCATAGTGAATTCCAGGTCAGCCTGGGCTAGAGTGAGACCCTACCTTGAAAAGAAAAAAAAAAGGGTTACATTAGAATTTAGCTAGATGTTTTGGCTCAAAAAAGACCAGATTCTGCTCTATTGTATGTAAAGTAACTGTCTCGTTTTTGACATAAGTCCAGTGCTTATAACAAAATTAACTCTTGAGACATATTCCCTACTTTAAGGTACAGCCTCATGCTCAAACAATGGTCCTCATCTGAGAAAAATAATATTCAAGCTCTAGTTCTGTTTCCAGTGTTCTCTGGGTAATTGGTACCCACACAGGTATCTGAACTAATCAAAAATATTTTCAAACACAGGTACTAAGACTTTCTACTGTCTTATTTATCCTTTTCTGACAATTTCTAGGTTAAAATAATTACTTTGTAAACTAATTGATACTGTTTTCAAGACTGGTAACAGGTTCTGCCAGTACTTATAACTGCTAGATATTTAAAATGTAGGATGTGCCTACTTTCTATACCTCAGATATATGGCTTGTGCTGCCATAGTACAACAAAAATTAAAAAAGATTGGACAAAATAATTTTAGAAGTTCTTGTGCCATTCCTTAACTAAATCTACTTCAGTAATCAAATGTGCTCTATATGTACATTCATCCAGGTTGGTGTATCTTCCTTTCTAAGTGTGTTAATCACCTATGTAGAAGCCAAAGCCAATTGGAATCATGGGAACAAAAAGGCCAATATTTTGGCCTGTGCTGCCATGTCATGAGGCCAGTGGAGATGATGGGACACTTCTACACTGGCCCCCTGGTAAGTAGCCTGTCTTTCTGAGCAGGGAGAATACAGAGACCCAAACAAAATTGATGTGCAGTCTGAAACAGGAGAGTCACATGTGAGGAGCAATCAGTCCTCTGGCTTCCCAAAGAAGGGAAAACTACTTGGCCAGCACAGCTCTGACTCATCCTAACAGACAGAAAACACCAGTAAGCTATAGGGCCACTCCTGGGTCCCTAAAGTCTTTTTGTAGAGCCATTAGTGACCTCCAAAATTAATCGTTAATTAAATTTTGGCTATCCACATGGTCTTAAACACTCAGAGAAATGTATAACCAAAAACAAAAAATACCTTTAAAATACCTTAAATAAATGGCCTATTAAGTAACAAGAGAGCTTACCAAGAGGGGAAATAAACAAACATTAAGACCCACACAAAATAAACACACAGAAATCAGTAGCCTTCCTATATGCTAACAATAAATACACAGAACATGAAATCAGAGGATCACTCCCATTCAAAATTGCATCAAAATAAATAAGTAAATAAAGTAAATTAGAATAAGCTTAGCCAAGAAAGTGAAGGGGATCTCTACAATGAAAAATTTTAAAATACTAAAGTGAGAAAATGCAGAATACAGTAGGAAACGGAAAGACATCTGTTGTTCTTGGATTGGAAGAATCAATATTGTGAAAATGGCAATCTTACCAAAAGCAATCTACACATTTAATGCAATCCCCATCAAAACTCCAATGGCATTCTTCACAAAAATAGAAAAAAAAATCCAAAAACAAACATGTTGATCAATGGAACAGAATAGAGGACCCAGACATAAGTCTGGGTAGATATAGCCAACTGATATTCGACAAAAATGACAAATATACTCATTGGAGAAAAGACAGCCTCTTCAGCAAATGGTGCTGGGAAAACTGGATATGTATCTGTGGAAGGATGAAAATCCATCCTTACCTCTCCATGCAAAAGAAATAAGCCCCAGCCAGGTGTGGTGGCACATGCCTTTAATCCCAACCCTCAGAAGGCAGAAATAGGAGGATCGCTGTGAGTTCAAGGCCACCCTGAGACTACATAGCAAATTCCAGGTCATCTTAAGCTAGAGTGAGACCCTACCTAGAAAAAAGAAAGAAGTCCCAATGGATCAAAGTTCTTAATATCAGACCTGAAACTCTGAACTACTACTGGAAAAAAAGTATGGGAAACTATTCAACAAACTGGTCTTTGCAAAGACTTTCTGAATATAATCCCAATTGCTCCAGAAATAACACCACAGATCAACCACTGGGACCTCATGAAATTACAAAGCTTTTGTATGGCAAAGGACACTGTGAATAGAGCAAAGAGGCAACCTACAAAATGGGAGAAAATGTTTGCCAGCTATACTTCTGATAGAAGGTTAATACCTAGGATATACAAAGAACTCAAAAATTAAATAATAAGAAATCAAACAACCCAATTAAAAAATAGGCTATAGAACTAAATAGAGAATTCTCAAAAGAAAAAAATACAGATGGCATATAAACATCTAAAAAAATGTTCTATATCCCTAGTCATCAGGGAAATGCAGATTAAAACGACTTTGAGATTCCATCTCACTCCGTCAGATTGGCTGTCATCATGAAAACAAATGACCGCAAATGCTGGAAAAGATGCGGAAAATGAGAAACACTTCTACACTGTTGATGGGAATGCAATCTGGTTCAGCCATTGTGCAAATCAATGCAGAGTTTCCTGAAATAGCTAAAAATAGATCTACCATATGACCCAGCTATACCACTCCTAGGCATATATCCTAAGGACTCATCTCACTTCCTTAGAGATACTTGCTCAACCATGCTTATTGCCACTCTATTCACAATAGCTAGGAAATGGAACCAACCCAGATGTCCCTCAACTGATGAGTGGATAATGAAGATGTGCCACATTTACACAATGGAGTTCTACCCAGGAGTAAAGAAAAATGAAGTTATGAGATTTTCAGGAAAATGGATGGATCTGGAAAGTATTACACTTAGTGAGGTAACCCAGGTCCAGAAAGACAAACGTTACATGTTCTCTCTCATATGTGGATCCTAGCTACAAATGATTGGACTTCTATGTGAATAGGAAGAAAACTCATTAGCAGAGTCCAGTAAGCTAGAAATGAGATATAAAGGGAGGAAGGGGGTACTTAATAAGATGGTATTGTATATATGAAAGTAGAATAACAGATCAATGGGGGTGAAAAGGCCTATGTGAGGTCAGGGGAGGAGATTGAGTAAAGGAAAGGTGGAGGGAGGGCTAATCAAAATCTAAGAGGATATATAATAAGACACATGGACACCTACTTTTTTAGACAATGGAACACTTAGAAGCTATACATTGTTGCTAGAAAATTTTCAGTGCCAGTGATGGGATACCTTCTAATGAGTTGTTGGCCAGGGAGGTCCCTGATGCACCCAAAACATTACAGGCCATTGTCAAGGCCCTTGGTTTCCCACCTGGAATAGATAGTAAGACCCTATTGCTGAAGACTCCACAAACTTGGGCTGCAAGGTCACTGAGAAACCCTGCTGGGGCTGAGCTGAAAACCTCCTCCATGTAGGCCAACTGACATAAAGCTGGAAAAAACCATGCTGCATGCAGTTCAATGGGAGAGAGAGAAATCACTGTGGAAGATACTCAACAGTGGACATGGCAAGCCTTATATTTGGCCAGCCAGGCCAAATGAGCCAACTGGTACAATAGTGGCACGTCTGTTGCAGGGGAAACCAACCACCCTCTAATTTGACTGGAGGCCTTCTCCATGAGAATGAAAACATCCTTGATACTGAAAACCTACAACAGGGGTAGTCATGAGCCCTAGGGGTGTAATGTCTGCTGCTGTCTGGCTAAATGTATATACATACTATCCTCATCAAACTGCACAGTAAGCATTTCTTTTAATGTTCATACCCATATATTAATGCTTCTCTTACTTTTGGTTACAGAACCTTTTCTTTTCATTTGTCAATGACCTTGGGATGACTCAGGAGGCACCATGGTGCTGAGAAGAAGTGACAGAGGAGTGCTCAGCACTGAAATATCTCTATCACACCTTCCAAGGTTCAGGGTTCAATGTGGAGGAGGTTGAGGAAATAATGCAAGAGCCAAAGGAAGGGTAGGACTGCTTACACTGCACTGTTTCAGACACAAAATGGCCTGGATATTCATGACCTCACAGTGCCTGATACTACCTACACAAGAATATCATAATAGGAGGAAAATATGATGACATCAAAATAAAAGAGAGACTGATTGAGAAGTGGTGGTCATATGATAGATAGTGGAGTTTCAAAGGGGAAAGTGGGGGGAGGGAGGGAATAACCATGGGATATTATTTACAATTATGGAAGCTGTCAATAATAGTAATAAAAAATGAAATAAGAGATAAAGCAGAGAGAACATATACTCTTCGTGGAGGACGGGAGTACAGAGCCCAAGCCACCACTCCAATGAGAGCCAAACTTTTATAAAATGTAGGAAGCTCAACCATGTAGAGTCCCTGACTTGTCAGTTTAGACAAGTACAAAACTACTGGGGCTGGAGAGATGGCTTAGTGGTTAAATGCTTGCCTGTGAAGCCTAAGGACCCTGGTTCAAGGCTCGATTCTCCAGGATCCACATTAGCCAGATGTACAAGGGGGAGCACGCGTCTGGAGTTCATCTGCAGTGGCGGGAGGCCCTGGCGCACCCATTCTCTCTCTGTCTCTATCTGCCTCTTTCTCTCTCTGTTGTTTTCAAATAAATAAATAAAAATGAACAAAAAAAATTCAAAAGTACTCGTTAGTCTATAATGCATCTAGTATTGTACAGGTCCACAAAAGCCCACCAAGGAAGTATGTTGGAAGGAACATTCATTGAGGCTGGGAAGAAGGTAGGAAGTATACAATACTCTTCACTGTCTGAGGTTATTATAGAATATACAAGGGCTCCTTTTCCCTATATGTCTGCCTGGCCAAGTAAATTGTCTAGCTCCTATAATGTTTCATAAGGATTTCACACTCTACTACAGAAATACTTGCACATCCATGTTTATTGAAGCTCTACTTACAAGCTAGGAATTGGAAATGGCCTAGATGCTCAGCAACCTATGAATGGATATTGAAAATGTGGTACATATATACAGTGGAATTCTATTCAGCATTAGGAAAAATAAAATTATGAAATTTTCAGGAAAATGGATGCATTTTGAAAGAATCATATTAAGTGAAGTGATTTAAACTCTCAAAGAGCAAAATTGTGTGTTCTCTCTGATATGTGGGTCTTAGCTTGTGGTATAGCTTATGGGAGAAGGGGACAAATGTGGATAGAACCTATAAACAGGAATGTTACCAAAACCAGATATAATCCAAGAGGATCTGGCTACATCTGGCAGCCTCTGGGAAGTGCTTCTACTCTCCCTGCCCTTCCTGAGCTGATGAAACTACTGGAAAGGGATTCTCCACTCACACTGGCCCTGCAAAATCAAAAGAACCTGAAAGGGAAGACAATAGAGACCAACTGAACAACAACTCCAGACTGTCCCCTCCCCCATATGCCAGCACCAGGAAAATCACTACCACTGAATATCTCAGGACACCAAAGGATCCAAACCACACCTCCCCAACATAGCAGCCAGCACAGTTGATCTGAAGAGCAGCACTGACAACCAGCAGAGCAGAGCCCATAATGCACCAAAGAGGGAACCAGAATCACACTCAACATGACAGAGAATGCCACCCCGAAAGGCTGATTTACAATGGGGCAATACATATCCCAAACCTAGGTATAGGCTTGCACTAGACGTCCAAATTGCAGTTTCTGTAAGGACGGGTTACTAAAGAATCCCAGGGAATGAAAAACTTCAAGACCTAGCCCACTAAGGCAAAAATACCAACTTGTTAGACCTGATGCCTTTCTTAAATAAGTTGTCTGTTAGGGTTGACTTTTCTCACTTTTGTTGTTGTTGTTTTCAGGTAGGGTTTCACTCTAGCCCAGGCTGATCAGGAATTCACTATGTAGTCTTAGAGTGGCCTCAAACTCATGGTGATCCTCCTGCCTCTGCCTCCCAAGTGCTGGGATTAAAGGCATGTGCCACCACGCCTGGTTTGACTTTTGTCACTTTTTTAAAAAATTATTTGTTTATTATTTATTTATTTATTTGAAAGCGACAGATAGAGAGAAAGGGGGGGGAGAGAATAGGCGCACCAGGGCCTCCAGCCACTGCAGCCAAACTCCAGATGCGTGCACCCCCTTCTGCATCTGGCTAAAGTGGGTCCTTAGGCTTCACAGGCAAGAGCTTAACTGCTAGGCCATCTCTCCAGCTGTATTTATTTATTTTAAAATGTTTTATTTATGGGCTGCAGAGATGGCTCAGAAGTTAAAGGCACTTGCTTTCAGAGCCTAACAGCCTGGGTTTAGTTCCCCAGTACCCACGTAAAGCCAGGTGCTCAAAGTGGTGCATACATCTGGAGTTTGTGTACAGTGGAAGAAGAAAGTGGCATACCCATTCTCAGTGGAGACGTGGGAATCAAATCTGGGTCTGTGGTTAACTGCTGAGCTATGTCTCCAACCCTAAATCCAAATTTAGATTTGACTTCTCTTCTGTCAGTCCTATATCTTTCACTGGCATTGCTTTTAAGATTTTTTTTTTTTTTTATGGTCAGAGAGTTTTAGTAAGAAACTTCTTGTTTTTAGTTGTTTCAGAAACTCCTTCACTCAGAAGTATCTGCCATTACAAAGCTACATAATGAGTTGCTATGGGGTGAGCTGGGAGATGACATATTGTGAATTTCTGGTAGTGTGGTATACGCCTTATATTAACAGGTAAAAATATATTACTGTTTCTCCCACAGTTAGAATACATGGGTCTGTGAGAATGTTGGCTGTTCTTTTCTATGGTTCATCTGCTTTATTTCATTGAGATGAAGTCTCTCACTCAAGCCATTTATTTTATTTTTCTTGTTTTTTCAAGGTAAGGTCTCACTCTGGTCCAGGCTGACCTGGAATTAAGTTCAAGCCATTTTATTAATCAATGAGTTCTAGTGATTCTCTGGTCTCTGCCTCCCCCCTGCCCACTCAAGACAGGAGTTGTAGCAGTTTGTGGCCACATCTGGTTTTTCACTTGGGTGCTGGGGACTCAAGCAGTCTCAGGTCCTCAAGCTTTTGTAGCAAACCCTCTTATCCACTGAACCATCTCCCCAGGCTCTATTTACAATTTTTTTTAATGTATTTGTGCAGTATATACGGTGTCTATGTGTGTGTAGTGTATGTAGTTGTGTGCGCAGTGTACAGAGTTCACACTATCATGTGTTTTTTGTTTAGGTTGGCCAGTCAGAGGGTACCAGTGATCCACCTGTCTCTAGCCCATTGTATGCTGGGGTTACAGACATATGTAGCCATGCTTGGCTTTTATTTATTGTGCTGGGGATTGACCTCAGGTCCTCGTGCTTCCTCAGCAAGTGCTCTTCTCCACTGAGTCATCTCCTCAGCTCCTTGTTTATGGACTCTTTATTATTTTTTTTATATAATCATGGAAGAGACTTTTGTCACTTTTGATATTTAATTTTTTTTAATTTATTAGTTTTCTTTTCAGCAAATACAGGCAGTTTGGTACCACTGTTTAGGCTCATCCATGACCTACCCCCACCCAATGGCCCCTCCTTGTTGATGTAAATGGGTCATGCATTGTGGAGTTAGTGTACAGTTATTGGTACGATAAATGTCTCTGCATATCATGACCCAAAATGTGACTCTCACATTCTTTCTACCCCCTCTTCCGCAAAATTTCCCTGAGCATGTTGGGTTCATTTTTGGTCTGCTTCAGTGATGAGGTCTTGGGGGCCTCTGAGGCGCTGGCTCTCTGATTTGGTAGGAGTTGATTTTTCTTTGTGTTGGTCTCCTTCCCCTTTGTGCTGGTATCCTGTTTATCAGGAAAACAGCACCCTTGCCTGTTTCGCCACTTTTCCTTAGTTTCAGTCGGGCCCCTTTTGAGGTATGATGGGGCAGCTCTCTCCTTAGGATCTGCATCTATCTGAAAAAGAAAAGCAGATTCTCCAACGGAGAGTAAATTAGCACCTGGAAAATTGAGATAACACTTACTTTTTTGATAGAGAGCTTGATAGGTGTAGGCCCTGTTGTACCCCATGATTGATGGTAGCTTGATATTGGAGAGTGGGATTATGTTTGGATATGGTTCTGAGTTGTTTCCCAGCTCCAGCTATGGGTCCTGCACCACTGAAGAGATCAGTTAGCCAAATCAAGAACAGTTGGTTCCCCACCATGGCTGTGTGCCACTATTGCACTTGTGTGGGCATCACACCAGGTTATTTGTCACTAAGTAGGTTAGACCATGACTTGCTTGGACAGATATTGGTCATTTCCCCCAGTCACCCATGTAGCACCTTCTGGCACTAGACACACTGACTGTCTGGGGATTGACTCTCTCCTGGCTTCCACCCATGCCATTCCATTTTACATGTCAGCTGCGTATGGAGTCTTCAGCAATAAGGTCTTACCACTGACCTTTGGTGGGTCATCAAGTACTCTGACAGAAGTCTGTCATTCTTTTAGGAAACCTTGTACGTTTCTCTGATGAAAAGCTCATTGTGGATGATAGCCCCATGCTGGTAGTGGGGGTTACAGGTCAGTGTCCACTAAGAAAATGAGGAAAAAAATAACTAATATACAAGAGTTAGGAGAGAGAGAGAGGGGTGAAGGGGAGAGGGAGGGAGAGAAGATGTAGAAGATTTAGCTTAGACTTGATCCTACCCTCTCCAGTGTCTTGTGATTCAGGTGTTTCCTGTAAGGGTCTAGTGAAGGTTCAACCATTTGGTCTGCCATTTAGGAAGTAGAATTTTATGGTACCATTGCCGTTTGGGTCCAGATTAGTGTTTCCCACCCCTTCATGTCCTCCCTTCCCTACCCATCAATCCTAGTGTCTAGTCCATGAGGTGCTTGCTGGGTATGTAAGGTATCAGGTTAGGTGTTGCAGATGAGTGAGACTATGTGTCAATTTTTGTTCTGTGATTGGCTAAGTTCACTGATAAAGATCTGTTCCAGGATCAACCATGTTTCCTCAAATTTCTTGGTGTTATTTTTTTCTTCCTCTGTATAGAATTCCATTGTGTAGATATACCACATCTTAGTTATCCATTCTTCTAGTGATGGACATCTGGGTTGATTCCAGCTTTTAGCTATTATGAATTGAGCCGCTACAAACATGGTTGAGCAAATCTCTCTGGCCTATGGTTTGAAGGTTTTAGGATAGATGCCCAGTAAGGGTATAACTGGGTCTGTTGGTATCTCTATAGTCAGCTTTTTCAGAACTCTCCATATTGCTTTCAAAAGTGGTTGTACCATCTTACATTCCCACCAACAGTGAATGAGTGTTCCTGCTTCTCCACATACTTGCCAGCATTTATTTTCATTTGATTTTTTGATGTTTGCTATCCTTATTGGGGTAAGGTGGAATCTCATAGGTGTTTCAATTTGCATTTCTCTTATGATTAGGGATGATGAACATTTTCTTAAGTGTGTGTTTGTCATTTGTATATCTTCCTCTGTGAACTGCCTGTTCATCTCTTTGCCCCATTTTGTGAGTGGGGTGTTTGTCTGGGGCGAGCCCCCTGTCCTGCAGGAGAAGAACGACCACCAGACGAAGATCCTTCTTGATCACACTTTATTGGAGAGCCTCTTGGTTAACAGGAAAGCTGATGGCGAGGGGCGAGGGGCGCAGGAGTGTAGCTGCTTTTATAGGGCAGAATACTACGGGGCGCCTGCTGATTGGCTGCCATAGGCTCACCCGCCCACAGGAGCCACAGGATAGGCTCGGGACAAGGTGCGTCAAGCGCATGCGCAACCTCAAGCGAGGTTGGCGCCAAGGCGCTGCCTAAATAAGGAATTGTTTACCTCAAGACTGGCAGGAAGCCAGCGCCATCTTGTAATGGTGTCTGCATTAGCTCCCTACAGTTCCCCCTTTTTTATTAACTTATGGCATAGCTCAGGAAAAATAGCCACCTTCCCGATCAGGTCCGCACCTCATGATGTGTTGACCGATCAAGGGAAGAAGTTCAACCTCCCCTTCCTCAGTGCAATGGGACAGATCCCCTGAGAGTGCAAAGGCGGCGGTCAAACGAAAGCTACCAGATCCCTGCCCATCCTCGTGCAATGGGTACTCTGAGACCCTGAGGGTGCAAGGGCCAGGGGAGCTATTTGCCTTTTAAAGTTGACAGCCAAATTTGGGGGGAGGAACCACTTTCCAAGGCAGCGAGCACTTGAGAAATGACCATCTTGTCTCTCTTGGTCTGGGTTCGCAGGCGGCAAATCAACCAGAGGCAAAGAACGCATCCTCCCAGGCAGCACACCAGGAACATTCCCACTCCTACCCATTCCTTAAAATAAGAGAACACTCTTTAGATGGGAATTTAGGGCTGTCTGAGTCTCCAGGGCCACGGTAGTGGAGGAGGCCAAACTATTCAAAGTTTCAGCAGTCTGTACCGAAGTGGCCATAGCCACACCGGCTGCTGTGGCAGCAGCTGCTATTGCGGCCACAGCCGCTATCACTGCTGCCGTGATACCAAAATCTCTTTTTTGTCTGAATAGCGATAGTGTGCTGGGGGCCTCTACAAGCACGGGGACCCACCGGGCACCCTAAGGACCATAGCATTCTTGAATACCTTGGCATTCCAGCATTGAGACAAGTAACAGGAAGCATTGGTACAATTACTGAAAGAGAAGTTACTAAGAACGAACAGAAACGGTGGATGAACACACGCCGGCGCGGGGCAAAGGAAGTATTCCTCCCACAGCCATGTCCAATGTCATTAACATCCCCAGATGTACTGAGGCGCTTCCAAAACACCCCTTCATCTTGTGTCTCTTCCTCTTCCACTTGATTCTCTGTATGGAGGGTCCCGGACACATTATTGCAAGCTACAAGTCCTCCTTGTAACAGTACAAAGGGTGTAAAGTCCGTGCAGCTGCCATTTGTCCCACATAAAATCCACTTTGAAAATGGAGTTGTAAAGAAGTGAGGGAAGACCGTGGCAGAATGGAGCACCAGCATAGGTTTGGGAAAGATTGACAGAATACCCCAACGTGGCTCTCCTTTAATGGATTCCAGGCACAGGAGGAAGATTATCCACAAGACCTTTATCATCTCCACCCTGATGGACCTTACTGTCTTCTGGACCCTCCTCTGGAGATCGCTTGACTGTCCTCACCATCCGGGCTGGAACCCAATGAGGGGAATCCTGTTCCGACATCTTCCTCTCCGTGTGTCAAGTTCTGGATCCTCTTTGGCCCCTTGCCCGGTGACCACAAAGCACCCGGCGTCCTGGGATTTAGGCACCACTTTGGGGCGAGCCGCCTGTCCTGCAGGAGAAGAACGACCACCAGACGAAGATCCTTCTTGATCACACTTTATTGGAGAGCCTCTTGGTTAACAGGAAAGCTGATGGTGAGGGGCGAGGGGCGCAGGAGTGTAGCTGCTTTTATAGGGCAGAATACTATGGGGTGCCTGCTGATTGGCTGCCTTAGGCTCACCCGCCCAAAGGAGCCACGGGATAGGCTCGGGACAAGGTGCGTCAAGTGCATGCGCAACCTCAAGCGAGGTTGGCGCCAAGGCGCTGCCTAAATAAGGAATTGTTTACCTCAAGACTGGCAGGAAGCCAGCGCCATCTTGTAATGGCGTCTGCATTAGCTCCCTACATTTGTCTTCTTATTGTTTAGATTTTTGAGTTCTTTGTAGATTCTAGAGATTAGGCCTCTATCAGTTGGATTACCCACAAATATTCTCTCCCATTCTGTGGGTAATCTATTGGCTTTGCTTATTATATGCTTGTCTGTAAAGAAACTCTTCAGCTTCATATGATCCCATTGGTTCAGTGACTGTTTAAGATCGTGAGCCACTGGGGTTTTGTTCAGGAAGTCTTTTTCCATTCCTATATCATGGAAAGTAATTCCTAAATTTTCTTCCAGTAGTATTCGAGTTTCTGGTCTTATGTTGAGGTCTTTGATCCATTTGGATTTGAGTGTAGTGCATGGTGAAATGTGTGGATCAAGTTTCAGTTTCCTGCATGTGGTTATCCAGTTTGTTCAGCACCCTTTGTTGAAGATGCTATCTTTTTTCCAGCCTATATTGTTCGGGCCTTTGTCAAATATCAAGTAGCTATAGTTGCTTGACCCAAAATTTGGGTCCTCACGTCTATTGCATTGGTCTATACTTCTGTTTTTATGCCAGTACCATGCTGTTTTTATTACTATGGCTTTGTAGTATAGCTTTAGATCAGGTATGGTGATGCCACGAGAGGTATTTCTTTTGCTGAGGATATGTTTGGATATGTGAGGCCTTCTGCTTTTCCATATGAAATTTGAGAGCATTTTTTCTATGTCTGTGAAGAACACTGTAGGGATTTTAATTGGAAATGCATTAAATCTATATATTGCCTTTGGTAGGACTGTCATCTTCACAATGTTAATTCTGCTTATCCAGGAGCATGGGATAGTCCTCCTCAATTTCTTTTTTGAGAGTTTTTATATTTTCGTTGTATAGATCTTTTACTTCCTTGGTTAACGTTATTCCAAGGTATTTTTCTTGTTGTTGTTGCTATTGAAAATGGGACTATGTCCCTTATTTCTTTTTCTGTATCTTTGTCATTTGCATACAGAAATGCTTCCAATTTTTGTGCATTTATTTTGTATCCTTCTATTCTGCTATAGGAGTTAATCACCTTCAGGAGTTTTGGGATGGAGTCTCTCGGGTCTCTTACATATACAATCATGTCATCAGCAAACAGAGCTAACTTAACTTCTTCATTTCCAAATTGTGTCCCTTTTATTTCCTTCTTCTGTCTTATTGCTTGAGCTAGGACTTCCAGAACTATATTGAAAAGCAGAGGTGAGAGAGGACATCCCTGTCTTGTTCCTGATCTTAATGGGAATTCCTCCAGTCTCTCTCCATTAAGTATTATTTGGGCCTTTGGAGCTTTGTATATTGCCTTTATTATGGTAAGATGTGAACCAACCATGCTGATTCTCTCCAATGTTTTGATCATGAAGTGATGTTGTATCTTGTCAAAGGCCTTTTCTGCATCTATTGAAATGATCATGTGGTTTTTATGTTTAAGCTTGTTCATGTGGTGTATTACATTGACAGATTTTCATATGTTGAACCACCCTTGTGTTCCTGGGATAAATCCCACCAGGTAGAGGAAGATAATGCTTTTGATGTGTTGTTGGATTCGGTTTGTGAGTATTTTGTTCAGGATCTTTGCATCTATGTTCATTAGGGAAATAGGCTGGTAGTTTTCTTTTCTTGTGACATCTGCCTGGTTTTGGTATTAGGGTAATTCTAGCTTCATAGAAGGAGTTGGGTAGCTTTCACTGTTCTTCAATGGTGTGGCACAGTTTGAGGAAGATTGGTGTGAGTTCTTCCATGAAGGTTTGATAAAATTCAGCTGAGAATCCATCTGGTCCTGGACTCTTCTTTTGGGGAAGGTTTTTATTAATTTTTCAATCTCCGTGAGTGTGATTGGTTCATTGAGGTGATTAATCTGCTCGGAGTTTAGCTTTGGTAGATGGTATGTGTCCAGGAATTTATCCATCTCCTCCACATTTTCCAGTTTTGTGGAGTAGAGGTTTTTGAAATAAGTCCTGATGATTCTCCCAATTTCACTTATGTCTGTTGTGATCTCTCCTTTTTCATTTTGAATTTTGTTAATTTGGAGCCTCTCCTTTTTTTGCTTGATCAAATTGGCCAGAGGTTTGTCAATCTTGCTTATTTTTTCAAAGAACCAGCTCTTTGTTTTGTCAATTGCCTTAATTGTTTCCTTGGTTTCCAATTCATTAATTTCTGCTCTGATTGTAATTATTTCTCTCCTTCTGGAGCTCTTTGGGTTGGATTTTTCTTGTTTTTCCAGTTCCTTTAGGTGGATGGTTAGGCTATTGATTTGGGATCTTTCTGTCTTTTTTAAGAAGGCATTGAGTGCTATGAATTTTCCCCTGAGGACTGCCTTCATTGTGTCCCATAAGTTTTGGTATGATGTGTTCTCATTGTCATTAAATGCCAGGAATTTTGCAATTTCATTTTTTATTTCATCCACTATCCATTTATTGTTTAAGAGTGTGCTGTTGAGTTTCCAGGTGCTGTTGAGATTCTTGGTGGGTCTGTTGTTGTTGATTTCTATCAATATAGCATTGTGATCTGATATCATGCAGGGAATTATGTTGATTTTCCTAAATATGTGGAGGCAGTCTTTGTGACCCAGTATATGGTCTATTTTAGAGAATGTTCCATGGGCTGCTGAGAATGTATAGTCTGTAGATTTGGGATGGAAAGTTCTGTAGATGTCTGTTAGGTCTAAGTGATCTATGGTTTTGTTGAGCTCTCTTACTTCCCTGTTGAGTTTCTGTTTGGATGATCTGTCTATTACTGATAATGGTGTGTTGAAATCCCCAGCTATGCTGGTGTTGGTGGTTATTTCTGTTTTAGTATGAAGTAGGTTTTGTTTTATGAACTGTGGTGCCCCTGTGTTTGGTGCATATGGATTTATGATTGTAATATCTTCTTGATAAGTAGGAAGTAGCCTTCTTTGTCTTTTTGGGTTATTTTTGGTTTGAAGTCTATTTCATCCGATATTAATATAGCTACACCTGCTTGTTTCTTATTCCCATTTGCTTGGAATATTGTTTTCCACCCTTTCACCCTGAGGAGGTTTCTGTCTTTAGTGGTAAGGTGGGCTTCTTGAAGGCAGCAGATTGAGGGGTCTAATTTTTTGATCCACCCTGTTAGCTTGTGTCTCTTGATGGGTGAATTAAGGCCATTAATATTTAGGGTAATAACTGTGAGATTTTATTTGATCCCTGCCATGTTGTAGTGGTAGATGTGTGTTGGTGTTTTCATGGAATTTGAAATTTCTTGTGTCTACTCTGGATTTGGTTGTTGTGATCTGCTTCTTGTAGACATTTGTGTTTGGTTTTTTGTTTCTTCTCTGTGGAGAATTTCCTGGAATACTTTCTGTAGGTTTGGTTTTGTGTTCATATAATTGTAAAGCTGAGTTTTGTCTTGGAAAGTTTTTCTTTCACCATCTATTATGAGGGAGATTTTTGCTGGGTAGAGCCGCTTGGGTTGGATGCCATAGTTCCTTAGAGTTTGGAGTTTCATTCCAGGCCCTTCTAGCTTTCAGGGTTTCCATTGAGAAGTCTGAAGTAATTCTGATGGGGTTTCCTTTGAAAGTGGTGCACTGTTTTCCCATAGCTGCTTTTAGGATTTTCTCTTTGGTGTCAATGTTTAGAGTCTTAATGATAATATGTCTTGGGGAGTTTCTCCTTTGTTCCAGTCTGTTTGGAGTTCTGTTTGCTTCTTGTATCTTGATGGGCCTTTATTTTAAGAGACTGGGAAAGTTTTCTTCAATTATTTTGTTAAATAAGTTCTCCATGCCTTTGGTCTGAAATTCTTCTCCTTCTGGTATTCCAATGATTCTGATATTAGGACGTTTAAGTGTATCCCACAATTCCCTCATGTTCTGTTCACAGGAACTTTTGAACTTACTGAAATTTTTGAACTCTTGAACTGTTTCTTCCATCCTGTCTTCCATATCAGAGTTTCTATCCTCCATTTCGCTGACTCTATTCTTGAAAGCCTCTAGAGAGTTTTGGACTTGTTCAATTAAGTTTGTATTTTCTACTACTTTCCTATGTATCACTTCCATCGCTCTGTACAGCTCCCTTTTCACCTCGTTTTCTGATTTTCTTGATGATTCTTGGAATTCCTCGCATTTCTTTAGGTTTTCATTTAGTGTGGCCAGCTGATTTTTAACGTCCTCTTTTTTTTTTTTTTTTCACTCTCCTTCAACTCTCTTAACTCTCTTTGAATTCCTCCAATGTCTTATCATATTGCTCTAGCTTAGTAATGGTAGCATCCACATGATTATCAGTCCTTTCTTGCTTTCCTGAAAGTTCTAGTAGTAGGTTGGTCAGGGTTGTATTGCTCATAGCTTCCACTTGATGTTCTGATCCTAAAAACTCTTCTATGTTTTGGTTAGATGTAATCCTTGTTGTACTGGGTGATCTATCTGGATTTTCTTGCATTTTACTTTTCATGTTATTTCTTTTGCACTGTGGTCTACCCATGACAGCATATGGGCAGGTAGGTGGGTGGGCCAGCCTGGGCTCTAGCTCATTGGGAATCCAAGGCAGCCTGGGGCAGTTGCCAAGCAGCCTGGGTTTTTGCTCTCTCTTGCCAAACCACCTATCTACTGCCTGACAAGGGTGCCAAATTTGCCTGAATTCTCACCCAGTAATGCACCAACGCTGCCTGCCTTTGAGCTTGGAGGGGGACTGAGGTAGCAAGCCCTGAAGCTGCCCAAACTCTGGCTGGGAACACTGAGACCTGCAAACAGTGTGTGCTCCCCTGCCACAGGGGAGTGGGGATGGTCAGCGACGGACAGATAGGGGATGGCATCTGAGCTGGCACTAGTGACTCAGTCTGGGCTTGTGTGGCCCTTGCTGTGGGACTGGGGCCACGGTATGTGCAACTGTAGTGCAGAGGCAGCTGCGGTGGGCACGGGATCAGGGCACAGCAGAGGCTGGCTGGTGGACGTGTGATCGGAGCACAGCAGTGGCAGGTCTGGTAGCCGCTGGATCAGAGCACAGCGGCGGCAGTCCTCATGGGTGTGTGAATGGAGCACAGTGTGGCGGGCTGGCACGTGCAATCGGAGCACAACGGCGGAGGTCCCCACGGGTGTGTGATCGGAGTACAGTGGTGGAGATCCCCACGGGTGTGAGAACGGAGCACAGCGGTGGAGGTCCCCATGGGTGTGCGAATGGAGCACAGCGCAGTGAGCTGGCAGGTGTGCAATTGGAGTACAGGTGCTTGGAGCGCAGGGCGTGATGGCTGTATGGGGGGAGTAGACTACCCACCACAGAGGGGATCCGCAATTCCCTGTTTTACCCCACTCTGTGCCCTCCCACTGGCAAGAAGACCCTGATAACCCTTAATTTCTTGCCTTTCTTTCCCTGGTATTTGAAGTGCAGCAAGGCAGTCACCATCTTGGCCGGAAGTCTCTTGATATTTAATTTTTTAAAGTTTTTAGGAGTAGTGTGTGTGTGTGTGTGTGTGTGTGTGTGTGTGTGTACATGCATACATATATGTCAGGGTTTCTTGCTAGTGGAAATGAATGCCTGTCTGGCTTTACATAGATGATTTAGGAATAGATCCCAGGGCTGCCAGGCTTTGCAAACAAATGTCTTTAACCACTTAGCAATCTCCCAGCTCCTGGTATTTCTTAATTTTTAGTACCTTTTTTTGTTTTTTGTTTTTGTTTTGAGACAGGGTCCTACTCTGGCCCAGGTTGCCTAGAAACTTATGTAGTTGAAGCCACCTAGCATCTTGAAAGAAGCTTTATATCTCAGTCTTTGAATTGACAAGATTAAGGATGTAAGCTGCCATGCCCACCCTATTCATGCATATACTCTATGCTGGTTTGGTTTGTGCTTGTATAATGCTCAGTTGGATTTTAGGTTTGTTCTGTATTTTTATACACCCAGCTTATTATTGGTTTTATGTTTCTTTGTTGTTTTTGTTTTTACCAAGGTAATGTCTCCCTCTAGCTCAGGCTGACCTGGAATTCACTATGCAGTCTCAGACTGGCCTCAAACTCACAGTGATCCTCTTAGCTTTGCCTCCAAAGTGCTGGGATTAAATGTATGTGCTACCATGCCTAGCTCCCAATTTACTATTGGGATCTCTCTACATACACAACCTTTTCTTTCCCTTTCTTTCCAAACTCTTTTTCAGTCTTTCCTCCTTATACTCTCCTCTTTATTTCCCGTAAGTACAACCTTCCATAGCCTCAACAACCTTTAAAATCTGTGGAAACTAACAGTAACCCAACTTCCCTCTCTTAGATACTTGTGCCACTTCCACCTTTTTCAAATTTAATACTAGTCCTCATCCTAACCCACCCTACATCATGCTCACTTTTTTTTTTTTTTTTTTTGTCCAAGAGTAAAGCTTTATTTTGCTTTCCAAAAACTCTTCATTTCTTCCTTGCCAAGTAGCAATTTTCTCCCCTTCATTGCTAAGGCTCAGGGCTCCAGACTGAAGCAGTTTGAGCCAGATGCCCAGGTCCACACGCCTGTGCCCTTTACAGCACATTTCCTATGACCATGAAATCAGCTGTCCTGCTTACTGCTTTGGCATTCTGTCAGGTTATGAGCAGGCCTGGGCAGAACTGCATACCCCCATTCCTTCCAGCTGGTTTCTTGGTCACTTCCCTGGATACTAAAACAAACAGGTGGTGTGCTCTGCCTTGCTAACTCAAACCAAGGGGGAGGAGGAAGCAAAAATATCCCAGATATGTGAACAATCAGAGGAGTATCTGGCAGCACACTTGATCTTTTATAGTTTAACTTTAACCAGAGTCAATGCCTTCAAGCAACCAGTAGCCTTGTCACACTCCAAGCCTTAATGTTCAGAATCCATTTAGATACTGCCTTGGTGAGAGGTGCCCAACCCCCCACATTGCTTTGTTCAAAATGGGCTCCCAGTGACACCAACTGCTCCCCAGTTGCTCAGTGAGGCAGAAGGTGGGATTTTTCCAACACTGTTCCAAGGCTGCTTCATCATTTCCTGTTCCCACCCAGAGGCGGAAACGGGCAGTCACTTGGATAGGGTCACAGCAAGTCAGTGACATTCAAGATTGGGACATCACTTTGTCCTCCAGCACCAGTTTGAAAACTGAAAACAACTCCCCAAGGATGTGGGGGAGAGAAATAAGGGGATGTGGGACAAGGCATGTAATACACAGAGTAACAATGGGAAGAACCTTGGCCTTTTTTATGAAAAATCTGCAATGCTTCACAAATTCGCATGTCATCCTTGCACAGGGGCCACGCTAATCTCCACATTGTTCCAACCTTAGTATGTGTGCTGCAGAAGCAAGCGCGAACCTGAGCCTTTTAATGTGCACTCCGAGGAGTTTATAATGCAGTGATGGAGTGTGTTTCTTTTTTTCGAGGTAGGGTCTCACTCTAGCCCAGGCTGACCTGGAATTCACTATGTAGTCTCAGGGTGGCCTCGAACTCATGGCAATCCTCCTACCTCTGCCTCTTGAGTGCTGGGATTAAAGGTGTGCACCACCATGCCAGGCAAAGTGTGTTTCTTAAACAGAGTTAACTATAGAACTAAAGATTTTTGACAGGCACTAGGACTCCGATGAACAAGCTCTGGTCAGGATGATTCTGAGGCTTCTGTAAACATATATAAGGTGTAAAACTCTTGCCGCCGGCCACTAGCCACTGACTTCAAAATGTAATGCTGGATCCAACATGACTGTCAGGTTGCACTTTCTGGTTTGTGCTTTAGCAAGAGTTTATGGAATTGTTCTACTTTCAGATCAAAGCTCCGGGAAGAGAACCCTGCCTGGAAAAAGTTCACTGGAGTCAGAAGGTACTTGAGTGCCAGATCCTTGGACTCAGTAGCTAGAACAGGAATGGCCTTGCTACTGTGAGACGGGGTACATCCTGGTTGGCCTGCGCATCTTGGTTCCCCAAATCTGGGGATTCATCTCCTCTTGATATCAAAGGGGACTTTAAGCCAATTTCTTCTGTGGCTTCTGGAGAGATAAACTCCTCATCTGTAGACTTTAACTGTACTGAAAAGCTTAAGGGGGAAGTCAACGTAGTCACTACCTCTTGAGACTCACAGAAAGAGACTGGCTCATCCCATTCTTTGCAGCCAAAGTCTGGGAGTAACTGCTTCTTGGCCTGCAAAGGACAAGGACAGAGGGAGAGCTTCTCAAGGTCTCCAGGCCAGGGGAAAAGGTTTTCTTTCTTGTGCTTCTTTGTGTCTCTATCAGCACTTTCCTCCGGGGACTCAAACACAACCCCTGGGATCTTTGGCTTCTTTGGCCTCCTTTCTAACAGCCAGAACACACTCGCCTTCCTAGAAGCACTCATATATTGCTGTACAGAGTCTGGAATGAGGGGGACAGGCAGCCTAGGACTCAGGCTGTCCTGGGAGTAGTTTCCACAGGGCTGCCGACTGATAATGGGCACCACCTGGCAAGGCTTCAGCCCTGCAATAAAGGCACGCAGCTCAGAGTAGGAGGAATGATCAGAGTAAGGGATGATGTGGACGTCAGGGTGGGGGCTGCGGATCTTCTGGCTCGTGGGAAGGATAGCAATGGTAGGGTGGGTCTGGTTCCAATGAAGCATGGCAGAGTGGCAGATCTCCATATGGTCCAGAGCATGGATGTGGCCGGCCCTTTCATCCACCGTGAATATATCTGCCAGGCCCAGAAGCTTTACCAACTCCAGATGCCGAGGACTCAATACCACCCAGGTCCAAAACTCCAGGGCCAGTTTCTCCAGTAGTGATTCCTTTCCCAGGCTGTAAAGTCCAATCTTTATGTGATGTGGGTACTTTCGGATGAGATGGATAATTTGTTGTGCAGCTTCCTGTCGGGAAGGAAGAACGTGGGCTGGGTTGCAATTGGTGTTGTCCAGGTATAAAGTGTGGATCTGTTTCCCCACTGACAGGGCTGGCTCCTTCAGCATGGATGGCGTGTATCGAAAATCACCTGTGTAGAGAATTGTTCCAAAGGATCCTTCAAAGAGAAACATGACAGAACCAGGGCAGTGATGGGCATCAATGAGAGTTACAGTCATGGTCTCTGGGCCAATTTCATCTAGAGGTAATACATGGCTCTCACCGACCTCCAGGGCTTGGATCCACTGCTTGGACACCTATAGGTGATGGTGCAGGAGGTGGGTGGTGATTGGGAAGCAGTAGAGGGGCCACTCCCACATGCTGTACAGGCTCACCATGTGGTCCGACTGCATGTGGGAAAAAAAGAAGAGCCACGCGGAGCCTGCCCGGCACAGGCTCCAGAAGTCCAATGCAATGGGCATGTGTGTGGGATCAGGGTCCCGTTCATGGTGACAGGGCTGGAATCCCCGCTGGGGTCTTCACAGGGACAGAGTTCTAGCATGAGGACTCCGCCATGGTGCCCCAAAGAAGGGCATGCTGGAGCCAGAACCAGGCCTCGGGCCCTCAGGGAAGAGCAGCCCAGTAGAGTGGGCAGTGACTAGCGTGGGCAGGAAGGAGGTGGTCGCGCTTGGGACCGTGAGAGCTGGGGTCCACACCCCGAGGAAGTCCCTGAGGGAGCCACGCCCCGCACCCACCCATGCTCACTTCTAAGTAAACAAAACTCTAGCATATTTCATACCTGCCTTGTTCATTTACCCACCCTCAACTGTTTAACCCAAAAGGAAAATTGGGCTAGGAGAGATGGATTAGCAGTTAAGGGACTTGCCTGCAAAGCTTAAGGATGCAGGTTTGATTCCCCAGTACACATGGAAAGCCAGATGCACAATATGGCATAAATATATCTGGAGTTCATTTGCAGTGACTAGAGGCCCTGGTGGGCCCATTCTCTCGCTCTCTCTCGTTCTCTCTTGCTCTCTCCCTCCCTCCCTCTTTTTACTTCTTCTTCCCTCACCTCTCTCTCTCTCATATATAAAAAAGTAAAATAGAGAGGCTTCCGGTTAAGATGGCGGTGTAGGTACCACACCAAAGCAGCCTAAGGGGGAAAAAAGACCAAAAAAACTCAGCAAAATACACACTTTTACTAAAAAGTGAGGTGTATAGGAAATTGAAGCGGCAGTGCAGAAGTAGAAGAGATCCAGAGCATCCAGAGCCCGCACAGGCTGGCAAAAGCGGCTCTGGTAGCTCCAACAACCGCAGCGCCGGCAGCACAACAGAAAGCGGCCAGACCCGGCTTCAGCCACAGGAAAAGCCAGGTGTGAGGATTTTCCACTCACACCAGCGCTCTCCGCAACTCAGGAAAAGTGAAGGGAGAGTGGCAATGAGCAACAGAGGAGCAGACCACGAGGTAGAAGAACACGTGGAACAGTGAGAGAACCAGAGCAGCTGTGGCTCCCTCCCCTCCCACAAGCCTGAGCCCAGCTCCAGCAAACAGAGCAGCGTCCCGGACCCGGCCACGCCAACTTGAGCCAACAGCAGGACCCAAGCAGGAGCAGAGTTCGGCAGCAACTTCAGTGGCTCCGGCACCACTAACAGCGGCCTCAGCAGTAGCAGATCCACTTGCGGCAGCAGTGGCACACCCAGCAC
Source organism: Jaculus jaculus (assembly GCF_020740685.1). NCBI lineage: Eukaryota > Metazoa > Chordata > Mammalia > Rodentia > Dipodidae > Jaculus > Jaculus jaculus. The sequence goes on along the minus strand of NC_059108.1, from coordinate 98,846,690 downwards.
AAGCAGACCCAGGAGCAGCAGCAGTCGCTGATCCTGCAGCAGCAGCTTCAGTGGCAGCAGTGGCAGTGGAAATAGCAGCTGCAGTTTCAGCAGCAGTGGTGGCTCCAGCAGTGGCAGCTACAGCAGGAGCAGAGGCAGCAGCAGCGTTGGGCCCAGCAGCAGCAGCTTCAGCAGCAGCGGCTACAGACCCAGCAGCGGCAGCTTTAGCAGCAGCAGTTCCAGCAGAAGGGGTGCTGACCTACATGGCCACACTTGCCAGGCAGGGTTTGCCCCACAGGAAAAGCCAGTGGCCAGATCCAGAAATCAGAACAGCAGCCCGGCGACCCAGGCAGCAACTTGACTGAGACCAAAATCATCCAAGGTAACTGGGATTGCACCAGGGAAGGGTCTCACTTGGTCGTAAGCTGACTTGGATCCCTCAACAGACCAGAAATCTTAACCTCTTGGTTGATAGAGGAACTGGTCGTTATAACTACTTTGCATACATACATGGGGCTATTTTTGATTGAATATATACAGTGTTTAGTTAAATTTTAGAATCTACCTGTATTTTATTCCACTCAGCCTGCTTGAATACTCCCATACCAGGGAAGCTCAACACCTAGGAACACCTTTGTAGATACTCTGAGAGTCTTAAGAGCCACACCTAACACCTTAAGCTCCTACCCTGAAAATACATAACATCAAATCAATTGATTCAGCTAAGAATACCCAGCTAGCTAGAAAATCCAAGCATTAACTTAATCCAAGGTGCAAAAAATATGTACATTATAACACAAGAAACACTAAAAAGCAAGACGATATAAATCCACCTAAAAGTATTAATGCATCAGAAATGTCCTCCAGTGAGAAAGAAAGAGTTAGAGGAAATGCCTGAGAAAGAGTTCAAAACAATGATTATGAATGTGTTCAAAGATGTCAAAGAATAAATCAAAAGAATCAAAGAGGAAATCAAAGGAATCAAAGAAGGCACAGGACACCAATTTAATGAAATAAAGAAGGCAAAACAAGACATAAATAAGGAAATAGAAATAATAAAGAAAAACCAGTCAGAATTACTAGCAATGAAGAACACAGTTAAAGAAATAAAAAACTCTGTAGAATATATCACCAGTAGGATGGATGAGGGAGAGGACAGAATATCTAAGCTACAAGACCAGGTGGCAAATCTAATACAGTCCAACAAAGAGAAAGACAAACTTATAGTAAAGTATGAGTGGGAATTTCAAGATATACGGGACACTATGAAAAGATCCAATATAAGAATTCAGGGCATAGTAGAAGGAGAATTCCACTCCAAAGGCATAGTAGGCATCTTCAACAAAATCATAGAAGAAAATTTCCCCCAAATTGGGAAAGAGGTGCCAATGCAGATACAGGAAGCCTATCGAACTCCAGCCAAACAAAACCCGGAAAGAACCTCTCCTCACCATATTATAATCAAACTTCCAAACACACACACCAAAGAAAAAATACTGAAAGCACGTAGAAAGAAAAATCAAATTACCTACAAAAGCAAGCCCATCAGGATTACAGCAGATTATTCAACACAAACTTTTAAAGCCAGAAGGGCTTGGAGTGATATATTCCAAGTTCTGAAAGATAACAACTGTCAACCAAGGTTACTTTATCCTGCAAAGTTATCCATTCAAATAGACGGAGAAATAAGGACATTCCATGACAAAAGCAGGCTAAAGGAGTATTTGAAGACAAAACCAGCTCTGCAGAAAATATTTGATAGAATCCTCCATCCTGAAGAAAAGGAAAAGCACACATATAAGGAAGCTAGAAAAAACAAGCAATACTCAGAAACTAGTTAACACAAGAGAGCACAGGTAGAACCAGAATCACACACAAAAAAAAAAAAAAAGGCAAACATAAATACACAACTTTCAATGATACCTCTTAATATCAACGGCCTCAATGCCCCATCGAAAAGACATAGGTTTGCAGACTGGGTTAAAAAGCAGGATCCTACAATTTGTTGTCTACAAGAAACTCACCTTTCTACAAAGGCTAGACATTATCTTAGGGTGAAAGGTTGGAAGATGGTGTTTTAAGCAAATGGGCCTAGAAAACAAGCAGGGTTGCTATCCTAGTATCAGACAAGATAGACTTTAGTCCAACATTAGTCAAGAAAGATAAGGAAGGTCACTTTATATTGATTAATGGCACACTCCAACAGGAGGACATTACAATCCTAAACATATATGCACCTAACATGGGGGTTCCCAAATTCATCGAACAAACACTACTAGAACTAAGGTCACAGATAACACCAAACACAGTGGTAGTTGGTGACTTTAACGCTCATCAATTGACAGGTCATTCCGGGAAAAAATAAACAGAGAGGCATCTGGACTAAATGAGGTCATAGAAGGAATGGACCTAACAGATATATACAGGACATTTCATCCAAAGTCTGCAGAATATACATTCTTTTCAGCAGCACATGGAACATTCTCTAAAATAGACCATATATTAGGACACAAAGCAAATCTTAACAAATTCAGGAATATTGAAATAAGTCCTTGCATTCTATCTGAACACAATGGAATTAAACTACAAATCAGTAGCAAGAAAGGCTATACAGGGCTGGAGAGATGGCTTAGCAGTTAAGCCCTTACCTGTGAAGCCTAAGGACACCAGTTCAAGGCTTGGTTCCCCAGTTCCCACATTAGCCAGATGCACAAGGGGGCGAACGCGTCTGGAGTTCATTTGCAGAGGCTGGAAGCCCTGGCGCACCCATTCTCTCTCTCCCTCTATCTGTCTTTTCTCTGTATCTGTTGCTCTCAAATAAATAAATAATAAAAAATAAAGAAAGGTTATAGAGCATACACAAAATCATGGAAACTAAACAATACACCACTAAATGATGAATGGGTCAACGAATAAATCAAGAAGGAAATCAAAAAATTTATAGAGTCAAGTGATAATGAGAACACAACATATCAAAATCTTTGGGACACAATGAAGGCAGTTCTAAGAGGTAAATTTATAGCCTTACGTCCCTATATTAAGAAATTAGAAAGGTCACAAGTAAACGACGTAATGCTTCACCTTAAAGCCTTGGAAAAAGAACAAGGCAAACCAAAACTCAGTAGGCGGGAAGAAATAATAAAGATTAGGGCAGAAAGTAATTAAATAGAAACAACAACAACAACAACAAAAATACCAATCCAAAGAATTAATGAAAGAAAGAGTTGGTTCTTTGAAAGGATAAACAAGATTGATAAACCCTTAGCAAATCTGACCAAAAGAAACAGAGAAGAGACACAAATTAATAAAATCAGAGATGAACAAGGTAACATCACAACAGATTCCAGAGAAATTCAAAAAATCATAGGGACATACTATAAAAGCATATACTCCACAAAGTATGAAAATCTGAAAGAAATGGATGATTTCCTTGATTTATATGACCTACCTAAATTAAATCAAAATGAGATTAATCACTTAAATAGACCTATAACAAACATGGAGATCTGAACAGTTATCAATAATCCCCCAACTAAAAAAAGCCCAGACCCAGATGGATTCACTGCTGAATTTAGCAGACCATTAAGTAAGAGCTAATACCATTGCTTCTTAAGCTTTTCCAGGAAATAGAAAAAGAAGGAATTCTACCAAACTCCTTCTATGAGGCCAGCATCACCCTGATACCAAAACCAGGCAAAAACAAAAAAAGAAAGAACAAAAAAAAAACAAAAAAAAAAAGAACAAAAAAAGAAAATCACAGACCAATCTCCCTCATGAACATATTTGCCAAAATTCTCAACAAAATATTGGCAAACAGAATACAAGAGTATATCAAAAAGATCATTCACCCTGGCCAAGTAGGCTTTATCCCAGAGATGCAGGGATGGTTCAATATACGCAAATCTATAAATGTGATACATTATATAAATGGGTTGAAGGACAAAAATCACATGATCATCTCATTGGACGCAGAGAAAGCAATTGACAAAATCCAACATCCCTTAATGATAAAGTCCTACAGAGACTGGGAATAGAAGGAACATATCTCAATATAATAGAAGCTATTTATGCAAGCCTGCAGCCAACATATTACTAAATGGGGAAAAACTGGAAGCTTTTCCACTAAAATCAGGAACAACGGTGTCCCCTGTCCCCACTTTCTTCGTGGAAATAGAAAGAACAATCCAAAAATTCATCTGGAATCACAAAAAACCTCGAATATCTAAAATAATACTGAGCAACAAAAATAAGGCTGGTGGTATCACCATACCTGATTTTAACCTATACCTCAGAGCCATAGTAACAAAAACAGCATGGTACTGGCACAAAAACAGACATGTAGATCAGTGGAACAGAATAGAGGACCCAGATGTAAGCCCAAGTAGCTATAGCCACCTGATATTCGATAAAAATGCCAAAAATACTCATTGGAGAAGAGACAGCCTCTTCAGCAAATGGTGTTTTGAAACTGGATATATATCTGCAGAAGGATGAAAATAGATTCTTCTCTCTTGCCATGCACAAGAATAATGTCCAAATGGATTAAAGACCTAACATCAGACCTGAAACTCTGAAATTGCTAGAGGAAAAAGTAGGGGAAACCCTTCAACATATTTGTCTTGGCAAAGACTTTCTGAATACAACCCCAATTGCTCAGGCAATAAAACCACAGATTAATCACTGGGACCTCATGAAATTACAAAGATTTTGCACTGCACAGGACACAGTGAAAAAAGCAAAGAGGCAACCTACAGAATAGGAAAAAATCTTCGCCAGCTATATATCTGATATAGGATTAATATCTAGGATATACAAAGAACTCAAAAAGTTAAATAATAAGGAATCAAACAAGCCAATCAAAAAATGGGCTATGGAGCTAAATAGAGCATTCTCAAAGGAAGAAATATGAATGGCATATAAGCATCTAAAAAAATGTTCTACGTCACTAGTCATCATGGAAATGCAGATTAAAACTACATTGAGATTCCATCTCACTCCTGTCTGATTGGCCACCATCATGAAAACAAATGATCATAAATGTTGGCAGGGATTTGGAAAAACAGGAATCCTTCTACACTGCTGGTGGGAATGCAATCTGGTCCAGCCATTTGGAAAACAGTGTGGAGGTTCCTAAAACAGCTAAAGATTGATCTACCATATGACCCAGCTATAGCCCTCCTAGGCATATATCCAAAGGACTCATCTCATTTCCTTAGAAGTATGTGCTCTACCATGTTTATTGCTGCTCAATTTATAATAGCTGGGAAATGGAACCAGCCTAGATGTCCCTCAACTGATGAGTGGATAATGAAGATGTGGCACATTTATACAATGGATTTCTACTCAGCGGTAAAGAAAAATGAAGTTATGAAATTTGCAGAAAAATTAATGGACCTGGAAAGGATTATACTAAGTGAGGTAACCCAGGCCCAGAAAGCCAAGCGCCACATGTTCTCTCTCATGTGTGGATCCTAGCTACAGATGATTGGGCTTCTGCGTGAGAAGGAAAATACTTGGTAGCAGAGGCCAGTAAGTTAAAAAGGAGACATAAAGGGAAGAGAAAGGAAGGGAGGAGGATACTTAATAGGTTGATATTGTATATATGTAAGTACAATGATTGTAATGGGGCGGTAATATGATGGAGAATGGAATTTCAAAGGGGAAAGTGTGGGGATGGGGAGGGAGGGAATTACCATGGGATATTGTTTTTGTAGTCATGAAAAATGTTAATAAAAATTTAAAAATTAAAAAAAATGTAAAATATTCAAAAGGAAGACTGATGGTAATTTGCTACTAGAAGATTCAAGTAGCAGGGATATCCACCAATTTTGGTCACTCCTGATGTGTTAATCTTGGAGTAAATACAGAAGCCACATCTGGCACTGTGAGTTCCTACTCTGAAGATGTAACTTTTGATCTACATGTGTAAGAATACACAGCTAATTAACAGAAAACCCAAGCATTAAAATAACGTGAGCTGCAAAAATCTGTAAACACAAGAAACACAAAAAGTCAAGATAACATAACTCCCCTGAAAATTTTAAATCCTAAAATAATGACCACCAGTGATACTCAATTAGATGAAATCGCAGATAGAAAATTCAAAAGAATGATTATCAAAAACACTCAAAGAGGGATGGAGGGATGGCTTAGCAGTTAAGGCATTTGCCAGCAAAGCCAAAGGATCCAGGTTTGATTCTCCAGGACCCACATAAGCCTAATGCACAAGGGGGCATATGCATCTTAAGTTTGTTTGCAGTGGCTGGAGTCCCTGGCACACCCATTTTCTCTCTCTCCCTCTCTCTCTCAAATAAATAATAAAATAAAATATACTTTTTAAAACACTCAACTAAATCAAAGAATAAAATGAACCATAGAGTATCAACTTAATGAAATAAGGAAGTTGATATAAGATATGAGCAATGAAATAGAAATACTAAAGAAATACCAACCCAATATATTGTAAATGAAAAACATAGTAAATCATATTTTAAAACTCTGTAGAAAGTCTCACCAATAAAATGAGTCAAAGAGAGGACAGAGTATCTGAGCTTGAAGACAAGGTGGAAGATTAAGAATATTATAAAAAGAGAAAGTCATATAATACAAAGGTATGAGTGGAAATCTCAAGGTGTAGAGAACACTATGAAGAGATCAAACTTAAGAATTTAGGTTATAGAAGAAGGATATGAATTTCAATCCAGAAGATGGTGGCGTAGGTACCATGCCAAAGCAGCCTAAGGGGGAAAAAGCCAAAAAAAAAAAAACCCAAAACAAACAACAACAAAAAACCCTCAGCAAAATACATACTTTTACTAAAAAATGAGGTGTATAGGAAATTGAAACAGCAGTGGAGGAGTAGGAGAGATCCAGAGCATCCAGAGCCCACATAGGCTGGCAGAACCACCTCCAGTAGGTCTGCAGATCATGGCAGCTACGGCAGACTGCCAGAAAGCCACTAGGACTGGCTTAAAGCTGCAGGAAAACCCAGGTGAGGGGAGCTTCCATTCACACTGGAGCTCTTCACAAACTCGAGAAACGTGAAGCAACAGGGAACAACAGAGGAGCAGATCACAAGGTAGAAGAACAAAAGGAACAGCGAGAGAACTAGAGCAGCATCGGCAGCCTCCCCTCCCCCACCGCCAGTGCCCAGCTCCAACGAACAGAGCAGCGGTCCAGGGACCCGGCCATGCCAACTTGAACTGACAGTGGGACCCAAGCAGGAACAGAGGTAACTGGGATTAAACCAGCGAAGGATCTCACCTGGTCACAAGATGACTAGGAATCCTCAACAGATCAGAAATCTTAACCTCCTGATGTCAGGACTAAGGGTGTGGGTGGGGCACCACACACCCTAAGGGACAGTTAGAGGATCTGGTTGTCATAATACCTACTCTTGGATAAATAATCTGAGAGTCTTGAGAGCCACACCTAATGCCTTAAGCTCCTACCCTGAACTTATAATAACATCAGATTGTCTGATACATCTAGTAATGCCCAGCAGACGAGAAAATCCAATCATTAAATAATCCAGGATGCAAAGATATATACATTATAACACAAGAAACACCAAAAATCAAGACAATATAAATCCAACAAAAAGTATTAAAACATCAGAAATGACCTCCAGTGAGAACAAGTTAGAGGAAATGCCTGAGAAAGATTTCAAAAGAATGACTATAAATATATTCAAAGAAGTAAAAGAGGAAATCACAGGAATCAAAGAAAACATATGACACCAATTTAGTGAAATAAAGAGGTCAATACTAGACATAAATAAGGAAATAGAAATAATAAAGAAAAACCAGTCATAATTGCTAGCAATGAAGAACACAGTTAAAGAAATAAAAAACTCTGTAGAAAATCTCACCAAAAGAATGGATGAAGAAGAAGACAGAATATCTAAGCTAGAAGACCAGGTGGCAGATCTAATACAGTCCAACAAAGATAAAGACAAACTAATAGAAAAGTATGATTGGGAATTTCAAGATATTTGAGACACTCTGAAAAGATCAAACATAACTCAAGGCATAGTAGAAGGATAAGAATTTCACTCCAAAGGCATAGTAGGCATCTTCAACAAAATCAGAGAAGAAAGCTTCCCAAAATTGGGAAAGAGGTGCCAATGCAGATACAGGAATCCTTTAGAACACGAGCCAGACAAAACCTGGAAAGAACCACTCCTCGCCATATTATAATCAAATTACCAAACACACAAACCAAAGAAAAAATATTGAAAGCAGTCAGAGAGAAAAACCAAGTTACCTATAAAGGCAAGCCTATCAGGATTACAGCAGATTACTCAACACAAACTTTAAAAGCCAGAAGGGCATGGAGTGATGTATTACAAGTCCTGAAAGATAACAACTGTCAACCAAGGTTATTTTATCCTGCAAAACTATCCATTCAAATAGAGAAATAAGGACATTCTATGACAAAAGCAAACTAAAGGAGTATTTGAAGACAAAACCAGCTCTACAGAAAATACTTGAAAGAATCCTCCATGCTGAAGAAAAAGGAAAGCACACATATAAGGAACTGGGAAAAACCAAACAATACTCAAATACTAGTTAGCAGAAGAGAGCAAAGGTAAAACTGGAAGAACTACAAGAAAAATGGCAAAAATGAATACAAACCTTTCAATAATATCTCTTAATATCAACGGCCTCAATGCCCCAAACAAAAGGCATAGGTTCGCAGAGTGGGTTAAAATGCAGGATCCTTCAATTTGTTGTCTCCAAGAAACCCACCTTTCTACAAAGGATGGACACTATCTTAGGGTGAAAGGTTGGAAAATGGTGTTTCAAGCAAATGGACCTAGAAAACAAGCAGGGGTTTCTATCCTAATATCTAACAAGGTAGACTTCAGTCCAACATTAGTCAAGAAACATAAGGAAGGTCACTATATATTTATTAAAGGCACACTCCAAGAGGAGGACATTACAATCCTAAACATATATGCACCTAACATAGGGGCACCCAAATTCATCAAACAAATGGTATTAGAACAAAGGTCACAAATAACACCAAACACAGTGGTAGTGGGTGACTTCATCACCCCACTCTCATCAATTGACAGGTCATCCTGGGAAAAAATAAACAGACAGGCATCTGGACTCAATGAGGTCATAGAAGGAATGGACCTAACAGATATCTACAGGACATTTCATCCAAGGCTGCAGAATATACATTCTTTTCAGAGGCACATGGAACATTCTCTAAAATAGACCATATATTAGGACACAAAGCAAATCTTAACAAATACCGGAAAATTGAAATAATTCCCTGCATTCTATCTGACCACAATGGGATCAAACTTACAAATCAATAGCAAGAAAGGCTATAGAGCATACACAAAATCATGAAAATTAAACAACACACTACTAAATGATGAATGGGCCAATGAAGAAATCAAGAAGGAAATCAAAAAATTTATAGAGTCAAATGATAATGAGAACACAACATACCAAAATCTCTGGGACACAATGAAGGCAGTCCTAAGAGGTAAATTTATAGCTTTAAGTGCCAATATTAAGAAATTAGAAAGGTCACAAGTAAACGACGTAATGCTTCACCTTAAAGCCTTGGAAAAAGAAGAACAAGGCAAACCAAAAATTAATAGACAGGAAGAAATAATAAATATTAGGGCAGAAATTAATGAAATAGAAACAAAAAAAATCCAAATAATCAATGAAACAAATGGTTGGTTCATTGAAAGGATAAACAAGATTGATAAATCCTTAGCAAATCTGACCAAAAGAAAGAGAGAAGAGACACAAATTAATAAAATTAGAGATGAAAAAGATAACATCACAAGAGATGCCAGAGAAATTCAAAAAAGCATAGGCACATATTATAAAAGCATATACTCCACAAATTATGAAAATCTGAAATGGATAATTTCCTTGATATATGTGATCTACCTAAATTAAATCAAGATGAGATTAATCACTTAAATAGACCTATAACAAACATGGATATCTGAAGAGTTATCAAAAATCTCCTGTGGTGGATTGATTCAGGTGTCCCCCATAAACTTAGGTGTTCTGAATGCTAGGTTCCCAGCTGATGGTTATTTGGGAATTAATACCTCCTGGAGGGAGTGTATTGTTGGGGGCGGGCTTATGGGCTTTATAGCCAGTTTCCCCATGCCAGTGTTTGGCACACCCTCCTGTTGCTGTGGTCCATCTTATGTTGGCCAGGGGGTGATGTCCACCCTCTGCTCATGCCATCGTTTTCTCCTGCCATCGTGAAGCTTCCCCTAGAGCCTGTAAGCCAAAATAAATCTCTTTTTCCTAGAAGCTGCTCTTGGTTGGGTGATTTCTAACAGCGATGCGAACCGGACTGCAACATCTCCCAACTAAAAAAGCCCAGGCCCAGATGGATTCAGTGCTAAATTTTACCAAACCTTCAGGAAAGAACTGATGCCATTGCTTTTTAAGCTTTTTCATAAAATAGAAAAAGAAGGAATCCTACCAAATTCCTTCTATGAAGCCAGCATCACACTAATACCAAAAACAGGTAGATAGAACAAAAAAAGAAAATTACAGACCAATCTCCCTCATGAACATAGATGCAAAAATTCTCCACAAAATATTGGCAAACAGAATACAAGAATATATCAGAAAGATCATTCATCCTGACCAAGTAGGCTTTATCCCAGAGATGCAGGGACGGTTCAACATACGCAAATCGATAAATATAATACATTATATAAATGAAATGAAGGACAAAAATCATATGATCAACTCATTAGATGCAGAGAAAGCATTTGAAAAAATCCAACATCCCTTCATGATAAAAGTCCTACAGAGACTGGGAATAGAAGGAACATATCTCAATATAATAAAGGCTGTTTATGACAAGCCTACAGTCACCAAATTATTAAATGGGGAAAAACTGGAAGCTTTTCCACTAAAATCAGGAACAAGACAAGGGTGTCCACTGTCCCCACTTTTATTTAATATAGTACTGGAAGTCTTAGCCATAGCAATAAGGCAAGATACACACATAAAAGGGATACAAATTGGAAAGGAAGAGATCAAGTTATCATTATTTGCAGATGACATGATTCTATATATAAAGGACCCTAAAGACTCTACCAGCAAACTGTTAGAGCTGATAAACACCTACAGCCAAGTAGCAGGATACAAAATAAATACACAAAAATCAGTAGCATTCCTATAGGCTAACAACAAACATACAGAGGATGAAATCAGAGAATCATTCCCATTCACAATTACATCAAAGAAAATAAAGTACATTGGAATAAAGCTAACCAAGGAAGTAAAGAATCTCTACAATGAAAACTATAAAACACTCAAATGAGAAATTGCAGAAGACATTAGGAAATGGAAAAACATCCCTTGTTCCTGGATTGGAAGAATCAATATTGTGAAAATGGCAATCTTATCAAAAGCCATCTACACATTTAATGCAATCCCCTTCAAAATTCCAAAGGCATTCTTCATGAAAATAGAAAAAAACAATCCAAAAATTCATTTGGAATCCCCAAAAACCTCAAATATCTAAAATAATACTGAGCAACAAAAATAAGTCGGGAGGTATCCCCATACCTGATTTTAACCTATACTACAGAGCCATAGTAACAAAAATAGCATGGTACTGGCACAAAAGCAGACATGGAGATCAATGGAACAGAATAGAGGACCCAGACACAAGTCCAGGGAGCTATAGCCACCTGATTTTCAATAAAAATGCCAAAGAATACTCATTGTAGAAAAGATAGCCTCTTCAGCAAATGGTGTTGGTAAAACTGGATATGTATCTGTAGAATGATGAAAATAGTTTCTTTTCACTCTCCATGCACAAGAATTAAATCCAAGTAGACTAAAGACCTTAACATCAGACCTGAAACTCTGAAATTGCTAGAGGAAAAAGTAGGGGAAACCCTTCAACATATTGGTCTTGCAAAAACTTTCTGAATGTAACTCCAATTGCTCAGACAAGAAAACCACAGATTAACCACTGGGACCTCATGAAATTACAAAGATTTTGTACTGCAAAGGACACTGTGAATAAAGCAAAGAGGCAACCTACGGAATGGGAAGAAAACCTTTGCCAGCTCTATATCTGATAGAGGATTAATATCTAGGATATACAAAGAACTCAAAAAGTTAAATAATAAGAAGTCAAACAAGCCAATTAAAAAATGGGCCATGGAGCTAAATAGAGACTTCTCAAAAGAGAGATATGGATGGCATATAAGCATCGAAAAAAAAAAATGTTCTACATCCCTAGTCATCATAGAAATGCAGATTAAACCTACATTGAGATTCTATCTCACTCCTGTCAGATTGGCCACCATCATGAAAACAAATGATCATAAATGTTGGCAGGGATGTGGAAAAACAGGAACCCTTCTACACTGTTGGTGGGAATGCAATCTGTTCCAGCCATGGTGGAAATCAGTGTGGAGGTTCCTAAGACAGCTAAAGACTGATCTACCATATGACCCAGCTATAGCACCCCTAGGCATATATCCTAACGACTCATCCCATTTCCTTAGAAGTACATGCTCAACCATGTTTATTGCTGCTCAATTCATAATAGCTGGGAAATGGAACCAGCCTAAATGTCCCTCAACTGATGAGTGGATAATGAAGATGTGGCACACTTATACAATGGAGTTCTACTAAGCGGTAAAGAAAAATGAAGTTATGAAATTTGCAGGAAAATGGATGGATCTGGAAAGGATTATGGTAAATGAGATTACCCAGGCCCAGAAAGCCAAGTGCCGCATGTTCTCCTTCATATGTGGATCCTAGCTACAGATGATTGGGCTTCTGTGTGAGAAGGAAAAAAAAAAACTCAGTAGCTGAGGCCAGTAAGTTAAAAAGGAGATATAAAGGGAATAGAAAGGAAGGGAGGAGGGTACTTAATAGTTTGGTATTGTATATATGTAAATAGAAGAATAGACTAATGGGGGTGAGAAGGCCTATGTGAGGTCAGGGGAAGAGATTGAGTAAAGGAAAAGTGGAGGGAGGGCTAATCAAAATCTAAGAGGATGCAAATAAATCATGTGGAATCCTCCAGTTTCAGACAATGGAACACTCAGGAGCCATAGATCATTGTTAGAAAACTTTCTGTGCTGAGGTTGAGATACCTCCAGTGAGTTGTTGGCCAGGGAGGTCCCTGATGCCCCCAAAACATTATAGGTTATTGCCGAGGCCATGGGTTTCCCACCAGGAATAGATGGTAAAACCCAATTGCTGAAGACTCCACATACTTGGGCTGCAAGGCCACTGAGAAATCCTGCTGGAACTGAGCTGATAACCTCCTCCATGTAGACCAGCTGACAGAAAGCTGCAAGAAGCCATTCTACATGTAGTTCAATGGGCGAAAGAGATACCACCAGTGAAGATACTCAACAGTGGACACTGCAAGCCTTATAATTGGCTAGCCAGGCCAAATGAGTCAATGGGTGCAATAGTGACACATCTGTCACAGTGGAAACCAACTGCCCTCCAACTGGACTGAAGGTCCGTTCCTCGGGGGGGAACATTCCTGATACTGAAAACTTAAAACAAGGGTAGTCATGAGCCCTAGAAGTATAACATCTGTTGACGTCTGGAAAAATGTATACACTATGCTTATCAAATTGCCCAATAAGCACTTCTCTTAATATTCATACCCTTATACTAATGCTACTCTCACTTTGGGTACAGAATCTTCTCTTTTCAGATGGCAGTGACTTTGGGATGACCCAGAAAGTATCATAGTGCTGGAAAGAAGTGACTGGAGTACTGAGTAACATCTCGATCACAGCTTCCAAGGCTCAGGGTCTAATGCAGAAGAGGTGGCGGAAAGAATGTAAGAGCCAAAGGAAGGGTAGGACTCCTTACAACATGCTCTCTCCAGACATAAAATGGCCTGGATATCCATGAACTCATAGTGCCTGACACTACCTACACAAGATCATCATAAGAGAAGGAAAAGATCATGACATCAAAATAAAAGAGAGGCTGATTGAGATGGGGAGGGGACATGATGGAGAATGGAATTTCAAAGGGGAAAGTGGGGGGGAGGGAGGGTACTACCATGGGATACTTTTTATAATCATGGAAAATATTAATAAAAATTGAGGAAAAATAAGAATTTCATTCCAGGGCTGGAGGGATGGCTTAGCAAATAAGGTGTTTGCCTGCAAAGCCAAATGACCCAGGTTCAATTCTCCAGGACCCATGTTAACCAGCTACGTAAGAGGGCACATGCATCTGGAGTTCCTTTGCAGTCACTGGAGGCCCTGGCACACCCATTCTCTCCCTCTCTTTCTCTCTCCCTGTTTCTCTTTCAAATAAATAAAAATAAATAAAGATGGGCATGGTGGCACACGCCTTTAATCCCAGCACTCAGGAGGCAGAGGTAGGAGGATCGCCGTGATTTCAAGGCCACCCTGAGAATACATAGTGAATCCCAGGTCAGCTAGGGATAGAGTGAAACCCTATCTCAAAAAACCAAAACTATAATAAGAAAATAAACAAATAAAATAAAGAGGGAGTCTTTAAAAAAAAAAAAAGAATTTCAATCCAAACGTATTGTAAGTATTTTCAACAAAATCATAGAAGAAAAATATTCCCAGAAAAAAGAGATACCAATACAGCTATAGGAGGTATTTAGAGCACCAAATAGACAAGACCAGAAAAGAACATCTTGCCATTTTATAATTAACCTACTAATCACAAAAATCAACGAAAATATATTGATAGCAGTAAAAGAGAAGCAATTAATCACCTATACAGGCAAGCCTATTAAAATACTGATTGTTCAACACAAACTATAAAATCCAGAAGAGCTTGAAATGATGTATTCCAAGTTCTAAAAGACAACAATTGCCAACCCAGAAAAGCTAAGTCCAGCAAAGCTATCTGTCATAATTGAAGGAGAAACAAGAACTTTCCATGATAAAAACCAGCTAAAGAAATAAGACAGAAAAAAAAAAGAAAAAGAAATAAGACAGCTCTACAGAAAATATATGAAGGCATCTTTTGGACTGGAGAAAAGGAGAAGCACATACATGAAATCACAGGAAAGATTAAACTATGCTCAAATAATAGTTCATGCAAGAGAGTAACAGAAAAACAGCAGGTGCTACAAAAATAAAAATTAATGACAGGAATTAATAGATATTTTTCAATAACTCAGTATCAGTGGCCTCTGTTTGCCAACAAAAGACACAGACTAGCAGACTGGATTAAAAGAAAGGATCCTGTGTTACAGAAATGGCTTAGTGGTTAACATGATTGCCTGCAAAGCCAAAGTCCAATAGTTTGATTCCCCAGGACCCTTATAAAGCCAGATTCACAAGGTAATGCATGCATCTGCAGTTTACTTAAAGTGGCTGGAAGGCCTGGTATGCCCATTCTCTCTCTCTCTCTCTCTCTCTCAATCTTTCTCAAATAAATAAATATTTAAAAGAAAGGATCCTGCTGGGAGGAGTGGCACATGCCTTTAATCCCAGCACTCAGGCAGCAGAGGTAGGAAGATAGGGAATTCCAGGTCAGTCTGGACTAGAGTGAGACCCTATCTTGAAAAAAAAGAAAGAAAGAAAGAAAGAAAGAAAGAAAGAAAGAAAGAAAGAAAGAAAGAAAGAAAGAAAGAAAATAAAAGAAAAGAGAAAGAAAAGAACAGAAAGGAAGAAAAAGAAAGGATACTTTTGTTTGTTGCCGCCAAGAAACACCTCTCTATAAGATAGAAACCACCTAAGAGTGAAAAGATAGAAAAAAGTATTTCAAGAAAATGAGTAGCCATCAGGGAAATGCAACTTAAAACCACTTTGAGATTCTATCTCACTCCTGTCAGAATGGCTATTATCAAGAAATCAAATGACAATAAATCCTGGAGAGGATTCAGAAAAAGAGGAATCCTTCTACACTGTAGGTGGGAATGTAATCTTGTACTACCATTGCAGAAATCAGTGTTGAGTTTCCTGGGACAGCTAAAAACAGATTTACTGTATGACCCAGGTACAGCACTCCTAGATATATTATCCCAAGGATTCATTGCACTACCTTAGAGATACTTGCACATCCATATTTATTGCTTCTCTATACAATAGTTCAGAAATGGAGTCAGCTTAGATGTCTCTCAAGTGATGAATGGAAAATGGAGATGTAGTTCATTTATACAATGGAGTTCTATTGAGCATTAAAGATAAATGAAATTATGAAATTTTGGGGGGAAATGGATGGACTTTGGAGAGGATTATACTTAGTGAGGTAACCCAGACCCAGAAAGCCAAGTGCCACATATTCTCTCTCATATTTGGATCCTAGCTACAAATGTTTGGACTTCTTTGTGAGTTGGCATAAAATTTGGTAGCAGAGGCCAGTAAGCTAGAAATTGGCTGTAGGGGAGGGATGAGAAGGGAGGACTTAAGAGGATGGTATTGTATATATATAAGTAGATGAACAGGCTCCTGGGGGTGGATTGGCCTAAGGGAGGTCATGTGAAGAGACTGATTAAAGTAAGTGTAGGGGAAAAGTTAATCAAATTTTAAGATGTATGAATAAACCATCTGTGAGGAAGTTCAGATGGGCTAAGCATGAGAATCAATTCTCAGAGTGTCCTTGGAGCAAGAGAAACTGAGGTCATGGGACTTCAGCAAGCTGAAGTCAACAAGAAGCATACTTCTTGGTCACAAGACTGAATGTTTTGCCTATGCTCAGGCCTCTTGAGAATGTGGTTTCTGCTTAGATAAAGGTGTTTTACATGCCTGAGTTACTTTGAAGTTCAATTGGGAACATAAACCATCAGTGCTTTGTTCAATATTATTAAGGAAGAAGTTACCCTATCCCTCAATTATTGTGTGCACTAGAAAACTGTTTTAAAAACAACACCTGGTGTGTATGAAGTGACTTTCTTTCATGATTACTTTCTGTACAAAAATGAACAGGGCTAGAAATAAAGTATGCAGTTGCAGTTGCATTTGATCAGCTTCTCTGCATCCCCTGTGTCCTGATTTCATCACAACCCTTACCCAGGGACCCCAATGCTCTAGACATTGACTCATCTGGAAACCTATTTTTTTGGACAATGGTGTACCCAGAAGCCATAGATTGTTATTAGAAAAATGACTTCACAGTGCCTGACATTACCTACACAAGACACTCATAATAGGAACAAAAGATGATGACATCAAAATTAGAGAGACTAATTGAGGGGGGAGGGGATATGATGGTGTGGTGGTTTGATTCAGGTGTCCCCCATAAACTTAGGTGTTCTGAATGCTAGCTCCCCAGCTGATGGATATTTGGGAATTAATGCCTCCTGGAGGGAGTGTATTGTTGGGGGCGGGCTTATGGGCTTTATAGCCAGTTTCCCCATGCCAGTGTTTGGCACACCCTCCTGTTGCTGTGGTCCATTTTATGTTGGCCAGGGGGTGATGTCCACCTTCTGCTCATGCCATCGTTTTCCCTTGCCATCGTGGAGCTTCCCCCTTGAGCCTGTAAGCCAAAATAAATCTCTTTTTCCCAGAAGCTGCTCTTGGTTGGGTGATTTCTAACAGCAATGCAAACCGGACTGCAACAGTAAAGTGGTACCGAGGAGTGGGATTGCTGCTAGACACCTGACTGTGTGGCTTCAGCCTTTTGTAGCTGATTTTCAAGAGGAATGTGGAAGGAGTTGAAACCTTGGCCTAAGAGATGCCTTGCAGTGCTGTAAGTACAGCTTGATGGTTTATCCTGGTCAGAGCTGAAAGACCTGAAGCCAGTAAGAACTATGGACTGTGAGGTTTGGTTCATGAGGGTGAGAAAGAGCTGTGCTTGGACTGGGCTAGCAGTTTGTGTGAGAAGCTTGCTCTTATGCCTGTGTCCTGAGAAGTTGTGCAGGGTTGCTTTGCGTAGAAATGAACGGGTGTGAGTAGAGGGATATGGCACAGAAAGAAAAATCTTTGGGTGAACTGTTGCCTGTTCAGCTGCAACTGAGAGATTACAACCTTTGAGACTGGGCTAGCTGACCTGCGCTGGGGCAACAAGAAGAATGTAGACTCTTTTGAAGGGGCCTGAGTGCTCAAGGAGTGTCCTGTTCTTCAAAGTCTGCTTTATTCCCCCCTGGATTAACAAATTGGCACCCTATCTGGTATCGTGGAGTATAAGAAATGCTGGAAAGAGGGTCATTGAGTTTGCAACACGGTCTTGTGTTTTGGAAATGGCTATGGGCAGTGTGAAGCGGGTTTGCTGGTTGCCTGCATAGAGACCCCATGGGGCCATGAGGATGAACCGTGGCTTGCAGTGGAGACCCAGTGGAGATGCCAGGACCATGAGATGGCTGCCGAGGAGCTGCCGGCCCCGATGAAGTTTTCCAGGACTGTGAGTAGCCTAGCTGGAGGGGTGGAATTGGAATGCGAGAGACTTGTTGCTGGTTAGAATTATCAGACTTGAAGATTTGTCACTGGCTAGAGTTGCTGGACTTGAAGCTACAGAGTTTGACGTTTGCCCTGGTTGTTTTAAATCTTGTATTGGTTGAATGTTCCTTTGCTATGCCCAATGCCATCTTTTGCAGTGTGAATATTTATTCTGTGCCATTATGGGTTTTTTGAGGTTATATTTTGGTATTATGGCTCAGATCTTGGACTATGGGATGTATGAACATCATTGGGATTGATAAAAACTATGGGGACTTTTAAAGTCAAACTGAATGCATTGTATTTTACACCATGTATGGATATCAGTTTATGGGGGCCAGGGGCGGAATGTGGTGGTTTGATTCAGGTGTCCCCCATAAACTTAGGTGTTCTGAATGCTAGCTCCCCAGCTGATGGATATTTGGGAATTAATGCCTCCTGGAGGGAGTGTATTGTTGGGGGCGGGCTTATGGGCTTTATAGCCAGTTTCCCCATGCCAGTGTTTGGCACACCCTCCTGTTGCTGTGGTCCATTTTATGTTGGCCAGGGGGTGATGTCTACCTTCTGCTCATGCCATCGTTTTCCCCTGCCATCATGGAGCTTCCCCCTCGAGCCTGTAAGCCAAAATAAATCTCTTTTTCCCAGAAGCTGCTCTTGGTTGGGTGATTTCTAACAGCAATGTGAACTGGACTGCAAGAGATGGGGAGTGGATTTGTGAAGGGCAAGGTAAGAGAGGTGAGAGAATTGTTATGGTTTCTTGTCTATAATTATCAAAGTTGTCAATAAAAAATGTTACAAAAGAAAGAAAGTGGGCCTAGGAAACAAGCAAGTGTTGCTATTCTGTGACAGAACAGACTTCAAACTAACAGAAGAGATAAAGAAGGTGACTTTATAGCGCTTAAGAGAACAATCCAACAAGAGGACATTATAATTCTAAACATATGTGCCCCAAACATAGGTATACATAATTTTATTAATCAAACATTACTAGATGAAAACTCAGGATTGGAAAGATGTCTTTGTCGTTAAGTGCCTTAAAATCCTAAGGACCCAGGTTTGATTCCCCAGTACCCATGTGTGGTGGTTTGAATGAATGTCTCCCAGTTGATCCAGGAGTTTACTGAAAAGCTTGTAATTCCAATCTCCAGATGCCTGGCTAAAGCTGGCTAAAGAAGGTGTCACTGTGGCCAGGTCTTAAATTCCAGACCTAAAATGTGGGGGTGGATTTGGAATTCCATTGTAAAGATATGCAAAGTGTTTGGGTTTTGCCTGGAGTTCCTGAAGTATGCTTGTTTTGTGGTGGATTTTGCTCTCTCTCTCTCTCTCTCTCTCTCTCTCTCTCTCTCCCTCCCTCCCTCCCTCCCTCCCTCTCTCTCTCTCTCTCTCCCCTTGATCCTGTGAAAGGGGCTAACTTCCTCTGCTATTATGGAACTTCCCCTGGATCTGTAAGCTTCAATAAATCCTTTTTCTCCCATACACTATATCTGGTCTGAAGGTTCATCCCAGCAACGTGAGACTGTCTGCTACACCACATAAGCCAAATGCACATAGTAGCACATGCATCTGGAGGGCTTTTTTGCAGATGCTGGAGGCTCTGACTTGCCCATTCATTCTCTCTCAATATCTGCCTTTCTCTCTCTCTCTCTCTCTCTCTCTCTCTTTCTCTCTCACACACACAATAAATAAATAATAGTTTATAACAAGCATAGTAGTAGTGGGGGGAATCAATATCCCAGCTATCACCCATTGACAAATCATCCCAGCAAGAAGTATATAGAGGGCTAGAGAGATGGCTTAGCAGTTAAGTCACTTGCAGGTGAAGCCTAAGGACTCAGGTTCAATTCCCCAGTTCCCATTTAAACCAGAGGCACAAAGTGGCACAAGCTTCTAGAGTTTGTTTACACCCTGGTGAGTTCATTCTCTCTCTTTGCTCTCTCTCTCTAATAAAATATAAAATATAAAAGTAAATAGAGAAGCATCTGAATTAAATAACATCATAGAACAAATGGACCCAATGGGCAGCTACAGAACATCCCATCCTAATGCTGCAGAATACGCATTCTTTTTAGCAGCACATGGGATAATCTCTAAAACAGACTATATATGAGGACACAAAGAAAATCTTAACAAATACAGGAAAGTTGAAATAATTGTGTATATTCTATCAGATAACAATGAAATTAAACTATAAATCAACAGCAAGAAAGACTACAGAACATATGCATACTCATGGAAACTAAACATTACACTATTGAAGGATAAATGGGTCATTGAAGAAATCAAGGAGGAAACGAAAAAATTCCTAGAATCAAATGAAACTCCAAACGCAACATACCAAAACCCATGGGTATTCCTTAGAGCAAAATTAGCTTTAAGTGCTCATATTAAGAAATTGAGAAAAAGAGAGACTGATTGAGATGGGGAGGGGATATGATGGAGAATGGAATTTCAAAGGGGAAAGTGGGGGGAGGGAGGGTATTACCATGGGATATATATATTTTTTAATTTTATTTATTTATTTGAGAGCGACAGACACAGAGAGAAAGACAGATAGAGGGAGACAGAGAGAATGGGCACACCAGGGCTTCCAGCCTCTGGAAATGAACTCCAGATGCGTGCACCCTCTTGTGCATCTGGCCAACGTGGGACCTGGGGAACCGAGCCTCGAACCGGGGTCCTTAGGCTTCACAGACAAGCGCTTAACCGTCAAGCCATCTCTCCAGCCCGGGATATTTTTTATAATCATGGAAAATGTTAATAAAAATTGAGAAAAAAAAAGAAATTGGGAGCCAGGCATGGTGGCACATGCCTTTAATCCCCAGAATTTAGGAGGCAGAGGTAGGAGGATTGCTGTGAGTTCAAGGCCACCCTGAGACTACATAGTGAATTCCAGGTCAGCTTTAACTAGAGTGATACCCTAACTCGAAAAAAAAGAAAAAGAAAAGAAATTGCGGGGAAGGAAGGCTGGAGTAATGGCTTAGTGGTTAGGGTGCTTGACTGCAGAGCCTAAGGACACAGGCTTGATCCCCAGGACCCACATAAAGCCAGACGTACAAGATGATGCATGCAGCTGGAGTTAATTTGCAGCTGTTGGATGCCCTGGCACCAATTATCTCTATATATCTGCATCTTTCTCAAATAAATAAATCTTTAAAGAAAAAAGAAATTAGAGAGGTCACAAGAAAAACTTAATGCTATACCTGAATGCCTTGGAAAAAGAATATTAACCAATAATCTGTACATAGAAAGAAATAACAAAGATTAGGGTGGAAGTTAATGATTGTAATAGTAACAAAAATAATACAAAGAATCAATGAAACAAAGAATTGGTTATTTAAAAAAGTAAAGAAGGCCAATGAATCCTTAGAGAGGAAAGAGAAAAGAGACCTAAATTAATATAAATAAAGGGGAAAGAGGCATCATTACAAAATACCAATGAAATTTAGATAATCCTATGGATTTATCTTAAATATATAAAAAATAAAAACTTTAAAACTCCACAAATTTGAAAATCTAAAAGAAATGGATGAATTTCTAGATACATATGATGTACCAAAATTTAAGCAAGATTATATACACTATTTAAACAGACCTATAACAAGCAATGAGCCAGGGCCCTGTGCATGCCAGACAAACACCCTACCACTAAGTTATATCCCTAATCTAACTCCCTAGCTAGCATTCTTTCTTTTTCATTTATTTATTTATTTTTATATTTATTTGAGAGAGAAAAGCAGAGGCAGACATAGAGAGAATGAGCACATCAGGGCCTGCAGCCACTGCAAACAATCTCCAGATGAAATGGCCACCTTGTGTGCCTGGCTTACATGGGTCCTGGGGAATCAAACCTGGGTCCTTAGGGTTCTCAGGCACGTGTGTGAACTGCTAAGCCATCTCTCCAGCCCCTTTTTATTTTGAGACAGGGTCTAAGTAAGCCCTCAGGACTGTCCTTTGTACTTTATTAGCTCTTCTACCTCAGTTTCTGTAGTAACAGGGGTTATAGGTATGTACCACCATGCCAGTATCACTTCAAAATCAACCCATTACAACTTTTTCAGTACAGTGCTCTATTAAAAAATTTATTTGCAGAGCCAGATGAGGTGCACAATCCCAGCACTTGGGAGGCAGAGGCAGGAGGATTGCCATGAGTTTGAGGCCACCCTGAGACTCCATAGTGAATTCCAGGTCAGCCTCAGCTAGAGTGAGACCCTACCTCGAAAAACTGAAAAAAATGGGGGGGGGGCTGGAGTGATGGCTTAGTGGTTAAGTGCTTGTCTGTGAACCCTAAGGACCCTAATTGAGGCTTGATTCCCCAGGACCCATGTTAGCCAGATGCATAAGAGGGCACACGCATCTGGAGTTCGTCTGCAGTGGCTGGAAGCCCTGGCATGCCTGTTCTCTCCCTCTCTCTCCCTCTTTCTCTGTCTGTTGCTCTCAAGTAAATAAAAAGAAACAAAAAAAAAATGATTTGCATGTGTGCATTTATGGGCTGAGGATGTACGTAAGTAAGTGTGTGTGTGTGTGTGTGCGCACATGTGCGTGCCTTCAGGACCTCTTCCCAGATGATGTGTGTTTCTCTCTCTTTACTTTTATTTATGTATTTCAGAGCAACAGAGAGAAAAGGAGGCAGATAGAGAATGAGTGTGCCAGGGCCTCCAGCTACTGCAAACGTTAGACTTCACAAGCAAGCACTCAACCAGTAAGCCATCTCTCCAGCCCATGTGTCTCTTTTTGCATCTGGCTTTATGTGGTTGTTGGGGAATCCAATCCAGGCCATAGGTTTTGCAAGCAAGCACAGTTGAACTGCAGAGCCATCTCTTCATTCCCCAGTGTAAGGTTCAGGAGTGATCAAGACCACAGAGACCACTCTGAGGCAAAGATGGAAGCTTTTGTTTAGGAAAAACACAAGCTTCCAGGACTGGCTCTCAAGAGGGAGCAGTAAATTTGGGATTACAGATAGTACGCTATACAGAGCTCTTCAGTTGGGGGAAGGTGGGGAAGGGGGAAGTAAAGAAAAGGTTTTTTTAGGGGAGATCTAAGATAGCCAAAGTGTAACACCAGAACAGTAACCTGGGGTCCTGAGAGATAAGGAGGAAGGAAACCTAGACTTGGGGCATTGTTAAACAAGGAAGGGATGATGGCTGGGTGGTTCCTTGAGGAATGTGGATAAACCATTTCTTCATGTCTCTGTTGCCCTCCTGCTGTCCCATTTAGTCCTAACATTCCAGCCTTTTGTTAATGATAAGAGAAGACAGTTATTTTTTTCATACTGACTATAAGGGTGATGAGTTCTTATGCGGGGGGGGGGGGGGGCCTGGATAATGTGGTCAATGGGTGTCTCTTCAGGGCAGGTGATGAGGAGGCAGTTTCATGGCAGCTAGAGGTGGCAGTCACACCAGTGTATCATGTTGTTATGACTTGGTCCTGAATGAAACAGAGACTTCTCTCATACCATCCCTGTATTAGGCTGGCTTCAGGGCAGTTGCTGGCAGACACCTGTTATATATAAGGTGAGGGAAATGGGCTCTGTGTGCTCTGAGAAGACAGAAGGGAGAATAAAGGAGCTTGTTACTCTTGTCAACAGCTATGACATCAAAACACCAGGTGTAAAGAGAGGATGAGCACTCAGAGGTGAGAGAGAGAGCTTGGGGCAAGAGGAGGCCGAGAGGCATTTTGGGATCAGGAGAAGAGTAGGGATATAAGAGAGTTTAAGTTTGAGAGTGCCCATTGAGGTGGAAGTATACTTATCCCTGGAAGAGATAGGGTAAGGGCTAAGGAAGGAGAGGGCCCGAGGAATAGCTCTGATTCTGGCTAAGGCAAGTGGGAGGAGCTGGGGTCAGGGTAGGTGAAGTTAATCAGGGACAGGCAAAGGCAGAAGACCTGAGTTAATGTTAGAGTCTAATATTATAAGTCAGCATCAGACAGGGGAACCTATTAGGCTGACACATTGTTTATACTTTAGTTATATTTTCCCACTGGGTTATTAAGACCATGTAGGCTGCCAGAATTGACTGTATACTTTGGAGATCAATAATGGCACTGTAGGAGAGACTTTCAGGGACCTGTGAGAAGTTCTAGGACTCTCAGCATTGTCATCTGCTAGGATAAGTCAAGGCCATACTGAAAAAGTGGCCATTCTTCTTTTGAGAAGCCTGAAAAACTGATTTTCCTCCAATGTTCCTCTCCTGTTGCAGGTACACTGACTTGGAACTCATTTTTGGGTCTCCACATCTTCTCCTATCAAGAAGACAGGTAACTTACCAGATGCTAGAAGTTTAAATGTCCCATCATCTCCTGTGGCCTTTTGACCTTGGAGCAGGAACCAAAATACTGGTTATCCTTTTAACTCCAATTTTTCCAGTTGATTTTGGCTTCTACATAAGGTTATTAATCACAAAGAGAGACTGTACATATCTGATTAGCAAAACATATTAGTTAAAAAAAGGTAAAGAACATATCTGGTTAGCAAAACAGATCTGGCAAGAGAATGACACAATAGTTTAAAAACATTGTGATTAATATTTAAGTTTAGTTGACAAGTAACAGTGTAAGCTATGTCTGGGACATAGAAAGCATACACATTCTCTTTTAAGTGTGTCAATTACAAGTACAGACAGAACATTTTAGTAGTCCTGAAAACACTATTTTTATCAATTATTTTATCAATGACTTATTTTTATTTTTAAAATATTTTATTTATATTTATTTATTTGAGAGCAATACAGAAATAGGCAAGGACAGAGAGACAGACAGAGAGAGAGAGAGAGAGAGAGTAAGAGAATATGAATATGGGCACACCAGGGCCTCCAGCCACTGCAAAAATCTCCAGACACACGTGCCACATTGTGCATCTTGCTTATGTGTGTCCTGGGGAATTGAACCTGGGTCCTTTGGCTTTGCAGGCAAATGCCTTAACTGCTAAGCCATCTCCCCAGCCCTTTTATCAGTAACTTTAAGTTAATTTATTATTATTTTTTTCTGAAGTAGGGTCTCACTCTGCCTCAGGCTGACCTGGAACTCACTATGGAGTCTCAGGGTGGCCTCGAACTCATGGCGATCCTCCTACCTCAGTCTCCCGAGTGCTAGGATTAAAGGCTCAAGTTAATTTATTTAATCTATAAATTGTATGTCAGGGAAAAGGCAAGACAGTATAAAAACCTAGCATTTGTGTTTGAAAACAACTTTGGCTAGTCTGTATACCAATGTAAGTACCAGCAGAAAACATGTCTTAATATATCAATATCTCTATAAGCAATGAACTTAAGATACCAGAAATGAGAAAATTAATTAAGTGAAACCTTGACTGAGAATGATTATACATAGCTCAAGAATAAAATAGGCACTTGGCTGGGCGCCCGGAGTCCCGTGCCCAGGTCTTTGGTGCTGTGCGTGGGCCGTCAGAGTCGGAGAGCTTCCTTCCCGTGAGGCTGTGCTGGTGGGCGCTCAGTTTTCTACTGGTACTCTGGGTAGCAGAGCAGCATGGAGATGGGCGTGGCAGAGACAGGTGAGGACGGAGCTGGGACCAGAGGAGGGGCTTGGGCGTGGCTGGGCGGCCTGAGCTGACCCAGGATGAGCAACCGCAGAGCAGCGCCTACGAGCCCGTACTGGCTAGACCTGTGTGTCTTCGTGCTGTTAGACCTGGCGCTGTTCGTGTACTTCCTGCCCTGATTGGTTTGCCATGAGGTCAAGAATTTGCCTACTGAAATAAAATCTGAAAACTATTACGAACTTCTTGAATAAATAAGAGAATTGTCCAGCAGCAGAACTTCATATTTCTAATGGAGCTTCCTTCACTTCTTCACAAGTTTTGTTAACTCATTCAGAGAACTCTTCAATATATAGTGATCATATTCATTCACAGCAAAGTTCTTAAAACCAGACCAACTGGTTCCTGTTTAAAAACTTTACCACTTAGTGGCTTTACTTTATAGGAGCTTCAAATAAAAGCATTTGTACTTAAAGGTTTAGTATATTCATTACGAAATACAGTAATGAGAGCCAGGTGTGGTGGTATACGTCTTTAATCCCAGCACTCAGGAGGCTGATGTAGGGTGATCACCCTGAGTCAGAGGCAACCCTGAGACTACATAGTGAATTCCAGGTCAGCCTTGGATAGAATGAGACCTTACATTGAAAAACCAAAAACAAAAGAGAGAGAAAGAAAGAAAAGAAATACAGTAATAGTGATGTTAAGCCTTTAATGGTCACCAAGGGTTTAATGTGCATATCATAAACTATAATGAAGTAAGGTATTCATAAATTAAAATTTTAAATTACTCAAAAGGGTTTTAAGACACAGTGTTTGGTTAAATAGAGGCTATAGTATAACACAAAAGCTCTACAGAAAATACAGTCTACTGCAATCGGCAGGTTGGTATAGTCATAGAGAAAGTAGGTAATATCAGCTAGAAAAGTCCTTGTACTGGCTATTAACCCTTATTTTCTTTTGAACTTAAGCTTCCTAAAATAGTCTGGTATGTTTCAAATCTGATTGAGTACCATTGAGTACATTTGTAGTCAAGCTATATTTTCTTTATAATGCCTGTAACTTACATACTTTAGCAAAAACAGTATGAAATGTACTCACTCAATAGATAATGGACCATTCATTGCCAGCCAGGCATTTTGGACACAGCAAGCATTCTTACCTGGAGGAAGCTCACTTTCTTGATTGCTATCCTTTTTTTTAAAAAAAAAAAAAGGAGACATAAAGGGTGGAGAAAGGAAGGGAGGAGGATACTTAATAGGTTGATATTGTATACATGTAATTACAATGATTGTAATGGGGAGGTAATATGCTGGAGAATGGAATTTCAAATGGGAAAGTGTGGGGGTGGGGAGGGAGGGAATTACCATGGGATATATTTTATAATCATGGAAAATGTTAATAAAAATTTAAAAAAAAAAAAGGCCAGAGCAAAAAAATAAAAAAAAATTAAAAAAAAAATTTTTTTTATTTATCCATTTTGAGAGAGCAAGCGAGACAGAGAGGGAGAGAGAGAGAGAGAGAGAAAATGGGCATGCCAAGGCCCCCAGCCACTGCAAACAAACTCCAGATGCATGCCCCTCCTTGTGCATCTTAAATATGTGGGTCCTGGAGAATTGAACCAGGATCCTTTGGCTTTGCAGGCAAATGCCTTAACCGCTAAGCCATCTCTCGAGCCAGATTACTACTCTTTTTAAACGAATGTTATTTAACAATCTATATTGTGTGTTTGGCCAGCTAACATTTCATCAGAAAGGCCACACTCCCAGGGCACCAGATCTTCAGAACTCTGGAAGTTATTCCTGTTAATCCTGAAAGTTTTATGTAAGACATAATTAGCAATTTGCTCTTGGTGAAATTAGTGATATTGAATATATATGAACTGTCTAAAATATTGGGGGATATTCTCTCTTTTAAATAAGCCATAAGGTTATGCTTTGAATATACTGTTGCATTTGTCTAAAGAGATTTTATGGAAGGTATGATTGAAACATCTAGAAACACTGAATTAACACTGAATTGCCAAAATTACATGGTGTGTGTTTATGCTCCTTACTAATTTTCTTGAATAAATATGTTTGTATCACTGAAAAAAAAAGAATAAAATAAAACTTGGTCATGGTTGAGTTACATTTGAGACAGTATGACAGACACAAAAATAATTTCTTAGATAAGTACATTTTAGCATTGAATAATTTTAAGGCTTAACTAAAGAAATATTTATGACTGTTACATGAGGCTTAGACAAACTATATTAACACTGTTTGTATACAGTGGATTTTCTTAAGACATGGGGAACATTTTATTTTTTCTAAGAACAATATCCCAATAAGTTACTTTTTATAAGACTTAGATTAATACCTCAATGATAATCATGTAGAAAACCACCATAAGCAAGACAAGAACCATCTTAAAATTATAGAGTTTTAAGCCAGGCATGGTGATGTGTGCTTATTGATAGCCAAATATCATCATGGACTTTTTGTAAATCAAATTACAATGTTCTGATATCTGGGAAAGTCTGATATTAACAAAAAGTAGAGTTTACATATTTAAAACATGAGGGTGTAGAGAGTAAACTATGAACAAAAGATCTGTTGGCAGAATTTAAAAGAAACAAGAACTCTACACTGCATAGTAATATTTTTGGCTTAATATGAAGACATAAAAAATTTTGTAATTTTTTTAGCTTATTGGAATTGGGACATCTTTATATGCATACTTTTTTTTTTTTTTTTTTTTTGGTTTTTTGAGGTAGGGTCTCACTCTAGTCCAGGCTGACTTGGAACTCACTATGAGTCTCGGGGTAGCCTCAAACTCACTGTGATCCTCCCTCCTACCTCTTCCTCCCAAGCACTGGGATTATGCTACCACACCCAGCATACATACATTTTTTGAGAAGAGTTATCACTCTTAAAAGCTAAAGAAGATGTCTATTCAATCTGTAAATTAGTTTCTGAAATGAATTTGGCTATATTTCATATAACCAAAGAATAGGGGAACTGGATTAAACTAAATTAAATTAATGAAAAAAGCAGACAAGTCTAATGGAAAAAGAAAGCATTGGCATGGGCAGGGCAGAGCAACTTGCCACTGCAAACAATTCCCAAATGTATGCTCGACTACATGTATCTGGCCTTGCAAATAAGCACCTTTAATTGCTGAGCCCAAAAGAAATACTTTTAATCTCTTCCAAATCAATTTTATAGAACTATATTGAATTCCAAACATAATCATAACTATTCGAACCTTAACCAAATTTATAATTCTGTCTGTGGTACTTTGGTAAACTTGTCCAGTAATGACATAAGACTGATTGTTGGAGGAATTACATCTTAAATAAATACTGTTTAATGTTTTAAATGTGATCTATTTACCTTGTAAAATAGGGGGGTAAATGAGTAAATAGTTCCTCTGTGAGTTTTTTTTTTTTTTTTGAGGCAGGGTTTTAGATATAAAAAACTTAGGAGAGATTAAATATTAATGTGTCAATTTTAACCTTAAGATTTAGTAAAAAGATTCACAAATAGAAGAACCTCGTTAACTTGGTTGGGTACCTTAAATTTAGTCTCTCATGACCATTATTATGACCAGATTAACATCAATGAGTTAAAGTTAAGTTTACAACCTGAATACCCAAGCAACCTGCTAGGGCCATACTTTGTTAGTCTGATGTAAACCCTGGGATAATAGTCATTTTATATCTCAAGAAGTCTGTAATCTGATTAAGTACTTTGCCTTTAACCTTCTGTTTAAGCTGACTCATAACTTTATCTCCATACTTTACTGACACCTTCATCTATATACTTTTACTTTCGATCTATGTAAACACTCTCTAACAACCTTTTTTTTTAATTTTAAATTTTTATTTATTTGAGAGCGACAGACACAGAGAGAAAGACAGATAGAGGGAGAGAGAGAGAATGGGCACGCCAGGGCTTCCAGCCTCTGCAAACGAACTCCAGACGCATGCGCCCCCTTGTGCATCTGGCTAACATGGGACCTGGGGAACCAAGTCTCGAACCAGGGTCCTTAGGCTTCACGAGCAAGCGCTTAACCGCTAAGCCATCTCTCCAGCCCACAACCTTTATTTTTAAAGATTTATTTTCATTTTATTTATTTGAGAATGACAGAGAGAAAATGGGCATACCAGGGCTTTCAGCCACTGCAAACGAACTCCAGACACATGCGCCCCCTTGTGCATCGGGCTAACTTGGGTTCTGGGGAATGTAGCCTTGAACTGGGGTCCTTAGGCTTCACAGGCAAGTGCTTAACTGCTAAGACATCTCTCCAGCCCTGTAACAATCTTTTTCATCAAACATTTAACATCCAACATATAAAATTTTCTCTCCAGTTTATCTTTTTTAGTCAATTCACCTCATAACCACCAACAAAATTTTTATTGTCCTTACAAAAACACTTTTAATATAACTTTTTTTCCCCTTCAAAAGGTTTTTTTTTTTTTTTTGTTAAGGTAGGGTCTCACTCTGGTCCAGGCTGACCTGGAATTAACTCTGTCATCTCAGGGTGGCCTTGAACTCATGGCAATCCTCCTACCTCTGCCTCCTGAGTGATGGAATTAAAGGCATGCACCACCACACCTGGCTTCAAAGGCCTTTTTGAAATAACTTTTTTGAAAGAGTAGACCAGATTTGACTTATGCTATTTACCCAGGATAAACATATAGATTTTGGAACTTTGTTTTTTATAACTTTCCTAAAACACATTTTAAAAAATATGAAAGCAGATTTAAATATTAGAAATTTTAGAAAAATTTTTACAAATTTAATATTGAGTACTTCTAAATTTAAATATAAATCTTGAGGCTACTGTCTGTTAGTAGTTCCATAGAAGCATAAAAAGATAAATGTAAAATAGTTACAAATTTCTTACAAGAACTACCCATACCATTAATAGAATGGTATTGCACTATGTAAGTAGAAGAACAAATTAATGGGGTAAAAAGGACTAAGTGAAGTCAGGGGAAGAGATTCAGTAAAGGAAAGATGGAGGGAAGGCTAATCAAAATCTAACAGGATATAAATAAATCATATGGAAACCTACTTTCTTGGACAATGGAGCACTCAGGAGCCATAGATTGTTACTAGAAAAATTTTAGTGCCAGGGATGGGATACCTTCCACTGAGTTGTTGGCCAGGGAGGTCCCTGATACCCTCAAAGCATTCCAGGCCATTGCCAAAGCCCTTGGTTTCCCACCAGGAATAGATGGTAAGACCCCATTGCCGAAGACCTCACATACTTGGGCTGCAAAGTTACTGAGAAATCCTGCTGGAACTGAGCTGAAAACCTCCTCCATGTAGACCAGCTGACAGAAAACTGGAAAAAGTCATGCTACATGTAGCTCAATGAGAGAGAGAGAAATCACCAGTGAAGATATTCCACAGTGGACACTGCCAGCCTTATATTTGGCCAATCAGGCCAATGAGCCAATGGGTGCAATAGTAGCACATCTGTTATGGGGGAAACAAACTGCACTCTCATTTGACTGGAGGCCCACTCCATGGGAGAGAATACATGCCAAATACTGAAAACCTACAATGGGGTAGTCATGAGCTCTAGGGGTGTAACGTTTGCTGATGTCTGGCTAAATGTACATACTATGCTCATCAAACTGCCCAGTAAGCACTTCTCTTAATGTTCATACCCATATATTAATGCTACTCTCACTTTTCATTAGAGAACTTTCTCTTTCCAGATGGCAGTGACTTTGAGATGACTCAGAAGGCATCATGGTGCTGAGAAGAAGTGATAGAGGTGTGCTCAGTACTGCAATATCTCTATCACAACTTCCACGGCTCAGGGTCTATTGCGGAAGAGGTGGCAGAAAGAATGTAAGAGCCAAAGGAAGGGTAGAACTCTTTACAACGTGCTCCCCCCAGAAACAAAATGGCCTGGATATCCATGACCTCACAGTGCCTGGCACTACCTACAAAAGACCATCATAATAGGAGGAAAAGAAGATGACATCAAAATAAAAGAGAGACTGATTAATAGGGGGAGGGCATATGATGGACAGTGGATTTTCAAAGAGGAAAGTGGAGGAAGGGAGGAAATTAATATGGGATATTGTTTACAATCATGGAAGTTCTTAATTACATAAAAAAAAAATAATGTAAAAAGAAGAAGGAGGAGGAGGAGGGGGAGGAGGAAGAGGAGAACAAGAAGTGCCCATAGCAACTTGGCATTTATTCATCAACATGCTGGGGCCAGGATTCTGAGATTCCCTGTGCTTGCAGCCCCCTGGCTCTGCAAGGCAGGGAAGCTAAGAAAGAGTCACTTTTTTTTCTTTCTAAATGCCAGGGAGAGTTCCCTCAGGGCTACAGGCTGCTTTGTGTTCCTGCCATTTTACAATTCTTTAAGAGTAAAAGAATCTTATAATTTTGTTGCCTATGATCTTAATTACTTTTAGTGTTCCTTCTGGGGGTCACTCAACAGTAAAAATTGGCTATGCCATCTCATACAGTGGGCTTGGTGGAAAAAAGCCCCACAATGAAATGGCGCTGCTCACAACAGAAATCACTCTGCAGCCTTAGGGCTGTAAGCCACATACATACACACACACTTATTTTAAGTGCACTTTTCATAGACAACCATTTCCCCTTCACACATTCATTCATTCATTCAGAATTTATGCATTCCCATTTTAAATTTCTATTCTATTTACAACTCTGGAGATTAAAATCAAACCTTATTATCGGTGAAGGACTCAGGAACCAGATGGACGCCATGACAGGCTTCAGAGTCCTCAGTAGGCCTAAGTTTCTGTTTCCCAGCAAGATCTAAGTTTTTTTATCTTCTGGTAAGGATGGGCTTAACAGATACTGGAAACTGATCATGCCATACATTCCTGAAGTCATAAAGTTCAATTCCCCTAGGTCCAGCCTGCTGACCTTGCCGTAAGGGTAGGCTTAACAGTTAAACGGGTTATGCCATACATTATGCCATACAGTCCTGAAGTCATGAGACATTCCTGTAGTCATGGATGAGCTCAATACCCCTAGCTCCAGCCTGCCAACTTTGCCTGCCCAAATCCTAAGCCAACCAGAAGAGTATACTGTTTAAATCAACCAATCATGTACCCATCCCCTTGTTCTATGTTCAAATCCCTATAAAAAGCCTACCCTCCCACTACTCGGGGCTCTTGTACGGGCCCACTGTGTTGGTGAAGTCAAGAAACCGAGCTTAAGCCCAAATTAAAGCTCCTTGTCCTTGCATACATGTTTGGTTCTCCTTGGTGGTCACTGGGGATGCCGAGAACTGGGCATAACAATCAGGCAGGGCATCAGGAGAGGCTGGGGGAGCTGGAGGAGCTGTTAGGGTCATGACAGTCCTCTATGGTACCAGGGTCAAAAGCAAAAGGTGAGTGAGTATGGGGGAGGGGCTAGAAGCATCTGGTAAGAAAAGCAGGTAGGGCAGAGAAGGCTGTGCATGTAGAGTGAAAATAGGGCATTTCGGACCATTTGCCTGTACATGGCAGAAGTTTTTTAAAACAGTAAGAATTTGGAAATCAAAAGTATCATTCTCAGGCCATTTGGACCTGTTGTCCAGCTTAAGGATGTAGCCAAGCAGAGTTGCAGAGAAAGGTAAGATGTCGTAAGGAGACAGGGAAAGAGCAAAACAAGGTGAGAGAAAAAATAAACCAGAGCTTAAGCTGGGTTTACACAGAATACCAATATGATCTCCTGGACCATTGGGGTGAACGGGGCCTGCACCTGCTATGTGGGCAGAGGCCGTACAGGTAGCAACTGTTGGCTTTTTGGCCTGTTACTGGGCCAGGAGGGCGATTATGCTCCCGATGGCAAAAGCAGTTGGCTATGGAAGATGAAAGTGGCTGGCAGTAGAAGAGGAAAGCTCAGAAGGGAGAGAAGAGAGGGAGAGGGGGTGTCTTGAGATGGTAGAACTGAACCAAAAGACACCCCTTAGGGTATGGTAGACCAGAGAGAAATAGACCCAAGGTTTCAAGAATGTCTTTCTCAAGACCTGGGGTTGGGGCCTAGGGACCAAGGGGTGTAGCCTGGCATACAGGCACAGCTTCCATGAGGGGTGAAACCCACAGGCCAACCAAAGAGAGAGAGAGAGACAGACAGACAGACAGACAGACAGACACAGACAGACTTACCAAGAAGGAGGGAGAAGATGGGAAGAACAACAAGGCCGAATCATGGTGAGTGTAAGAGCCTGTATCAGACAGAGATGGTCCGAGGCCTTCAGAGGGTCAAATGGCAGCTGGGTGGTCTGGTCAAAGGAGGTCTGCCTGCCCAAGAGGGCAACTGGGAGCCTCCTCCAAGTCATGAGCACCAGATGTAAGATTCATGAGTGCCAAGACCACAGAGACTACTCTGAGGCAATGATAGAAGTTTTTATTCAGGAAAAACATAAGCTGCCAGGACTAACTCTCAAGAGGGGGCAGTCAGTTTGGCATTACAGATAGTAGGCTATATAGAGCTCTTCAGTTGGGGGATGGTGGGGATGGGGGAAGTAAAGAAAAGGATTCTTTAGGGGACAGCTAAGATAGCCAGGGTGTGACAGCAGAACAGTAACTTGGGGTCCTGAGAGACAAGGGGGAAGGAAACCTAGAGCTGGGGCATTGTAAGGAAGGAAGGGATGGTGACTGGGTGGTTCCTTGAGGAATGTGGATGACCCATTTCCTTGTGTCTCTATTGCCCTCCTGCTGTCCTCAGTGACTCCATTTTGTCCTGACCTAACACACCCAGTACTTGAGTTCTTTAATATTTTATTTATGGGAGAGAGAGAGAGAGAGAGAGAGAGAGAGAGAGAGAGAGAGAGAGAGAGAGAATATGGGTGTGCCAGAGAGAGAAAATGTTGAAAATTGCCTCTAGCCACTGCAATGAACTACAGCTCTATGTGCCACATTGTGCACCTGGCTTTATCTGGGTATTGGGGAATGGCTTTTGGCTTTTCCAGCAAGTACCTTAACCGCTAAACCATCTGCCTACTCTTGGTTCTTATAGAGAGAGAGAGATGTTGAGGAATTCTTTTCTTTCTTTCTTTTTTAAACAGGTAGCCACTATATGTCCCAGGCTGGCCTCCAGCTCTCCATCCTCCTAGTGCTGTTTTAACAGGTGAGCATAGCCATATTCGGCTGGGGAATTTTTTTTTAAGTGAAACATAACCTAAAAAGTTCCATGTCCTCTGAAGGAGCTAGCAAAACTCTTTCTTGAAGCTCTGAGGAACTGACAAGAAGTTTGTAAGGTGACTGCCTCCAGTTAGATAACCCCAGGGGAGCTGGATACCTGCCTAGAAGACAGGAATTCAAAACCTGTTTCCTTTGCATTTGCTAATGCTTTCCCCAGCTCTCCTCCTTGGCAGTCATCCCCCACCCCCAACGCCAGGCAGATATCTCACAGCTCCAGTCTTCCTGCATGGGGGAAGTGTCCCTCTCCGACTGGACTCTCTTCCGAGTCTAATTCCTCCATGGACATAGTGCACCTGTCTCCGTCTTTTTCTAACATCCCCACATCTCACCGAGAAGCGGAAAGGTGATGCTTTGGGAGGGACTTGGAGCTCACATCACTGCCCAACGCCCTGGCGTCCTCTACCGTGCTCTAGGGACCAGGGCCACAAATGCACCGAAAGAGATCCTTGTAAATCCACTTTCTGCCGGGAATCCTCAAACTAAGCCTAAACTGCTTATGTAACTTTTGAGTCCAGCCGACTACTCCTCAAGAACAAAATGTTTCCTGACCTGAAATGTATCAGGGACTAATAGAGGAAAATAAAACTCTCACGCTCAGCGAATTACTTCTCAGAGATGGAACTACGAGGAAACAGTACTTCACGAGCGGCCTGAATCGCAGGAGTGTGGCCTGCGAGGTCCAAAACCAGAAACCTTTTGACGTGAGTGCGCTCCAAGCGTCTGTCGTCATCGGCCTTTCCCGCGTAAAGGATCACGGGAAGAGTAGGCCTGAATCGCAGGAGTGTGACTCAGGAGGGCCAAACTTAATAACCCGTAACGCCGAGCGCGTTCAGAGAGTCTATTGTGTAGGCTTTACCTGCGCAGAGCATCACGGGAAGAGAAGTGGGCCGCTGAGGAAGAGGCGCTCCCCCTAGCAGTCACAGCCCACAGTTGTACGCGTGGCCGCCATAGCGCTGGATTTTGTGGCATCGTGTGACGCAGTTTCCCAGTGTGCCAATCCGGGTCTTGCTGGAGGGCGGGTTCTTCGAATTTGAAATCCTAAACTGTGAGGCGCAGGGAAGTTCGCGGGGACTGCGGATGTCTCTCGCGGCCTGGTCTCCTAGAACCTGTGTCTCCGCGGCCCGAGGCGCAGCAAGTCCGGGGTCGCCCGGGCCCCCTCGGCACGGAGCCGACCCCACCTCGCCCGCCCGCCAGCCCTTCACCAGGTAGGCCCGCTGCCTTGCCGCGTCTCCCCGGTTCAAATGCCGGCGGGCTCCGGTCGCACGGGGTTTCGTTTCCGCCCACTTGGAGGTCAAGTGGGCGCTGCACCGGGCTTGGCCAGAGAACCTCGCTGATTTGGCTTGTTCTACATCAGTTCTAGGACACAGCCGGCCTGGTCTCTTTGTAAGATTTTATTTACTTGAGAGAGAGAAAGAGGCAATGTGTGAATGTGGACACGCCTTGGGCCTCCCACCACTGTAAAGAACTCCAGACGCTTGCATCACTTTGTACGCCTGGTGTGACGTGGGGACTGGGGTGCGGAATCCAGACCTGCAGGCTTTACAAGCAAATGCCTTTAACCGCCGAGCCATCTCCGCAGACCCCTGCATACTCTTAAAAATTTTTTGTTTATTTATTTATTTGAGAGTGACAGAGAAAGAGGGAGAGAGAGGGAATGGGCGCGCCAGATCCTCCAGCCACTGCAAACAAACTCCAGATGTGTGCGCCCCCTCGTCCATCTGGTTATCGTGGGTCCTGGGGAAACAAGCCTCGAACTGGGGGTCCTTAAGCTTCACAGGCAAGTGCTTAACCGCTAAGCCATGTCTCCGGCCCCCCACCCTTTTTTTTTAATGAGGGAGCGAGTGAGAGAAAATTGGCACCAGACCAGGCGAGGCTTCGCTTGCTAGCGTCCTAACCACCGATACATTTCTCTAGCCCGCAATTTCATCGTTCATTTGTTAATGAACATGTATTTGTTTTTTGGAGGAGCAACAGATTGAAAGGAAGGTCCCTGCTTGCACGGGAAGCTAAACAAGCTGTACCACTGAGTTGTATCCCCCAAACCTTGTTTTACGTTTTCTTTTGACCTGTTTTTAAATATATTTTATTTATTTGAGAGAGAGGGAAAGAGGCAGAGCGAGGGAGAGAATGGGCGCACCAGGGCCTCCAGCCACTGCAAATGAACTCCAGATGCATGTGCCACCTTGTGTATGCGGTTTAAGTGGGTCCTGGAGAATCAAACCAGGAGCTTTCGGCTTTGCGGGCAAACGTCTTAACTGCTAAGCCATCTCTCCAGCCCTACTTTTTATTTTGAAATGAGGTTTCACCAAATTGCCCAGTGTGCTTTTCAACTCACTCCTGCAGGCCTATAATCTGTAGTCCTGCTGCTTCCTGAGTAGATGGGATTACAGGCTACTGCCTTAGGGCCATGTTCTTTCTTTAAATTTAAACAGCAAATGTATATCATGGGTCTTGTTTTCCAGTGTTTTAGCTTGTTGGTAGTTTTTACTATTTGTTAAGGATTTTATTAGGCTTTGAAAAACTGGAATTGGTTAAACTTTAGCATTCTGTGTTTCTCCTGGAACTGCACAGTTCATTCATTTTTGTTTTTGAGAGAGAGCATAGATTTATTGTTAGTATAACTGCCAGCTTGGACAGCCTGATAACATAAATATTTCCTTAAATACATTCTTGGTGAACTAATATTAATGAAAAATACCAATGGCTTTTCTGTCACATGGTCATACTTTCAACATATCTGTTTGTCAGCTATTTTGAAAAATATTTTCTTGTTTGGCCCTTACAAAAGTAATTAGCTAAAAATAGTACTTGCAAGCTGGGTGTGGTGGTGCACATCTTTGATCCCAGCACTCAGGAGGCAGAGGTAGGTGTATTGTCATGAATTCGAGGCCATCCTGAGACTACATAGTGAATTCAAGGTCAGCTTGGAATAAAGGGAGACCCTACCTCAAAATGGGGGGGGGGAGTTAGCGGGCATGGTAGCGCACGCCTTTCATCCCAGCACTCAGGAGGCAGAGGTAGGAGGATTGCTGTGAGTTTGAGGCCACCCTGAGACTCCATAGTGAATTCCAGGTCAGCCTGGTCTAATGTGAGACCCTACCTCAAAAAAAAAAAAAAAAGGAGTGCTTGAATGTGAGCTTTTTCTTTTTCTTTTTTTTTTTTAAGTGCTTTTGTTTATTTGCAAGCATAGAGAGAAGACAGCCAGACTGGGTGTACCAGGGCTTCTGCTGTGGCAAATGGGTTC
The DNA here is from genome assembly GCF_020740685.1 of Jaculus jaculus. Lineage (NCBI taxonomy): Eukaryota > Metazoa > Chordata > Mammalia > Rodentia > Dipodidae > Jaculus > Jaculus jaculus. The sequence continues at coordinate 98,808,439 of NC_059108.1, read as the reverse complement.
CAGATGTATGTGCCACTTTGTGAATATGGCTGTATGTAGATACTGGGGAATTGAACCTGGGTCCTTAGGCTTTGCAGGCAAGTGCCTTAACTGCTGAGCCACCCCTATTTAAAAATTTTTTTTATGTAGTTATTTATTTGAGGTGGGCCAGTCAGTATGAGCACACTAGGACCTCCTGCTGCCACAAAGGGACTCCAGACACATTCATCATTTTGTGCATGTGGCATTACATGGGTACTGGGGAATTGAACCTGGGCTGTAAAACTTTTCAAGGTAGTGTCTTAAACTGCTGAGCCATCTCTCCTGCCTTATTTTTGTTGTTGTTTGTTTGCTTAATTTGTTTTTGGGTTTTTGAAGCAAAGTTGCTCTTTGTCTCTAGCCCAGGCATGCTTTGAACTCATGACATTCCTACTCAGCCTTCTGAGTGCTGGAATTGTAAGGAAAGTGTAAGAGAAAATCAAGAAGAAACACCAGACTTGATCTCTATAAACTGTTTATTGAGAGGTACAACAACCTTCCTGCTTGATGAAGGCCATAGCTCTGAGTCAGGCTGGGGTTCAAACTTAAAAAGAGGGTCCTAAGACAAACAGGCTGAATCAGCTTCAGGTCTAAAGGAAGCAGATAAGGCATCAAAGTTACTTGCACAGAATAGGCTCTTTAGCAGAATTGACTAGGGAGGACTGGATGTCTCCATTCTTTACGTCCTTTTAATCTTAAGGTTAGTTATTAACTCTTTAGTTCCCTCTAATTTTCATAGCAGGCTATTAACTTTTCAGTCCAGACTCTGGAAGGTTGAAAAAGATTGGAGAGAACTGGGGATGAATGGGGCATTTAGGGTAGGACTGTGTGGGCCAGAATTGGAGTGAAGAGTTCTCTTAGACTACTTCCTGCTGGGCAGGGGTGTCTGGTGCAGTAGTCCTCTGGAAGTTGGTTGTCCAGGGACTGATATTCAGTGGCCATGAAGAATGCAGTGACTCACTATTAAGTGAAGGCATGTATTCTTTCTTGGAGGAATTCAGTGATGCATCTATCTGAGTATACAAGGACCAAAAGAAAGAGTGACTATTATAATCAGGGGAGTAAAACTTAAAACAAGATATTCTAGCTGGTTACAGAGAAATGTCAAGTCACATGCAGAGAAATAATATTGGCCATTAAAAATGTTGATACAGCCCAAACTATTATTGGCTCTGGGTTGGTACCATTTAATTCTCTACAATTATTGCATTCCATTGTTGAAGTTCTAGTTACAAGGTGTGGCTTCTGAGAGTCTCAGCTTTCAGCTCTTCATTTGATATTGTACCTTGTGTACATATTAGGCTGTGGTTTCACATGGCTTTTATGAACAGGCAAGGTGGCAGCTCTTCAGGAGAGTGATAATTATCTGAGCCATTAAGAAAGAAACTCCGAGATTATATTAAGCCTATTAGCCATTACTATCTGGTTAATATATATGTGTATGAATTTTCCTGTATGTGAAATATGACATTTATAGGTGACATGAATGTTATATCTAAGGTTGAAAATAACATCATGGGTCATGGGGAACAAGGTAGGGGTACTGTCTATAAGAAAGAAGGAATTGGTAACTTGGATGGGGAGTTAATTGGAAATTTTGGAAATATAAGGATTTGGCTTAGGTAAGGTAGGAAGTATAAGAGACTAGTATTGAAGCAATATTTGAAACATCTTAATTTTAAATTTAAATATTGTAAGGATTAAGAAATTAACTAATTTTGGGGCTGGAGAGATGGCTTAGCAGTTAAGCACTTGCCTGTGAAGCCTAAGGACCTCGGTTCAGGGCTCGATTCCCCAGGACCCACGTTAGCCAGATGCATAAGGGGCGCATGTATCTGGAGTTCATTTGCAGTGGCTGGAGACCCTGGCGTGCCCTTTCTCTCCCTCCCTCCCTCTCCCTTTCTCTGTCTCTCTGTCTCTCTCTCTTACTCTCACTCTGCCTCTTTCTCTATCACTTCCAAATAAATAAATAAACATAAAAATTTTTTTTAAAAAAGAAATTAATTTTGAAGCTTAGTTATCAGGTTTAAAGGTTTGTTTGTTTGTGTTTTTGGTTTTTTGAGGTAGGGTCTTACTCTAGCCCAGGCTGACCTGGAATTCACTATGGAGTCTCAGGGTGGCCTTGAACTCACAGTGATCCTCCTACCTCTGCCTCTCAAGAGCTGGGATTAAAGGCGTGTGCCACCACACCCAGTAGGCTTAAAGGTTTTTGTAAGTTCTAGAGATCAAGAAGTTTGACTTAGCTTTAGAGGAACTAATGGAGGTATATTAGGCTGAAAAAGTTTAAAGTTTGATTAATTTTACAGGCACAATAAATTTTATATAATTAGGTCCAGTTTTGTTTTTTATGTTTAGGGACAAAGGATATTGAGTCTGTATTCTAATGATATCAAAGTCTAATATTGATCAGTGGAGAGACATATTGATCAGTGGAGAGACCCCAAGTTTTTAGAAGATGGATAGCAGGTTCACTTCTGACTTATATTTAAGCTTAAGTGGGACAGTGAAAGGGGAGTCTCTACTCCAGTTGACTTTTAGGCCTTGGAGAACCATCAAAGGGGCCCAAATAGATGGAATTTGTCTGTTATTGGGCCCTCCGAGGTGACCTGGTGGAACTGTAAAGGTCCAGGTGGTCATTTATATTAATCTTATGGAAGAAACACAAGATGATTTTCAGTACCAGTCAAAAGCTGTAAAACAAATCATGGTCTTGAAATAGCACAAAAGCTACAGTGTCAGTACAAAAGACTATGCTGTATATAACTACCAATAAAAAGTCTATTACAATACAGGACATAACATAGGGTTAGGGGCTTTTACATTTTCTAACTGCAATTTTATCTCAATATAAGGTATGGCATTATAAATAAGTTTACCAATTTATTACAGAAAGTTAAGTTTGAATTAAATAATTAAGGCAAGAAAAGTACAGAGAAACAACTTTTTATGTTAACCCATCTTAAAGTAAAAACACTTTAACTGAAGACACACATTTAGGCAGAATTAACTTGAGGGAGAGAACTTTCACCGAAGCTTCATGATGGTTCTCAGACACTGTACCAGAGTTTCACATCCTTGACAATTCTGTGTTTGAATATTCCTGTGCTTGTAGAGGAAAGAGATTTTTAGTCTGTGAGAGCTAAGACATTCATTTCTGTCAAATAAGACAGGTTGCTCTCTCTTGAGAAAAAGTAATTATATATTGTCTAAAAAGGCCAGACCCAGAATCAGTTCCTATTTGTTTAACTTTAGTTGTAAATTGTTACAGAATTTCTTGTTACCTATTGCCTGTCATAAAGGAACCTTCTTTGCAGCAGTTTTAGAAGATAGAAGTGCAATATCTGTTTCACTGCAAGTCTTAGATGCATCCACACATTTGCATAGATTGACTATACTCCATCCAGACTGATACAGGCTAAGGAACATTAGAAATATAATAACATTTTTCAATAATTTTATTCAACATAAAACATGTATAGCATTGTGTAATATTCATAAATGTAGGTGAAACATGTCATGTTTGTGTTTTGTCAGTAAACCCAAATTAATCATTTCTCTAAAGATTTAAGTCATAAGCATTCAGAAGGCATTGTTAAAGGCAGGATTAAACCCTGGAATATAAATACGTACTAAGGATGAACAAGCATAAAGTCAGAAATAGATCATAAACCAGGTTTTAGAAATAACATTATCTTAAAATATATCTATAAGCATCAGAATGCTTAATGACCATAAACATTGGAACAATTAGTGACCATGAATTTAGTTGCACATAAAGACAGACTACATAAAACATAGAACACATGACATGACATATCTGGTCATCATTAGACATGGCAAAGAACATGAAGCATGAAGAGATGTCTTTTTAATGAAGATTTTAGCTTTACTTTTTCTTGGGGGGCGGATACTCTAACAAGTGGGAGAGACCTGCATGTCCTCTGGGATGGCATGGAATTGATGAGCAGATCCTATTGATTCTACCTGGAACCATAAAAAACAGTCTGTGTGGCCACTGTTTATGGTGGGTAAAGGAAGGCCCACACAGGAGAGAACAGAGCCCCCATCTCACTATATGGCTGTTGATCATAGGCAGATTTCTGTAGGAAAGCAAATTATGTTAGAAAACTTGAAGAAACAAGAGACACACGGAAACCAATGGAGTCTGGAGAATGGGTTGGAAGCCATTTTGTTTTCTTTTGGTTTTCCAAGGTAGGGTTTCACTTTAGCTCAGGCTGACCTGGAATTTACTATGCAGTCTCAGGGTGGCCTCAAACTCACAGTGATCCTCCTACCTCTGCCTTCCTAGTGCTGGGATTAAAGGCATGCACCACTGTGCCTGGCTGGAGGCCATTTTCAAAGGTAAGTTTTATAGCTGTACTTTGAACAGAAACAGATTAAGCAAACAACCGCAGTTTAGGATGAGAGAGAGAGAGATTATCTTGTAGTAGCACAGTAAAGGGGGGTTGTGGTCATCTTCTTGGGCTAAGGAAGAGTGGGTCACTAATAGGAATTGTTTAGTGGGGTGGAAGGAAGATTGTTTTCCCAGGAGGGCCTGGGTTGGAGAGCTGAACTGACAGAGAAGGCCTTTAGACATGCCAGTGGAATGTTTTTTGGAACAGATAATTTAGAGACCAATTTGGAGGACAAGGAATAGAGTGGCCAATCTCTCCACCAGGGACATCTCCCAGGCTTAGGGAAAGTAAATGAAACCCAAGGATTAGGAGGGAACGTCCTCACATTCATAATGTTTGGGGTGTCTGATGGAATGACCTGTTGAAGGATCCCACAGTCTCCGATCGTCCACAGACTGAAAAGGGAGAAACTTCCAGAGTTTCTAAGGTCTAAGGCAGGGCACCTCCACTACAGACAAAGAGCAAATACCTTGTGTTGAAGCTGTAATCTTATGAGGATGTGGATGTAGCAGATCACAAGACAAGAGGCCTTTTATATGGAGTTTAAAAGTCCTGCAGGAGAGGGGAGGGAGAAGAGAGAGATATGACCCAGTGTATTACCCAAAGGGCTATCAGAGATTCAGTTGAACTCAGAGAGGGATTTTGGACATTCAGCAGGGAGTAGCCCTGGCCAGAACTCCTCAGTCTCCACAGATAAACTGCCAAGCTCATGCAATCCGATGGTCAGGGTGAAAGGGAAAAGAGAAAGACAAAGCTGCCAGGTATCAAGCTGCATTTACACAGAGTACCAATAAAGACCAGAGATCTCAGGTCAGACTGGTGACTGTTTAGTCCAAATAGTGAGCTCTGCTAGTAACCATGCTCCTGGAGGAGTGAGACACTGGCAGGGAAGTGGGGAAGAGGAGAGGGAAAGAAAAGGGGAGGGTGTGCATCCCGAAAGCCCCAGAGGGATCCAAGTTACAGCACCAAAATGTAAGGAAAGTGTAAGAGAGAAGCAAGAAAGAACACCAGACTTGATCTCTACAGACAGTTTGTTTGGAGGTACAGAGAGTCAGAAGCCTTCCTGCTTGATGAAGTCTGAAGCACTGAGTCAGTCTGGGGTTCAAACTTACAAGGAGGATCCTGAGACAGACTGAATCAGCTGCAGGTCCAAGGAAGGCCGATAAGGCAGGCATCAAAGTTATTTGCTTAGAATAGGCTCTTTAGCAGAATTGACTAGGGAGTTGCCAGGCATGGTGGCACATGCCTTTAATCCCAACACTTGGGAAGCAGAGGTAGGAATATCATGAGTTCAAGGCCATCCTGAGACTGAATTCCAGGTCAGCCTGAGCTAGAGTGAGACCTTACCTTGTAAAACCAACCCCCCCCCCAAAAAAAAAAACAAAGAATTGACTAGGGAGGACTGGATGTCTCCATTCTTTACATCCTTCTTGGAAGGGTCCAAAAATCGCTGAAGAAAAACCACTGGACTCAAATAGCATGTAAAAGCAAAGAGCATTTATTCTGCAGACTCAACCAGCATGGGGGGGGGGGGGGCAACCATTCATACAAAATAGTGGCTCTTTGAGGAGCTCACAGGCTCCTTTTAAGCACAGCTAGAGAAATTTTGGTGGGCTAGGTATAGGGTAATTCCAGCCATATTGGGTTACCCTTTATCATGATTGGCAAGGCAGGCAGCAATTTCATTTGTACATCTTTGGTTGGGGTGAAAGGTGCATGTGAGATTGTAGGCTGCTGTGGGTTTGAGGTGATCAAGGTCAGTAGACAACAGAAGACAGATACAATCAAAAATAAACTGGCCATCATTGAGTCTCTAGAATTCTCAGTTTGAATAGGTCCTGCGGGTGTGTGATGGCCCACCACAATCCTGGTTTCTCCTCAAGAGTGTAATCATCTGGATCCTGTGCAGGTCAACAGGCTTCACACATAAGTGATGTTTCCAGGCAGGGATGCTGTCCACCTTGACAGCAGTTGGGATGGTCAGGATCACGGTGTAAGGTCCCTTCCAGCCGGGTTCAAGAGTCTCCCAGTCTGAACCCATGGGGTGTAGGTGAAGGTGCTTTCTCTTAGATGGCCTGCAGCTGAGGCCAGAGATGTTCTTGCACCTGAAATAAAGTTTGTAAAGAGGAGAGAAATCTCTCATCATCAAATTCAGTTAACATTTCTGCTTTTATATTAGGTAACAAGGGGAGGAAGTCTTGCATACATGATGTCAAAGGGAGTCGATTCCATGGTATAAGGAGAGTTCCAAATTTGGAAAAGGGCAAAGGGAAGGAGAGACACTCAGTCACCGCCAGTTTCAAGGGTTAATTTAGTTTAGGGTCTCCTTTAGTATCCAATTCATTCTTTCTACCTGTCCTGAACTTTGGGGACAATACACACACTGGAGTTTTTGTCCCCACGATTTTAACTATAGCCTGGGTTACCTGTTAGATGAAGGCTTGTCCATTGACCCCAAAAGAACAGGTAAAACATACCTTGGAATGATGTCATCCAGTAGTTTCTTGGCCACAGTTATGGCAGTCTCGTTCTTGGTTGGAAAAGCCTCAGTCCATCCTGAAAAGGTGTTTGTAAATACTTGTATTCATACAAACAAGGTTTTTTCTCTGTGAAGTCAATTTCCCAATTTACTCCTGGTTGGGTTCCTCTTTCCCTGATTCCTGACCGAGAAACTCTGCTTTTTGCATTTACCAGGCAGCAAGTATGACATCGGGCTATGGCTTCTGCTGCTTTTTGTCTTAAGTCATAAACCTTGAGATGAGCTCGCATAAGTCCTCAATCTTCTGTTGACCCAGATGTGTGCTCTGGTGTATTTGTCTAATGAGTTGACTAGCAAAGTCCAATGGGAGAATAATCCTCCCATCGGGGGTTTTATGCCATCCTTGTTCCTTATAAGCTGCTGTGCAGGTATGGATCCTCCATAGTTCTGAGTCAGTATAGTTTGGTGGTTCTGGCAAGGTTGGCATCACCATTGGAGGCACTTCTGTCACCAGGGTGATAGCAACCTGGAGGGCTGCCTCTTGTGCTGCCTTATCAGCCATATTGTTGCCTTTAGAAATGGGATCCTCCCCTTTCTGGTGACCAAGATAATGCATGATTGCCATTTCTTTGGAGAGCCATATAGTGTGTAGGAGGTCCAAGATCTCCTGTTCTTTTTTTTTTTTTTTTTGTTTTTGTTTTTCGAGGTAGGATCTCACTCTGGTCCAGGCTGACCTGGAATTAACTCTGTCATCTCAGGGTGGCCTTGAACTCATGGCAATCCTCCTACCTCTGCTCCTGTTCATTTTTAATGGTTTTTCCTTCTGCTATCAATAGTTCCCTCTCTTTATAAATGGCCCCATGAACATGTACTGTTACAAAAGCATAATGGCTATCAGTATAAATATTAAGTCTCTTTTTTCAGCCTAGTTGTAAGGCCTTGGTCAGGGCTTTCAATTCAGCTTTCTGGGCAGACATACCTGGAGGGAGGGCTTCTGACCATACAGTTGTCTCTTCAGTTGTCACTGCAGCTCCTGCATACTGGACACCATCCTTAAGGAAGCTGCTACCATCTGTATAACAGGTCAGTTCTGCCCCTTTAAGGGAAAATCTGGTCAGGTCCCTTGTAAACTGCTCAAGATCTCCAAGCAGTCTTGTATGGACTGTCCAGATCTGGATCAGGGTTGTGGGATTGAGGGCCTGACTAGCAGCAAACTGGACCCATGGGGGGTTGAGGAGAAGAGCTTGGTAATGAGTCAGTCTGACATTTGTTAGCCACCTGTCAGTGGGCTGCTTTAGCACTCCTTCATTAGCGTGAGGAGAGTCACTTTCAGGGTTTGGCCCAAAGTTTATCTGAGTCTTTGACCAATAAGGTGGTGGCTGCTATTATTCGGAGGCACAGGGACCATCCTGTTGCCAGTGTGTCCAATTTCTTTGATAGGTAAGCAATTGGCCTCTTCCAAGGGCCGAGAGTCTTGAGTCAGTACCCCTTTGGCTATGCCTTTGTTTTCATCCACATAAAGATGGAAAGGTTTGTGGATGTCTGGCAAAGCCAATGCTGGGGCTCTTTCAATTGGAGGAAGGCCTCCTCATTTCTGGGGTCCATCCTTGGGAGTTTTCTTGTCCCCTTGTGGCCTCATAGAGAGGTTTGGCAATTTCTGTGAATATGGAATATGGGTATCCAAAGTCTTCAAAACCACACCGACCACAAGAACTCATGTATCTGTTGCTGGGTTCTGGGATGGGGGATGTTGAGGATTTTTTTTTTTTTTTTTTTTTGTGTGTGTGGGCTTGAGACTACAGGCGTTGACCTTGAGTATGTACCCAAGGTACTTTTCTTTGGCAGAGTTGCACCTTTCTGGCTGAAACTTGGTATCTCATGCGGTCCAATTCTTTCAGCAAGGCCTCTGTGGCTGAGCAGCAGGTTTTTTCATCTGGGGCTGCTATAAGGAGGTCATCTATGTACTGCAAGAGGGTTGTTTGGGGATTGGCCTGATGGTACTCACCCAAATCCTCATGGAGTGCTTCATCAAAAATGGTGGGTGATTTCTTAAATCCTTGTGGCAATCTGATCCATGTTAATTGCCTGTTGAATCCACTTTCTGGATCACACTATTCAAAGGAAAACAGAGGTTGACTGGCCAGGGCCAGTGGCAAACTGAAGAATGCATCCCTGAGGTCCAGCAGAGTGTATGGGTTCCGCACAGAGGGGGGGATGTCCTCTACGCATTTATTAATTTCTCCCAGATCCTGCACAGGCCAGTAGTCATTAGAGTGGGGCTTCTTTACTGGCAGGAGAGGAGTATTCCAGGTGGATTGACAAGGGACTAATATCCTTTGTTCCCAAAGCCAGGGTATGTGGGACATTATACCAAGTTTGGCCTCTTGGGGCATAGAGTATTGGCGGACTCAGGTTGGGCTTGCATTAGCCATCAATTGGACTGTGATTGGGGCCTGATGTTTGGCTAGCCTGGTCTGATTTCTCTCTGCCCATACACCTGGAATCCTTTCCCATAGCTCCCTGAGATATGGGCTTTCAGGGGTAGCTTGGGAGTGTGAAGAGTAGAGTTTATATTCTTCCAGGGACACAGTTAACACATGTACAGGACCATTTTTACTGAGAATCTGTACTCCTGAGGGGCTGAATTGGATTTGTGTCCCCATTTTAGTCAAGAGGTCTCGCCTCAGGGATGGATATGGGCACCCAGGGATGGCCATGAACAAACGGGTTACCCATCCCATTCCTAAGTTCCACTTCTCTTTAGGTAGTTCATGAATATTGACTTGTCCCAGTGGCTCCTTGGACCCATGTCCTTTTGGTGGACAGGGGTCCCATAGGTTGTTTTGGGATAGAATGTTGAGCCCCAGTATTGACCAGGAAAGCCACTGGTTTCCCCTCCACCTTCCAAGGTTACCCAGGGGACATGAGCCCTGATGCCCTCAGTCACTGAGTTCGCCTGTTTCCAGGATCTTAAAAATTTTATCCCTTTGTCTTTTTGGACATTCATTTTTCCAATGTCCCATCTCTTTGCAGTAAGCACATTGGTCTTTTTGGAGATGGGGTTGGTGTTGTCCTTCCCCTCTCAATTGTGGGGCTGGCTTGCCCCCGTCTCTCCTGTAGGCCATGCTTTTTAATTCCCTTGGGTCAGATTTTCCCATGTAGTATTTTAGCTAATCCTCTAGTTTGTTTATCTACTGGGGTTTCTCTATTATTATAAACTTTCTCTGCTATTGCCACAAGTTTTGACATCTGCTTACCTGTATAACCATACAGGTGCTGAAGTTTTCTGCGGATATCTGGCACTGCCTGGCTGACGAAAGCCATGTTAACAGTAGACTGGTTTTCTCTTGCTTCTGGGTCCAGGGGCATATAGGTCCAGTATGCTTCTAATAGTCTCCCTACAAAGGCCCCTGGGCTTTCCTCCTTACTTTGTATTATCTCTCCTACCTTAGATAAATTTGTAGGCTTCCTAGCAGTCTCTTGGAGACCCTCCCCCATCAGAATCTGGCAGTAGGCTTTGAGTCTCTCCTTACCTTTAGGGCTGTTGGGGGGTCCCAGTTAGGGGAGGCTAAGGGAAAGGCTGCGTCCACAACAGCCTGCACATTCGTGCGATGGCCATTAGGTCCAGGAACTAGCTTGCAGGTGGTGGCTAGGATCCGTTCCCTTTCCTCTGTTGTGAAGAGAACCTGCAAAAGCTGCTGACAATCATCCCAAGTGGGCTGATGGGTTATCATTATGGAATCTAACAAGTTTAGGAGGGCTGAGGGCTTCTCAGAAAACTCTGGGTTCTGCATTTTCCAATTAGACAAGTCACTGGCAGAGAAAGGGATATGAGCCCTGAACTGTCGGCTGTCCTGATAAGGGGGCCTATTGCTCACAAGGGCAGTGCAACCACTGCGAGGTCTGCCTGTCTTGTGGTGTGGGCTCGCATATGGGGATGAATGATCATATTATTTCCAGTTTCCCCTGGGCCCAGATCGGCACTTACCAAATGGGGCCTGGGTTCTGGCGCAGGGGCGGGTACATAGGGAGATGGTGGAGGTATCCCTCAGGGGCACAGGGGTCAGAACTACCAGCTTATGGTCCTCCGGCAGCTTAGACTCCTTAACAGACGGGGGGCTTCCTACCAAGTATTGTCAGGCTGTGATGTATGGGACCTGGTCAGGATGCCTAGGATTCCCATACGTGATACTTTTTTTTTTAAGGTAGAGTCTCACTGTGCCCCTGGCTGACCTGGAATTCACTATGTAGTCTCAAGGTAGCCTCGAACTCATGGCAATCCTCCTACCTCTGCCTCCTGAGTGCTGGGATTAAAGGCATGCACCACCACGCCCGGCTCCATACACAATACTTTTAACCTTATAAATGGTGGGGACGTAGAAGGTGCCTCCCTCTGGCCATCCTACATTGAAAGTCAGCCATTCATTCCTGCAAAAGATAGATAGTTTTCCTGACCATACTATTAAATCTGGATTGTCTGCCAGGTGTCTGAAATCCTTGAAGTGTGACTGGACTAGGTCCAGTGGAGTGAAACTTGCTGCCTGTCCCATAGTACCTTTCAAGAAAACTTTCAAGAAAGTAGAAAAGGACAAACAAGACACAGACACAAAAACAAATTTCCTGGGAAACGAAAAAGGCACTCAAATGCTGCTAACAGCAGCCTATCCCGTGAACGGCCTCTGCCAGATGGGTGTGACCGGTCAGTATTTATCAAAACCAGAGTCAGACTGGAACCTTCCGGCTCCACCATTGAAGCTTTCCAGCTGTACCAGATGGGGCTGCGGAGCGTCCTCAGAACCCTCCCCCACCCCCCAGTTAATAAGTGGCTTGTCAACCTTATGTCTGTAGTCCTCCAGATTGCCCCCAGATGCCACATTTGCCAAAAATGAAACAACAGCAGAACAGAGTATAGAGGGGCTCCCCAACTCACTAATCGTCAGAGAGCCAGCTGTTCCTCTGAAAACACTCCATTATTCAGTCTGGGGAGCAGGTTCCCAGAGATCCCGGATGAGCCCCCAAATGTATAGGTCCAAAAATCACTGAAGAAAGACCAATGGACTCAAATAGTATGTAAAAGCAGACTGTTTATTCTGCAGAACCAGCCAGCATGTGGGGATCAACCATTCACACAAAATGACGATTCTGGGAGGAGCTCACAGGCTCCTTTTAAGCACAGCTGGAAGAATTTTGGCAGGCTAGGTCTAACGGAATTCCAGGTAGATTGGGTAATCCCTTATCATGATTGGCTAGGCAGGCAGCAATTTCATTTGTACATCTTTGTTTGGGGCAAAGGGGACAAAAGGGAAATGTCTGGGCATTTTTGGACATGTCTTCAGGAACTGGCTCAGCCCCTGGGCAGCAATCTTCTCTGACCATGTGAGGGTCACCGTTAAGTAACAGCCCTTCCTTTCCCAGAAGTTTTGCCTGCCTGTCTGGGAAACTGAAACTTAGGCCTAGTTAGGGTGGCACCTTACTGAAGCCTGTCATGGTGTCAGTTTGCTCCCTTCATTCTAATCTTAAGGTTAGTTATTAACTGTTTAGTTCAGTTTTCAAGGAAAGCTATTAACCTTTCAGGGATTATAGGTATAGCCACCACATCTGACTTTGATGTCTTTTGATTTAACTGCATTAGTGATTTGAATTTTTTTTTTTTTTTTTTAGTTTCTACTCTTTTGAGGTAGAGTCTCACTCAAGCACAGGATGACCTGGAATCCACTCTGTAGTTCCAGGCTGTAGCAGACAGCTTCAGGTTTGTTGAGATGAACTTTCAGACCAGGCACAATTATGGAGGAAGGGATGTTTATTGCAGCTTATAGATCCAGGGTAAGTTCCATAATGGAAAAGAAGCTGGACTGCTTTCATACATTCAAACAGAGAGAAAGAAAGCCACAAACCAAAAAACCACAACCACACAGCACACTTTAGGAACTCCAGCTAGACACAGTTTGCATATCTTCAGATTGGAACTTCAAATCTACCACCATACCTTATGGCTGGATCCAAAGATCCATCTCCTCTAGCCAAGTGTAGCTGTAGGTTGACCTCAAACTCAAGGTGATCCTCCTACCTCTGCCTCATGAGTGCTGGGATTAAAGGCTTGCACCACCATGCCAGGCTAATTTGTGTTTTGTGAGACAAGGTCTCATACCAGGCTGATCCTTTTGCCTTATTCTCTTGAGTGCTAGGATTACAGGTTTGTGCCAAGATGCCCAACATTTGCAAGAATTTTCTGTGGTAGGATTTTTCTATATAAATGGTGTAAAAAACTTACTGGAATTGTTACAAATTTAGTATTAAGAGATACTGCAAATCTTGACCAATCTTGACCATTAAGTTCCAGACATCTCAGATTGAAATATTTTTCAAGAATTGCTTAGGCCAGGTTCAATTCCTTAGGATCCACTGTAGCCAGATGCACGAGGGGGCACACACATCTGGACTTCCTTTGCAGTGGCTGGAGGCCCTGGCACACCCATTCTCTCTCCCCCTTCTCTGTCAAATTATATATAAAAGAATAGCTTAATATAATGTGTGGTTCCACACCTAGAGTTTTAAAAAAATTAATATTTTTATTTATTTATTTCAGAGAGAGAGGCAGATAGAGAGAGATTATGGGCATGACGGACCCTCTAGCCATGGCAGATGAACTCCAGATGCATGCACCACCTTGTGCATCTGGCTTACATGGGTCCTCAGGAATTGAACCTGAATACTTGGGCTTTGCAGGCAAGTGCTTTATAACCTTTAAGCCATCTCCCCATCCCCCACCCCATTTTTTGTTGTTTGTATTTTTATTTAAAAGTTTTATATTTATATACCTATTTGCAAACAAAGAGAGATGGAGTGTGCCAGGGCTTCCAGCTGTAGGAAATGAACTCCAGATGGATAGAGAGACCACTGTGTATCTGGCTTTATGTGGGTATTGAGGAATTGAATATGGGTGGCTAGGCTTTGCAGGCAAGCACCTTAATTGCTGAACCTTCTCTCCATCACTTGTTTGTTTTTTGTTTGTTTTTGAGGCAGGGTCCTACTCTAATCCTGGCTAACCTGAGCCTCCTCACTCTGTAGCCCAGGCTGGCCTTGAACTCACAGTGGCAGTCCTCCTGTCTTAGCCTCCCACCTGCTGGTGTTAGAGATGTGGGCCACCATGTCCAGATAAAATCTTGATTTTTTTTAGATATACAAAATAACATTTGGGCTGTGTTAATGGCTTCATGGGCAATAATGCTTGCTGAACATGGGAACCTGAGTTCAATACCCACATAAAAAGCTGAGTATGCGGGGCTGGAGGGATGGCTTAGCGGTTAAGGCTTTTGCCTACAAAGCTGAAGGACCCAGGTTCTATTCCCCAGGACCCACATTAGCTAGATGCACAAAAGGGCACACACATCTGGAGTTTATTTGCAGTGCCTGGAGGCCCTGGTGCACCTATTCCCCCCTCCCTCTTTCTCTGTCAAATAAATAAATATATAAACACTAAAAAAAAAAAAGCTTGAGTATGCCCATATATACCTGTAACCACAGTCCTAAGGGGAGTGAAGATAGAATTGCTGGGTCTCACTGATCAGCTGACCAGAAAATAGCAGCTCCAAGTTCACTGAGATACCCTGTCTCAAGCAAAATAGTGATAAAGAAAGAGACCTGATATCTTCCTTTGGACTCCATATGTGTACAACTGGGGCACATGCATCTGCTTACATGCATGCATACACTATACACCCCCCACACAGAAAGAAAGTGGGGAAAAGAAATTTTAACTTCCTTAAAACTTCAGCTACAACCTTTTATTTAAATGTTCTGGAGCATAACCAAGCCAGGATTTGAGATTGTTTCAGTAATTGTATGTGGGCTGGAGAGCTGGCTTAGTGGTTAAGGCACTTGCCTGCATAGCCTAAGGACCCAAGTTTGTTTCCACAGGTCCCATGTAAGCCAGATGCACATGGTGACCCATGCATCTGGAGTTCGTTTGCAGTGGTTAGAGGCCCTAGCATACCCATTCTCTCCCCCTGTCTTGCCCATTCTCTCCTTCTCCCTCTCTCTCTCTGTCTCAAATCTTTTAAAAATATTTTTAAAAAATAAGTAAATAATTGAATGTGCTCTTCAGCTTTTGCTAAGGTCATTGTAACTGCTGTCTTAGAATTTTAAGTGTATAAAAAGGAAGAAGTGGGGGCTAGAGAGATGGCTTAGTGGTTAAGGCACTTTTCTGATTCCTCATGACCCATCTAAGCCAGATGCACAAGGTGGCACATGCATCTGGGGTTTGTTTACAGTGGCTAGAAGCCCTGGTGGATCCATTCATTTCTCTCTCTCAAAAACTTAGAAAAGGAAGAGAGCTGGAGAGATGGCTTAGCAGTTAAGACAATTGCTGGTAAAGCCAAAGGACCTAGGTTCAATTTCCCAGGACCCACATAAGCCAGATGCACATGGTGGCATATGCGTCTGGAGTTCATTTGTAGCAGCTGGAGGCCCTGGCACGCCTATATCCCCCGCCCCCCATGTATCTCTTTCTAAAATAAATAAATAAGGGAAAGGGGAAGAAAGCATTTTCTTTTTTATGCATGTATTATATTGGAATTTCTAGACTTGGTGGTTTCACTACCAGTAGTTGTTCAGGAGTAGAATGCTGGTGAAGCATGCTTTTAAGGCCTTGGGTTTGATTCCTAACACCAGAAACACTAGCTAGGAAACTGGTTTCACCTTGTTTGGCATTAAACTCCTTCCTGGAAAAACATTCTTGTGTTGTGCCAAGACCCCTGACCAGGAGCCAAGTCCCCCAGTCACCCAGGAGTCACCCAGAGAACCGCCACAGAAGCCGAGACACTCGAATGTAAAAGCAGCAGGTTTCTTTATTGCAAGCCTAGGCCTGGGCTCCATCCACACAGTCCAGCACAGTGGTACTGAGGGAGAGAGTCCAGACCCTCAGAGGAAAGGGGTTTATAAAGGAAAGCTTACATCATATTGTGACTTTTAAAATGATTGGTTCTAAGAGGCACACGTGGGAATTTCAGAGAGGGTGCACGTGGGAACTCCAGCCTACTTATCTTAGGTAGTAACTTGTTTACAGAACCTATTGCAAGAGCTGTTTGCAGAACTTATCTTTTGTAAGAGGCTGGAGCTTCTGTGGCTAGGTAGCTCTGGAATGTCCTTGAAGTGGAGTTTTCCCAGCAATCAAAGGGGGGGCTGGAATGTCCTTGAAGTGGAGGTTTCCCAGGAATCAAAGGGGGGGGGGTGTCTATAGCTAAGTAAGCGTGGATACAGAAGCAAAAAGAGCACATTAGTCAGCTAGCTCCTCATCTGAGTCAAAATGGCTGTCTGATTTTAAATGGCAGCACCACTGTCCAGCCACTAAGCGAGGTCACAGAAGCCAGATGCAGCACACTACTTCTTCTTGATCTCTCACTTGTAGTTCTCAAGTAATTTTCAAAAACAGATATTCAAAATTCAGAATTTAGAACTATTAACTATTTGATAAGGAGTGCTTCTTTGTAAAGAGGCAAATTTTATCAAATTGCTCATCTGTTAGATTAAAATAAAACTTTAACCAAAAATCTCAATCTTGGTTAAATTTGTGAGTTATTACTCAGTATTGTTAAGAACCCATTAAACCTTTTAGGTTGTATAATGTTGTTAATAGAAGGTAAACTAAACAATGATTTCCACATTGAATTATAGGTTTATCTGGACCCCTGCTGAATTTGTGTCCTGAAACTTGTTTGGGTTGAATTTTCTGCTAAAGGTGTTTGTTTCCACTATCTTATCAAGATGATCATAACACCTTTAAAACATCCTGGAAATCACTTGTCTTCAGTAACTTCTCCAAAAAGAAATATGCTCATGGATGCAGTCTTTATTGACAACATTCCTCCAGGCACACTCACTCCTGTGAAAGATTTGGTGAAATATCAGAATTCCTCTCTAAAATTTAATGGCCATAAAAAGAATCAGTTCCTAAAAATGGCAACTTCTAACAATAGAGGTATATTTCAGTCTACCCTGCTGTCAGATGCTGTTGCCTCTAGCATTTGTCTTGATGTCAGCGCTATAAATCCCAGCAAGGATGTATTGAGAAATGAAGCAAACTACGACTCACCAGGAAAAATCTTTCAAAGAATGAAAGAAAAAGTACAACGTGAAAAGCAAGAACAAGTATCAAGAAACATTAGTATGTTGGAATCACCAAAAAGGGAGCGTAATAAAACCTTCCCGTCTCACAGAGATGAGAAAAGACAGTTGCAGCATACCTATATTTGTGAAGCAAAAAACAGATCATTTCAATCAGGTAATGGTTTGCTGAAACCATTTTTATTATGTGGGGGTTAAAAAAAGTATAATGAGCTGGATGTGTTGGCACACACCTTTAATCCCAGCACTCGGGAGGCAGAGGTAGGAGGATCACTGTGAGTTTGAGGCCACCCTGAGATACAGAGTGAATTCCAGGTCAGCCTTGGCTATAGTGAGATCCTACCTCAAAAACAACAACAAAAAATACATGCACACACCCACACACACCCACAAGGTCTCTTTTTGCACTGCAAACAAATGCCCATCTGGCTTTATGGGGGTGGCTGGGGAATTGAATTTAGTCTCAAAGGCTTTGCATGCTAATGCCTTTAATTGCTGAGGTATTTCCCCAGATCCTTTGTTTGAGACAAGGTCTTGCTATGTAACTCAGGTCAGCCTGAATTTGTGAGATTCCTGTCTCAGGCTCCTGAGTGTTGGGATTGTAGGAATGTACACCACACCTGACAGCAGAGTTTTAAGAGTTTTGGGAGCAAGTGAAGGAGTACCGAAATAATCTATACACAGTAGGAGAAAAGAAAGGAGCAGACGAAGCCACACACACATAGATATGACAGAATTGAGACAGAATAAAGTTGTTGTCTTTGAGATTCTGATGCCCCTTTCCCTGAAAGTACATATAATTTTGTCTGTCACTGCAGAAATTATTTGTGGCCTTTGTAAGGACCTTTGAATTTGGAAATAAAGAACTCATGTTGTTCAGCATGTAGGGGGGAAAAAGAGGTCAGAGGGATCCAAATTATGGTTGAATTTGCTCTTAGCTCTCAACATGTTGACTTTCATGGGGTAACTGCTTAGTTTTAGAAATGTATATAACCAGAGGCTAGAGAGGTGGCTTAATGGTTAAGGTGCTTACCTGCAAAGCCTAAGGACCCAGGTTCAATTCCCCAGTACCCATGTAAGCCAGATGCACATGGTGGTGCGTGCATTTGGAGTTCATTTGCAAGTGGCTAGAGGCCCCTAGCATTGTCTTATTCTTTCTCCTCCCCCTCCCCACCTCCCCGTAAATAAAAAAAGAAATGTATACAACTAGAAGCAGAAGCTTCAAGACTGGGTGTTGCTTCATATGTAATCTTAGCAAAAATGTCCTCAGTTTGTGGTAGTACCAGAATTGTATGCCAGATCACGAAACTGCTTGGTCTAGTAGCATACTCCCACCTTCCTTCTCCTTGTGCTCACAATGCTCAGGCATCAGCAGGGAGCACACCACAGACTTCAATGTGTGCTTAGAGTCCTCAGTTGATAGGAGCATAGACTACTTTTTATACCAGGGACTACTGCATGGGGCTTTGTATTTGCCCTTTAGTTAGTCTCAAGAAGGACCTGTGTCCAGCCACTTGGCACCTTGGAACCTCTAGAGCCTCCAGTACACGGGCTGGAATGTGTTGTTAGACTAAGATGTCCAGCCCACAGCTCTTGGGAACCACAACCTAGTCCTGGTGCTCCTTGTACAAGTAGGGGTTATGGCTCAAGACTCTTGCTCATAGAACACTAATATACTTTATACTTTTGTGTTGAGAAGGCAAATTGAAACTTTAAAAGAGTTTAAAGAAAATTCTTCACCATAATAAAGTGAAGGTGTAAGGAGACAGTACTGGGAAGACTTTAAAACCATCATATGTTGAGAAAGCACTCTATATTAGTCTTATCATTACTGAACCTAAATGTCTTAAATTTTAAAAAGGCATTTTTCTCTGTGACTAATACAACTTCTTTCTTTAAAAAAAAAAAAGTCTCACTCAAAGAAGTTCCTCTGGAATCATCAAATACCTTTTCCAGCAAGCCAAAGATTCAACACCAGCAGGAAAAGAAGGCACAACAGCACAATTTAACTTATGGTAAACTCTTACTTTGTATGTTTTGGGTTGGTTTTCAGTCTGTTATTTCAGTGAATTTGTCAGATGCTCTTTAATTCCCAGTTTGGGTAATAAGTACTGACTCTGGACAAAATCCTTGAATTAAAAAAGCCAGAAATACTCAGACTGAGTAGGAGGGTAGGTGGACTATTCTTAATCCAATGTTCTTTTTGTTTTGTTTTGCTTTTTGAGGTAGGATCTCACTCTAGCCCAAGCTAACCTGGAATTCATGATGTAGTCTCAGGGTGGCCTTGAACTCAGAGCAATCCTCCTACCTGTGTGTCCCATGTGCTGGGATTAAAGGTGTGAGCCACCACACCCAGTGACTGTTTAATATAAACAATTTTAAATGAACTTTTATTTATCTTTTTATTTCATATGACCTTTCTATAAATTTTACCTTTTTTTCCAGAACTCCCAACTTTGAACCAAGAGCAAGAAAATATTTCAGTTGCAGGATTCTCAAACAAGGAATTAACTAGAGCTCAGCTAACAGAACAAATTCTTCAAGTAAGAGAAGATACAGTTGAAACAACTATGTTCAAAAAGAACACATTTGTTTTAGAAGATGTTGATTCAGCTTACAAAAATTTCAAAACAACCACTATTAAGACTCTTAATGCTAACTGTGTTCCTATTAAAAATGGTAACCAATCGGTGGTTCCTGACAGTGAAATAACAGAAGGGAGTTCACAAGAGACTAAGGAACACAGTGGAAAAACAGTGTCCAGAGGAACTAGACTTCAAGATTCCATGAAAGATACATGCAAAATTATACTTGCAAGTCCAAGACTTCATGTAACAATACCTCGTAGGTCACCAAGAAATGTTACAAACTCTTCTCCAACTATTATAAATGATGCTAAAAAACTTCAAACTATTACAAATGAAGTTAAAAAATCTCAGGTATGAAGACCTTTAAGCCAAATATTATTTCTGACTTAACACCACTGCTCCCTGTCCTTACTCATCAAGAGGTCTAAGTTTGTTCCAACCTCAAGTACTTGGGTTGCTTTCTTCTTTTTTTTCTTTTTCTTTTTTTCCTGATTTTGAAGTACTATTTACTAACAGCATTTATAATAGAAGAGAATTATAACATCTAAAGATATGAGTAGTATATAGAGTAAGATAGGGTGATCAATAAAAGGCTAGAGCATCAAATTATATTAAATCAAGATTTTTTTTTTTTTTTTTTTTGAGGTAGGGTCTCACTCTAGCTCAGGCTGACCTGGAATTTACTATGTAGTCTCAGGCTGTCCTCGAACTCACTGAAGTCCTCCTACCTCTGCCTCCTGACTGCTGCAAGATAAATTTTTGAAATTAATGGAAATAGGAAGAAAAAAGTTACATATGCACGAGGCCCTGGGTTTCATCTCTCTTTAGCACCTCAAAAAGAAACAAGAAATAGAACCTAAAATTTCCCAATTGATAAGTTTGCCCATTAAGTTTTAATTTTAATTTTTTTTAATATGTTTTGTTCATTTTTATTTATTTATTTGAGAGTGACAGAGACAGAAAGAGGCAGAGAGAGAGAGAGAGAGAGAGAGAGAGAGAGAGAGAATGGGCGTGCCAGGGCTTCCAGCCACTGCAAAGGAACTCCAGACGCATGCGCCCCCTTGTGCATCTGGCTAACGTGGGTCCTGGAGAATCGAGCCTTGAACCGGGGTCCTTAGGCTTCATAGGGAATTGCTTAACCGCTAAGCCATCTCTCCAGCCCCGCATTAAGTTTTAAATGGATGATTGTGGGTATTATATTGAAATGGTATTTAAATTGTTTTTGTTTTTAAGAGTTATGAAATAGTGGCACTTTTACATCTTACTGTATTTACTATAGATTGCATTATTTGCAAACTGTAAAATTTACACTTAATGTTAAATTTTGTTTTGTTTTGTTTTGTTTTGTTTTGTTGAGTTAGGGTCTCACTCTGGCCCCAGCTGACCTGGAATTCAATATGTAGTCTCAGGGTGGCCTTGAACTCATGGCAGTCCTCCCTCCTCTGCCTCTCAAGTGCTAGGATTAAGCATGTGCACCACCATGCTCTGCTTAAATTTGTTTTTTTTGAAGTAGGGTCTCTAGGGCAGTCACTCTGTAGTCCCAGGCTGGTCTCAAACTCACAGCAATACTTCTACCTTGGTTTTCTGAGTGCTGGGATTAAAAGTCTATGCCGCCATGCCTGACAAGAATATATAAATGTATATATATTTTTTATTTTTATTTTTTTTATTTTTCGAGGTAGGGTCTTACTTTAGCCCAGGCTGACCTGAAATTCACTATGTAGTCTCAGGGTGGCCTTGAACTCATGGCAGTCCTCCTACCTCTGCCTTCCAAGTGCTGGGATTAAAGGTGTGTGCTGCCACACCCAGCCTAAATGTATAATTTTATTTATTTTTATTGTTTTAGTACTTAATATTTTTTTCTTTTTATTTATTTGAGAGAGAGGAAGAGAATGGGCACCCCAGGGCCTCCAGCCACTGCAAATGAACTCCAGATGTATGTGCCACCTTGTGTATCTGGCTTACGTGGGTCCTGGTAATAGAACCAAAGTCCTTTGGCTTTGCAGACTAAGCCATCTCTCCAGTCCACAGTGTATAGTTTGAAATGACCACATTAGTTTATGTATTTTGGCTTTAGTTTTCAGAAACATACCAGTCTTAAATTGTTATCAAATAGCCAGGTATAGTGACTCACACCTTCAATCCTAGTATTTGGGAGGCTGATATAGAATTATTATGAGTTCAAGGACTGCCTGAGCTGTAAATTGAGTTCTAGGTTAGCCTGAGTTACAGTGAGAACCTGCCTCAAAAAACAGAAAAATTGTTATGTCATTTTGTTTTTGTTATTAATGTTCAAAGAAATTTTACTTGTACTAAAATAATTCTCGAGTTGTTCAGCTGTTTGCCTTTTGTTGTTTTGTTTTGTCTTTCGAGGTAGGGTCTTACTCTGGTCCAGGCTGACCTGGAATTCACTATGTAGTCTAAAGGTGGCCTCGAACTCACAGCGATCCTCCTACCTCTGCCTCCCCAGTTGGGATTAAAGGCATGCACCACCACACCTGGCTGGCTCTTTGATTCTTTCTGCCTTATCTTCTGCAATGGGCCCTGAGCCTTGGAGGGTGTGATAGAGATTCCTCCCAAAGTCTATAAGCTGAGGTTTTTTTTCTTTTTTAATTCAAATTAATTTTCTAATGCTTATGCTAAAAGTAGCAAAAGAAATGTGTTCTGTGTTTTATGCTTGATTAGGTCATCCAGCTACAAGAATGGATGATTAAGGTCATCAATGATAACACTGCTATCTGTGTAGAAGGAAAGCTGGTGTAAGTATGACATTTATGTATTATTTTCACAATATTCAAGATGATGTAAGAGCCTAACAGGTGAAGCATGTCAGATAGATCTTCCCACAAAACACTTTATCTTTAGGTTATAAACTGAAGGCAGAACAAAAGAAATGGCTATAGTTCCTTATTTTGGTGACAGCTCAAATTTATGTAGTGCTTAATTTATTCTGATATGCTATTACGTTGGCTAATATTATTTGAATAATTATATATGATCATTTACTATTTAGAGTATAACAGTCCAGATTCTAATATCAAAATTGGGACAACCTGATAGGAATTGCTGATCAAAAAAGGATCAAAATTATTTAAAACTGCCAAGCAGTTACATATTAATTAATTGACATTCTCTGGTTCTCCCTAAAGTAAGGACATTATCCATGAGTAGACTGCCTAATTCTGCTATTCTATCAGCACCATTTTCTACTTTGAGAAGCATTTTCTCAGTGATAAAGCAACTTGTAGTTAAACAATTTAAAGTATCCCTATTTAGCTATTTACATGGAAGTTTATAAAGTTGAGTGAGATTTGGCGATCTGCTGCAGATGACTGATCTAGTTGCCATTGTGGAAATCCATTAGTGCTGCTTACAACCAATAATGCGTGGGCAAGTTACTTCTCTTTGAATCTTAGTTTCTTTATGAATTCAGTGAAAATAATACCTCTTAAATTGTGGCTGGGCTTTTGTTGTTTTGAGACAATATTTCATTGTGCAGGCTGGCTGTGAACTTGTGATGCTCCTGCCTTTGCCTTCCAAGTGCCGGGATTATAAGTATGCAACACCATGCCAAGTGCCTGGTTTCTTGTGGATAGTTTTAAAAATGAGTTAATATTCACAGTTCTAAAGACTTTTATAGTATGATTTAAATGTTAACTATGACAAAAAGGAATAAAAGAGGGCTGGAAAGATGGCTTTGTGGTTAAGGCATTTGCCTGCAAAGCCAGAGGATCCCAGTTTGACTCTCCAGGACCCACATAAGCCAGATGCACAAGGGGGTGCATGCATCTTGAGTTTGTTTGTAGTGGCTAGAGGCCCTGGTCTGCTCATGCTCCCTCCCTTCCCACCCCCAAATAAATAAATAATACCTTTTTTAAAAAAAGAAGTACTTCACCAAGTACCATGTACAATGAATATATATCAGTTAAGAATATTATTCATCCTGTGCTAGAGTGAGACTCTATCTCAACAAACAAAACAAACAAAAAATAATAATAATAGAAGTAATAAGGAATAGTGTGAGTTCAGTACTGTTTGAATTAAGAGAACTTTTTGGAGTTTATAAATAGTATAGTTATTATCACTCAGTTGAATGAGTGAACATTCAGCACTTATCTAGTATGTCTCCATACTTTCTTGTTATATTTATTGTTAGAATAAAGCTAAGGAAGTATGAAAAATGGATTTATGGGTCAGCGATTTGCTAACGAGTTTGTTTTTCTAATTGGAACTTCTTTTTGTACATCACAAAATGGAAGCTTAAAACACTTGCAAGGGTTCTGAGGGTAAAAATCCCACAGGATTTGACCTGTGCACAAAAGCCAACCCACTATAGAATGTGAGGGAGAGGGTCACAGGAAGTCTTTAGAAGCTTAGAATCAGTTTGGCTGACATTACAAATATTAGCCAGCAGCAAATACTTGGTGAAGGTGTCTGCTTCCATACTAATGATAGGTTTTATGAAGGTGCATTGGTTGGCTGTCTTAGAGTTTCTTGGCATTCACTCTGAGAATCACATTAGCCAGGAAGTAGAGTTTTCCTGCACGGATTGGTCTCCAAATTCAACTAGCAGTACCGCTCCTGTCATAGCTAGTGTGAACAACTAGGTTTTTAAAAATAATTTTATAGTTGGGTCATGATATGCAGAGACATTTATTGTACCAATAACTGTGGGCTAACTCCACAATGCATGACCCATATACCTCAACAAGGAGGGGCCAATAGGGAGGGGGTAGGCCATGGATGAGCCTAATAATGGTACCAAACTGTCTGTATTTGCTGAATACAGACAAAAATTTCCAAAAATTTGTTGAATACAAAACTAATAAAAATAATAATAATTTTATGGTGTGTGTGTGTGTGTGTGTGTGTGTGTTAGAGAGAATGGACTCAACAGGGCCTCCAGCCACTGTAACTAAACAAAGTCCAGATGCAAGCTCCACCTTGTGCATTTGGCTTTACATGGATACTGGAAGAATCAAGCCTGGGTCCTTTGGCTTTGCAGGCCAGTGCCTTAATAGCTAAGGCATGTCTCCAGCCACCAAAACTAGGTTTTGATCCTAGGGCTTAATGAGAAGGCCTGGCTGGCCTAGACCAGGCTTGCATGAAACTTGAAAGTTTGAAGTTGTCCTGCCTCTTCCTCCTTTGTGTTGGGATTACAGGCTTGAGCCACCACACCCAACTCAAAATGAACACTTTATATTATATATTTGTATATTTCTATATGTATTTGACTTTTGGCAAAATGTGAATATTTTGACCTTACTAAACCTTTTGTTTTCTCCTAGAGACATGACTAACATATATTGGCACAGTAATGTAATTATACAGCGGATTAAGCATAATGAACTTAGGACTTTATCAGGCAACATTTATATATTAAAAGGATTGATAGACCAGATTTCTATGAAAGAAGCAGGTAAATGAGTATCATTATTAATTGAATCTTCTCATAGTTTCCTCATCTGTCCTAAATACTTATAATGATCCCTGCTCTCTCATTGCCTCTGTTAGCCATGTGGGTAGTCTCCTAGTACTAACTCATGTCCCTTCAAGCCCACAACCTTACTGTTCTACCATCAGACCTGGTAAACTCTTGTCTGTGGCTTTTTACTTTCCTCTGGTTCTAATCTAATTTTATAACTGCTTTGTGGCTCATTCCCTCAGGGACTTTGGGACTATTTCAGTGAGGACTTCCCTGACTATCTTTTTTTGTTTTTTGTTGTTGTTTTTCTAGGTAGGGTTTCACTCTAGCCCAGGCTGACCTGGAATTAACTGTGTAATCAGAGGATGGCCTCCAACTCACAGCAATTCTAAAGGCATGTGCCACCACACCCAGCTCTGACTGTCTTTTTTAAAGTTGCTGTTCTTCCCCCCCCTCCTCCTTATCCACCTTCCCTGCAATACCATCTAGTAAACAAGAATTTTACCTACTGGTTGGCTTTCTCACTAGAGGGCAAGCTCCATAAAGCCTTTGTTAACTCGTACAACTAATTCAGTATAGCAGTACTTGCTACAATAAGTACTTAGTTGATTTAATGAATTAATAGTCTCTCTTTAAAATTCTAGGCTTTTAGATAACTTTCTTTTTAAAAATTGCTTATTTAAGTCAGGCATGGTGTCGCAGGCCTTTAATCCCAGCACTCAGGAGGCAGAGGTAGGAGGACCGCCATAGTTGGAGGCCACCCTGAGACTACATAGTAAATTCCAGGTCAGCCTGAGCTAGAGTGAGACTCTACCTTAGGAAAAAAAAATGTTTATTTATTTTGTTTCTCCTTAAATAGGATATCCCTATTGTCTCACAAGGAAATTTATGTTTGGATTTCCAAAAAATTGGAAGGAACACATTGATAATTTTCTTGAACAATTAAGGTAAAATTTTCTTTTAAGTTCTTTTAAATTAATTTTATTGAGATATGCTACTTTTAATAAAAAGTAACTGTTAGATACAAAATGTAATAAGCTTTTACAAGTGTGTGCAGTCACGTAACCAATGTACAGTGGTTTTAGTTTGAGGGTTTTGTTTTGTTTTGTTTTTTTGAGGTAGGGTCTTACTCTAGCTCAGGCTGACCTGGAATTCCCTATGTAGTCTCAGGGGCCCCTTGAACTCATGGCAATCCTACCTCTGCCTCAAAAATGCTGGGATTAAAGATGTGTGTCACCACGCCTGGCTTGTTTGTAAAGTTTTAAGGTGCTTGTGCACATTTATGCATGTTGTAAGTGCATGTGCCTGTTTTGAAATTCTCTTTCATCTTTACAGAGTTTCACAGATAGTAAAGCTTTACTAAAAGTTCAGTCATGTTGAGTAAATCTAAAAGGAAAATAAAACTTGAGGACTAGATACGTGGCTTAACGGTTAAGTCATTTGCCTGCAAAGCCTAAGAAACCAGCTTCAAGTCACCAGGCCCCACATAAACTAGATGCACAAGGTGGCACATGTGTCTGGAGTTCATTTGCAGTGGCTGTCTCTATCTGCCTCTCTCTTCCTTTTAAATAAATAAATGAATGAATTAATGAATAAATAAAATATTTTTACAAAAGAAAATTTGAGACATATTTTTGAAAGACTTCTTTAGTCACCTGCTCTTTGAAAAATATGTAGCTGTTACTGGTCTGAAGTTTTTGGTCTGTTTTCTTTCATTGATTTTTTTTTTTTTTTTTTTTTGTTAAACAGTTGCTGAGTATCAGCTATTTAGCAAAAACAGGGAAAATAATTTTATTAATCTTGTCCTTAAACTGATAGGAGATACAGTTTTAAATTTGATCAGAGTACAAATAACTTATAAAAGGTACTAGTGTTTTATGTGAGTAAAGTGTCAAATAGTATTTTTCTTCTTCAAAAAAGTATATATATTTTTTTATTTATTTGAGTGAGATTAAGAGGTAGATAGAGGGAGAAAGAGAGACAGAATGGGAGGCCCTCCAGGGCCTCCAGCTGCTGCAACAAACTCTGGATGCATGTGCTTACCTTGTGCATACATGGGTCCTGGGGAATCGAACCTAGGTTATTTGGATTATCAGGCTGGGGCCTTAACCACTAAGCCATATCTGCAGCCCCAGATAGTATTTTTCTGAACATAATACCTCTACTCCCAAACACTCAACTCTGTCTTTTCAACAGAAAAGCAGTTGTAGGTAGTATGTAAATTGAATGAGCATGGCTGTATTTCAGAAAATTTACAAAAATAGGCAACTGGTAGAACTAGTCCAATAGTGCTTTTTTGGTTTTGTTTTGAATAATGCTGGAGATTGAACCCAGGGCCTCCACAGAATTAATTCCTGTACCTTTTACTGTGTCCCTTTGTTCTGTAGTTTTCTTAAATCAGCTTGAGTAGAATTTTTGTTGGTTGGCTTATTGTTTTGTTGGCTGGCTTGTTTGTTTTGAGACAGGGTCTCATGTGGCCCAGATTGTATTTTGACTCCTAATCATTCTGTTGCAGCCTCCGTAGTATGCACACCATACCTGACTTTTAAGTAGGACTTATAAGAGCGTAGAGGTGGAAGCACTTAGGAGTCATATTTGTGATCTTTGATATAATATATGACACCTGTAAGAAGGAATGGAAGCTTGAAAAAGTAAAATTAAATCATGGCTGGGAGACAAAAGAAAATGCTGTGCCTCAGGGTTTTAGCTTTTCAGTTTTTTCAGAACCAATAATTCTCTTTAGAGCTGATAAAAAGAACAGGAAAAAAGTCAGAGAGAAACAGAAAACTGCAAGCTTTGACCGTGATAAAGGAAAATCAATGAAAAGTGATGAAGAAAACCAAACAAATGTTCTCCAAAAGGCCAGCACCAGTAGTGACATTAATTGTGACAATCCTGGTATGTGTGGATTTTTCTTCTCTTTTGGTATAGTGGGAAATTCTTATATAAGCTCTACATTAATTTTATATAATGTATATGCTATTGTATTATTAAATATTAGTGTCTTAAAATTCTTGCGTTCTCACTATTAAAGTACATAGCAAACCTCCCGTGGTCTTTAGTTTGTTTCATTAAATAAACTTAAATATTCTGAATATGAAAGAATATTGATAAACATATCAATAAAAAATGATTGTGTTCAGGTTACCCATCTACCCCAACCCAACCCTGAAATAATGACATGTATTATTAGATATCTTTACATCTTATTCTGCTTAATAGAAAAGGCTAGTTTCAAGCAAGTAGTGCACACTTTCAATACCAGCACTTGGGAGGCAGAGGTAAGAAAATGGCCAAGAGTTCGAGTCTTCCCTGAGACTACATAGTGAATTCCAGGCCAGCCTCGGCTAGAGTGAGACCCACCTCGAAGAACCAAGAAAGAAAGAAAGAAAGAAAACAAAAGGCTAGTTTACTTTTCATAGAGGAAATGGCATGTTTCCTTGCTGTCCAAGGCTATAGTGATAGCTGCCAGAACTGTTCTCTTAGCTCTTTACCAACACTGTTATTTATACCATGTGCCACCCACTCTGTGTGAACATGAACTTTTAATCTGGTCTAAATAATATGGATAATTAAAAGTTACTAAAATCTAGGCTGGGGAGTTAGCTCAGCAGTTAAAGTTTTGCAAACCCTGCCAACACAGGTTGAATTCCCCAATACTTATATCAAGCCAGACTCACAAAGTGGCTCATAAGTGTGGAGATCATTTGCAGTGGCAAGAGACCTCATGTACCCATTTGTTCTCTTTTTATCTCTTTCTGTTTTGTCAAATAAAATAAATAATAAATAAATAAATAATAGATAAATAATAAAATAAAAAATAAAAATTAATAAAATAAATAATAAATAAATAAAATAAGCCATCTCTCCAGCCCCAAAAGTTATTTTTAAAAACTTATCAGTCCCCTCTTTATTTTAAGCTTATCAAAAATTATAACTCTAGGGTTGGAGAGATGGCTTAGCGGTTAAGCGCTTGCCTGTGAAACCTAAGGACCCCAGTTCAAGGCTCGATTCCCCAGGACCCATGTTAGCCAGATGCACAAGGGGGTACACACATCTGGAGTTCGTTTGCAGTGGCTGGAAGCCCTGGCGTGCCCATTCTCTCTCTCTCCCCCTCTGCCTCTTTCTCTCTGTGTCACTCTCAAATAAATAATAAAATTTAAAAAATTATAACTCTGGGGCTTAGGGATTTAGCTAGTGGGTGAGCGCTTGCTAGGTCCTGGGTTCGGTCCTCAGCAACCCCCAAAATATACATATATAGCTCAGTAACCATTTGTTGAACATCTACTGTGAAGACCACAAAATAGATAGAGACTGGGCACTTCAGGGCCTCTAGCCACTGCATACAAACTCCAAACACATGCTCCACCTTGTGCATCAGGCTCACATGAGTCCTGGGGAATCAACCCTAGGTCTTTTGGGGCTGGTGAAATGGCTTAGCGGTTAAGGCATTTGCCTGCAAAGCCTAAGGACCCCAGTTTGATTCCCCAGGACCCATGTAAGCCACAAGAGGACACATGCATCTGGAGTTCCTTTGCAGTGGCTGGAGGCCCTTGGCACGCCCATTTTCTCTACCTGCCCCTTTCTCAAATAAATAAATTATTATTTTTTTTTTTTTTTAAACCTGGGTCCTTTGGCTTTGGAGGCAAGCACCTTAGCTGTCTAAGCCATTCCTCCATCCCCTTCTCTCTCTCTCTCTCTCTCTCTCTCTTTTTTTAATTTTAGGGAAATACAAGTGATTTGGACAAACTGTTACCCTATAGCAATTGATCATATATCACAAAAATTGTTTTATTGTAGTCACATTTTAATGAACATTTGTGAAATTTTATTGAGCAAAATTTCCACGCAAAGTTAGTTGTTTTAATGTGGCACACAGCAGCTTGTCTTATTTTATTCATATGGTTGTTTGTGAGATGGTCTATATGTTTCCCAGGCTAGCCTTGGATACTCCATCTTCTTGCCTCCATATCTCAGAATGATGGGAATACAGGAATTTACCACCATGCCCTGTTGAAAAGCAGCTAATCTGTCCCAGGTGTGGTGGTGCACGCCTTTAATCCCAGCACTCAGGAGGCAGGGTTAGGTGGATTGCTGTGAGTTCGAGGCCACCCTGAGACTCCATGGTGAATTCCAGGTCAGCCTGGGCCATAAGTGAGACCTACTTCAAAAAAAGGAAAAAAAAGAAAAGAAAAGAAAAGAAAAGAAAAGCAGCTAATCTTATATGCAATTATTTATTGGATACATCATTTGTATTCACAGAAGTAAAGAAGAATAAGCATAGTGGGTTGCCAGGAGCTGCAGAAGTAAATATTGGGAGTAGTAATTGTCAGAATCAACAACCACTAAAACTCCCACATGACCAGGTAAATAGCACAATTCAAACTAGAGGAGGATATAACTTATTCAGTCAGAGAAGGTATTGCTATACACTGATGTTTAGGCGAGGTAAAGTGGTACCAAAAGAGGCCAGAACCATATCAAAAGGTACCAGTTATGTTTAGTAGATAGCAGTTTTGTTGATCAGAAACTACAGAAGATTAAAGGACTTGATTTGAGATCTTAAGAATTTTGACCAGGGCTTGGATCAGTGGTTAAGGCACTAACCTGAAAAACATAATGACCCAGGTTCAGTTCCCCGGTTATCACATAGAGCCAGATGCACAAAATGGCACATGTATGTGGAGTTTGTAGTGCCTAGACACCCTGGTGTGCCCATTCTCTCCTTCTCTCCACGCAAGCAAATAAATAAAAATATTTAAAAGAAAAAAAATAAGAATTGTATGTAGAAAACACAATCTCAGATATCACTAAGCCCAGAGAAGAGTAGTCCATTGACAGCATATATTGAGCAACTTGTGTTCATACACTGTAAGGCAATAAAAGTTATTTTGAGGAAATTGCTCTTGCAGTTGAGAACAAGTGTTTGTGACATGGCCTATATGTGCAATAGATGATAAAGAGAAATACAAGGCTTAGGGCTTAGTTATATAGTGTTGTTTGCCTAGTATAAGAAAATCACCCTGATAGAAAGGTTTTTATTTTAAAAATCATCTGTAGAACAAGATTTCCAATATGTATTTTAACTATACAATGTAATGGTCTGCTTTAGCTATTTGCAATGAGCAATGAAAGATAACCAAATTTTACCTTCCTGGGCAGTAGCTGAAGTTCTGCATAAGTCTTCCTTTGAAGGCCTGGTGACTTCATTTTGAAACTGTTTTCTTTGTAATTTTCTTTAGTTTTCACAAACTTTGAAAATGAAATATCTTGGTACACATTTTCTCTGTTTTTCATTGAACAAGTACAGGCAACAGTAACAATAAGTATTAACTCAATAAAGGACTTTTGTAGGATAGTGTATCTATGGGTAGTGCTTATAACATTTCAGCTCCAATAAGTCTTAATGCTTCCAGTAATGAAATTTATTGAACTCCAAGTACCTAGAAGTTTATATGTTTGGTGAATGCTTAGAAAATGCTTGAGATCATGCTGATAGTTCTTAAATGAACACTGTTTGTTTTGAAGGAATTAATTGGAAAAACAGAGTATAAAAAATTGCCTTCAAAGAAACTTGTGAATTATGAAGAAATAAATGAAAGAATAATTAAAAGTCAGAATCAAGGTAATATATCTTTAATGCTTTTATAACAATAACTAGAAAACTACAATCTTAAATACTTTTAATATATCAAAAGTGTTCTTGCCAGGTCTGGTGGTGTGTGCATTTAACCCCAGCCAAGGTAAGAGGATAGCTATGAGTTCAAGGCTAGCCTGACACTGAATTCCAGGTCAACCTGGGCTAGAGTAAGACCCTATCTTGGGGAAAGAGAAAAGAAAAAGTGCTCTTATAAATTTCCTAACACAAAATGGCAAATTATCTTAATTTTTTAAAGTATTTTTTTATTTTCACATACAGTTTGTATAATGAAATATTTGACACTTTACCACATTATTCAAGAGTTTACCTTCTTTATTATGGGCATTAAATTTTTTCACTCACAAATTTATACATCACTAAATGCTTATGGGAATGATTCCTTGTAGGACATTAATACCAGATTTAAGGTTTGCATAAGTATAGATTTTCAGAATGACTTAATTGAGTTCCTATGTACCAAAATTTAAAGTGTCTTTTAGGGGCTGGAGAGGTGACTTAGCGGTTAAGTGCTTGCCTGTGAAGCCTAAGGACCCCAGTTCAAGGCTCGATTTCCCCCCCCAAAAAAAAACTGGAAATATTTTGTTCAAAGTCAGAATGCTCAAGAATTTTTAACTTTCTAATTGAATGAAAATGAAAGAATCAAAAAAATGCTTTCCTTATAATTTCTGGGTGTGTGATGTCAGTGAAAAACATATTGTAGAAACTTTTTATGTTACTTTTAATTAGTACCACTTCATCATTCATGATTGAGAAGTTTTCCTCACCATCCACTATCACCCATTAACTTTTCATTTATTTTTATTTATCTGAAATAAAATAAAATACTAAACAAAATCAGCAAGTGAGACCCTATTTCCAACAAGGTAGAAGAACAGTACCCCAAGGTTGCCTTCTGACCGTTACACATGTGCCATGGCATTCTCAATTGAGGGAATCAGGACATTTGGTGGATTAAATCAATTCAAGAATGAATTCTTAGGCTGGAGGAATGGTTTAATAGTTACGGCGTTTGCCTGCAAAACCATAGGACCCAGGTTCGATTCCCCAGGATCCACGTTAACCAGATGCACTAGGGGGGCGCATGCTTCTGGAGTTTGTTTGTGTGGCTGGAGACCCTGACATGCCCATTTTTTTTCTCTCTCCTTCCCTCCTTCTCTGTCAAATAAATAAAATAAATATTTTTTTTAAAAATAGAATGAATTTTTAGCACATAGTAACTTGGTTTGTAGATGAGTGAGGAAACTTTAAAAAAAAATGTCAGTATTAGTGAAAGTTGAGAACTAAGCAAAATTGAGAAATAAGTGTACTATTGGACCTAGAATATGGTTTAGATCAGAGGTCAGTGAAACTATATTAAAGGCCAGGCAGAGGAACACACATATATGCCAATAAACTGTGAGAAGTCATTGTCAGGTCTTTACAGTTGAAGAGGCAGTGATCAAAATAGACCTCTGCTTCATAGAATTTGTGGGGGGAAAGTTGTGTGTTAGTGAAAATATTTTTTTTTATACTTAAATTCGTTTTTAGCTCATTTGAAATTTTTGTTTTATCCTATGTAAATTCAAGAGAGACCTGAAGAGTTACATATATCCAATGACATCTTAAACTCGCGGCAACAGTTTTCCTCAGATAAAACGAGAAAACATGTGAACATCAGTCAGAAGGAAGCTTATGTTTTATTAACACCACTAAAATCTAAAGCAGTGATAGAGCAAAGATGCATGAAGTATAATCTCTCCTCCGAGAACATTAAAGCAATTACCGAGGTTTCAGTACCCAGATTTAAAGAAGATCAAGTAGATGAAGCTGTGAGTTCCTCCAGTAAGTCCAAAAAGACTTCAGGAAATACATTTGAGCATAGTGTGGTTCATAAAAGTAAAACCATGGAAGATTGCAATGATTGTAATTTACACACTGTCAACCAGAAAATTAGCATGCCTAACCATAAAAATGAACAACAGATGGACAGCAATAACGTTAAGAAAAATACCAGGTTGAATAAAAATGCAAATAAAGCAGTTGTATCTTACAGTCATCAGTTTTCATCAGATTTTTCTAGTGAAGAGAGTGAAACAGAAAAAATAATTAGAAGTAAGACTGGAGTTAAGAAAACCAGAGCAAAAACTACAAATAAAAGAGTGGTTCACCCAAGAAGAAATGCTGGCAATACTACAAAGGATATCCTACTGATTTCAGACTCTGAGAGTGAAACTGAAATTTATATCAAGAGAAAGAAAGCTAGATCTTCTGCTAAAGAAACGCTTCCAAAATCTGATGTTAGGAAAGATTTTCCAATTGGCAAGGGGATGAAATCTGATAAGCTTAATAGGCAACCCTTAAAATGTTTGCCTGGCTTAGCTGATGAGGAGGAATGGAATGAAGAGGAATTACAGAAACTTCATTGGTAAGTCATTCTTTCTGTCTCTGCATTATCTACAGGTGGGTTACAAAATAGTAAATCACAATACAGCAGAAAGGGACTGACAATGACTTGTAGCCATTTGTATTATAGTGATGCCAGTCATGTGAGTTTTGAAGACTTGAGTAGTGTGTCTTTTACTGCTGTTAAGTCAGGTCTCAGAGGAGTTGGATTTGGCCATAGGGACGTCACAGGCAATATGTTTAGTAGTATAGTAGTGTGCAAACAAGATCACGATTGAGTGAGGAAGTCTTAATAAAATCAAACCATAAACCCAGTGTGGAAGCACACACCTTTAATCCCAGCACTTGGGAGGCCGAGGTAGGAGGATGGCTGTGAGTTCAAGGCCATGCTGAGATTACATAGTGAATTCCAGGTCAGCCTGGGCTAGAACAAAACCCTACCTCTGGGGGGGAAAAAAAAAAAAATAAGACAACCTTTGTGGTCAAACCAAGAAAAATAGCAAAGATGGAGAACAAAAATATCTGGGTAAAACAAGCATTTAATCCAGATGTCTGTCGGTTTATTTTTTACTAGGATGACCTGTCAGTTGATGAGAGTGGGGTATTGAAGTCACCCACTACAGTTGTGTTTGGTATTTCCTGTGACCTTAAGTCTAATAGTGTTTGTTTCATGAAATTGGGAGCAGCCCCCATGTTAGGTACATATGAGTTATTATTGAAGGCATGTATTTATTCTTGCCATTCTAATTATTTTGTAGTGCTTCCCATTTTCCCTTTACTTGCTTGCTTATATATATATTGTTTTTTTAACAACTTCCATACCTACAAGCCATGGTGTTTCCCTCCCCTCCCCCATTTTCCCCTTCATAATTTTGCTCTCTATCATATTCCCTCTCTCCATTAGTCTCTTTTTTAAGTTGATGTCATATCTTTTTCTGCTATTATGAGGGTCTTTTTTTTTTAATTTTTATTAACATTTTCCATGATTATAAAATATATCCCATGGTAATTCCCTCCCTCCCCACCCCCACACTTTCCCATTTGAAATTCCATTCTCCATCATATTACCTCCCCATTACAATCATTGTAATTACATATATACAATATCAACCTATTAAGTATCCTCCTCCCTTTCTCCACCCTTTATGTCTCCTTTTCAACTTACTGGCCTCTGCTACTAAGTATTTTCATTCTCACGCAGAAGCCCAGTCATCTGTAGCTAGGATCCACATATGAGAGAGAACATGTGGCACTTGGCTTTCTGGGCCTGGGTTACCTGACTTAGTATAATACTTTCCAGGTCCATCCATTTTTCTGCAAATTTCATAACTTCATTTTTCTTTACCGCTGAGTAGAACTCCATTTTATAAATGTACCACATCTTCATTATCCACTCATCTGTTGAGGGACATCTAGGCTGGTTCCATTTCCCAGCTATTATAAATTGAGCAGCAATAAACATGGTTGAGCATGTACTTCTAAGGAAATGAGATGAGTCCTTTGGATATATGCCTAGGAGCGCTATAGCTGGATCATATGGTAGATCAATCTCTAGCTGCTTTAGGAACCTCCACACTGTTTTCCACAATGGCTGGACCAGATTGCATTCCCACCAGCAGTGCAGAAGGGTTCCTTTTTTTCCACATCCCCGCCAACATTTATGATCATTTGTTTTCATGATGGTGGCCAATCTGACAGGAGTGAGATGGAATCTCAATGTAGTTTTAATCTGCATTTCCATGATGACTAGTGACGTAGAACATTTTTTTAGATGCTTATATGCCATTCATATTTCTTCCTTTGAGAACTCTCTATTTAGCTCCATAGCCCATTTTTTGATTGGCTTGTTTGATTCCTTATTAGTTAACTTTTTGAGTTCTTTGTATATCCTAGATATTAATCCTCTATCAGATATATAGCTGGCGAAGATTTTTTCCCATTCTGTAGGTTGCCTCTTTGCTTTTTTCACTGTGTCCTTTGCGGTGCAAAATCTTTGTAATTTCATTAGGTCCCAGTGGTTAATCTGTGGTTTTATTGCCTGAGCAATTGGGGTTGTATTCAGAAAGTCTTTGCCAAGACCAATATGTTGAAGGGTTTCCCCTACTTTTTCCGCTAGCAGTTTCAAAGTTTCCGGTCTGATGTTAAGGTCTTTAATCCATTTGGACTTAATTCTTGTGCATGGCGAGAGAGAAGAATCTATTTTCATCCTTCTGCAGATATTTATACGGTTTTCAAAACACCATTTGCTGAAGAGGCTGTCTCTTCTCCAATGAGTATTTTTGGGATTTTTACTGAATATCAGGTGGCTATAGCTACTTGGGCTTACATCTGGGTCCTCTATTCTGTTCCACTGATCTACATGTCTGTTTTTGTGCCAGTACCATGCTGTTTTTGTTACTATGGCTCTGAGGTATAGGTTAAAATCAGGTATGGTGATACCACCAGCCTCTTTTTTGTTGATCAGTATTATTTTAGATATTCGAGGTTTTTTGTGATTCCAAATGAATTTTTGGATTGTTTTTTCTATTTCCATGAAGAAAGCCTTTGGAATTTTGATAGGGATTGCATTAAATGTGTAGATTGCTTTAGGTAAGATTGCCATTTTCACGATATTGATTCTTCCAATCCAGGAACAAGGGATGTTTCTCCACTTTCTAGTGTCTTCTGCAATTTCTCGCTTGAGTGTCTTAAAGTTCTCATTGTATAGATTCTTTACTTCCTTGGTTAGGTTTATTCCAAGGTATTTTATTTTTTTTGATGCAATTGTGAATGGGAGTGATTCTCTGATTTCATCCTCTGTGTGTTTGTTGTTAGCATATATGAAGGCTACTGATTTCTGTGTATTTATTTTGTATCCTGCTACATTGCTGTAGGTTTTGATCAGCTCTAACAGCTTGCTAGTAGAGTCTCTAGGGTCCTTTATGTATAGAATTATGTCATCTGCAAATAATGATAACTTGATTTCTTCCTTTCCAATTTGTATCCATTTTATGTGTGTCTCTTGCCTTATTGCTATGGCTAAGACTTCCAAAACTATATTAAATAAAAGTGGGGACAGTGGACACCCTTGTCTTGTTCCTGATTTTAGTGGAAAAGCTTCCAGTTTTTCCCCATTTAATAATTTGGTGACTGTAGGCTTGTCATAAACAGCCTTTATTATATTGAGATATGTTCCTTCTATTCCCAGTCTCTGTAGGACTTTTATCATGAAGGGATGTTGGATTTTGTCAAATGCTTTCTCTGCATCTAATGAGATGATCATGTGATTTTTGTCCTTCAACCCGTTTATGTAATGTATTACATTTATAGATTTGCGTATGTTGAACCATCCCTGCATCTCTGGGATAAAGCCTACTTGGTCAGGGTGAATGATCTTTTTGATATACTCTTGTATTCTGTTTGCCAATATTTTGTTGAGAATTTTTGCATCTATGTTCATGAGGGAGATTGGTCTGTAATTTTCTTTTTTTGTTCTATCTTTGCCTGGTTTTGGTATCAGTGTGATGCTGGCCTCATAGAAGGAGTTTGGTAGAATTCCTTCTTTTTCTATTTCCTGGAAAAGCTTAAGAAGCAATGGTGTTAGCTCTTCCTTAAAAGTCTGGTAAAATTCAGCAGTGAATCCGTCCGGGCCTGGGCTTTTTTTAGTTGGGAGATTATTGATAACTGTTCGGATCTCCATGTTTGTTATAGGTCTATTTAAGTGATTAATCTCATTTTGATTTAATTTAGGTAGGTCATATAGATCAAGGAAATCATCCATTTCTTTCAGATTTTCATACTTTGTGGAGTATATGCTTTTGTAGTATGTCCCTATGATTTTTTGAATTTCTCTGGAATCTGTTGTGATGTTGCCTTGTTCATCTCTGATTTTATTAATTTGTGTCTCTTCTCTCTTTCTTTTGGTCAGATTTGCTAAGGGTTTATCAATCTTGTTTATCCTTTCAAAGAACCAACTCTTTGTTTCACTAATTCTTTGGATTTTTCTTTTTGTTTCTATTTCATTAATTTCTGCCCTAATCTTTATTATTTCTTCCCGTCTACTACTTTTTGGTTTGCCTTGTTCGTCTTTTTCCAAGGCTTTAAGGCGAAGCATTAGGTCGTTTACTTGCGACCTTTCTAATTTCTTAATATAGGCACTTAAGGCTATAAATTTACCTCTTAGAACTGCCTTCATTGTGTCCCAGAGATTTTGGTATGTTGTGTTCTCATTATCATTTGACTCTATAAATTTTTTGATTTCCTTTTTGATTTCTTCATTGACCCACTCATCATTTAGTAGTGTATTGTTTAGTTTCCATGATTTTGTGTATGCTCTATAGCCTTTCTTGCTACTGATTTGTAGTTTAATTCCATTGTGGTCAGATAGAATGCAAGGAATTATTTCAGTTTTCCTGAATTTGTTAAGATTTGCTTTGTGTCCTAATATATGTTCTATTTTAGAGAATGTTCCATGTGCTGCTGAAAAGAATGTATATTCTGTAGCCTTTGGATGAAATGTCCTGTATATATCTGTTAGGTCCATTCCTTCTATGACCTCATTTAGTCCAGATGCCTCTCTGTTTATTCTTTCCCTGGATGACCTGTCAATTGATGAGAGTGGGGTGTTAAAGTCACCCCCTACCCCTGTGTTTGGTGTTATCTGTGACCTTAGTTCTAATAGTGTTTGTTTGACGAATTTGGGAGCCCCCATGTTAGGTGCATATATGTTTAGGATTGTAATGTTCTCCTGTTGTAGTGTGCCCTTAATCAATATAAAGTGACCTTCCTTATCTTTCTTGACTAACGTCGGACTAAAGTCTACCCTGTCTGATATTAGGATAGCAACCTCTGCTTGTTTTCTAGGCCCATTTGCTTGAAACACCGTCTTCCAACCTTTCACCCTAAGATAATGTCTATCCTTTGTAGAAAGGTGAGTTTCTTGGAGACAACAAATTGTAGGATCCTGCTTTTTAACCCAGTCTGCAAATCTATGTCTTTTCGTTGGGGCATTGAGACCGTTGATATTAAGAGATATTATTGAAAGGTGTGTATTTATGTTTGCCATTTTTGTGTGTGTGTGTGTGTGTGTGTTACTGGTTCTATCTGTGCTCTCTTCTGTTAACTGGTATTTGAGTATAGCTTGTTTTTTTCTAGGTTCCTTATATGTGTGCTTTTCCTTTTGTTCAGCATGGAGGATTCTATCAAGTATTTTCTGTAGAGCTGGTTTTGTCTTCAAATACTCCTTTAACCTGCTTTTGTCATGGAATGTCTTTATTTCTCCATCTATTTGAATGGATAACTTTGCAGGATAAAGTAACCTTGGTTGACAGTTGTTATCTTTCAGAACTTGGAGTACATCACTCCAAGCCCTTCTGGCTTTAAAAGTTTGTGTTGAATAATCTGCTGTAATCCTGATGGGCTTGCTTTTGTAGGTAACTTGATTTTTCTCTCTAACTGCTTTCAATAATTTTTCTTTGGTTTGTGTGTTTGGAAGTTTGATTATAATATGGCGAGGGGAGGTTCTTTCTGGGTTTTGTCTGGCTGGGGTTCTAAAGGCTTCCTGTATCTGTATTGGCACCTCTTTCCCAATTTGGGGGAAATTTTCCTCTATGATTTTGTTGAAGATGCCTACTATGCCTCTGGAGTGGAGTTCTTCTCCTTCTACTATGCCCTGAATTCTTATATTGGATCTTTTCATAGTGTCCCGAATATCTTGAAATTCCCACTCATACTTTTCTATAAGTTTGTCTTTCTCTTTGTTGGACTGCATTAGGTCTGCCACCTGGTCTTCTAGCTTAGATATTCTGTCCTCTCCCTCATCCATCCTACTGGTGAGATTTTCTACAGAGTTTTTTATTTCATTAACTGTGTTCTTCATTGCTAGTAATTCTGACTGGTTTTTCTTTATTATTTCTATTTCCCTATTTATGTCTTGTATTGCCTTCTTTATTTCATGAAATTGGTGTCCTGCCTCTTCTTTGATTCCTTTGATTTCCTCTTTGATTTCTTCTTTGATTGTTTTCATGTGTTCTTTGACCTCTTTGAACATATTTATAATTATTCTTTTGAACTCTTTCTCAGGCATTTCCTCTAACTCTTTCTCTCTGGAGGACATTTCTGATGCATTAATACTTTTAGGTGGATTTATATCATCTTGCTTTTTAGTGTTTCTTGTGTTATAATGTATATATTTTTGCATCTTGGATTAAGTTAATGCTTGGATTTTCTAGCTAGCTGTGTATTCTTAGCTGTATCAATTGATTTGATGTAATATATTTTCAGGGTAGGACCTTAAGGTATTAGGTGTGGCTCTTAAGACTCTCAGAGTATCTACAAAGATGTTCTTAGTGGTTGAGTTTTCCTGCTATAGGAGTATTCAAGCAGGCTGAGTGGAATAAAATACAGGTAGATTCTAAAATTTAACTAAACACTGTACACATTCAATCAAAAACAGCCCCAAGTATGTATGCAAGAGTAGTTATTATAATGACCAGATCTTCTATCAACAAAGAGGTTTAGATTTCTGGTCTGTTGAGGGATCCAAGTCAGCTTGTGACCAAGTGAGACCCTTCCCTGGTGCAATCCCAGTTACCTTGGGTGATTTTGGTCTCAGTCAAGTTGCTGCCTGGGTCGTCGGGCTGCTGTTCTGATTTCTGGAGCTGGGCACTTGCTTTTTCCACGGGGCAAACCGAGCCGCTGCTGCTGCCTCTGCTGCTGCCATAGCTGCCACCACCGGAGCCACCCCCTCTGCTGAAGCTGCTGCTGTCGTGACCACCGCCGCTGCTCCCCCCAAAGCCGCTGGTGCGGGATCTGCCGCCGCTGCCGCTCCTGGGTCCGCTGCTTCTGGGGCCGCTGGCACCAGTGCTGGAGCTGCTGAAGTTGCTGCCGAACTCTGCTCCTGCTTGGGTCCCGCTGTCAGCCCAAGTTGGCGTGGCTGGGTCCTGGGCGCTGCTGTGTTCGCTGGAGCTGGGCTCAGGCGGTGGGGGAGGGGAGGGAGCCGCAGCTGCTCTGGTTCTCTCGCTGCTCCACGTGTTCTTCTACCTCGCGGTCTGCTCCTCCGCTGCTCACTGCTGCTCTCCCCTCACGTTTCCCGAGTTGCGGAGAGCGCGGTGTGAGGGGAAAATCCCGCACCTGGCTTTTCCTGCGGCTCGAGCCGAGAGACTGGCGGCTTTCTGCTGCGCCGTGGCTGCAGCGGTTGGCCGAGCTGCCGGAGCCGCTGGAGCCGCTTTTCCCGCCTGTGCGGGCTCTGGATGCTCTATAACTCTTCTACTTCTCCGCTGCTGCCTCAATTTCCTATACACCTCACTTTTTAGTAAAAGTGTGTATTTTGCTGAGTTTTTTTGGTCTTTTTCCTCCCTAGGCTGCTTTGGCGTGGTACCTATGCCGCCATCTTCTATGAGGGTCTTGTGTAGGTATTGCTAGGTTCTGCAAGGTCTTGAATATTGAGGCCAAGTGTTGTCTTGGCAGTTGTGTGTAAGGAGTGGTACCCTTCCTTTGGCTCTTACATTCTTTATGCCACCTCTTCTGCAGTGGACCTTGAGCCTTGGAGGATGTGAGATATTTCAGTGCTGGACACCCCATCCCTTTTTCACAGCACTATGTTGCCTTTTGGGTCATCCCAGTGGTCATCGCCATCTGAAAAAAGAAGCTTCTCTAACCAGAAGTGAGAGTAGCATTAATTTATGAATATGAAGCTCGTCGTGGTGACACATACCTTTATTCCTAGCACTCGGGAGTCAGAGGTATGAGAGTTTGAGGCTACCATGAGACTACATAGTGAATTTCAGGTCATCGTGGGCTAATGTGAGACCATACCCGGAAGGACCAAAATAAATAAATTAATATGTATGTATGTATGTATGTATGTATGTATGTATGTATGTATAAACATTAAGTGTAGAACTTTCAGGGCAATTTGGTGAAAGTAATATATGCATTTATCCAGACAAGAGCAGGCTTTATACATACCCGTAAGGCTCATGTCCTCCCCTGACATAGGCTTTTTCTTTTTTAACATTTTATTTATTTACTTGAGATAGAGAGAGTGAGAATGGGTATTCCAGGGCTGCCAACCACTGCTAACGAACTCCAGACACATGTGCCACCTTGTGCATCTGGCTTATGTGGGACCTGGAGAATCAAACCTGTGTCCTTAGGCTTTGTAGGCAAGGGCCTTAACCGCTAAGCCATCTCTCCAGCCCTACCATAGGCTTTTGATTAGTTTTTCAGTACCAGGCATGTATTCCCTCCCATAGAGTGGGCCTTCAGTCCAATTAGAGAGCAGTTGGTTTCCCCCAGAGCAGGCATGCCAGTATTACACTCGTTCAGTCACTTGGCCTTTCTAGCCAAACTTAATGATTCTAGTGGCCACTCTTTTCACCTCTGAGGACATCTGTCTCCCATAAGACTGCATACAGTGCAGCTTTTTCTAGCTTTCAATTGGCTGGGCTACAGGTCGAAGGTTTTCTGCTTGCTTTCTCAGTGACTGTGCCACTCAGGCATGTGAAGTCTTCAGCAGTAGGGTCTTACCATCTCTTTCTCACGGGAAACCAAGGGCCTTGGCAATAGCCTATAATGTTTTGGAGGCAGCAGTGACCTCCCTGGCCAACAACTCACTGGAAGGTATCCCATCTTTGGCACTGAAAATTTTCTAGTAATAATCTATGGCTTCTGGATATGCCATTATTCAAGAAAGTAGATTTTCTTATGTCTTATTCAGAATATCTTGAATTTTGATTGATCCACACACACACCTTTCTTTTATACAGTTTCTTCCCCTGACCTCACTTAGTCCTTTCCTCTCCCTGTAATCTGTTCTTCTACTTATATATAATACCATCCCCTCAAGACCATCCTCTGCCCCCTCCCTTATAGTCTTTTTGTAGCTTTTGGGTCTCTGCTACTGATTTTTGGTTCCAGATCATACACAAGTCTATACATTTGTAGGTAGGATCCACATATGAGAGAGAACATTCGATGTTTGGCTTTCTGGGCCTGGGTTACCTTACTTGTAATCCTTTCCAGATCCATCCATTTCCCTGCAAATTTCATAATTTTATTTTTCTTTACCGCTGAATAGAACTTCATTGTGTAGATGCACCACATCTTTATTATCCATTCATCTGTGGATGGACATCTAGGCTGGGTCCATTTCCTATCTATTGTGAATAGAGCAGCAATAAACATGGTTGTACAAGTATCTCTAAGGTAGTGAGAAGAGTCATTAGGATATATGCCAAGGAGTGCTATAGCTGGATCATATGGCAAATCTATTTTTAGCTGTCTTAAGAATCTCTACACTGATTTCCACAATGGCTGTACCAGATTACATTCCAACCAGTGGTGTCAAAGGGTTGTCCTTTTACTGCATCCTTACCAACATTGATTGTCATTTGTTTTCTTTATGGTAAGCCATTTTGATGGGAGAGAGATAGAGTCTCAAGGCAGTTTTAATTTGCATTTCCCTTATGGCTAAGGATTTAGAACACTTTTTTAGATGTTTATATGCCATCTGTATTTCTTCTGATGAGAACTCTATTTAGTTCCATAGCCTATTATTTTACAATTTATTTTTACTTATTTATTTGAGAGCGACAGAGAGAAAGAGGTGGATAGAGAGAGAGAGTGAGATAGGGAGAGAGAGAATGGGCACACCAGGGCCTCCAGCCACTGCATACAAACTCCAGATGCATGCGCCACGTTGTGCATCTGGCTTATATGGGTCCTGGGGAATCAAGCCTCA
Source organism: Jaculus jaculus (assembly GCF_020740685.1). Lineage (NCBI taxonomy): Eukaryota > Metazoa > Chordata > Mammalia > Rodentia > Dipodidae > Jaculus > Jaculus jaculus. The sequence goes on along the minus strand of NC_059108.1, from coordinate 98,764,628 downwards.
AACCGGGATCCTTAGTCTTCATAGGCAAGTGCTTAACCACTAAGCCATCTCTCCAGCCCTCCATAGCCTATTTCTTTTTTTTTTTTTTTTTTTTGCTTTTTAAAAGTATTTTATTTATTTATTAGAGACGGAGGCAGATAGAGACAAAGAGAGAGAGAGGGAGGGAGAGAATGGGTGTGCCAGAGCCTCCAGCCACTGAACAAACTCCAGACACATGCACCACCTTGTGCATCTGCATAGCCTATTTCTTGATTGAGTTGTTTGATTTCTTTCTTCTTTTTTTGATTTTTCAAGGTAGGGTCTTACTGTGGTCCAGGCTGACCTAGAATTAACTATGTAGTCTCAGGTGGCCTCAAACTCATGGTGATCCTTCTACCTGTGCCTCCCAAGTGCTGGGATTAATGGCATGCACCAACACATCTGGCTGGGTTGTTTGATTTCTTATTGTTCTGTTCTTTGAGTTCTTTCTATATTCTAGATATTAATCCTCTGTCAGATGTGTAGCTGGCAAAGATTTTCTCCCATTTTGTAGGTTGTCTGTTTGCTATATTCCCAATGTCCTTTGCTGTACAAAAGCTTTGTAATTTCATGAGATCCCAGTAGTTGATTAGTGCTTTTATTTTCTGAGAAATTGGGGTGATATTCAGAAAGTCATTACCTATGCCAGTATGTTGAAAGGTGTCCCCTACCTTTTCCTTTAGCAATTTCAGAGTTTCAGGTCTGATATTAAGGTCCCTGATCCACTTGGATTTGATTCTTGTGCATGGAGAAAGACAAGGATCTATTTTTATCTTTTTACATATAGATATCTAGTTTTCCCAGCACCACTTGTTGAAGAGGCTGTCTTTTCTCCAAAGAATATTTTTGGCATTTTTGTCAAAAATAAGATGGCTGTAGCTGCCTTGGTTGACATTCGGGTCTTTTATTATGTTCTATTAATCTACATGTCTGTCTTTGTGCCAATACCATGCTGTTTTTGTTACTGTGGCTCTCTAATATATCATAAAATGGGGTATGGTGATTAAGGTCTCACTGTAGCCCAGGCTGACCTGGAATTCATTGTGTAGTCTCCAGTGGCCTTGAGCTCACAGTAATCCTCTTACCTCTGCCTCCCAAGTGCTGGGATTAAAGGTGTGTGCTACCAGTTTTGAGAAGTCTGTAATGGAGGGGAAAGAACACAGGAGTAGCTAGCATCACATCAGCAGGGAGGAAGCAGATCAAATCACATAAGTGGCCTGGCTCTAACACCTCAAGGCCCATCCTTTTGATCTTTCAGCCTCATGCTACCCATTTGCTTCATTTTTATTATGTGTAGTAACAGTATTAACACATTAATTGTGGGCTGGAGAGATGGCTTAGTAGTTAAGTGCTTGCCTGTGAAGCCTAAGGACCCCAGCTCAAGACTTGATTCCCCAGGTCCTGCATAAGCCAGATGCACAAGGTGGCATATGCATCTGGAGTTCGTTTTCAGTGGCTAGAGGACCTGGTGTGCCCATTTTCTCTCTATCTCTCTGCCTCTTTCTGTCTGTCGCTCTCTAATAAATAAAAATATTTAAAAAAAAAACATTAATTGTAAGGCTGGAGAGATGGCTTAGCAGTTAAAGGCGCTTGTCACCAAAGCCAAAGGACTCGGGTTCACTTCCCTAGTACCCATGTAAAGTTAGATGCACAGGGTGGTACATGCGTCCTTAGTTCATTTGCAGTTGCTAGGAGGCCCTGGCATACCCATTCTCTCTCTAATAAACAAATTAAAATACTAATTGTATGTATTAATGGATTTCACTGTGATGTTTCCATGTATGTATGTATGTATGTATCATGGCAGCGATCACGTCCATCTACACTCCTCATTTCTCATTGTCTCTAGCAATAACACTTTGTTAAAATAGGAATTACCTTCTGGCATCAGTAAGGCTTGAAGAACAGTATATAGAAATTTATTTATGCCAGAGTTCCCCCCAAAAATCAAATCATTGAGTTAATATAATAGTTGGACTTAGGGGACAAAATGGTTAGAAAATGAGGAAATTTTTCGGATTTAATGAAATTCAACAAAGTATTTGGAAGGCATCTGTACATCTTCATATTGTAAGAAGGTTACAAAAAATAGGGGCTAGTATTTTTTCCAAGTAGTTACCTAGAATGATTTTGGTGAAATTCTTTCAGCCCCAGTAAATCTCATTGACTCAGTTGTATGCTTTGAGGAGCTTATTTTTATTCATTTAAATTTCTTGCTTTTAACTGGTTTTGGTCTCCCATAGCGCTTTTGCATCTTTTCCAAAGCACAAACCTGGTTTCTGGTCAGATATAGCTATGGCAGTAGGCTCTCGGACTGCTAAGGAATGCCAGATGAAATACATGGAAGACCCTCAAGAAAATGGATCCCGAAAACATGTCTCTAAGAAAAAGCAAGCCAATTCCAAAGTCCAGAATGGTAATTCTTATCATTGTTTTCTCAGAGTACACAGTGTGCATTTCAGATTATTATCCATGGATCTTGAGTGTGTTTTCTTCAAATGTTAAAAAGCTAGCAGAACCTTCAAAGGTTAAGTCTACACCAATGTAGCCACTTCCATCACTAGTACTTTAATAGCTATTGCTCATCTCAGCCTCACAAGTAGTAAGACTATAGGCCTGTGCCTACACACCAGGTTCCTGATGCTGCACCCTTTTTGTTTGAGTTGGGCCTAGTAAGCTTTGCTGGGTTCTTTGTCTTTTTTTTTTGTTTGCATTTGTTTTTTGAGGTAGGGTCTCATTCTAGCCCAGGCTGACCTAGAATTCACTATGTAGTCTCAGGGTGGCCTCTAGCTCATGGTGATCCTCCTACCTCTGCTTCTCAAGTGCTAGGGTTAAAGGTGTGCTCCACCAGTCCTGGCGTATTTGTCGTTTTCAACTTCTGTGGTTTGCTTTGTCTTAGGTGCAAAGGTTTTAGATGAGGAACTGCCTCTCATCCCTGGTCTTACTAAGCAAAAATTTGTGGATTAAGTGGCTTTGTAAGCTGTAGGAGCAAACCTATACTTCAGAACATCTGTTCAGTAAGGAATAAAATAACAAAGGCTCTTAGTGTCATAAAGCAAGAATGACCAAATCCTTATCAAAATGTGTTACTGATTTTTAACTTTTTTTATTGTCTTACTGATTCTTAAGATGAGAATCTTGCTGATAAGAAGCAGACTGTTAAGATAACTGCCAAGGTGGGGACTCTTAAAAGGAAACAACAAATGAGGGATTTTCTGGAACAGTTGCCAAAAGATGATCATGATGATTTTTTCAGCGATACACCATTGTGTAATCAAGGAGTAATGGTAATTGTCACATTTTTCATTTTTATGTAATTTTTAATACATGGCTAATATTTAGGTCAAGTGCCTGTAGGATGTATAGGCATAATCAAAATATAGGAAGCGGGGCTGGAGAGATGGCTAAGCGGTTAAGGTGCATGCCTGTGAAGCCTAAAGACTCAGGTTCGATTCTCTAGGTCCCATATAAACCAGATGCTCATAGTGGCACATGTATCTGGAGTTCGTTTGCAGTGGCTAGAAGCCCTGGTGTGTCCATTCTCTCTCTCTCTCACTCTCTCACTGTAATAAATAAAAACAAAATATTTTAAAAATAGAGGCCTGGTGGGATGGTGCACATCTTTGATCCCAGCACTTGGGAGACAGAGATAGGAGGATTTCCATGAGTTCAAGGCCACCCTGAGACTACATAGTGAATTCCTAGTCAGCCTGAGCTAGAGTGAGACCTTACCTCAAAAAAAAAAAAAAAAAAAAAGGAAGCAATTTCCTGGCAAATGCTATCCTCATCAGTGTCAAGAGCGAAGGATAATGTTTGCGAAAGCACATATAAAGTGAATAAATATTTCTATGATTCCAAGAGGACTGGAGAGATTGTTTAGTGGTTAAGGCACTTACCTGGAAGGTCAAAGGACCCAGGTTTGATCTCTAAGTACCCACGTAAAGCCACATACACAAGGTAGTACATGTGTCTGGAGTTTTGTACAGTGGCTAGATGCCCTGGTGCTCCCTTTTTTTTTTTTTTCCCTCTCTCTCTCTTTCTGCTCTCAAATGAATGAATAAACATCTTTACATATATAATGTTACAAAAAGGATAGTACTTGCTTTTTAAAAAAATATTTATTTAAGAAAAAAAATGAGAGAAAGACACAGAGTGAGAATGGGCACAACAGGGCCCCTGGCTACTGCAGACAGACTCCAGACATTTGTGCCACTTTGTGTATCTGGCTTTATGTCATTACTGGAGAATCAAACTCAGGTCCTTGGGCTTTGCAGGAATGTACCTTAACCTCTGAACCATCTCTCCAGCCCACACTCACTTTTTCTTCCACAAAGAATGAACAAAGCAACAGTTAGATAACTGCATCTTGATAGCCCAGGATGCTGTAGCTCAATATATACAGGAGTCAGAATTACTGTCCTAGGGATTAGAAGCCGTTTTGTGTCCCCATCCCTGGGTCTCACAAATATTTCACCATCCCTGCACAAGGGCCTACAACTTCTTAAACCCACTAGTACAGGCAATGCAACAGCACTTGCAGTACTCAGGCCTTGGGCCAAGGTGGTTTGGCTGTAGTACAAGTGACTCTGCATTAAGGGCTGTGCAGTAGAGCTACTGTCACATGTTCATAGAACCAGGGGGAGAACTGTGCTGTACAGCCGCCCACATGTGCTCATAAAGGCCTCAGGGAGGCTGCAAGGCTGATGTTACATGTGGAGAAACTAGAGTTCAACAAAGACTGATGAACATATTTAGCAAAGGTTCGTCATAATAAAGCAACCTATAGGAGCTGGGAATGGAGCTGAGTGATAGTGCTTGCCTCGTGTACAAGGTCCTGAGTTCCATTTCTAGCACCACAAAACCAACATCCAAAAAAAGGCAGCATTTTTATATACCTATGATGAATTGCCTGAAACATATTTTTAAAAGCAGGCCCGTAGATAATATACAAGAAGACCAAAAACCACTGGAATAAATTTAACCAAGGAAATGAAAGTGAACTATGAAACTGATAGAAACACACTGATTAAAAAAAAAAAATCGTAGGGGTTGGAGAGATGGCTCAGCAGTTAAGGTGCTTGCCTGAAAAGTCTTAAGGAGCCAGGGATGATTCCCTAGTATCCATTTAAAGCCATATACACAGGGTGGAACACCTATTCTCTTTCCTTTTTCTATCTCTCTGTGTTTGCCTCTTTCTCTCTCTTAAATAAAATATTTGAAAAAAACTGTCATGTTGGTACCTGTCATAGAGGAGCCACATTCTCTCCAGTGGCTCATTCTCTTTCTGAACACCCTTTCTTTTTCTTAGCCCTCATGCTTAAGCCTATATTGAAATATCTTTAACAAATCTTCAACTCTGGCTCAAAAAACAAATCATGGAGAACATTGCAAAATGAAAAACCACTTCATGTTCATAGATTGGAAGAATATTGCTAAAATGTGCATATTCCCCAAATTGCATTCCTTGTAGAAATTTTTTTAAAATTAGAAAACACGTATTGAACCACCAAAAAACCCAGAATAGCTATTGCATTAAGTCAAAACAAAAACAGAAATAGGAAGCAATAAATTGGGCTATTTTCTGTGGCTATTTTCTACGTAGTGTGAGATTATTTTCTGCCTTTTGGATACGTGGTCTTGCTATAAAGTCAGCCTGGCTTCCATCTCACATCCTCCTGTCTCAGCCTCCTGATGGGGTTATAGTCATACTTGCTGCTTTCACTGTGATGCAACTATATGTACAAAAGCATAATAGTAGTTGTTCCTAATACCAGCAAAGCAGTGAATGAATTGGTAGGTTTGCTTTGTGTTGATTACTCCTGAGGTTAGTATCTTAAAGGCTAAATCCAGCCTGTCACTTGTTTCTGTGCAGTTTCATTAGAACATAGCCGTGTTCGTTTGTTTGCATGCTAGATAGCACAGCTGTCATACTTTAATAACATGCTTGCACAATTGGGAGAGCTGGTATATATTATCTTTCTTGATGCCTTATAGAAAATATTTGCCTACCTCTCCTCTATAGCATTCTAAATAGGTGCAGTTGTCTCCATTTTGCAGAACATAGTTATTCTAACTTAATAGTCTTCTATTGTTTTTAATTATATAAGTTGAAAAATTATAAAGAACAACCTACCTCACTAAAAAAACATTTTTATTAGAAAATTCATCTTTATGAGTACCTAGTAGAAAATATTTGTTTTCCAGTTACCAAGTTTCCAGTACAGTCAAGATGATGATTTTCTGTCAAATATGGACAGAAATCCAGCATCTCCATCATCAGTTATCTTTCCTTTGGCAAAAACCCCTCAATGTCAGCATGTCAGCCCTGGTATGCTAGCCTCTATAAAAAGGTAGGTGTGCATGTAAAAAATTAATTTTTCAGGTATAGTAATTTTTGAACACTTCATGAATTCATGAACTTGGTATAGTAATGAGAAGAGTTATCATTATTTAAAAAATACATGAATGTGGGCTGGAGAGATAGCTTAGCATTTAAGGCATTTGCCTGCAAAGCCTAAGGATCCAGGTTCAGTCCCCCAGGAATCCATGTAAACTAGATGTCCAAGGTGGTACGTGTATCTAGAGTTCATTTGCAATGGCTGGAGGACCTAGTGTGCCCATTCTCTCCCCTCTCTATTTCTCTTTCCCCTTGCAAATAAATAAAATGTTTTTTAAAAAATGAATATTTCCTAAAAGTTGAGTGGATTGTTTTGTGAGATTTAATACTCAGTATTGCAGTGTTTCAGTAGAGGACACATTCTACATGAAGATAAATACAAAATGGATGAATTTCACATGTAAAAAATTAAAATATAAAATCCCAGCATGGTGGCACACATCTTTAATCCCATTACTCCGGAGGCATAGGTAGGTGGATCACTGTGAGTCTGAGGCCAGCCTAGGACTACAGAGTTAGTTTCAGATCATCCTGAGCTAGAATGAGACCCTGCATAGGTGGGGGTGGAGGGAAAGAATGTAAATTGAAGGTTTTTGTCATCAGCATTGATAGCCTTAAAGTGATCAACTGTTAGTCTCTGATAATCTTAAAAGTTTGATTGGGCTAGGTGTCGTGGCACACACCTTTAATCCCAGCATTTGGGATTGGGAGGCATAGTATTACCATGGGTTCAAGGCTACCCTGAGACTACATAGTGAATTCCAGGTCAGTATGGGTCAGAGTGAGACCCTACCTTAAAAAGCCAAAAAAAAAAAAAAACTAAGAAAACCCAGAATTCAAGAAAGTCAATCTATACGTGTATAATTTGTTCTTGTTGTTGTTTAAAGGTAGGCTCTCACTAAGATCTATATATTTGTACAGAACAGTGAGAGAGAGAGAAATTTTGAAATTTTTTGTTCTTATATTTTAGAGGCAGGGTTTCCCTCTAGGTCCTACTGGCCTTGAATTCACAGTGATCCTCCTACTTTAGCCTCCCAAGTGCCAGGATTAAAGGTGTGTACCACCTCATTCAGATTGGCTTGTCTACTTTTTATTTTTTTGTTTTATGTTTGTTTGTTTATTTGAAAGTGACAGACAGAGAAAGAGGCGGAGAGAGAGAGAGGGAGGGAGGGAGGGAGAGAATGGGCAAGCCAGGGCCTCCAGCCACTGTAAACGAACTCCAGATGCATGTGCCCCCTTGTGCCTCTGACTAATGTGGATCCTGGGGAAAGGAGCCTCGAACAGGGGTCCTCAGACTTCACAGGCAAGTGCTTAACCGCTAAGCCTTCTCTCCAGGCCTGGCTTATCTACTTTTATAGGCTCATCATTGTCATCTTTAAAACAGAAAAATCTATTTTTGGAAAATTTAGATTTTTTTTGTCAGTTGCTATTCACATTGGGTAAAACTGATAATTGATGTTGACCTGACATTATTTTGTATTCAAACAGGGATGATTGTGATAAATATGTTTATCATATGCAAAAAGAGGGCAAGAAATATGGCAACAGTAATGGTGGTCTTGTCTGGGGCAACATTAAGAAAAAAAAAGTAAGTAATCCCATTATTTATCTATAAAACAACTATAATACATAAATTGTGGTAGGTACAAGTTGTTTAGAAGTCCCTGTCCTCCAGGTACTTACAGCCTAATCTAATTCCATCATAAGTGGGATAAGTACATTAATACTATAGGATTACAGATACAGTTTATAGACTGAAGCATTTGGCCAAGGTGAAAATGAGTAAAATTTTCCATTGGGAAAATGAGTGGAATATACAAATCAGGACCAGATATTTCAAACAATATAAACACCAGTATCTATTCAATGGCTAGAGAATAATTCAGACAAACTTCTGATTTTCCTAAGATAAGAAGTGGAGCCGGACGTGGTGGCGCACGCCTTTAATCCCAGCACTCGGGAGGCAGAGGTAGGAGGATTGCCATGAGTTCTAGGCTATCCTGAGACTCCATAGCGAATTCCAGGTCAGCCTAGGCTAGAGTAAAACCCTACCTCAACCCCCCCCCAAAAAAAAAAAGTGGTTCATTGGAGGCAGGCCTTAGGAGGGAGTAACCAGATGGGATTATGGTCATGATATATATTTATGGGAAAGTTTTTCATACAGCACTATAAAAGGAAACGTTTCCAGTTCCATGCAGCTTTGAAGCAGTTCCAGATTTTTTTCAAATTTTACTTCTTCATTTTTTTAACACTCAATAAAATATTTAAAATTCAAATATAGAAAACCTTTAAATCAGGGTTGCCTTGTTAGTAAATTATGTCCCTTGAGTAAAGCAAATCTTTTTTATTTATTTATTTGAGAGCGACAGAGAGAGACAGAATGGATGCTCCAGGGCCTCTAGCCACTGCAGAGGAACTCCAGACGTGCGCCCCCTTGTGCTAGGCTTCACAGGAAGTGCTTAACTGCTAAGCCATCTCTCCAGCCCAAAGACGAATCTTTTATCAGAGATGAGAACAGACTCAGCAGTAGAGCACTTGGCTAGCAAGACCATAGCCTTTGAATTCAATCCCCAACACTAAACAAATACCATAGCTGGATTTGGTGGTGCATACTAATAATTCCAGCACTTGGGAGGTAGAAGGAGGAGGAGGATCAGGACTTCCAAGTCATTCTGAGCTACATGAGAACCTCTCCACACCTTCCCCCAAAAGTCCTTGCATTGCATTGCTTCTTAAAAATTTTAATTTCTGAATTTTTAAAGATACATTCATTTATTTATTTAAGAGAGAGAGAGGGAGACAGACAGCCAATGGGCACTGCAGGGCCCTGTCACTGCAAACAAACTCCATATGAATGTGCCACATTGTACATCTGACTTCTCATGGGTATTTGGGAATTGAATACAGGCTGTTAGGCTTTACAAGCAAGTGCTTTTAAACTGCTGAACCATCTCCACAGCCCGGTTTCTGAAAAACTAATAGCCAGATATAATTATTTAGATTTTAGAAAAGGTAATTCGTCTCACATTTTCTCAAAATAGCTAAACTTGAAGAATAATTTGTGCAAATGAGTCAGTGGACTACCTTATCCCTGAAAGTGATTCTTTAGACCATGTTTATCACATCTCATCTTCTCTTTGAAATCATCATACTGCATGCAAACTGGTCAGAGTATAATTCCCCTTAAATACTGGGATTAGATGATATAGTCCTCTTCACAGGCTTCACTTGCACATAATAAATACTAGGTACTTCACTGGGGACCTTGGCTTGAAATTAGTCTGACAATTCAGTTCTTCAGAAGAAATCTGTATTCTATAATTGAAATAGGCAGAGGGGGCTGCAGAGAGGTCTTAGCAGTTAAGGTGCTTGCCTGCAAAGCCCAAGGACCCAGGTTTGATCCTCTGGAGTTTGTTTGCAGTGGCTAGAGGCCCTGGTGCACTCATTCTCTCTCCTCTCCTTCCTTCCCTCCCTCTTTCTCTCAAGTAAAAGAAAAAGGCAGAGGGCTTCTCAGTGACCCTTTACAGCACCTTTTTGAATCCCATATTCCTTAATGAGAATCAAATTTCAGTTTGTTGCAAAGGACCTAGAGTTTACATAGTATGGATACCTTCGAACAGGAGTCCAAAGATTGGATAGGTCCTGTTCTATCAGTAAGGTCCTCTGCTATCATAAAGTACCCTGAGCAAGTGTTGATCAAATTTAAATATGCATAAGAGTCACTTGAGGATCTTGTCAGGCCCTAGACTCTAACCCAGTAGATTTGACAATCTACATTTCTAATGCTTTCGGAGTGACATCCATCCTGCCAATTCATGGATCCCTTGCATAGCACATTCTGTATTTGGTCTCTTCTTTGCAAAATGACATCAATATGGATACATCTGTGAGTTCTTATTCAAAGTGTTTTTTCTTCTTCTTCTTCTTATTATTTTTTTGATCATTTAAGTTAGTTCTGGACTCTTGCTTTTCTTAGTATATTATAGTTGGAGCAATCTACCAGACTATTTGTGATTTAGGCACATCTTTTTACATATCTATATATTTTGCAGTCAAAGTGTTAGCATGGGCAGACTGAAGAATTTGATGTTAAAAAAGCTAATTTCGGGCTGGAGAGATGGCTTAGCGGTTAAGCACTTGCCTGTGAAGCCTAAGGACCCCGGTTCGAGGCTCGGTTTCCCAGGTCCCATGTTAGCCAGATGCACAAGGAGGCGCACGCGTCTGGAGTTTGTTTGCAGAGGCTGGAGGCCCTGGCGTGCCCATTCTCTCTGTCTCCCTCTATCTGTCTTTCTCTCTGTGTCTGTCGCTCTCAAATAAATAAAAATAAAAAAAATTTTTTTTAAAAGCTAATTTCAGCAGGGCGTGGTGGCACACGCCTTTAATCCCAGCACTCAGGAGGCAGAGGTAGGATCTCCATGAGGTAAAGGCCACCTTGAGACTACATAGTGAATTCCAGGTCAGCCTGAGGTAGAGTGAAACCCTACCTCAGAAAACAAAGCAACAGCAACAACAAAAAACTAATTTCAAGCTGGAGAGAGTTTTTCAAGTAAAATTTTAAGTTTACTTGTATAGTATTTGTTTCTGGATTGTTCTTTTTGTATTTTTTGCTCTTTTAGCTATCCCTTCAGAGAGAAAAAAATGATCTGTTTTGTTGCTGTTTTAAGTTTTTTTACACTTTATTAAAGTTCCTAACTTAGCAAAGAGAAATTTTCTCTTTATTTTTTTGACGTATTTTTAATATATTTATCTCATGGCGATCCTCCTACCTCTGCCTCCCAGAGTACTGGGGTTACACCACCACGCCCGGCCTATATTATTATTTTTTAAAATACTTTTATATATTTATTTGTAAGCAGAGACGCACACACAAAGAATGGGTGTGCCAGGGCCTCTAGTCACTACAAACAAACTTCAGGTCCATGCACCACTTTGTGCAACTGGCTTTATGTGAGTACTGGGGAATTGAACTCTGTCTCTCTTCTATCTCTCTGCTTGTAAATAAATAAATAAATAATTTTAATGCTACTTTTAGCTGATATGGTGGTGCATGCCTTCAATCCCAACACTCAGGAGGCAGAGTTAGGAGGATCACCGTGAGTTTGAGGCTACCCTGAGATTACATAGTGAATTCCAGATCATTCTGAGCTAGAGCGAGACCCTACCTCAAAAAGGCAGGGAGGGGGCGGTGGTGGTAATTCTGAGCTTGAGAGATGGCTTGGAGGTTAAGGCACTTGCCTGCAAAGCCTAACAACTTTAGTTCATTTTCCCAGCATCTATGTAAAGCCAGACGCACAAAGTGGCACATGCATCTGCAGTCCATTTGCAGTGGCTAGAGGCCCTGCCATGCTCATTCTCTGTATAGCTGAGCATGGTGGCACCCACATTTAATTCTTGCACTTGCAAGGCCAAGGTAGGAGAATTGCTGTGAGTTCAAGGCTACCCTGAGACTACATAGTAAATTCCAGATTCAGAGTCAGCCTTTGCTAGAGCAAGATCCTATCCTGAAAAAACAAACAAACAAACAAAACACCCACTAATATCAAGGCATCTTTCCTGAAGGTAGGAGAATTGCTGTGAGTTCAAGGCTACCCTGAGACTACATAGTAAATTCCAGATTCAGAGTCAGCCTTTGCTAGAGCAAGATCCTATCCTGAAAAAACAAACAAACAAACAAAACACCCACTAATATCAAGGCATCTTTCCTGATTCTAGCTTGTAACACTAAGCAAACAACTATAACTTTCTCATCTTGTGTTGTGTGACATTAGGAATCATGATAGATACTGAATGGTTTGAGGTCCTTGTGATGTAATACTGTGTTTTTCTTCATCTCACGGGGACATTGGTAAAATATACTATTGCAAGATGGTATTTAAAATATTTTGACAACTTCTGCCAGCCCACAGACTATTTTTACCATCTGGTGTGAATTGATGATATGTTCTTTTTTTTTTTTAGTTGACAACTTCCATGATTATAAACAATATCCCATGATAATTCCCTCCCCCCAACTTTCCGCTTTGAAACTACTCTCCATCATGTCCCCTTCCCCCTCAATCAGTCTCTTTTATTTTGTTGTCATCATCTTTTCCTCCTACTATGATGGTCTTGTGTAGGTAGTGTCAGGCACTGTGAGGTCATGGATATCCAGGCCATTGTGTGTCTGGATGAGCATGTTGTAAGGAGTCGTACCCTTCCTTTGGCTCTTACATTCTTTCTGCCACCTCTTCAGCAATGGAACTTGAGCTGAGCCTTGAAAGGTGTGATAGAGATATTTCAGTGCTGAGCACTCTTCTGTCACTTCTTCTCAGCACCATGGTGCCTTCTGAGTCATCCCAAGGTCACTGCCATCTGAAAAGAGAAGCTTCCCTAACCAAAAGTGAGAGTAGCATTTATATGAGGGTATGAATATTAAGAGAAGTGCTTACTAGCCAGTTTGATGAGCCTTAGCCAGACAACTGCAGATATTACATCCGTAGTGCTCATGACTACCCCTGTTTTCTGTATTGGATATATTCGGCCTCCAGTCCAGTTAGAGAGCAATGGGTTTCCCCCCTAACAGACATGTCACTATTACTCCTGTTGTCTCATTTGGCCTGGCTGACAAAATATAAGGTTTGCAGTGTCTGCTGTTGAATATCTTCACTGGTGGGTGATTTCTCTCTCTCCCATTAAACTGCATGCAGAATGGCTTCTTCCAGCTTTCGGTCAGCTCGTCTACAGGAAGGAGGTTTTTAGCTCATCTCTAGCAGGGTTTCTCAGTGTCCTTGCAGCCCAAGTATGTGGAGTCTTCAGCAATATGTTCTTACCATCTATTCCTAGTGGGAAACCAAGGGCCTTGGTAATGGCCTGTTTTGGGTGCATCAGGGACCTCCCTGACCAACAACTCACTAGAAGGTATCTGGTCCCTGGCATTGAAAATTTTCTAGTAACAATTTATGGCTCCTGGATGTTCTATTGTCCAAGAAAGTAGGTTTCCATATGACTTATTTATATCCTCTTAGATTTTGATTAGCCCTCCCTCCACCTTTCCTTTACTCAAGCTCTTCCCCTGACCTCACTTGGGCCTTTTCACCCCCATTTATCTGTTCTTCTACTTATGTATATATGTTACCACCCTATTCGATGATATGTTCTTAGAGTGATGTTTTCCAGCAGTGGTAAACAACCTTGAGTAAGTGCTTTGTGGGCTTTGTACTAAATTAGACAAGTATAAAAGGGCTAAGCATTGTTACAGGCATATGTTCAAAGTACTCTGGAAATAAAACATACTTGTTTTGTCTAGCTTTGAGGAGGCACCATAGAAGGACCACTTACTAATGTGAACTCTTTTATAGATTGCAACAGATTTCTCAAGTCCAACAACAAGAAGAAAAACCCGATTTAACCAAGGTACTCTATTTCTCTTTTGTGGCTATTTCTATTACATGGTTGTGTAGTATTAAAATCAATTGGTTCTCAAATAGATAAACCTATCATTCAGTTCCTCATTGTTGCTTTCAGTTCCATTAAAATGACCTGGAAATGTATTAATCCTTTTTACCAAACTTGTCTTTACAGATTTAGGTGAAAATTCTGGTATTGGAAAACTTTTCACTGATGCCATGGAATCCTTAGATGAGGAAGAGCAAGATTATTATTTCTCAAGTTCTGACTGAGGGGAACAATAAATCTATGGCTGTACCACCCTGAGCACACCTGATCTCATCTGAAGGAACAATGACAAAATACAATTTACAGGACTTTTCCCATGAAGTGAAGTGTATTTATATCTTCATTGGCAGAATAGACACTTTCTTTGTAATGTGGCTTCATATGGAAATAGAGATTCTTTTTCCAAAAGTATCTCTTAATTGTATTCAAGAAAAATATCCTATAGAATATTCCTCATTGCTTACTGTGCCCATGTAGATACTTGTAAATTTGGTTTTTGTAATATTAAAATTTGTAAAGCTAAGTCTCTTCAAAGCATCCAAGTTTGTTTACTTCATCGCGTCTCAAATAGGTTTTAAAATGTTTTTAAGAAAATGCACTTTCCTAGTGAGGAGAAGTGGTAATGAGAGACTGGAATTGGCAGCTATTGAATTAATGAAATCTTTTAGCATTTTTTACTACCTTTATTACAGGACAGAGTTCATCAGCTGTTTAAGGTATATGTTGTTGGAACTGTGCAACATGTTTGTTCTTCTCCTGACTGTCTTAAAGCTTACCACAAGTTGAAACTTCTGTGTCTAACTTACTATATTTTTATTACTAGGTTAGGCAGATTCTGTTGTAGTCTGAAGCCTTATTATATATACAGAGACAGCTTAGACCCTGTCTTGAGATTTAAAAGACCAAAATAGATAAACAGGAGTTAATGTCATAGTAAATGTCCTTTTCCTTTTAGACTTTTAGATTAGTCTGTCATAGTTTACAGGTTTGAATTCCTTCTAGTTACAGTCATCTGCCCTTATTATTTAGTTAGGTTGTTCAAATAAAATTTTAAGTTTGCTTATGTATTTGTTTCTGGACTGTTCTTTTTGTATATTTTGCTTTTTTAAAATTATCTCATGTGGAAATATATATATATATATATATGTATATATATATATATATATGCATATAAATATAACTGTTTTAAGTTTTTTATAATTATTATTAATAAAAGACTAACTTTCAGTAAAAAGATTTTCTATGTATTATTTGTCTATTTTTAGAAACATACTTATTTATTTGTAAGAGAGACAGAATGTGTATGCCAGGGACACTAGCCACTACAATCTCCAGGTGCATGTACCACTTTGTGCAATTGGCTTTATGTTGGTAATGGGAAACTGAACTCTGGTCACTAGGTTTTGCAGACAAGCACTTTAGCCATCTCTCCAACCCCAAAAGAACATTTTCTTATAGCCATTCGCTAGCCTGGTAGCACAGGTTATAATAGCTACTCAGAAGGCTGAGGCAGGATTCCCAAGTTCAGCCAGCCTGGGGAATTTAGTAAAACTCTGTCTTAAAAATGGAATGGAAGCCGGGTGTGGTGGTGCTCACCTTTAATGCCAGCACTCGGGAGGCAGAGGTAGGAGGATTGCCATGAGTTCAAGGCCACCCTGAGAGTTAATTCCAGGTCAGCCTGGACCAGAGTGAGACCCTACCTCGAAAAACCAAAAAAAAAAAAAAAAAAGAAAAAAAAAATGGAATGGAGGTCTGGAGAGATGGCTTAGCACTTAAGCACTTGCCTGTGAAGCCTAAGGACCCTGGTTCGAGGCTCGATTCCCCAGGACCCACGTTAGCCAGATGCATAAGGGGGCGCACCCATCTGGAGTTCATTTGCAGTGGCTAGAGGCATGCCCATTCTGTCTCTCTCTCATCTGTCACTTTCTCTCTGTCTGTTGCTGTCAAATAAATAAAAATGAACAAAAAATTTTTAAAAAATGGAATGGAGGGCTGGAGAGATGGCTCAGTAGTTAAGGCGTTTGCCTGAGAAGCCTAAGGACCCAGGTTTGAGTCCCCAGTACCCACATAAGCCAGATGCACAAGGTGGTGCATGTATCTGAAGTTCATTCTGTCTCTCTCAAACATTTTATTTAAAAAATGTAATGAAGGGGCTGGAGAGATGTTGCGCCCCTCCCGCCAGCAGGAAGAACGACAACAACAGGATTCTTCTCAAGCACACTTTATTGGGAGCTCCAAACTGAAAGAGAGAAGGACCCGACCCTACGGAGCGCCAAGCTTATATACTTATGGTCATGTGATTGTATAGCGTCGTCTGATTGGCTTAAGTCTCATCAGATGATTTTGCATCACCCAATCGGGATGGGTGAGCAACCATATTAGAATAACATCATGTGCTCATGCGCAGACAATTAGGATACAAAAGCAGTAAACAAGCTGACATGGCAAAGCCTGACGAAGCCAGCATGGCTTCCCACAGTTCCCCCTTTAAAAATTGTTTTGAACCTCAGGATACCCGATCAAGGACCAACCCTCATGATGGCCAGTCCGATCGAGGGTAGAGCCTAAGACCAAAAACTTGCTTAAGCACCTTCCCGAGTGCAGTGAGAAAAATCCCTTCGGGTTGCAAAGGCTGCTCATGCAGGGATGTAAGCCTTCCAAGGTGCAATGACAACAAGGTCACTTGGTGTACAAAGGCCTTACATAAGACAGGGTGAAACTAACCATTATGCAGGCTAGCCAGCCATACTTGTGGAGATGCTCCTTGATCCAAAGCCATGAGTGCCTGAACAATCTTTATGTTATCCTGCTGACGTTGTCGTCTGATTTGACAGATAAGCCAGAGACAGAACACCATACCACACAACAGGGCTGCTCCAAACATAGCCACCCCCACCCATTCCTTAAAGAAAATGCAGAAGATAGCCAAGAAGTAAAATCTCCCAAAGAGATTGGCTCCAGATGAGTTCCATTCAGCTGTACAATCTGGAACAATAACTTCCGAGATAGCTGCTCTCCTTCAAGTGTCCAGTTTCCTGCCAAAAATTCAGCTAGCTTGCGACTCTGATTAAAAGAAGCAGTAAAATTAAATTGCAAAGGAGTAATACACAAATGTTGATACTGGGAAACACATCCAAGTTGTATTATTTTATATAATTCCTCTACTTGATTCTGCACCAGATCTACTCTTTGATTAACTAGATGAATACCAGCAAGAAGGTGCTTATTAATTGCTTCTTGTGTTTCTAATGCTGCAGAAGTCTTTTCTACTATGTTATTAACAACTTCCACAGTTTGAGCTTGAGATGTCATAGCAAGAGCAGCAGTAGTTGCTGCAGCTGAAATGACGATGGCGGAAATGATTGCTGCAGTAATACCAAAATCTCTTTTATGACGAATAAGTCCTACTAAAGGAAAGGTAGTTGGATCCGCCTCTACTGGAATGGGGACAAAAGTAGGTAATTTTACTATTAAAGCCAAATTGACGCTGGCATTCCAGCACTCTGAAAGCCAACATGTGATATTTCTACAATCTATCAGAGAGATGTTGGTGCTAACATTTGCTGTTAGAAAAAAGAATGGAGCTTGTACACAATAAAAGAAGCATTTATCCCATAAGTTCTAGTGGCTTCTGCAAGATCCTTGAGCTCCTTATACCCTATAGGTTCATGATATCTAGTATTGGTATTAGGGTCCTCAAAAACTGGATAAGCACTAGCCAACTTTCTCCAAGTCTCTGGTTTTATCAAACTACATCCGGACGAAGGACATGCCCCAAACGGAAGTCGGCCATCTTGTTGTTTACATTTTTTACTTGTAGAGGCATAAACTGGAGGAGGAGTAAAGACGCCCTCTTGTCTGGGTCTAGAACATTCCCGAACATACTTGGTCTCTACTTCCTCAAAATCCTGTTCTTCCTCTGGAGTTAATTCTTCTCCCTCAGATTCACTAGAACTTTCTATATATAAATTTGCAAGTTCCGTTAAATCTGGATATAGCTTCGGACCTGAATGTGGCCCTTCCTTTTGTGATCTACTTTTATTCTGTGCACATTTATTCTGTTCTATCTGAAACCTAGGTTCACTTTTCATTTTAACCTTTTTTTGCTGTCCCCTTTTACTTTCTTCAGACTCTGACATACTATCTTGATGTTGTGCTAATATGCGTTGGCCTTCCCTGATCACTTCTTCACAACGTTTGTCCTCCAAACATGATCGCACCAAGCGCCATAAGGGCTGTGTACCTGCGCGCAACTTTCGCGTTTCTGACTCACGGTCGATGTCTCTGTCTAACTTATCCCAGCAGGTCAAATTTAAACCCCCAGTCAGCTCAAACCAAGGTGCTATCATATCCACTTCTTCCAAAAACCCTTTAAGAGTTTTATCTGAAATCTTAAGTTTACGTTGTTTTAATACTTCCTGAAGTGGCTCCAAAAAGGTAGAGTGGTGTTGTCCCATTTTGCAACCTTATATACGTTACTTATAGATCAGTTACAGGCAAAAACTTATCATATAGCACCGGGGGACTTACCGGTACCGCCGCTCCGTGTGTTGAGTTCTGAATCCTCCCTCGGAAGTATCCTCAGGGGTCCTCTCAATTGGCCATTTGCTGACAAATTCCCGGGTTTCGGCTCCACTTGTTGCGCCCCTCCCGCCAGCAGGAAGAACGACAACAACAGGATTCTTCTCAAGCACACTTTATTGGGAGCTCCAAACTGAAAGAGAGAAGGACCCCGACCCTACGGAGCGCCAAGCTTATATACTTATGGTCATGTGATTGTATAGCATCGTCTGATTGGCTTAAGTCTCATCAGGTGATTTTGCATCACCCAATCGGGATGGGTGAGCAACCATATTAGAATAACATCATGTGCTCATGCGCAGACAATTAGGATACAAAAGCAGTAAACAAGCTGACATGGCAAAGCCTGACGAAGCCAGCATGGCTTCCCACAGAGAGATGGCTTAGCAGTTAAGGTGCTTGCCTTCAAAGCCAAAGGACCCAGGTTTGATTCACCAGGACTCACAAAAGCCAGATGCCAAGGTGATGCATGCATCACAAGTTCATTTGCAGTGGCTGGAGGTCCTGGTGTGCCCATTCTCTCTGCCTCTTTCTCTCAAATAAATAATTTAGAAAAATGGGATGGAGACATTGGGGATATGGGTCAATGGCAGAATATTAGTGTACCACACACAAGTCCCCAGTTAATAACCAGCAGTTGTATAACTACTGGATTTCTAGAAACCAGATTTTAAAAGAACAGATTAACTGGGCTAAAATAAAATCCTCATTCTCTGCCTCAATATGCTTTGTAGCATAGAATACAACAAAGAGGTTATTGTAGAGTGGACCTAAGATATATTGTGGAAGTGAGTTGCCAATGTCTGGCATAATGTTACACTGCATGGAGTTACTGTGTAGGTAGTGTTTTAGAAGGTCATCCAATCCCATAGTAGGAAAAAATAATTTTGAAATGACAGACTTGTCCCAGACCAATCTGGCCATCTTGCTCATTTTCATTATATCCTATCTGATTTATTTCAGTTTGCTGTGTTCTCCCTTGCTAGGTACCTGGTAGTTCCATTTCTACTAGGTCATTAGATAAGCTAATGAGAAGTGAGTAGGGAGCTCTGACATAGCAAGCATAAATAGATAAAATCCTTTAGGTTATTTCTTCTGTACCTTGTTAATTTATGTCAACATAGGAGAGCCTCACACTGCGTGTGTCAACATAGAGGGGAGCCTCACACTGCACATATCAACATGGAGGGAAGTCCTCAATGTGCATGTCAACACAGAGAGCCTCACTGTGTGTCGACATAGAGGGAGGGCCTCACATTGCACATGTCAACACACAGGGAGAGACTTCTGGGGAAGATGGCAGCATAGCAGCCACACTAAAGCAGCCTAGGAATGGAAATAAGCAGAAAAACAACAAAATAAACTCTTCTACCAAGAAGTGAAGGTGTATAATTTATTATCAACTACAGCAAAGAAGCAGGAGAGAGTAGGATCTTCTAGAAAGGAGGAAAACAGCCAGAATCCTTCCAGACGCTAGTGGCCCAGGTTCATGTGCCTGCGTGCCCGGCTAACACAGGACTACAGGAGCAGAAACCAGGTGGAAGGATTTTCCACTCACATCAGCCTCCTCACAAAGTCAAGAAAACCTCGAGAAGACAGCAGGGACCAGCTTAACAGCTCTGGTACAACTCCAGGCATTTTGCACAGCCTCCCACATGCTTGGGCTGCAAGGTCATGGAGAAATCTTGCTGGAGCTGAGCTGAAAACCTCTGTGTAGACCAGCTGACAGAAAGCCAGAAAAAGCTATGATGCATGCAGCTTCATGGGAGAAAAAGATGTCATCAGTGGAGCTAAATAACAGTGGATACTGCAAGCCTTAAGTTGGGCCAGCCAGACCAAATGAACTAACAGGTGCAATAGTGGCATGTCTGTCATGGGGGAAACCAACTGCTAATTAGACTGGAGGTCTGCTCCACAGGAGGGAAAATACATGCCTGATAATGAAAACCTATGACAGGGGAAGTCATGAGCCTTAGGAGTGTAACATCTGCTGGCGTCTTGCTAGATGCATATATTATGCTCACCAAACTGCTCGGTATGCACTTCTCTTAATGTCCATACTCATATATTAATGGTACTCTTACTTTTGGTTAGAGAAGCTTCTTTTCTCAGATGGCAGTGACAACTGGCATGACTCAAAAGTGCTGAGAAATAACAGGCGTGCTCAGCACTGAAACATCTCTATCACATCTTCCAAAGCTCAGGGTCCATTGCTGAAGAGGTGGCAGAAAGAATGGAACAGCCAAAAGAAGGGTAGGACTCCTTACAATGCACTCTTCTAGACAAAATGGCCTAGATATCCATGACCTCACAGTGCCTGGCACTCCCTACACAAGATGATTATAATCGAAAATGATGGCATCAAAATAAAAGAGATTGATTGAGAGAAGGAGAGTATATAATGAAGAGTAGAGTTGTGAAGGGGAAAGTGGGGAGGGGGAACTATCATGGTTTATTGTCTATAATTATGGAAGATGAAAACTAAAATGAAAAGTTCATTTCAGTATTTGACAACCTGACTTGGAACACATTTAGTGAAGACATTCAGTACAATACTCTCCCTTCCTAGTTACTAGACCATTTATCAGCACACAGTATGCACACTTTATCCAGTATATGTATATTTATAGACTCAATATGGGTAAGATAATGACATTATAGTTTCTATACATGAAAGTTATATATGAGCACTGAGTTTGTAGTAGTCATGACAATATTGGAAAATTTCCAAAATGCAGCTTACTCCATGGTTACTTTTTCTGTTTGATTGCTATTAAGACCATGTCTTGCTGTGTGGCCCAGATTGGTACTGTTTCACCTGCCTTAGTCTCCCATGTGCTTGGATTATAAGTGTAACCATGGAAGTTACTTTCTTAAACACTTAAACTATCTACAACAAAGCTGGGTGTGGTGGCACATGCCTTTAAACAAACAAAGAAAACTATCCACAATGATACCTTCAATACCACTTAATTTATTCAATAAAAATTCATAATCTATTTAGTCAAAATCATTACTACACACCAAAGTTTACTTTTAAAATAATTTATACAGTTTATGTAAATAAAAATGTATACAATAAAGAACTTCTTTAAGTGCTAAGGGAATAGTTATTTACATATTTTGAACTCTCAATCACAAGCTACAAGTGATCGCTGAGGTGCACTGGAACAGTAAAGCTCTCTGACAGAAGCACCTTGAGCACTGATCAAGCATCAGATTTCAGTCTCTCTTGGTTAAGATCACTGGGTAACATCTGTATGTCAAATACATAGTGAATGTATCTACAGATCTCCTCAGCCTTTTGATGAGTAACTTGTGCATACATGGAAATTTCTTCAGGTGAGCTGAAATAAAAAAGACAAAAAGAGCGACATTTTAATAAACTGGTATTTTCATCATACCTTAGAATACCCAACATAAGTTTTTGGTAGTCATCCCAGGAGAGAGATACAGGTCTGGCAGAAGCATGCCCAAGGCACACACCAGCCAGTGCGTGTTTAGTGTTAGTTAAATAAAACAAAAATTAAAGCCAGGTGTGGTGGCACACGCCTTCAATCCCAGCACTCAGGAGGCTGAGGTAGGAGGATTACTGTGAGTTTGAGGCCACCCTGAGACTAGTGAATTCCAGGTCAGCCTGAGCTAGAGTGAGACCCTGCCTCTAAAAACCAAACACACACACACACACACACACACACACACACACACACACACACACACACCCCAAAACAAAACAAAGAACAAGAAAGGTAGGGTCTCTGGTGCCCTAAAGCCTTAAGAGAAGAGGTGCTTCTTAGGTCTTAGGCCTTTCAGTCACAAGATTGTGACTCAGGAGACTAAAAACTTGAAAACTTTTCCAGCCTATAGAACTGGTTTCATAATATTTTAGTATAGTAGCCAGGGCTAAGATCCTTCACATGATCCTGGTGTTATGAAATCTCACCCTTATTCAAGCAATGTGATAATTAAAAACAAGGGAGTGTAGATCCATGGTAAAACATGTTCTGGTGTGCTAGAAGCCTTAGGCTTGATTCCCAGAAGCAAAATTTTCATTTTAGGGCTGGGGAGATGGCTTAGCGGTTAAGCGCTTGCCTGTGAAGCCTAAGGACCTCGGTTCGAGGCTCGGTTCCCCAGGTCCCATGTTAGCCAGATGCACAAGGGGGCGCACGCGCGTCTGGAGTTCGTTTGCAGAGGCTGGAAGCCCTGGCGTGCCCATTCTCTCTCTCTCCATCTGTCTTTCTCTCTGTGTCTGTCACTCTCAAATAAATAAATAAATAAATAATTTTAAAAATTTTCATTTTTTTTCTGTTAGGTCTCTGGCTTCACACAGTAACTGACACATGGGAACAGGCAACAACTTTGTTTTCTATGAACAGGTCTTATCATGTAGCCCTGGCTGGATTGGAACTCACTATGTTGACCAGGCTAGTCTTGAACTTAAAAGAAGCCATCTGGCCTCTACCTCCAGAAAGCTGGAATTATAGGAATGCACCCCATGCCCAACTTTAACCAATCTTTATTAAGTCACCACACCTCTTAACTAAAAAATAAAATATAATTCTATAGAATTTTTCTAATAATCACTTTAAAGTAACCATGAAATACACATACCTGTTGGCCATCTTTTTTACAGATGGAAACTGGTGACCCATATTTAGTGCAGTTATATAACTTATATTGGGGATACTTAGATAAAATGGAAGTGCCTCACAATGCTTGCTGTTCAGCAGTACTGGAATGTGAATGCCAGCATTCTTTCTCTGCTCCACTAGACACAGTTCCTTTAGCAAATCTGCAGTTTCTTCTTGGCAGGAACTGAAGAGAATTCGGATTCCAGCACCAATTAAGGATATCAGCAAACTGTCATAACTCTTTGTTCTTCTGAAGATCCTTGATGTGTCCCCTAGGTATCACATGTTTAGGGAAATGCAGTTCAGTAACTAAAACTAAGTAGAATAACTAATACACTTATTAAAATCCCAGCATCCCTGTCATTGAACTAATGATTAAAGAGAAGCTACACTAAAGCTTTAAAGGGATAGGAAGCTCTGGGCATGAGAAGCTAGGAAAGGCTCATTAAATTCTCATTTAACTGATATAATTACTGTTTAAATTAATTAAGTTATTTGAGAGAAAAAGGTAGACACAGAGAGTGAGTATGGGCAAGCCAGGACCTCCTGACACTGCAAACAAACTCCAGATATATACATCACTTTGTGCATCTGGCTTTACATGGGTGCTAGGGAATAGAATCTAGGCTATCAGGATTTGAAAGCAAGTGCCTTTAACTGCTGAGCCATCTCTCCAGCCCCTTTTCATTTGTAGTCCTGCCTTTTCACATTCAATTGAAAAAATGGAGAACAAGCCGGGCATGGTGGCTCCCACCTTTAATCACCAGCACTCAGGAGGCAGAGGTAGGTGGAATATGGTGAGTTCAAGGCCAGCCTAAGACTACATAATGAATTCCAGGTCAACCTGGGCTAGAACAAGACCCTACCTCAAAAACAACAACAACAACAAACAAAAACCCAAACATATCCCTTCCCTCTCTCAATCAGTCTCTCTTTTATTTTGATGTCATGGAGGGGGATGGGATATGATGGAGAGTGGAGTTTCAAAGGGGAAAATAGGGGGAGGGAGGGAATTACCATGGGATATTGTTTACAATTATGGAAGTTGTCAATAAAAACAAATAAACAAACAAAGACAAAAAACAAACAAACAGCCACGCATTTGGTGCACACCTATAATCCCAGCACTTGGGAGGCAGTGGTAGGATGATCACCATGAGTTCCAGGCCACCCTGAGACTACATAGTGAATTCCAGGTCAGCCTGAACTAGAGAAAAACCATACCTCAGAAAAACCAAAAACCAAACAAACAAACAGAGCTGAGCGTGGTGGCTCACACCTTTAATTCCCAGCACTCTGGAGGTGGAGGTAGGAGGATCACTGTGAGTTTGAGGCCAGCCTGAGACCACACAGTGAATTCCAGGTCAGCCTGGACCAGAATGAGACCCTACCTCGAAAAACCAAAAAAAAAAAAAAAAAAAAAAAGAGAGAGAGAGAGAGAGAATAGAGCTCTGAAGGGGAAAGTGAAAAGGGGGAGGAAATTATCATGGTTTACTGTCTATAATTACGGAAGTTATTAATAAATAAATAAATAGGCTGGGCATGGTGGTGCACACCTTTAATCCCAGTGCTTGGGAGGCAGAGGTATGAGGATCACAGTGACTTCAAGGCCACCCTGAAACTACGTAGTGAATTCCAGGTCAGCCTGGGATACAGTGTCATCCTATCTCGAAAAACCAAAATAAATAAATAAAATAAAAATATGTTTTTTTAAAAAGCTGAGTTACTGAAAGATAAAGTGAATTATCCAAGGTTACATTACTCAACAGTGACAGCAAGAGGGATTAAAAAGGTTGACCAATTTCCATACCAGTGCTTTACATAAAGCATTATTAATTTTTACTTACAATTCTTCAAATTTTCTATGGTTTCATTTAATCCTCATAATACCATGGGATGAGTAAGGCAATATTAGCATTTAACATACCTGTCATTGTCAGGAAATGATTTGTTAATGTAACATTACATAGCTATAGAGAAATCAGAAATCAATGCAACTTCTGATTCCATATCCCTTGATTATTTCAGTATTCTCAGGAGATTCCTGTAATTAAGTTCTTGCCACAAAAATCCTTTAGCTGTAATTCCATTCCTGCATTTCTAAATGTACCCTATGCACCTACGGCAAACTTGATTCTAGTAGTTTCAAATGAGTTCCCATTGGCCTCACACCTGCCACTTCATCTATACTGAGGATTACAAACAAGTAACCCATTACTTTATTGCCCTCAACAAGCAAGCTGGCCAAATAGAAGGAATTCTCAATTCTTCCCATCAACTTCTACAAAGCAGATGCATAAACATCGGAAGCCTATTCTCTCCCCACTACAGTGTTGGCCCATGTTATCTTCCACTTCTCACAGTACAATTTTTATAAGCCTCATTTAAATGCAATGACTGATAAAAACTACAATAGGGGCTAGAGAGATGGCTTAGCAGTTAAGGCATTTGTTTGCAAAGCCAAAGAACCTCCGTTCAATTCCCCAGGACCCACATAAGTAAGACACACAAGGTGGCGCATGCATCTGGAGTTCATTTGCGTGGCCAGAGGCTGGTGCACCCATTCACTCCCCTCCCCCCCCCGTCTGTCTGCCTCTTTCTCTTTCTCTCAAATAAATAAATTTTTTTCTTTAAAAATTTAAACTACAACAGTATTAAAATTGAAATGCCAAGTATAAATTGTCATTCTGAAAAAAAAATGAACTAAACAATATATTCCTTTACAGTTTCATACAGACATTTCAAAATACAAACCTGGTTTTTCTCTGTCTTTTTCCACAATCACACATATTCTTTCAAACATGCTCTTCAGGCACTGGATCTGCTCCACAAACTTGCTCTTGTTGACAGTATTTTGCATGTCAGACCGAGACCTCCTTTCCACCACCATGCGGTTGCTCACAATGTAATCACAGACATTCAGAGGACAAACCTCCACATGGAACCCATGAGTTGATCTTAGGGAAGAAATTACTTCTAAACCAGAAGTGATTTCATGACTGTCTACAAGAATGCAGGGTTTTCTTTCGTCCTGAGGAAGTCTAGAAGCAGAAAGCTTGTTAGCCAAACATAACTTGGAACAGTGTGGCCCCGAACCACTAGAAACCTCCTGATCACTGTCAACCTGAAAGAGAGGCAAACACAAACATCATAGTCTGGTTCAACAGGTGACATTACCACTAACTCCTTACCTGACACTGAGTCTTCTTACTCACATTCCTATGTGACCAGATGTGATTGTTGATAAGGGAACAAGCCCCACTTCAACAACTTAAGAAATAGTGCAAAACCAGCTAGCAACAAGATGATGACATCAAAATAAAAGGGAAAGCTAGGTGTGGTGGCGCCATGAGTTAAAGGCCATTCTGAGACTATACTGAATTCCAGGTAAGCCTGGGCCAAAGTGAGACCCTACCTCAAAAAACTAAAAAATAAAAGAGAGACTAATTGAAAGGTGGAGGGGATTTGATAGAGGGTAGATTTGTGAGAGGGAGAATAGGGAAAGAATTATCATGGTTTATTGTTTTTATAATTTTAAAAGGGACTTCCAGGTAAGATGGCGGCATACTAGCCATACTAAAGCAGCCTAGAGAGGGAAATACACAGAAACATGGCAAAATACACTCTTCTATGGAAAAGTGAAGGTGTGTAAGTTATTATCAACCACAGCTGAGAAGCAGGAGAGATCAAAAAGGAGGAAAACAGCCAGAATCCGCCAAGGCGCCAGCAGCTCGGATCCACAAGCCCGCTCACGCAGCAAGGACAGAAACAAAGTGAGGGGATTTTCCACTCACATCAGCCTCCGCACCAAGGCATGACACCTGAAGGAGAACAGCAGAGACCAGCTGAACAGCTGCTGAAGGAGAATACAAATGGGACCAGCTGAGCAGCTCCACTACAACTCCAGGCACCCCGCAAAGTCTCCCATTCCCCAACCATCAGGACCATGACTGTCCAGAGAACTCATTCATCCATGGCTGCCCAGCACCAAAAGAAATTAAGGTGGGCACTCATCATTGGTGACATAGGAAGCCATTCCAAAAGGCAATAGGGCCTATTTATACAAAGCTAGGTACACAGGCCTGCACTGGAAGTGCTAATCTTTCTTTCCATGTCAGGAAAGGTTATATATTACATTCGAATGATATATTCTTGGGTCAGCTTTACCCTTCTCAAATAAGCTGTATTTTAGTGTTGACTGCTGTTGCCTTTGACATTTCCTGATTGTTAGGGCCTCTGTCTTTTTCTACTGTCATTATTTGGAGCAGGGGCTGACTGGCCCCAGGCTGGCTTGGAACCAATTTCAGACTGATCTCAACCTCCTAGTTGACAGGATAAGGGTGGGAGGCAACACACAGCCTTACGGACTTTGGCTTCACTAGATTTTATATTAAGTTTAATCCTCACGCTTGTACAAATACTCTGTACTTGTTATTTTGTGGGTGGGGTGTTTTGAGGTAGGGTCTCACTCTGGCCCAGGCTGACCTGGAATTAAGTATGTATTCTCAGGATGGCCTTGAACTCATGATGATCCTCTTACCTCTGCCTCCAGAGTGCTGTGATTAAAGGCGTGCACCGCCATGCCCCACTTTCTGTGCCGGTTTTGATCAAATGTATATACTGCTCAGATGAACGTTAGAATTTGCCAATAATTTGCTTGACCCAGTCTACTACAATAGTTAAACAGCAGGCAAATTCAACATTTAGGGTCACTTCTGCTATTTCTCTGGGAGTATAAGAGCTATACCTGGCACCTTAAACTCCTACATGGAAGATATATAAAGTTGGATTTACACTACGAAGAACACAGCAGATTAGAAAACCCAAGCGTCAAATTAACTCACAATGCAAAAATCTCTACATTATAATAAATGATCAGAAAAAATCAAAACAATACAATCCCACTAAAAATTATAAATCCATCAGAAATGACCTCCAGTAAGACTGCTTTATACACACACACACACACACACACACACACACACACACACATATATATATATATATAAATTAAGACTATGGGGCTGCAGAGATGGATGGCTTAGTGGTAAAGGCACTTGCCTGCAAAGCCAAAGGACCCAGGTTTGATTCCCCAGGACCCACATCAAGCCAAATGCACAAGGTGGTATATGCGTCTGAAGTTCATTTTCAGTGGCTAGAGGTCCTAGCGTGCCTATTCACTCTGCCTCTCTCTCTCAAAATAAAATATTAAAAAAAAATTAAGACTAGGGCTGGAGAAAAGGCTTAGTGGTTAAGGCACTTGCCAGCAAAGCCAAAGGACCCAAGTTTGAATAACCAGTACCTATATAAAGCCAGATGCACAAGGTGGCACATACATATGGAGTTCATTTGCAATGGCTAGAAGGCCCTGGCATGCCCATTCTCTGTCTACATCTGACTCTTCCCCCTCTAAAATAAATAAATAAATAAAAATTTTAAAATTTAGGCTAGGGCTGGAGAGATGGCTTAGCAGTTAAGTGTTTGCCTGTGAAGCCTAAGTCCTCAGTTCAAGGTTCGATTCCCCAGGAACCACGTTAGCCAGATGCACAAGGGGGCATATGCATTTGGAGTTAGTTTGCAGTGGCTAGAGGCCCTAGCACGCCCATTCTCTCTCTTTCTCTCTCTGCCTCTTTCTGTCTGTCACTTTCAAATAAATAAATAAATAAAAACAAAAAAATTAAAAAGAAATTAGACTAGAGATGCTAGAGTGACGACTCAGCATTTAAAGACTATTTGCACCAGGCATGGTGATACACATTAATCCCAGCACTCGGGAGGCAGAGGTAGGAGGATTGCCTTGAGTTCGAGGCAACCCTGAGACTACATAGTGAATTCCAGGTCAGCCTGGACTAGAATAAGACCCTACCTCTAAAAAAAAAAAGAAAAAAAACCAAAACAACAACAACAAAAAATAGACTACTTGTAAAGCTTGCCAACCTAGTTCTGACCTCCTAGTACCCATGTAAAGCCAGATGCTCAACATGGCACATGTGTCTAGAATTCATTTGCAGTGGCAAGAGATCCTGGTGTACCCATATGCTTTCTCTTTCTCACAAATAAATAAAAAACATAAAAAAATTAAACTAGAGAAAAGAATGGTTAATGACCTAAAAGTAGATTCAAATTCTCAAAGAATAAGGGCATCAGACAAGATATTGCTGAAAAATCGGGTACTGCAGTCATTATCTCTATTGGTAGAGAGGTTTCCTAGTATTGAAGGGTTCCATCCCCTGAACTTCATAAACTGCGCATGGTGGTACACATGTGTATTTTCAGCACTTGGGAGGCAGAGGCAGGAGCATTAGAAGTTCAAGGTCATCCACTGCTACACCAGGCCAGCATGAGCTATCTGAGACTCTGTCCCCCACCCCCCCAAAAAAGAAAGAAAGCCAGGTGTGGTGCTGCATGCCTTTAATCCCAGCACTTGGGAGGCAGAGGTAGGAGGATTGCTGTGAGCATGAGGCCACTCTGATACTACATAGTGAATTCCAGGTCAGTCTGGGCTAGAGCAAGACCCTACCTCGAAAAACCAAACAAGAAAAAAGAAAAACTGAGAAACTAGATAATTTAAAAAGTGTCTCTAGCCGGGCAGGTGGTGCACGCCTTTAATCCCAGCATTCGGGAGGCAAAGGTAGGAGGATTGCTGTGAGTTCAAGGCCACCCTGAGACTACATAGTGAATTCCAGGTCAGCCTGAGCTAAAGTGAAACCCTTCCTCGAAAAACAAAAACAAAAAAGTGTCTCTAGCTGTAAGCAAATCTAAATTATTGCATGCTGTTATTATAGCAGTGATGGACTTGAACCGAGCCCCTACAGCTCCTAAATAACTTGTGTGTGTGTGTGTGTGTGTGTGTGTGTGTGTTGCGCTGTTCTGTATTTTCTTTTCTTCTTATTTTAGTAACAGCATGATGATGAAAACTGTACTTCTTTGCAACAATCTGAAAAGAAACATACAAGAAAAAAAAGTCCTATTTACAAGTCTCTTCTGAGGAAAAGTTGATGTAGAAACAAGTTCTGAGCACAAATTTCTTTTGCTGTCACCTTACAAGAAGCCTACTTTTAGTGGCTGAGAATGTAGCTTAGAGTGATGGTTCAGAATTTCTGAGCCCCTATGGTTCATCCTCAGGACTCCATAGGCTGGGCATGGTGATACATGCCTAGAATGATTGCATTCAGGAGGCTGAAGCAGAAGGGCTGCTGCAAGGCTGGGCTACAGAGTGAGAAGGTGTCTCCAAAAAAGATGGGGAGGAGATGAGATGGCTCAGAGGTTAACAGCACCTGCTGAGAAAGCACGAGAACCTGAGATGAGAGGATTGAGACCACTGGAGTTAAACAGTTCATCATGGCCATGCACATCTGTAACCAAGTGCTGTGAGGGGTAGAGATCTGAGAATCAGTGGGGCTTCCTGACAGAAACAACAGCTCTGGGCTGAGTGAGAGACTTTATCTCAAGGAAACAAGTGAATGAACAAAAAGGACATCTGATGTTCTCGAACAGCATGTGTTGTATAAGGCATGTGCATCTGCACACACACACACACACACACACACACACACACACACACGCACAAAGGCATACAGTACACAATCACATCACACACCATACACACACACTCTCTCTCTCTCACACACATGTGCACATGCATGCACAGGCATATAAAAAAAACAAATCAAAGCCCAAGTATCCTATGCACTGCCTATGTAATACAATGCAGTGTTTTCTTTTTCTATTGCTTGTTTTGAGATGGTATCATTGTAGTACTGGCTGGTCTCAAAATCTATATAGATGACTGACCTTTACTTCCTTGTCTTTTCGCCTCAATTTGCCAAGAGCTGGGATTACAGGGGTGTACTATACGTGGCAAATGTACTGTTTTCTTGCTTGAGTTTTTTTTCTTCAAAAACCAAACCCTTTTGGAAAATGATAGCATTCTTCTTTTCTTTTCTTTTTTCTTTTCAGTTTTTAGATAGGGTCTCACTCTAGCCAAGGCTGACCTGGAATTCACTATGTAGTCTCAGGGTGGCCTCAAACTTGTAGTGATCCTCCTACCTCTGCCTCCCAAGTATGGGGATTAAAGGCAAGTACTACCACGCCTGTCATATTTTTCTTTAGTTTGACACATACCTTCAACTGAACTGGATGTTTCCCATGCTCTTCCTGTGATGAGACACTAGGGCATAGTGGTGAGGTGGACTTGCTCTCATTATGGACCAGAGGCTTGAAGTTCAAGACCATGACTGCATCTGTGAAATCCAGTGCTGTCTCTGGTCTCTGCTGAGGTGGCCGACTTACCACTGGATTAGAAAGGGCCATGGGCTGCAGTGAGTACCCAGCAGGCACGAAATTCAAATGCTGGTCCTTGTCAACAGTGTTAGGGCTAACCTTAGCACTGGCTTCTCTTCTCTCATTTATTGTGTCTTCCTCCTCACTTGAGTCATCATCTGGTAACATGATTCTGGATAATTTCTTTTTTGAATGTCTACAGTTTTGTTTTGTCTTCATTTGTTTTAGCTTTACTGCATGCCGGGTTTTATATCTTACACTGTCATTTGGGAAGCAATCTTCAGTTAAGTTAAAATCAACAAAAAGGTCTTCCTCACTTGATTGGCTTTTGAAAGACTCTTCCTCATCATCAACACAAAAACTGTCTTCTAAATAGGTTTGATCTTGTACTGGAATCTGAAATAAAGACATAGGAATTTAAATTTATTCCATATAATCAGCCTGAATTCTTTTTTTTTTTTTCTTTATTTTCTTTTTGGTTTTTCAAGGTAGGGTCTCTCAAGGTGGCCTCCAACTCACAATGATCCTCTTCTTTGCCTCCTGAGTGCTGGGATTAAAGGCGTGCACCACCACACCTGGCTTAAATTTTTTAAAATTTATTTGAGGGAGGGGAGGAGAGAGAGAAAGAGACAGAATGGGAATACTAGGGCTTCTAGCCACTGCAATTAACTACAGAGGCATGTGCTACCTTGTGCATCTGGGAACAGAACCTGGGTCCTTAGGCTTTACAGGCAAGTGCCTTAACCACTAAGCCTTCTGTCCAGTCCCAGCCTGAATTCTTTGAAGCATTATTGTTTACTTTATTTATTTTACTAAATTATCCATACATCCAACCAACATATCTGAAAACTTTCTGGATAGAGAAAAATGGGGACTTGTATAAAGAAAAAGAGTTACTGAGCACCTTTAATCCCAGCACTTGGGAGGCAGAGGTAGGAGGATCACAGTGAGTTCAAGGCCACCCTGAGACTATAGAGTGAATTTCAGGTCAGCCTGAGCTATAGTGAGACCCTACCTCAAAAAACCAAAACAAAAACAAAACAAATAAACAACCCCCCCAAACAAAACAGAACAATAACAATAATAACAACAACAAAACCCTCAGGTAAAAGTTAACTTTTAGCCAGGCATGGTAGCACATGTCTTTAATCCCAGCACTCAGGAGCAGAGGTAGGAGGTACACTGTGAGTTCGAGGTCAGCATGGGCTGGAAGTGAGATGCTACCTTGAAAAGTTAAAAAAAAAAAAAAAAAAGATCTGGGTATGGTGGTGCACGCCTTTAATCCCAGCACTCGGGAGGCAGAGGTAGGAGGATCGCCGTGAGTTCAAGGCCACCCTGAGACTACATAGTGAATTCCAGGTCAGCCTGGGTTAGAGCAAAACCCTACCTCGAAAAAAAAAAAAAAAATTAAGTGCTATGCAATAACGTCAATTACAAAGCTATGACTAGCCATGCTGTCAAGCTGAACATGCAGATACAGAAAATATAAACCGTAAATTAAGGTCATCTAGTAAGCATGAGGACATGTGCCTATTACCTACTTAGAAGGCGGAGGTAGAAATATCATTCAAGTTCATAAGGTCCAGACCAGCATGGGGACCGAGGACAATAGTAGAGAGTTTGTCTAGTAATGCAAGTCAATGGGTTCAACTGCTAGTACCTCTCTAAATAAGTAAATAACCAGCAGGAGTAACACAGTGATACTTTATTCAAAACCCAAAAACAGGGCTGGAGAGATGGCTCAGTAGGTAAAGCTGCTTCTTCAAAACCTGCCAGTCTGGGTTCAGTTCTCCAGGATCCACATAAAGCCCAATGCACAAGTGGCACATACATCTGGAGTTTGTTCAAGTAATGTGATTAAAATGGTAAATATCACATAGAACTGTGAGTTAGAGGCCAGCTTCTTACACAGACCTGCAGTGGGGGGTCTCCCACTTGTGTTTGTTCAGACTTTTGAAAGTGAGAAATATCCTAAGTATGCCATAATCCTTCTGTAGTTTACAAACTTAAAAATACTCAGGTTCTGGGTTGGAGAGATGGCTTAGTGGTTAAGGCATTTGCCTATGAAGCCTAAGGACCCAGGTTCAATTCCACAGTACTCATGTAAGCCAGTTGCACAAGGTGGCACATGCATATGGAGTTCATTTATAGTGACTAGAGGCCCTGGCAACCTATTCTCTATCTCTCTCTCTCTCAAATAAATACATAAAATAAAAATTAATACTTAGGTTCAAGCCAGGCACACACCTTCAATCCCAGCACTTGGAAAGCAGAGGTAGGAAGATCACTGAGTCCAAGGCCAGCCTGAGACTACAGAGTGAGTTCTAGGTAAGCCTGGGCTACTATGAGACCCTACCTCAAAAAAATGAATGAATAAATAAATAAAATAGAACAATAACAAGCAAAGATCATCTATAATTTTTAGAATAAAATATCTTATGATAAAGATTTTTAAAGAAATGTGACAGATGAGAATTAAAAACTTATCAAACATTAAATTCTACTAATTTTCTTTTTTTTTTTTTTTTTTTTTTTTTTTTTTGAGGTAGGGTCTCACTCTAGCTCAGGCTGACCTGGAATTTACTCTGTAATCTTAGAGTAGCCTCGAACTCTCAGCGATCCTTCTACCTCTGCCTCCCGAGTGCTGGGATTAAAGGCGTGCGCCACCACGCCCAGCACAAATTCTACTCATTTTCTTTAAGCATTTGTTTAGCTGGAAAAAGTTTCCCTAGTAAATTGCAATTAACTCAGTTTTTGAAAGTGGATAAGTTAGTGCTAAGGAACATTTAGCTTACCTTTCTAACTTAGAACAAAAATTATTCAAGGCAGATGTGATAGTCCATTTTGGAAACAAAATGGAGGTTTCATTAATAATGTATTTTAACATCACCATCAGGAAATTAAATTCTCCACTATTATAGTATTTGTTTGCTTAGAAGCAGGTCTCACGGTAGCCCAGGCTGACTTGGAACTTACTCTGTAGCTCAGGCTCACCTCAAACTCCAAGTGAGACACCATTCCCAGCTTCTATTATTATTTCTATAGTGCATACCTGTGAGAAAATGTTAACATTATTATGGTTCCGATGGACCATTTTGTACTTATTGCTCATCAGTGGACTGTGTAAAGACTTCATGTAAATAGCTTTCATTTCAGAATCTGTGTTAAGACAAAAATTTAAGGTAAAACAGCAAAATTACTCAAATGAACATTTTCATTTAACTTTTACCTATATCATTTTATATGGAAAGAAACATTATGAAAAAGTTTAATACACAAGATTCTTACATATACAAAGATGACTAAAAATAGTTATTAAAAATGCAGTCAGAAAGCCAGGTGTGGTGGTGCACACCTTTAATCCCAGCAATCAGAAGGCAGAGGTAGGAGGATTGTTGTGAGTATGAGGCCAGCTTGGGACTCCAGAGTGAGTTCCAGGTCAGCCTGGGCTAGACTGAGGCCCTACCTCAAAAAAACAAAAGTAAATAAATAGAAGAAATTCAGTCAAGCAGAATAAAACATGCACTGGAAAATAAAATTATGACACAGCAATTTTCAGTTACCTTACAAACCCAAGCCTTTAAGCCTATCACTTTTAAATGATACATGAAAATAACATGAGAATTGAAATATACTGTTTAAGAAAGCTTTGCAACCTTGCACTGTGAATGCACTACATCTAAAATGAAGACTCACATGTCTAATCTCCATGCAATGGCCCCATCTCCTTTCTGATATCAGAAAACAGCACCTTCCCTCATCCATTCTGTTAATCTTGCTCACCGATTTCATCACAAATCCTGTCAGTGTGACATATCTAGGATCGAGCTCTCACCCGCCTCAGCACTCTCTTTATAAAAGTTATCCAATTCTTTGGATCACTGCTGCTGCCTTCTAGCTGGTCTTGTACTTGCACTGCTCTGCGGCCATTCTCGTACAGAAGCTGGAGGGATCACTATGACTGGCTGCAGACTCTCCTGACTGCCCTTCCCTCTGCTTCCCTCCCCTTGAGTCACAGTGATATTCCTTGAACAGAGTAGCTTCGGGGCCTTAAACTAGCTGTTAGCTCTGAATCTTCTAAAAGATGTTATTGAAAAGTCTACAAATCTACTCCCGTTATTAAGTTTAGTGCATAAAACCTTGTTCTTCAAATCATGTAAATATCAAGGATATAGTAGGGAGAATTCTATTATTATTATTATTATTCTAATTAATGGGACTTGGGAAATCTTTAGAACATACCGTGACTCTGGCTGGTAAATCCCAAGCCCAGAATTGGGTCCCCCACCCTGGCCCTGCCACACACACACACTGAGCTGTTGGCCAGGCAGACCCATAAAGTTCCCAAAACAATGTAGGCCATTGCCAAAACACTTGATGACCTGTCAGAACTAAAAGTAAAGACCTTATTGCCAAAGACACCACAGGATGTGGTCACAAGATATTGGAATACCTACCATTCTGGAACCAAAAGGGAAAGTAGCTCCCTCCTGGCTAGCCCTCATAGTGCTAGAGAGTACTATGGGAGCTGCTGGAAGAAAACTGTTACCAACAGCATGAATAAGCAGGGGATCCTGCAGATTATGGAATAAACCAGCTAAACCAGAAGCACACATTTGTGTAACAGTGGTACACAGACTTTGTAGGTAACCAACTATTCTCTAATTGGACACAGGCCCATTCAGTGGGAGAGAACTCTCATCTGGTACTGCAAACCAAGTCAGAATCCCAGGGTCAGGAAACTCACAGACTTCAGAGAGATGCCTCAGTGCTCTAAGGAGAACAGTGAGTCTGTACAGCAAAAGTCTCTCAAATAATTCTGCATACCCCCTTTAACCCAAGCTGCTCTCACTCTTGGTTGGAGAATCTGTTTTATATTACAGATGACAGTATGACAAGATAGCCAACTGCCTACCACAAGACTTGCCACCTCTACCACATCTTCTGGGGCCCAGGAGAAATTGCAGAGGAAGTGAGGACATGAGTACTGCTCTCACTGCTAGCCTAACAACCAACTTCAGAGTGATGGTGACAGACCCTGTGGTCAATCAAAACCCATCAAAGCAGAAATCCAGAGGCTACAGAGAACTCAACACTAAATCAGACTACCAACAGGCCTACCACGGCTCAGGAAACATTGTGGAAAAGAGGACAGAAAGACTGTAAGAGTCAAAGAGTGGACAGGAATACCTTGAGGCATGGTTCCCCCACTACCCCACAGGGATGGACTAAGGCCTTCATGATCCCACAGTGAATATCATAACCCCAGTGAGGAGAGCCCCAGAGAAAGGGAAGCAGGGGCCAGGGTATAAGAATATAACCTGTACACACACACACACACACACACACACACACACACACACACACACACACAGATCCACAAAAGACCAGAATACTGATAAGCCAATCAGAATAGCTCTCACTTCTAGTAAATGCCAATTACCTGCTATAAATGCATTGTACACACTTAATACTGAATACATACTAAAGAACTTGAACATAATTACTTGAACATGCTATTTTCTGAAAGCAGATCTCCCTTAACCCTTTTAGTAAGTTTAGCTTTTTCAGTTGGTTTTACTAGTTTTTAATACTTATTATTTCAGAGAGAGAATGGGCATGCTAGGGCTTCTTGCCATTGCAAATGAACTCTAGCAACATGTACCATCTGGCTTTACATGGGTACTGGGGAATCAAATCCATACTGCCAAGTTTTGCAAGCAAATGATTTTTAACTGCTGAGCCATCTCTCCATCCCTCAGCTGGTTTGAGTAATTCACACTGCTAAATGACTACTTCTAGTCACTGATGAAATGAGGGCCACTTCTAATCATCTTATTTACAACGGCAACTGTACCACCATGAATGGAGATGCATGCCTGCAATCACAGCACTTAGGAGCTGAGGTCTGAGGCTCTCAAATTTGAGGTCAGCCTAGGCTACAAAGCAAGTCCCCATCACAAAAAAACTAAACTAGCTGGGTGTGGTGATGCATGCCTTACTCCCAGCACTCCAGAGGCAGAGAGGTAGGAGGACGGCTGTGAGTTCAAGGCCACTCTGAGACTACATAGTGAATTACAGGTCAGCTGGGCTCTGGAGCAAGACACTACCTCAAAAGACCAGAAAAAAAAAAAAAAATTAAAATGGGAACTTGCCCATATCAATGCCTCCAACCTCAGCAAATCGAAACCCTAGTTTACATTCTTCACTTTAAGTTTTTGAAACAACTTTTATTTTATTAGGTTTAGAGAGATTGCTTTTCTGTTTGTTTTTTCTTTTTGGTTTTTTTTTCTGAGGTAGGGTCTCTTTTTGGTCCAATGATCCTCCTACCTCAGCCTCCCAAGTGCTGGGATGAAAAGTGTGTACCACCATGCCTGGCTTTATTATAAATTTTTAACCTTACAGTCTCTACGTCCTTTAGCTCTTATGTATTATATGGAATGCCCACCTCCTTCCATTTGAGTATAAGTTCTACATGGAAGAGTTCTTATCCATTGCTTCTCTAGCATATCCTTCTCCAATCCCCTACATTGCCAGGCAAAAGGTAGGTCCCGAAGCACTTGTCAAATATCTGGAGATATTTATTAAACTTAGCATAAGTCTATAAACAAGAAACTCTGAAACAGCTGGGCATGGTGGTGCATGCCTTTAATCGCAGCACTTGGGAGGCTGAGGTAGAAGAACACTGTGAGTTGAGGCCAGCCTGAGACTACATAGTGAATTCCAGGTCATTCTGAGCTACAGAGATACTCTACCTCAAAACAACAACAACAACAAAAAAAAGGGGACTTGAGCCAGGTGTGGTGGCGCACGCCTTTAATCCCAGCACTTGGGAGGCAGAGGTAGGAGGATCACTGTGAGTTCGAGGCCACCCTGAGACTCCTTAGTGAATTCCAGGTCAGCCTGGGCTAGAGTGAGACCCTACCTCAAAAAACAAATAAATAAATAAATAAATAAAAATAAAAATGAAAAAAGGGGGCTTGATAAAATAAAGAAAGCTTTAGAGAATTTAAATGAACGTGGCCAGCAAACAAATGTTTTTTGTTTCTTTGTTTTGGTTAGGTTTTGGTTCTTCAAGGCAGGGTCTTGCTCTAGCTCAGGCTGACCTGGAATTCTCTATGTAGTCTCAGGGTGGCCTCAAACTCATAGCATTCCTCCAACCAACCTCTGCCTCCTAAATATTGCAATCAAAAGTATGCACTAGCACATCCAGCCCAAATAAATGTTTTTTTTTATGCATATGGAATTTGCTTCTTTAAAGTCAACTTTCTAAAAATATTCTCATGCTGGAGGGCTCAGAGGTTAAAGGAACTTGCTTGCAAAGCCTGAAATGACTGGGTTTGATTCCCCAGTACCCGTGTAATCCAGATGCACAAGTGAACCATGAGCCATGAGTATGGAGTTCATTTCCAGTACCAGGAGGGTCCTGACATGCTCATCTACTCACCCTCTCTCTCCTAAATAAATAAATATTTAAAAAGATATTCTCTAGATACAACAGAGAATGAAGGGGAAAAAAAGTCAACTTTCTTAGAATAAAGATTAAAATACTTCGGGCTGGAGAGATGACTCAGTGGTTAAGGTGCTTGCCTACAAAGCCTACAAAGACCCGAGTTCAGTTCCCCAGTGCCCAAGTAAAGCCAGAATCACAAAATGGCACATACGTCTAGAGTTCCTGTGCAGTAGCAAGAGGCCCTGGTGCATCCATATTCTCTATTTGTCTTTGCCTTTTTCTTTCTCTTACTCTCAAATAAACTAATAACTTTTTAAATATTTAAAGAAGACATCATACACTCTGAAAAAAAATTAAAAGTATCATAATACTTACCATTTACAGCCTGTGAAAGTTCAGTTTTATCATTTAAGAATTCAAGTAAGGAGGAATCTTGTTCATTTTCTGACTCATTTTCATCTGATGAAATACATTCAGCGTCTTCTTCAGAAAGTTCTGCTTCATTGTCTAAAAATTTCCTAGCTATATGCTAAGAAAAATTAGAAAACATGAAGGTAACCTGAGAAATAATTTTCTTTTGTGATTTTAGTTCTAATAAATGGATTTAAAATTTGTCCATGGGCTGAAGCGATGGCTTAGCAGTTCAGGCAACTGTTAGCAAAACCAAAGGACCCAGGTTCAATTCCCCAGGGCCCATACAAAGCCCGATATACAAGGAGGCCACAAGTCTGGAGTTTGTTTGCAATGGCTAGAGGCCCTGGTGTGCCCATTTTCTTCCTATACATATATCTCTTTCTCAAATAAATAAATAAATAAAATATTTAATTTGTTTTTTTTTTTTGTTTTGTTTTGTTTTTCAAGGTAGGGTCTCACTCTAACCCAGGCTGACCTGGAATTCACTCGGTATTCTCAGGGTGGTCACAAACTCATGGCGATCCTTCTACCTCTGCCTTCCAAGTGCTGGAAATGTGTGCCATCATGCCTGACCTATTGTGGAATTTTTGTTTAAATACACACACACACGACATACATAGCATGAATACATACACATATGTACAAAACACATAAATGCACATATAACAACATTAAAGAGACTAAAGATAATTACCTGAGCCGGGCGTGGTGGTGCATGCCTTTAATCCCAGCACTCGGGAGGCAGAGGCAGGAGGATCACCGTGAGTTCGAGGCCACCCTGAGACTCCATAGTGAATTCCAGGTCAGCCTGGGCTAGAGTGAGACCCTACCTTGAAACACCAAAAAAAAAAAAAAAAAAAAAAAAAAAAATATATATATATATATATATATATATATATATATATAATTACCTGTAGGTAACTTTGTCTTCTTTGGGCTCTGAAGCCTCTTCTGGCCTTCCTGTTATAATCCTTGAAGTCTTCTAACTTTAAACATGGTCCATGAAATTTCTCACTCTCATCACTGGATGATAACTCTGACTACAAAATTTCAACAAAATTCTTACATAAAGAAAAAAACTGGATTGTTTTATCTTATTGATTTTATCATGGGGCATTGCTTTAATTTTCTATTTAGATTTGTGAATATTCTGAGAAAAATAAAATTGCTATCACAATGCAGAGCAGTAGAGCTGCCAAATTAGATGACACAGCAATATTAGTATATGTATTTACTCAATTTAGTATTATATCAATTATGTAGTTTTTAATATTTTTATTTATTTGCATGTGTGTGTTTGTGTGTGCACACCTGGGCCTCTTGATGCTGCAAACAGACTTCAGATACAATCGCCTCTTTCTGGATTTTGCTTTGTACAGATGGTGGGGAATTGAACCTGGGCAAATAGGCATTGCAAGCAAGTATCTTTTGACCTTTTTATTTTCCAAAGAAGAAATTTCTTTATTACATTTTATTTTTATTTATGTATTTTAGAGAGAGAAAAAGAAGCAAACAGAAAAAGACCGAATGGGCACACCAGAGCCTCCAGCCACTGCAAACAAACAGACACATGTGCTACCTTGTGCATCTGGCTTACGTAGGTTCTGGGGAATTGAACTTGGGTCCTTTGTCTTCTCAGGCAAGCACCTTAACCACTAAGCCATCTCTCCAGCCCAGAAAGCAAGCACCTTTAACCACTGAGCAAACTCCCCAGCCCCAATATCAAATATATTTGAAAAAATTTCATTTAAACAGTGTTTCCTTTAAGTTCTCAAGGACTTCACAAAAAATAACATCTGTCCAAACATACAGGAAACATTTTAAATTATGAAACTAATAAAACAGTAAAAAATTTGACTAAGACCTATGACAACAACATGAAGTCAGCCAAAACAACACACATCATCAAATTTCAATTAACAGGAGTTAACTGTAGTCTAAGACAGTATGATCACTAGTTTCAATTTTAATTCAATTCTGATAATGCAGAAGTCATTTAGTTAAGGAAGCAAGTTAAAACAATTTTTTTTTCTTTAAAAATTTATTTATTTGAGAGAGGGAGAGGCAGGGAGGGAGAGGGAGGCAGAGAGAATGGGCACACCAGGGCCTCTGGCCACTGCAAATGAGCTCCAGAAGCATGCACCACCTGTGTACCCGGCTTTACCTGGGGACTGGGGAATTGACCCTGGGTCCTTTGGCTTTCCTGGCAAGTGCCTTAACTGCTAAGCCAACTCTCCAGCCCAAAAGCAGTTTTTCTGGTGAAGTCTTAGATGAATACATTAGGTTAATAGGGACTGGTTGCATTTTAAATTAACTGCATCTAAATTATGCTGGATTAGTTCGGCATGGTGGCGCATACCTTTAATCCCAGCACTTGAGAGGCAGAGGTAGGATCACCATGAGTTCAAGGCCACCCTGAGTCTACATAGCGAACTCTTCATCAGCCTGGGCTAGAGTGAGACCCTACTGCAAAATAAATAAATAAATAATCAGAAAGCTAAAATAAATACAATAAAAACTGGGACTGGAGAGATGGCTTAGCAGTTAAGGTGGTTGCCTGCATAAGTGTAAGGACCCAGATTC